>NW_027361776.1:0-1200000 GCF_039654945.1 Dendrobates tinctorius | reverse complement strand
TTTTGAATGAAGAATCACATTTCTTGGTAGAATCATGCAGAATTGAAATTTTTGATGGTTTTTTACTCCTCTCAACAACAAAAATAAGTTTCTAAAAGGATGAGTTTGCAACTACTTTACTTTTGGAGAAAATTCAAAACATTCATTATTCAATAGAGCCCAATAGCAAAAATCAGGTTTTGAATGAAGAATCACATTTCTTGGTAGAATCATGCAGGATTGAAATTTTTGATGGTTTTTTACTCCTCTCAACAGCCCAAATAAGTTTCTAAAAGGATGAGTTTGCAACTACTTTACTTTTGGAGAAAATTCAAAACATTCATTATTCAATAGAGCCCAATAGCAAAAATCAGGTTTTGAATGAAGAATCACATTTCTTGGTAGAATCATGCAGGATTGAAATTTTTGATGGTTTTTTACTCCTCTCAACAGCCCAAACAAGTTTCTAAAAGGATGAGTTTGCAACTACTTTACTTTTGGAGAAAATTCAAAACATTCATTATTCAATAGGGCCCAAAATATCAAAAACCAGCGGTTTGAATGAACACACATTTCTTGGTAGAATCATGCAGGACTGAAATTTTTGATGTTTTTCTACTGCTCCCATGAGCCCAAACAAGTCTCTAAAAGGATGAGTTTGCAACTACTTTACTTTTGGAGAAAATTCAAAACATTCATTATTCAATAGAGCCCAATAGCAAAAACCAGCGTTTAGAATGAAGAATCACATTTCTTGGTAGAATCATGCAGGATTGAAATTTTTGATGGTTTTTTACTCCTCTCAACAGCCCAAACAAGTTTCTAAAAGGATGAGTTTGCAACTACTTTACTTTTGGAGAAAATTCAAAACATTCATTATTCAATAGGGCCCAAAATATCAAAAACCAGCGGTTTGAATGAACACACATTTCTTGGTAGAATCGTGCAGGACTGAAATTTTTGATGTTTTTCTACTCCTCTCATGAGCCCAAACAAGTCTCTAAAAGGATCAGTTTGCAACTACTTTACTTTTGGAGAAAATTCAAAACATTCATTATTCAATAGAGCCCAATAGCAAAAATCAGGTTTTGAATGAAGAATCACATTTCTTGGTAGAATCATGCAGGATTGAAATTTTTGATGGTTTTTTACTCCTCTCAACAGCCCAAATAAGTTTCTAAAAGGATGAGTTTGCAACTACTTTACTTTTGGAGAAAATTCAAAACATTCATTATTCAATAGAGCCCAATAGCAAAAACCAGCGTTTTGAATGAAGAATCACATTTCTTGGTAGAATCATGCAGGATTGAAATTTTTGATGGTTTTTTACTCCTCTCAACAGCCCAAACAAGTTTCTAAAAGGATGAGTTTGCAACTACTTTACTTTTGGAGAAAATTCAAAACATTCATTATTCAATAGGGTTCAAACTATCAAAAACCAGCGGTTTCAATGAACACACATTTCTTGGTAGAATCATGCAGGACTGAAATTTTTGATGTTTTTCTACTCCTCTCATGAGCCAAAACAAGTCTCTAAAAGCATGAGTTTGCAACTACTTTACTTTTGGAGAAAATTCAAAACATTCATTATTCAATAGAGCCCAATAGCAAAAATCAGGTTTTGAATGAAGAATCACATTTCTTGGTAGAATCATGCAGGATTGAAATTTTTGATGGTTTTTTACTCCTCTCAACAGCCCAAACAAGTTTCTAAAAGGATGAGTTTGCAACTACTTTGCTTTTGGAGAAAATTCAAAACATTCATTATTCAATAGGGCCCAATAGCAAAACTCAGGTTTTGAATGAAGAATCACATTTCTTGGTAGAATCATGCAGGATTGAAATTTTTGATGGTTTTTTACTCCTCTCAACAGCCCAAACAAGTTTCTAAAAGGATGAGTTTGCAACTACTTTGCTTTTGGAGAAAATTCAAAACATTCATTATTCAATAGGGCCCAAAATATCAAAAACCAGCGGTTTGAATGAACACACATTTCTTGGTAGAATCGTGCAGGACTGAAATTTTTGATATTTTTCTACTCCTCTCATGAGCCCAAACAAGTCTCTAAAAGGATGAGTTTCCAACTACTTTACTTTTGGAGAAAATTCAAAACATTCATTATTCAATAGGGCCCAAAATATCAAAAACCAGCGGTTTGAATGAACACACATTTCTTGGTAGAATCGTGCAGGACTGAAATTTTTGATATTTTTCTACTCCTCTCATGAGCCCAAACAAGTCTCTAAAAGCATGAGTTTGCAACTACTTTACTTTTGGAGAAAAATCAAAACATTCATTATTCAATAGAGCCCAATAGCAAAAATCAGGTTTTGAATGAAGAATCACATTTCTTGGTAGAATCATGCAGGATTGAAATTTTTGATGGTTTTTTACTCCTCTCAACAGCCCAAACAAGTTTTTAAAAGGATGAGTTTGCAACTACTTTACTTTTGGAGAAAATTCAAAACATTCATTATTCAATAGAGCCAATAGCAAAAACCAGCATTATGAATGAAGAATCACATTTCTTGGTAGAATCATGGAGGACTGAAATTTTTGATGTTTTTCTACTCCTCTCAACAGCCCAAACAAGTTTCTAAAAGGATGAGTTTGCAACTACTTTACTTTTGGAGAAAATTCAAAACATTCATTATTCAATAGAGCCCAATAGCAAAAACCAACGTTTTGAATGAAGAATCACATTTCTTGGTAGAATCATGCAGGATTGAAATTTTTGATGGTTTTTTACTCCTCTCAACAGCCCAAACAAGTTTCTAAAAGGATGAGTTTGCAACTACTTTACTTTTGGAGAAAAATCAAAACATTCATTATTCAATAGGGCCCAAACTATCAAAAACCAGCGGTTTGAATGAACACACATTTCTTGGTAGAATCATGCAGGACTGAAACTTTTGATGTTTTTCTACTCCTCTCATGAGCCCAAACAAGTCTCTAAAAGGATGAGTTTGCAACTACTTTACTTTTGGAGAAAATTCAAAACATTCATTATTCAATAGAGCCCAATAGCAAAAACCAGCATTTTGAATGAAGAATCACATTTCTTGGTAGAATCATGCAGGATTGAAATTTTTGATGGTTTTTTACGCCTCTCAACAGCCCAAACAAGTTTCTAAAAGGATGAGTTTGCAACTACTTTGCTTTTGGAGAAAATTCAAAACATTCATTATTCAATAGGGCCCAAAATATCAAAAACCAGCGGTTTGAATGATCACACATTTCTTGGTAGAATCGTGCAGGATTGAAATTTTTGATATTTTTCTACTCCTCTCATGAGCCCAAACACGTCTCTAAAAGGATGAGTTTGCAACTACTTTACTTTTGGAGAAAATTCAAAACATTCATTATTCAATAGGGCCCAAACTTTCAAAAACCAGCGGTTTGAATGAACACTCACATTTCTTGGTAGAATCATGCAGGACTGAAATTTTTGATGTTTTTCTACTGCTCTCATGAGCCCAAACAAGTCTCTAAAAGGATGAGTTTGCAACTACTTTACTTTTGGAGAAAATTCAAAACATTCATTATTCAATAGAGCCCAATAGCAAAAATCAGGTTTTGAATGAAGAATCACATTTCTTGGTAGAATCATGCAGGATTGAAATTTTTGATGGTTTTTTACTCCTCTCAACAGCCCAAACAAGTTTCTAAAAGGATGAGTTTGCAACTACTTTGCTTTTGGAGAAAATTCAAAACATTCATTATTCAATAGGGCCCAAAATATCAAAAAACAGCGGTTTGAATGAACACACATTTCTTGGTAGAATCGTGCAGGTCTGAAATTTTTGATATTTTTCTACTCCTCTCATGAACCCAAATAAGTCTCTAAAAGGATGAGTTTGCAACTACTTTACTTTTGGAGAAAATTCAAAACATTCATTATTCAATGGGGCCCAAAATATCAAAAACCAGCGGTTTGAATGAATACACATTTCTTGGTAGAATCATGCAGGACTGAAATTTTTGATGTTTTTCTACTGCTCTCATGAGCCCAAACAAGTCTCTAAAAGGATGAGTTTGCAATTACTTTACTTTTGGAGAAAATTCAAAACATTCATTACTCAATAGAGCCCAATAGCAAAAATCAGGTTTTGAATGAAGAATCACATTTCTTGGTAGAATCATGCAGGATTGAAATTTTTGATGGTGTTTTACTCCTCTCAACAGCCCAAACAAGTTTCTAAAAGGATGAGTTTGCAACTACTTTACTTTTGGAGAAAATTCAAAACATTCATTATTCAATAGGGCCCAAAATATCAAAAACCAGCGGTTTGAATGAACACACATTTCTTGGTAGAATCATGCAGGACTGAAATTTTTGATATTTTTCTACTCCTCTCATGAGCCCAAACAAGTCTCTAAAAGGATGAGTTTGCAACTACTTTACTTTTGGAGAAAATTCAAAACATTCATTATTCAATAGAGCCCAATAGCAAAAACCAGCATTTTGAATGAAGAATCACATTTCTTGGTAGAATCATGCAGAATTGAAATTTTTGATGGTTTTTTACTCCTCTCAACAACAAAAATAAGTCTCTAAAAGGATGAGTTTGCAACTACTTTACTTTTGGAGAAAATTCAAAACATTCATTATTCAATAGAGCCCAATAGCAAAAATCAGGTTTTGAATGAAGAATCACATTTCTTGGTAGAATCATGCAGGATTGAAATTTTTGATGGTTTTTTACTCCTCTCAACAGCCCAAATAAGTTTCTAAAAGGATGAGTTTGCAACTACTTTACTTTTGGAGAAAATTCAAAACATTCATTATTCAATAGAGCCCAATAGCAAAAATCAGGTTTTGAATGAAGAATCACATTTCTTGGTAGAATCATGCAGGATTGAAATTTTTGATGGTTTTTTACTCCTCTCAACAGCCCAAACAAGTTTCTAAAAGGATGAGTTTGCAACTACTTTACTTTTGGAGAAAATTCAAAACATTCATTATTCAATAGAGCCCAATAGCAAAAACCAGCGTTTAGAATGAAGAATCACATTTCTTGGTAGAATCATGCAGGATTGAAATTTTTGATGGTTTTTTACTCCTCTCAACAGCCCAAACAAGTTTCTAAAAGGATGAGTTTGCAACTACTTTACTTTTGGAGAAAATTCAAAACATTCATTATTCAATAGGGCCCAAAATATCAAAAACCAGCGGTTTGAATGAACACACATTTCTTGGTAGAATCGTGCAGGACTGAAATTTTTAATGTTTTTCTACTCCTCTCATGAGCCCAAACAAGACTCTAAAAGGATGAGTTTGCAACTACTTTACTTTTGGAGAAAATTCAAAACATTCATTATTCAATAGAGCCCAATAGCAAAAACCAGCGTTTAGAATGAAGAATCACATTTCTTGGTAGAATCATGCAGGATTGAAATTTTTGATGGTTTTTTACTCCTCTCAACAGCCCAAACAAGTTTCTAAAAGGATGAGTTTGCAACTACTTTACTTTTGGAGAAAATTCAAAACATTCATTATTCAATAGGGCCCAAAATATCAAAAACCAGCGGTTTGAATGAACACACATTTCTTGGTAGAATCGTGCAGGACTGAAATTTTTAATGTTTTTCTACTCCTCTCATGAGCCCAAACAAGACTCTAAAAGGATGAGTTTGCAACTACTTTACTTTTGGAGAAAATTCAAAACATTCATTATTCAATAGAGCCCAATAGCAAAAACCAGCGTTTTGAATGAAGAATCACATTTCTTGGTAGAATCATGCAGGATTGAAATTTTTGATGGTTTTTTACTCCTCTCAACAGCCCAAACAAGTCTCTAAAAGGATGAGTTTGCAACTACTTTACTTTTGGAGAAAATTCAAAACATTCATTATTCAATAGGGCCCAAAATATCAAAAACCAGCGGTTTGAATGAACACACATTTCTTGGTAGAATCATGCAGGACTGAAATTTTTGATGTTTTTCTACTCCTCTCATGAGCCCAAACAAGTCTCTAAAAGCATGAGTTTGCAACTACTTTACTTTTGGAGAAAATTCAAAACATTCATTATTCAATAGAGCCCAATAGCAAAAATCAGGTTTTGAATGAAGAATCACATTTCTTGGTAGAGTCATGCAGGATTGAAATTTTTGATGGTTTTTTACTCCTCTCAACAGCCCAAACAAGTTTCTAAAAGGATGAGTTTGCAACTACTTTATTTTTGGAGAAAATTCAAAACATTCATTATTCAATAGGGCCCAAAATATCAAAAACCAGCGGTGTGAATGAACACACATTTATTGGTAGAATCATGCAGGACTGAAATTTTTGATGTTTTTCTACTGCTCTCATGAGCCCAAACAAGTCTCTAAAAGGATGAGTTTGCAACTACTTTACTTTTGGAGAAAATTCAAAACATTCATTATTCAATAGAGCCCAATAGCAAAAACCAGCGTTTTGAATGAAGAATCACATTTCTTGGTAGAATCATGCAGGACTGAAATTTTTGATGCTTTTCTACTCCTCTCAACAGCCCAAACAAGTTTCTAAAAGGATGAAATTGCAACTACTTTACTTTTGGAGAAAATTCAAAACATTCATTATTCAATAGAGCCCAATAGCAAAAATCAGGTTTTGAATGAAGAATCACATTTCTTGGTAGAATCATGCAGGATTGAAATTTTTGATGGTTTTTTACTCCTCTCAACAGCCCAAACAAGTTTCTAAAAGGATCAGTTTGCAACTACTTTACTTTTGGATTTAATTCAAAACATTCATTATTCAATAGGGCCCAAAATATCAAAAACCAGCGGTTTGAATGAACACACATTTCTTGGTAGAATCATGCAGGACTGAAATTTTTTATGTTTTTCTACTCCTCTCATGAGCCCAAACAAGTCTCTAAAAGGATGAGTTTGCAACTACTTTACTTTTGGAGAAAATTCAAAACATTCATTATTCAATAGAGCCCAATAGCAAAAACCAGCGTTTTGAATGAAGAATCACATTTCTTGGTAGAATCATGCAGGATTGAAATTTTTGATGGTTTTTTACTCCTCTCAACAGCCCAAACAAGTTTCTAAAAGGATGAGTTTGCAACTACTTTACTTTTGGATTAAATTCAAAACATTCATTATTCAATAGGGCCCAAAATATCAAAAACCAGCGGTTTGAATGAACACACATTTCTTGGTAGAATCATGCAGGACTGAAATTTTTTATGTTTTTCTACTCCTCTCATGAGCCCAAACAAGTCTCTAAAAGGATGAGTTTGCAACTACTTTACTTTTGGAGAAAATTCAAAACATTCATTATTCAATAGAGCCCAATAGCAAAAACCAGCGTTTTGAATGAAGAATCACATTTCTTGGTAGAATCATGCAGGATTGAAATTTTTGATGGTTTTTTACTCCTCTCAACAGCCCAAACAAGTTTCTAAAAGGATAAGTTTGCAACTACTTTACTTTTGGAGAAAATTCGGGGGCGTGGTCTGGAGCTCAATGGTGCAGGCTGTGTGAGCTCTGAGCTCTGATGAAGCCTTCCTCATTAAGCGACAAAAGAAGAAAACAAGAAACATTTTGTTCTAAAAATTTATTGGATCCGGAAGCCCTCTTCTCTAGGAATCTTTTGAGACCTTCCTGGAGTCTCTGAGATGGATTTTTCCCGAGATATGGATTGTAAACAGATGGTGGTGTGACTCAGCAGGATTTTCCCGCGCTTGCTGTCTGCAGCAGTGGCCCGCCCGGGCAGAAGAGAAGAAGAGAGAAACTAACAAGCAGAGCGGGAAATACTAACAGAGGAGCTCCCGGAGTTTGGTGTGAGGACCCGACGGTGTAGCGGGGACCAGCAGCAGCAGGCTTAAGAAGATCAGCAGCGGTAAACACTCCCTGTGACGCTGCTCACCGGGAGTGAAGAGGACACCGACCCGCGCGCTTGAGTAGAGGAGAAGGTGAAGCTGTGAAAAGGGCGCGAAAACCGGCTGAAGAGGCTGTGGAACCCGACGTGTGGAGAGGTCGCTACAGCACTGATCTTCCTATAGGTGGAGATAACAGATACACAATATCGGAGGGTCTGGAGACTGGATTGGGGATCCGTCGTCGCATCGGTGACCAGCAGAGGACTTAGAGAGATCCTGCAGCGGCGCCCGTGAAAGCTGCAGAAGCGGACAGAGTTAATTGTGCGGCGGTGAATTGGCGGGAAATTTCCCGTGCTTTTTTCTGCTGCAGTGGCGCGCCCAGGATAAGAAGAAGAGATCAACAGAAAAGGTGCGAAAATCGGCAGAGGAGCCCGAGGCAGGGGAGAGGAGGTGAGGAGTACCGGTACCGGTGGTGGCTACAACGGTGCTGGAAGTAAGCACCTAGAGCTAAATTTTCCCGCGCTTTTTCTCTACTGTGGCGACGCGACCGGGATAACAAGAAAGGCTCTATAGAAAGGGCGCGAAAATCAGCAAAGGAACTTGAGGCAGTGGAGAGGAGGTGAAGAGTACCAGCGGTGGCTGCAACGGTGCTGAAAGAGGGTACCTGCAGCTGCAACGGGTATAAAGGACTTGTATAACAACGGGAAAGAGTGGATCTGGATGTGGAGATGGCAGAATCTCTGAGGCGACAGTGGTGAAAAACATCAGCAGATTGACGGGTATTCCAGAGCAGTACCGACAAAAATCCAAAGAGGTAGGGAGGCTGGTTCGGAGCGTTCAGTAAAAGAGTGTTTTGGAAGCAATTTCTGTGGATTCAAGGTATCAGAAGAGTCCGGAGGAGTAATTGGCAGCAACAGCTGCGTCTTTCTGAGGGAGTTTACGGGAATAGCAGCAGCAGTGAGAAGATAACAAGGATAAGAAGACAAAGAAGGAACGGTGATTAACATTGATTAACATTTATTACAAAAAATCTACGGCGAGGAGAGGAAACTTCAACACCAAGTGAGCGGCTCCGAGGACTGTCTAGTGTTGGGATCTTCGTTAATTGAAAAAGGAGCGGATCTGAGGAATCCTAAGCTACAAGTTGGCTGGGGCTACTACAATGGGTGAGTGTACTTCTCCGAGACTGTTATACTGATAGGTGCGGCGTTGAAGTAGCATTGCAGAGGACCCTTTGGCAGCAATCCCCTGTCAGCCAGCAATGTTTCGAGTCCCATAAGGGGACTCGCTGAACGGGTCAGTTCACGGAGGAGCTACTCAGCGGCAGTTTCTTAACAACGATCCACGATTGGGAGCAGCGGCAACGACAGATCAGTAAGGTACGACTGTGGGTTCTGGGTATTGTAGATTACGGAAGGAAGTGCTGAGGTTTCTGCTAGTTGTGGGAGCGAACGTCGTGGGACCTGAAGTGGAGGAGGAGCACGGAAATCGGCGAAACTATCCGGTAGATCTACAAAGTGTTGGAGCTGCATTAGAAGGATCAGATTGATGCTAGTGTCCCGACTGAAACGCTCAGCTTTCAAGTCTTCTAGTTTTCTGAGCCTCTGTTTATAGGGGTCTTGGACTTTGAGGTGTGATTTACAAAAATTGTCTTTTTTGCAGGGGTGTCCTTTCTACTTATTGTGATTTTGTTTAGTCATAATTGAGGATTTGATATAATAATTTCCTTATCTTGTATTATAAATAGGCCTCTGTATAGCTTACGGGGGATAATTTAAACCGATCCTTCTTATTATTTAATTTGCACTTGTTCTGCTACACTTATACTGTAATAGGTACTGCTGTTTTACTCTTAGCCCAAAAAATACTAGATAGGGATACCACCTCCCCCTTTTTCATTGGCATAATGAGCCAGAGAAACAGCAGATCTAAACAACTAAAGGAAAAGCCTCCTAAATCAGATTCAACAGAGCTAGACGAGGCTATCTGTATTAGTCCCCCTACCACTCCTAAAAATACTAAATTCTCGATTGGGCAGAAAGGGAACACTAATATGATGCAAGAATTAGATAACATCCAAACAGAGATGGACACTACTGTAAATAGGAAGACTAAGAGAGATGAACCTAAATTGGGGAGTCCTGCTGTTCTTTCAGATGAAGAATTTTATGAAACTTCTCCCCTACAAAGCCCAGATAAATGTAGGCCTAGATTAGACTCTAGCTCTGTCAGTGAGGACTCAAGTACTCTTACAGGCCTTGATGTTATTCAGGCCTCGGAGAAGGGGGCTTCTGAACAATATATCAAAGATATAATGCAAGCCTTTAATAGATCTATAAAGTCGGCCCTGGATGAAAATACTAACCGCTTACAAATTAAAATTGATACAATCAATACTAGGATTGATAAAAATGTTACCAAAATAGAGGTTCTGGAGAAAAAATCCGAGACCTTTCAAAAACAACAATATAATACTCAAAAAGAGATTACCTTCCTACATAACAAATTAGCTGACCTCGAGGACCATAGTAGAAGAAACAACTTAAAATTGAGAGGTATCTCAGAAAAGATAAACCAAAATAGCTTGCAGAATTATGTTAAAGAAATATTAATTAAAATCCTACCATCTATTCCAGAACCAGAACTTATGATTGATAGAATACATAGACTCCCTCGCCCTGGATCCTTACCATCCGATGTCCCTAGAGACACTATACTTAGATTCCATTTCTTCTCCACGAAAGAAAAATTCTTAAATTACCTTAGAACTAACAAACATCTCCCCCACCCTTATGATCATATCAAATCGTTTGCGGACCTCTCTAAAGATACTATTCAGTCAAGGAAAAACTTTAATGAGGTAACTACTTTATTAAGAAAGAAGGGTTTTAATGTACAGGTGGGGGTTCCCTACTAAACTCCTCATTAGCCAGGGTGGTAGGGTGATTTCGATTTTGTCTCCACAGGAAGGTATGAAGTTTCTTGACTCCATCGATAAAAGAGGAGAGACTCCGGGCTGAAGAAAAATTTATATATATATATCAGTTTCTTCTTTTCTTGTAGGAGGCTTCCTACAGAGATACACGAACTTTCCCCATTTTGGAAGTTTATCTGCGAGTTGCAGTTGCTTCCTCTATTGGTGTTGCGGTTTATTTGTTCATTGTTTTTTAGTTTATGGTTAAGATTTTATCTTTCAATGTTAGGGGTTTAAATAGTCCCGTTAAGAGGTACTGGACATGGAGAGAGATCAAAAGAAGCAAAGCAGATATAATCTGTCTCCAGGAAGTGAAATTAGCTAAATCAGGGCATCCTGGAATAGAAAACAAGAATTTCCCACATTTATTTAAATCTTTAAATGAGTCTAAAAAGGCCGGAGTGATTACTTTGATTAAAAATTCAGTCTCTTTTGAAATAATTGAACAGATTTCCGACTTAGAAGGAAGATACCTAATTCTAATATGTCTGATAGAAAACCAATTAACTACCCTAGTTAATGTTTATGCGCCTAATGATGGCCAGATGCGCTACTTTAATAATCTGGAAAAGAAAATACAGGAGGTTAAAAAAGGTACATTGATTGTGGCTGGGGACTTTAATATTGTCCCTAATGGTGTTTATGATTCCACTTCTCCCACCAGATCAGCTTTTCCAGAGTTAGGTAATTGGCTTATTAATCATTCAGGTGTCTTAATACTTCTTCCCTGGAATTTACCCACTATTCATCGGTCCACAAAACCTTTTCTAGAATAGACCTTTTTATCACAGATTCCCTTTCCATTTCCAAATTCAAAAAAATCGAGATCCTTCCCAGATCCTTTTCAGATCACGCGCCTGTTTTATGTGAAGTTCTACTTGGTAGATCAACAGGACATCACCCATTATGGAGATGTAATTCTTCACTATTACACAAGCCTGATTCAAAAAAAGAAATCGAATTGTCTATCACAAATTTTTTTTTAGAAAAGGACACAGATGGCATGAGCCCTTTTACAATCTGGAATGCCCACAAGGCATTTGTTAGGGGTACGATGATACATATTTCCTATCAAAATAAAAAACTGAATCAAGCAGAGATAAATAAAATACAATTAGAATTAAAACACAAAGAGGACACTCAGAAAAACTTACCTCAACCCTCTACAAATCTTCATCTGGAAATTATCAAACTTAGAACTAAATTAAGAGCGATCCTTTTTAATGAATATGAAAAATTTGCTAAAAGCATGAAATCGAATTATTACTCTTCTTTTAACAAGCCGACTAAGATTATGGCCCAAAAATTCAAAATGAACAGAATTAAGAACAGGATCAATAAAATTAAACATAACGGTGAGCACCTAGTCAACCCGGCAGATATAGTCAACAAATTTGCTGACTATTATACTTCATTATATAATCTTAAAGATGACCAAAGTATTTCACAACCAAACAAACAAAAAACTAACGAGCTTCTTACACATCTTACTCTACCCAAACTCTCTAATCAACAACTATCATCCCTTGAAGTTCCCTTTTCAGATCTTGAGGTACTAGAGGCCATTAAATCACTCAAAACAAAGAAATCACCAGGTCCCGATGGTTTCTCAAATGACTATTACTTGACCTTTGCCTCTTTATTGACTTCGTACTTAACTCGGGTTTTTAGTAGAGCCTCTGAAACTGGGAAATTTCCTCAAGAAATGCTACAGGCCATTATATCCTTAATTCCTAAGCCGAAAGGTGATCTAGATTCTGTCAAAAATTATAGACCTATTTCACTAATTAATACTGATGTTAAAATTTATTCTAAAATAATCGCTACAAGAATGAAAAAAATACTACCAAACTTAGTTCATAGAGATCAATTGGGCTTTATAGCTGGTCGACAAACTAGCGATGGAACTAGGAGAATATTTAATTTAATAAACCATATCAAAACCAAAAAGATTCCATCATTACTCCTTGCTCTAGACGCTGAAAAAGCCTTTGACAGAGTCAATTGGCAATTTTTAACCGCCACTCTAAACAGATTTGGTTTTGGTTCTAAATTAACAAATACAATAATGGCACTTTATTCATCCCCTTCTGCTAATATATATGCTAATAACCATCTATCTAAGCAAATTTTAATTACAAATGGCACTAGACAAGGATGTCCCCTTTCGCCTTTACTCTTTGTGTTAATTATGGAACCTCTAGCAGAAACTATTAGATCCAGCCAATTTGTCAAGGGCATCCAAATAGGTGAGACACAATATAAGATAGGGTTTTTTGCTGACGATATTATATTAAGTCTCTCAAACCCACTGGATTCAATTAAAGGTGTTCTTCCTATTATTGAAAAATTCTCTAGGGTCTCCTTTTATAAAATAAATGACACAAAATCGAAAATTCTAGATTTTTTCCTCTGCAATGAAACCATCTCTAGTATTAAAAACACTACCAAATTTGAATGGGAAAAAGATGCAATTTTGTATTTAGGCATCTCCATAACTAGAAATTTTGCCAAAACTATTGAAGTAAATATGCAGAATCTCATTAAAAGTACTCAAACCAAATTTAATATTCACTCTAAGCATGAAATTTCGTGGGTGGGGAGGATAGTCCTCTTCAAACTTCTCACTCTCCCTAAGATACTTTACATTTTCAGGTGTTTGCCTCTTTCCATTCCCCTTAAATATATTAGACAACTGCAATCCTTAGTAAACAAATTTGTTTCTAACCAAAAAAAAGCTAGGGTAGCATTCCTTTCACTTACTAGAGGGAAAATTGAGGGAGGTTTAGCCCTTCCTAACTTAGTTAATTATTACTACTCAAATCTCATTATGCAATCCCTAAAATGGTTTAATCAGGATAATTGCCCAATATGGGTAGACATAGAGAGATTCTGGAACAATAATACCCCACTATCAAGACTGATTCTGGATGGGTTGACATCATTCAAGTGCTTATCACATCTTCCCCCAACAACTTCAGCCACACTACTAGCTTGGAAAAACTTAGCTAAACCTCAAATACATACCAAAAAAGGCTCCAAATATCAACAAATTAAAAATATCTCTTAAAACTTTTGGTTTAATATTGGAGAAGGAAATTCCTTCAAATTGGGAAAAGGTTGGTATTAAGAAACTAGCGGACCTGCATAACGGTAAACAATTTATTTGCAATAATTTACTCCAAACTAAATTTAATTTTACTACTAATGACTTTCAGTTTCTATCTAACTTAAAGAAACTCATTAAGAAGCTTTTAAGAAAAAGGACTTTTATAACAGATTCCACAAGCTCACTGATTTGTAATCCCGGTAACAAATATTATTTATTATTGTTTGGGCTCATGAGAGGAGTAGAAAAACATCAAAAATTTCAGTCCTGCACGATTCTACCAAGAAATGTGTGTTCATTGAAACCGCTGGTTTTTGATAGTTTGGGCCCTATTGAATAATGAATGTTTTGAATTTTCTCCAAAAGTAAAGTAGTTGCAAACTCATCCTTTTAGAAACTTGTTTGGGCTGTTGAGAGGAGTAAAAAACCATCAAAAATTTCAATCCTGCATGATTCTACCAAGAAATGTGATTCTTCATTCAAAACCTGATTTTTGCTATTCGGCTCTATTGAATAATTAATGTTTTGAATTTTCTCCAAAAGTAAAGTAGTTGCAAACTCATCCTTTTAGAGACTTGTTTGGGCTCATGAGAGGAGTAGAAAAATATCAAAAATTTCAGTCATGCACGATTCTACCAAGAAATGTGTGTTCATTCAAACCGCTGGTTTTTGATATTTTGGGCCCTATTGAATAATGAATGTTTTGAATTTTCTCCACAAGTAAAGTAGTTGCAAACTCATCCTTTTAGAAACTTGTTTGGGCTGTTGAGAGGAGTAAAAAACCATCAAAAATTTCAATCCTGCATGATTCTACCAAGAAATGTGATTCTTCATTCAAAACCTGATTTTTGCAATTGGGCTCTATTGAATAATGAATGTTTTGAATTTTCTCCAAAAGTAAAGTAGTTGCAAACTCATCCTTTTAGAGACTTGTTTGGGCTCATGAGAGGAGTAGAATAGCTTACTCACCGATAACGGTGTTTCTCAGAACCCATGACAGCACCACGGAGAGAGGGGATCCGCCCTTCAGGGACAGGAACCTACAGATAAAAAGGGCGGTACCTCTCCTCCGCCTTCAGTTGGTTACAGAGCATCAGAGGGTCTCCAGGTTAGTTAGACAACAGAAATATATGCATAACATTATAATATTGCTTATTATCAGAAGCACCGTGTCTAAATGGAAACACTCTACTAACAGTAAAACGTGCCCACCACACTCGTGAAGGGGAGGGGAATAAGCGGGTGCTGTCATGGGTTCTGAGAAACACCGTTATCGGTGAGTAACTAAGCTATTCTCCCTCACCCATGACAGCACCACGGAGAGAATTACAGAGATTGGTAGCTTAGGGAGGGACCACCGCCTGAAGGACCCTACTCCCGAAGGTCAGGTCAGACGTAGAGGCTAGATCTAATCTATAGTGCCTAAAAAAGGTCGAAGGTGATGACCAGGTGGCCGCCTTACAGATTTTTTCTATTGATACCTCAGATCTTTCAGCCCATGAGGTCACCATTACTCCTGTGGAATGGGCTCTCAACCCTTCCGGAATGGTATTTTCACTGGATGAATATGCCAGGGCAATCGCATCCCTTATGCACCTTTCCAGGGTACTCTTAGATGCTTTGAGTCCCTTCCAAGGTCCCTGAAAACACACAAGGAGAGAGCCTTCCTTCCTACATTTCTTGGTGGCCTCTAGATACTGCACTAGGCACCTCATCACGTCTAAGGTGTGGAATTTGTCTTCTCCCTTCTTTTTAGGATTTGGGCAGAATGAAGGAAGGACTACCTCTTGGGACTTATAGAAGTGTGATGACACTTTGGGTAGATATGCCAGGTCAGGCTTTAAAATGACCCTATCATCTAGAATCTTTGTGAAAGGTGGCCCTACTGATAAAGCTTGCATATCGCTCACTCTGCGAGCTGATGTTAGCGCCAAAAGAAGCACTGTTTTTAACGACAGGATTCTTAGGGATGCTGAGTGAATAGGTTCGAATGGAGGGCCTGTTAGCGTGGATAGTACAAGATTTAGATCCCATGATTGTAATCTTTGATTAGCTATCGGCCCGGATCTGGATACGGCCTTAGTAATCTGTCACCCAGGGATTACCTACCACATTATGGTTATAAAGGTGCCCAAGGCCTCTACTTGTACCTTTAATGTGTTGACCGCTAGACCCTGTTCTAGGCCCTTTTGTAGAAATTCTAGGATTTTGTCAATGTGAACCTCATCCTGAACCTTTACCTCCGAAGTGGATAAGAATTTTTTCTCTCTTTTTTTTTTTTTTTTGAGTGTAGTTATCAGGTTCTCTGAAATTCCTCTGTCTCTCATCAGTGCCCTCTCAAATTCCATGCTGTTAAATGGAATCTCCCTGCCTGAGGGTGTAACACCGGCCCCTGCGATAGCAGGTCCAGGAGATCTGGGAGGATCCATGGGTTGGTTAGAGAGAATATTCTTAGCCAGGAGAACCAGGTTCTTTTGGGCCAGAAGGGGGCTATTAAAATCATTCCTGCCCCATCCTCCCTGACTTTTCTTAACACTGCTGGGATCAGCATGATCGGGGGAAAGGCATATGTTAGGCCCCATGTCCATGGGAGTATGAAGGCGTCCAGAGCTAGAGGATTCCCCCTGGGGTCTATGGAGCAGAAAGTTTCCACTTTTTGTTTCTGAAGTCAGCAAACAGATCTATGCCCGGGTCCCCCCACATTTTTACAATCTGCCGAAAAATGGACCGCTTTAGGACCCATTCCCCTTGTCATAATTGGGAGCGACTTAGAAAGTCTGCCCTTTGATTCTCCGTGCCCCGGATGTGTAGTGGTGACAGAGATAGCAGGTTTGCCTCTGCTAATTTGAGGACTCTGGAGAATGTTTCCATTAGGGCTCGGGACCTGGTTCCCCCCTGATGATTTATATATGCTATTGTGACTCGATTGTCCGAAATATGCGGACATGATGACCCCGGAGCAGGGGTAAGAAGTGTACTAATGCGTAGCCCACTGCTAAGAGCTCTCACTGGTTCGAGGAGGCTTCTAATTCTTGAACTCCCCACGTACCCTGGGCCACTTCGTTGTTCATGTGTGCTCCCCACCCTGTGGGACTGGCATATGTGGTAGCTATGTGTGTTATTTTTTGTTACCCAGGGGATCCCTTTGGAAGGGTTGTCTTGGCTTTTCCACCAGGTTAGGGAATGAGTAGTTTTTGAATTTAGGGTAATACGACCCTCTAGGTGTCCCCCTACTGCAGACTAGTTGGCTAGTACATCCCACTGTAGAACTCTCGTGTGTAACTGAGCCCATTGGACTGCTGGCAGGCAGGCGGAGCGAGAACCTAGTCGTGACATCGCTTTTCTTAATGTCATGGAGGGATTTTGGATGGCTCTTGTTACAATTTGAGCGATTTTCTCCTTCTTGCGGTCTGGGAGGCGGCACTCTTGAATGTTTGAGTCCAATATTAGACCCAAGAATTCCTGTACTCTGCTGGGCTCTGATCTTGATTTTTTAGATTCAGGAGCCAGCCCAGGCCTTGCAGAGTGCCCATCACTCTGTCCCCCTGTTCCCAGCGTTTTTGAACCAAGCTGGTTGCTATTAAAAAATAGTCCAGATACGGGATTAATATTATGTCTTGCTCCCTTATATGGGCCATCATCTCTGCCCGTGGAGCTACAGATATTCCGAATGGCAAGGCTCTATACTGGAGTTCTCTTATCTCGCCCTTTATCGAGACAGCTAACCTGAGATATTTCCTGGAGTTTTTGTGAATGGGGATGTGATAATAGGCGTCGCTGAGATCCAACACCGAGATTGGTGGTGGACCTGATTGACTCCAAAAAAATTTTTTTTTTTTAAATTTATAATTGTCTGAAACCTGCCGCCTGGCTTGGTCACCAGGAAAAAGAGGGGAGTAAAACCCCTTGCCCCTTCCCTGCAGGGGAACCTCCTGGAGGGCTCCTTTTTCTACCAGGCTTAGGACTTCGTTTCCTAGGGCTTTCTGCTCTTGCATACTGGATCTTAGCGGAGTCATTACATACTTTTGAGGCGGGAGGGAGAGAAGTTTATCCTTAGGCCCTCCTGGATTAGGGGTTTACTGTCCATGGGTTGTTTGATATTCTTTTCCAGGCTGGGAGAAAAAAGGGTTAACCTTCTCCCCACCCTGAGCAAACTGTCACCTAGAGGGCTTTTTGTCTCAGGACAAGTTGCCGAGGAGGAACCCTCTATCTCTTCTCTTGTCAGCCCACTTTGCTCTCTCGGTGGTCTCCGCAAAAGAAACTTTCTATTCCGAAAGGGCCTCTTAGCTGCATTTGAGAGTGCTGCTGCTTTGGACGATAACCAGACTGAGTCTGCGGATGAGTCCGCTAGGAAGGCAGCCGCTCCCCTTATTACTGGGATAGAGTCTAGGATTTTATCGCTTGGCGTCCCGCTATGGCTGGCCTGAGGTTACCTCCAGCTAACTGCCATGCACCTTTAAGAAAGGTATCTGCCTTTTTATCTAGGGGACCCCTGAGGGTGCCCATGTCCTCAAAGGGGAGGGCAAAATTTTTTTTTTTTTTTTTTTTTTTTGAGGCCTTTGCGACAGCTACATCGAGCTTCGGGCCCCTTTCCTCACAGGGATATTTCCTTTTAAGGGAAGGGACCGTGGTGTTTTTCCTGTCCGGTTTATCCCATTCTTTTTGATTAGACCCCGCACATTTTCATTTAGCGGGAACACTCTCCGCGCCTTTTCTGGCCCAGTCCCCCGAACATTATGTCCTGGACTGTTTTATCCGGCCTAGGGTCCAGCACCCCCATGGTAGACGTTACCGCTTTCACTAGTTTGTCCACCTCGTCTAGGGGGAAGCAGTGACGCCCCTCTGTTTCCTCGTCTGAGGATGAGGAACTGGAATCTGAGGGTTTTGACGTGATTTCTCCCGATGTCGAGGAATCTGACTGGGAAATCACTATTGTGTCTTTCTTTTTTTTTTTTTTTTTGATTTGTCCCTATGCTTAAGGGATATAAGGGCACTCTGACCTCCAATTTAATCGCAGCTTTTAGGTCAGAGGCCAAATCCGGAGTTTCCTAACAGAGGATTTCTTTTGTACATGGTTCCGTTTTTTTTTTTTTTTTTTTTCGCACTCGATGTTTTCTTTGCTTTGGCTTTTGCCCCCGGTGGTCACTGGGGTTATAGCAGTTTTTGGCCCCTGATCATTTGACCATTCCCTTTTCCCATGGGGTCACATGGTCTAGGCAGGTGTTGGTGATAGCGTCTTGTGAAGCCACTGCAGAAACCTGGTGGAGTTACCAGCTGGCTTGAAGCCACTGCTGAAACTGGTGTTGAACTCTGGCTGCCTGGTGTCCGCAGCAGAGTGAGATGGTGAAGGTGGCAGCTGGCTCTGAGGTGTAGAACCACTCTCTCAAGAAATAGGTAGGGGACTAGCACAAGTGGGGCACCCCTTTTCTTTTCCCCTTCTTTCCCTAGTAAGGGAAATGGAACTTTTAATACAATGGTGAACATTCACGAAGATCACTCACCCAAAGGTATGCGGCTGCAGGTATCGATTCGGGAGATGGAGTCAGGTCCTGAATAGGCTGCACTCCTGGTGGCGATTTGCTCCTTGCAGCTGACGTGCTATGCTGCGTGGAGTGACTACTGGAACGACCATCTGTACTGCGTTCTTTTGACGATGATTGTGGTGGTGGTGCTGCTGCTGCTAAAGCTGCTGCCTGGCTTGCTGCTCCTGTTGCTGGTCACTATCCCCTTCAGGATCGCCTCCAGCCTGGAGCGCTTGTGCAGCCACCATTTTAAAATTTCCCGGCTGGCGTCACCGCTCCCATCCTGCACCGCGGTCCCCGGGAGAGCGCTCCTGCGCATGCGCCGGTTCTAGGGACCCGGAAGCCGGCTTCTACTTCCGGGGCGGCCGCCATCTTGGTACACCTCTGTAACCCGGCGCCGCCCGCATGTTTACCGGGTCCCCACGAGCCCCGACTTCCTCTCCGGAGCGGCGGCTCCGGCGTCACTCCCGCCCGCTCACCCGGCAGCCCGCATGGGCCCCAGCAGTGGCGGCTTCGGGCACCGCACCTTCCCGAGGCAGGGGCCTTCCCGCTGCCACCACCGGTCAGGCCGGCCCCGGATCCTGGACACACGAAAGGTACCGTCCTGTGGGTCCCTCCGTCAGGGACAGGAACCCAACTGAAGGCGGAGGAGAGGTACCGCCCTTTTTATCTGTAGGTTCCTGTCCCTGAAGGGCGGATCCCCTCTCTCCGTGGTGCTGTCATGGGTGAGGGAGAAAAATATCAAAAATTTCAGTCCTGCATGATTCTACCAAGAAATGTGTGTTCATTCAAACCGCTGGTTTTTGATATTTTGGGCCCTATTGAATAATGAATGTTTTGAATTTTCTCCAAAAGTAAAGTAGTTGCAAACTCATCCTTTTAGAAACTTGTTTGGGCTGTTGAGAGGAGTAAAAAACCATCAAAAATTTCAATCCTGCATGATTCTACCAAGAAATGTGATTCTTCATTCAAAACGCTGGTTTTGAGTTTGCAACTACTTTACTTTTGGAGAAAATTCAAAACATTCATTATTCAATGGGGCCCAAAATATCAAAAGCCAGCGGTTTGAATGAACACACATTTCTTGGTAGAATCATGCAGGACTGAAATTTTTGATGTTTTTCTACTGCTCTCATGAGCCCAAACAAGTCTCTAAAAGGATGAGTTTGCAACTACTTTACTTTTGGAGAAAATTCAAAACATTCATTATTCAATAGAGCCCAATAGCAAAAATCAGGTTTTGAATGAAGAATCACATTTCTTGGTAGAATCATGCAGGATTGAAATTTTTGATGGTTTTTTACTCCTCTCAACAGCCCAAACAAGTTTCTAAAAGGATGAGTTTGCAACTACTTTACTTTTGGAGAAAATTCAAAACATTCATTATTCAATAGGGCCCAAACTAACAAAAACCAGCGGTTTGAGTGAACACACATTTCTTGGTAGAATCGTGCAGGACTGAAATTTTTGATGTTTTTCTACTCCTCTCATGAGCCCAAACAAGTCTCTAAAAGGATGAGTTTGCAACTACTTTACTTTTGGAGAAAATTCAAAACATTCATTATTCAATAGAGCCCAATAGCAAAAATCAGGTTTTGAATGAAGAATCACATTTCTTGGTAGAATCATGCAGGATTGAAATTTTTGATGGTTTTTTACTCCTCTCAACAGCCCAAACAAGTTTCTAAAAGGATGAGTTTGCAACTACTTTACTTTTGGAGAAATTTCAAAACATTCATTATTCAATAGGGCCCAAAATATCAAAAACCAGAGGTTTGAATGAACACACATTTCTTGGTAGAATCATGCAGGACTGAAATTTTTGATGTTTTTCTACTCCTCTCATGAGCCCAAACAAGTCTCTAAAAGGATGAGTTTGCAACTACTTTACTTTTGGAGAAAATTCAAAACATTCATTATTCAATAGGGCCCAAACTTTCAAAAACCAGCGGTTTGAATGAACACACATTTCTTGGTAGAATCATGCAGGACTGAAATTTTTGATGTTTTTCTACTCCTCTCATGAGCCCAAACAAGACTCTAAAAGGATGAGTTTGCAACTACTTTACTTTTGGAGAAAACTCAAAACATTCATTATTCAATAGAGCCCAATAGCAAAAATCAGGTTTTGAATGAAGAATCACATTTCTTGGTAGAATCATGCAGGATTGAAATTTTTGATGGTTTTTACTCCTCTCAACAGCCCAAACAAGTTTCTAAAAGGATGAGTTTGCAACTACTTTACTTTTGGAGAAAATTCAAAACATTCATTATTCAATAGGGCCGAAAATATCAAAAACCAGCGGTTTGAATGAACACACATTTCTTGGTAGAATCGTGCAGGTCTGAAATTTTTGATATTTTTCTACTCCTCTCATGAACCCAAATAAGTCTCTAAAAGGATGAGTTTGCAACTACTTTACTTTTGGAGAAAATTCAAAACATTCATTATTCAATAGAGCCCAATAGCAAAAACCAGCGTTTTGAATGAAGAATCACATTTCTTGGTAGAATGATGCAGGATTGAAATTTTTGACGGTTTTTTACTCCTCTCAACAACCCAAACAAGTTTCTAAAAGGATGAGTTTGCAACTACTTTACTTTTGGAGAAAATTCAAAACATTCATTATTCAATAGGGCCCAAACTATCAAAAACCAGCGGTTTCAATGAACACACATTTCTTGGTAGAATCATGCAGGACTGAAATTTTTGATGTTTTTCTACTCCTCTCATGAGCCCAAACAAGTCTCTAAAAGCATGAGTTTGCAACTACTTTACTTTTGGAGAAAATTCAAAACATTCATTATTCAATAGAGCCCAATAGCAAAAATCAGGTTTTGAATGAAGAATCACATTTCTTGGTAGAATCATGCAGGATTGAAATTTTTGATGGTTTTTTACTCCTCTCAACAGCCCAAACAAGTTTCTAAAAGGATAAGTTTGCAACTACTTTACTTTTGGAGAAAATTCGGGGGCGTGGTCTGGAGCTCAATGGTGCAGGCTGTGTGAGCTCTGAGCTCTGAGGAAGCCTTCCTCATTAAGCGACAAAAGAAGAAAACAAGAAACATTTTGTTCTAAAAATTTATTGGATCCGGAAGCCCTCTTCTCTAGGAATCTTTTGAGACCTTCCTGGAGTCTCTGAGATGGATTTTTCCCGAGATATGGATTGTAAACAGATGGTGGTGTGACTCAGCAGGATTTTCCCGCGCTTGCTGTCTGCAGCAGTGGCCCGCCCGGGCAGAAGAGAAGAAGAGAGAAACTAACAAGCAGAGCGGGAAATACTAACAGAGGAGCTCCCGGAGTTTGGTGTGAGGACCCGACGGTGTAGCGGGGACCAGCAGCAGCAGGCTTAAGAAGATCAGCAGCGGTAAACACTCCCTGTGACGCTGCTCACCGGGAGTGAAGAGGACACCGACCCGCGCGCTTGAGTAGAGGAGAAGGTGAAGCTGTGAAAAGGGCGCGAAAACCGGCTGAAGAGGCTGTGGAACCCGACGTGTGGAGAGGTCGCTACAGCACTGATCTTCCTATAGGTGGAGATAACAGATACACAATATCGGAGGGTCTGGAGACTGGATTGGGGATCCGTCGTCGCATCGGTGACCAGCAGAGGACTTAGAGAGATCCTGCAGCGGCGCCCGTGAAAGCTGCAGAAGCGGACAGAGTTAATTGTGCGGCGGTGAATTGGCGGGAAATTTCCCGTGCTTTTTTCTGCTGCAGTGGCGCGCCCAGGATAAGAAGAAGAGATCAACAGAAAAGGTGCGAAAATCGGCAGAGGAGCCCGAGGCAGGGGAGAGGAGGTGAGGAGTACCGGTACCGGTGGTGGCTACAACGGTGCTGGAAGTAAGCACCTAGAGCTAAATTTTCCCGCGCTTTTTCTCTACTGTGGCGACGCGACCGGGATAACAAGAAAGGCTCTATAGAAAGGGCGCGAAAATCAGCAAAGGAACTTGAGGCAGTGGAGAGGAGGTGAAGAGTACCAGCGGTGGCTGCAACGGTGCTGAAAGAGGGTACCTGCAGCTGCAACGGGTATAAAGGACTTGTATAACAACGGGAAAGAGTGGATCTGGATGTGGAGATGGCAGAATCTCTGAGGCGACAGTGGTGAAAAACATCAGCAGATTGACGGGTATTCCAGAGCAGTACCGACAAAAATCCAAAGAGGTAGGGAGGCTGGTTCGGAGCGTTCAGTAAAAGAGTGTTTTGGAAGCAATTTCTGTGGATTCAAGGTATCAGAAGAGTCCGGAGGAGTAATTGGCAGCAACAGCTGCGTCTTTCTGAGGGAGTTTACGGGAATAGCAGCAGCAGTGAGAAGATAACAAGGATAAGAAGACAAAGAAGGAACGGTGATTAACATTGATTAACATTTATTACAAAAAATCTACGGCGAGGAGAGGAAACTTCAACACCAAGTGAGCGGCTCCGAGGACTGTCTAGTGTTGGGATCTTCGTTAATTGAAAAAGGAGCGGATCTGAGGAATCCTAAGCTACAAGTTGGCTGGGGCTACTACAACGGGTGAGTGTACTTCTCCGAGACTGTTATACTGATAGGTGCGGCGTTGAAGTAGCATTGCAGAGGACCCTTTGGCAGCAATCCCCTGTCAGCCAGCAACGTTTCGAGTCCCATAAGGGGACTCGCTGAACGGGTCAGTTCACGGAGGAGCTACTCAGCGGCAGTTTCTTAACAACGATCCACGATTGGGAGCAGCGGCAACGACAGATCAGTAAGGTACGACTGTGGGTTCTGGGTATTGTAGATTACGGAAGGAAGTGCTGAGGTTTCTGCTAGTTGTGGGAGCGAACGTCGTGGGACCTGAAGTGGAGGAGGAGCACGGAAATCGGCGAAACTATCCGGTAGATCTACAAAGTGTTGGAGCTGCATTAGAAGGATCAGATTGATGCTAGTGTCCCGACTGAAACGCTCAGCTTTCAAGTCTTCTAGTTTTCTGAGCCTCTGTTTATAGGGGTCTTGGACTTTGAGGTGTGATTTACAAAAATTGTCTTTTTTGCAGGGGTGTCCTTTCTACTTATTGTGATTTTGTTTAGTCATAATTGAGGATTTGATATAATAATTTCCTTATCTTGTATTATAAATAGGCCTCTGTATAGCTTACGGGGGATAATTTAAACCGATCCTTCTTATTATTTAATTTGCACTTGTTCTGCTACACTTATACTGTAATAGGTACTGCTGTTTTACTCTTAGCCCAAAAAATACTAGATAGGGATACCACCTCCCCCTTTTTCATTGGCATAATGAGCCAGAGAAACAGCAGATCTAAACAACTAAAGGAAAAGCCTCCTAAATCAGATTCAACAGAGCTAGACGAGGCTATCTGTATTAGTCCCCCTACCACTCCTAAAAATACTAAATTCTCGATTGGGCAGAAAGGGAACACTAATATGATGCAAGAATTAGATAACATCCAAACAGAGATGGACACTACTGTAAATAGGAAGACTAAGAGAGATGAACCTAAATTGGGGAGTCCTGCTGTTCTTTCAGATGAAGAAGAATTTTATGAAACTTCTCCCCTACAAAGCCCAGATAAATGTAGGCCTAGATTAGACTCTAGCTCTGTCAGTGAGGACTCAAGTACTCTTACAGGCCTTGATGATATTCAGGCCTCGGAGAAGGGGGCTTCTGAACAATATATCAAAGATATAATGCAAGCCTTTAATAGATCTATAAAGTCGGCCCTGGATGAAAATACTAACCGCTTACAAATTAAAATTGATACAATCAATACTAGGATTGATAAAAATGTTACCAAAATAGAGGTTCTGGAGAAAAAATCCGAGACCTTTCAAAAACAACAATATAATACTCAAAAAGAGATTACCTTCCTACATAACAAATTAGCTGACCTCGAGGACCATAGTAGAAGAAACAACTTAAAATTGAGAGGTATCTCAGAAAAGATAAACCAAAATAGCTTGCAGAATTATGTTAAAGAAATATTAATTAAAATCCTACCATCTATTCCAGAACCAGAACTTATGATTGATAGAATACATAGACTCCCTCGCCCTGGATCCTTACCATCCGATGTCCCTAGAGACACTATACTTAGATTCCATTTCTTCTCCACGAAAGAAAAATTCTTAAATTACCTTAGAACTAACAAACATCTCCCCCACCCTTATGATCATATCAAATCGTTTGCGGACCTCTCTAAAGATACTATTCAGTCAAGGAAAAACTTTAATGAGGTAACTACTTTATTAAGAAAGAAGGGTTTTAATGTACAGGTGGGGGTTCCCTACTAAACTCCTCATTAGCCAGGGTGGTAGGGTGATTTCGATTTTGTCTCCACAGGAAGGTATGAAGTTTCTTGACTCCATCGATAAAAGAGGAGAGACTCCGGGCTGAAGAAAAATTTATATATATATCAGTTTCTTCTTTTCTTGTAGGAGGCTTCCTACAGAGATACACGAACTTTCCCCATTTTGGAAGTTTATCTGCGAGTTGCAGTTGCTTCCTCTATTGGTGTTGCGGTTTATTTGTTCATTGTTTTTTAGTTTATGGTTAAGATTTTATCTTTCAATGTTAGGGGTTTAAATAGTCCCGTTAAGAGGTACTGGACATGGAGAGAGATCAAAAGAAGCAAAGCAGATATAATCTGTCTCCAGGAAGTGAAATTAGCTAAATCAGGGCATCCTGGAATAGAAAACAAGAATTTCCCACATTTATTTAAATCTTTAAATGAGTCTAAAAAGGCCGGAGTGATTACTTTGATTAAAAATTCAGTCTCTTTTGAAATAATTGAACAGATTTCCGACTTAGAAGGAAGATACCTAATTCTAATATGTCTGATAGAAAACCAATTAACTACCCTAGTTAATGTTTATGCGCCTAATGATGGCCAGATGCGCTACTTTAATAATCTGGAAAAGAAAATACAGGAGGTTAAAAAAGGTACATTGATTGTGGCTGGGGACTTTAATATTGTCCCTAATGGTGTTTATGATTCCACTTCTCCCACCAGATCAGCTTTTCCAGAGTTAGGTAATTGGCTTATTAATCATTCAGGTGTCTTAATACTTCTTCCCTGGAATTTACCCACTATTCATCGGTCCACAAAACCTTTTCTAGAATAGACCTTTTTATCACAGATTCCCTTTCCATTTCCAAATTCAAAAAAATCGAGATCCTTCCCAGATCCTTTTCAGATCACGCGCCTGTTTTATGTGAAGTTCTACTTGGTAGATCAACAGGACATCACCCATTATGGAGATGTAATTCTTCACTATTACACAAGCCTGATTCAAAAAAAGAAATCGAATTGTCTATCACAAATTTTTTTTTAGAAAATGACACAGATGGCATGAGCCCTTTTACAATCTGGAATGCCCACAAGGCATTTGTTAGGGGTACGATGATACATATTTCCTATCAAAATAAAAAACTGAATCAAGCAGAGATAAATAAAATACAATTAGAATTAAAACACAAAGAGGACACTCAGAAAAACTTACCTCAACCCTCTACAAATCTTCATCTGGAAATTATCAAACTTAGAACTAAATTAAGAGCGATCCTTTTTAATGAATATGAAAAATTTGCTAAAAGCATGAAATCGAATTATTACTCTTCTTTTAACAAGCCGACTAAGATTATGGCCCAAAAATTCAAAATGAACAGAATTAAGAACAGGATCAATAAAATTAAACATAACGGTGAGCACCTAGTCAACCCGGCAGATATAGTCAACAAATTTGCTGACTATTATACTTCATTATATATTCTTAAAGATGACCAAAGTATTTCACAACCAAACAAACAAAAAACTAACGAGCTTCTTACACATCTTACTCTACCCAAACTCTCTAATCAACAACTATCATCCCTTGAAGTTCCCTTTTCAGATCTTGAGGTACTAGAGGCCATTAAATCACTCAAAACAAAGAAATCACCAGGTCCCGATGGTTTCTCAAATGACTATTACTTGACCTTTGCCTCTTTATTGACTTCGTACTTAACTCGGGTTTTTAGTAGAGCCTCTGAAACTGGGAAATTTCCTCAAGAAATGCTACAGGCCATTATATCCTTAATTCCTAAGCCGAAAGGTGATCTAGATTCTGTCAAAAATTATAGACCTATTTCACTAATTAATACTGATGTTAAAATTTATTCTAAAATAATCGCTACAAGAATGAAAAAAATACTACCAAACTTAGTTCATAGAGATCAATTGGGCTTTATAGCTGGTCGACAAACTAGCGATGGAACTAGGAGAATATTTAATTTAATAAACCATATCAAAACCAAAAAGATTCCATCATTACTCCTTGCTCTAGACGCTGAAAAAGCCTTTGACAGAGTCAATTGGCAATTTTTAACCGCCACTCTAAACAGATTTGGTTTTGGTTCTAAATTAACAAATACAATAATGGCACTTTATTCATCCCCTTCTGCTAATATATATGCTAATAACCATCTATCTAAGCAAATTTTAATTACAAATGGCACTAGACAAGGATGTCCCCTTTCGCCTTTACTCTTTGTGTTAATTATGGAACCTCTAGCAGAAACTATTAGATCCAGCCAATTTGTCAAGGGCATCCAAATAGGTGAGACACAATATAAGATAGGGTTTTTTGCTGACGATATTATATTAAGTCTCTCAAACCCACTGGATTCAATTAAAGGTGTTCTTCCTATTATTGAAAAATTCTCTAGGGTCTCCTTTTATAAAATAAATGACACAAAATCGAAAATTCTAGATTTTTTCCTCTGCAATGAAACCATCTCTAGTATTAAAAACACTACCAAATTTGAATGGGAAAAAGATGCAATTTTGTATTTAGGCATCTCCATAACTAGAAATTTTGCCAAAACTATTGAAGTAAATATGCAGAATCTCATTAAAAGTACTCAAACCAAATTTAATATTCACTCTAAGCATGAAATTTCGTGGGTGGGGAGGATAGTCCTCTTCAAACTTCTCACTCTCCCTAAGATACTTTACATTTTCAGGTGTTTGCCTCTTTCCATTCCCCTTAAATATATTAGACAACTGCAATCCTTAGTAAACAAATTTGTTTCTAACCAAAAAAAAGCTAGGGTAGCATTCCTTTCACTTACTAGAGGGAAAATTGAGGGAGGTTTAGCCCTTCCTAACTTAGTTAATTATTACTACTCAAATCTCATTATGCAATCCCTAAAATGGTTTAATCAGGATAATTGCCCAATATGGGTAGACAGAGAGATTCTGGAACAATAATACCCCACTATCAAGACTGATTCTGGATGGGTTGACATCATTCAAGTGCTTATCACATCTTCCCCCAACAACTTCAGCCACACTACTAGCTTGGAAAAACTTAGCTAAACCTCAAATACATACCAAAAAAGGCTCCAAATATCAACAAATTAAAAATATCTCTTAAAACTTTTGGTTTAATATTGGAGAAGGAAATTCCTTCAAATTGGGAAAAGGTTGGTATTAAGAAACTAGCGGACCTGCATAACGGTAAACAATTTATTTGCAATAATTTACTCCAAACTAAATTTAATTTTACTACTAATGACTTTCAGTTTCTATCTAACTTAAAGAAACTCATTAAGAAGCTTTTAAGAAAAAGGACTTTTATAACAGATTCCACAAGCTCACTGATTTGTAATCCCGGTAACAAATATTATTGGAAGTCGAGAAATATTTATGATTTTCTTAATTCTAGCAATACTCCAGAAAAAACTACTTTTATGCTTAACTGGGAAAAGGACCTCAACATTTCGAGAACTCAACAACAATGGTCTAAAGCACTGAAATCAACATACTCGTCTAACATATATGCTAATCTTCACGAATCATTCTTCAAAATCCTGTCCAGATGGTACTTTACCCCCTTTAAACTAGCAAAAATCTTTCCTGGTAGATCCCCGGATTGCTGGAGAAATTGTGGTGAAGTAGGTAGCTTACTCCACATGTTCTGGGATTGTTCAAAAATCAGACCTTTATGGTCCGAAATCTCTGATTTAATTAACAAGATCACTAAATCTAAAATTACTTTAACTTCACACAAGGCCTTGTTATCCCTAGATCTTGAAGATATTCATCCCCATCACCGATCCGTCGTTATCCATCTATTCTTAATAACCAAAAATGCGATAGCTACCTTTTGGAAAGAAGACTCTATTCCCAGACTAAGTGACATTATTGATAAAATGAATCTTCATGATTCATATGAAAAAAGCCATGCTATCGCTAATAACTACTATATGACTTATTGTAAGAGGTGGAAATGTTGGTCAGATTTTAAAGCTTCCTAGCTTGGCCTTGATCTCTTTCTTACACTCCTAGTCCAATTTGATTTTATTTGGGTTATTGTTTATTATATACAACTCCCTAACCGCATTATTGTTTTATTAAACAACGGTTAATTTGTATTTAAATTTACATCTATTGTACCTGCAATTTGGTAAATGTACTGTTATTGTTAGTTGTTTATCTCAACTGATTTCATAATTGTAACATTACTGTTATAGTCCCCCCCTTTTTCATCCTTCCTTTTACCCTTTGGTTTAACCTTTGTGTGTCTCAATAAAACAACTAAAAATTACTCTGAACTTCTTACCCTTCCCATTCCCTGCCCCACCATAACTTTCCCCCCCTTCCCTTCCCCCTTTCCCTTTTTCTTTATCTATTACATATGTAACATCTACATTGGAATGCCACTGAAAAACTTATTATTCAATAGAGCCTAATAGCAAAAACCAGCGTTTTGAATGAAGAATCACATTTCTTGGTAGAATCATGCAGGATTGAAATTTTTGATGGTTTTTTACTCCTCTCAACAGCCCAAACAAGTTTCTAAAAGGATGAGTTTGCAACTACTTTACTTTTGGAGAAAATTCAAAACATTCATTATTTAATAGGGCCCAAAATATCAAAAGCCAGCGGTTTGAATGAATACTCACATTTCTTGGTAGAATCGTGCAGGACTGAAATTTTTGATGTTTTTCTACTCCTCTCATGAGCCCAAACAAGACTCTAAAAGGATGAGTTTGCAACTACTTTACTTTTGGAGAAAATTCAAAGCATTCATTATTCAATAGAGCCCAATAGCAAAAATCAGGTTTTGAATGAAGAATCACATTTCTAGGTAGAATCATGCAGGATTGAAATTTTTGATGGTTTTTTACTCCTCTCAACAGCCCAAACAAGTTTCTAAAAGGATGAGTTTGCAACTACTTTACTTTTGGAGAAAATTCAAAACATTCATTATTCAATAGGGCCCAAAATATCAAAAAACAGCGGTTTGAATGAATACTCACATTTCTTGGTAGAATCGTGCAGGACTGAAATTTTTGATGTTTTTCTACTCCTCTCATGAGCCCAAACAAGACTCTAAAAGGATGAGTTTGCAACTACTTTACTTTTGGAGAAAATTCAAAACATTCATTATTCAATAGAGCCCAATAGCAAAAATCAGGTTTTGAATGAAGAATCACATTTCTTGGTAGAATCATGCAGGATTGAAATTTTTGATGTTTTTTTACTCCTCTCAACAGCCCAAACAAGTTTCTAAAAGGAAGAGTTTGCAACTACTTTACTTTTGGAGAAAATTCAAAACATTCATTATTCAATAGGGCCCAAAATATCAAAAACCAGTGGTTTGAATGACTACTCACATTTCTTGGTAGAATCGTGCAGGACTGAAATTTTTGATGTTTTTCTACTCCTCTCATGAGCCCAAACAAGACTCTAAAAGGATGAGTTTGCAACTACTTTACTTTTGGAGAAAATTCAAAACATTCATTATTCAATAGGGCCCAAAATATCAAAAAACAGCGGTTTGAATGACTACTCACATTTCTTGGTAGAATCGTGCAGGACTGAAATTTTTGATGTTTTTCTACTCCTCTCATGAGCCCAAACAAGACTCTAAAAGGATGAGTTTGCGGGGGGCGTGGTTTGCAGGGGAAGGGAGCAGACCTGTTTACCAGGAGCTCCTGCTGTTCCCCTTTTTAAGCAGCTTTAGCTTACTAAAGATGGAATAATTATCCTGTAATCCACCTGGAATATGCCTGGACAAAGTATCAAGAAGAAAGGAGCCACCTCAGGAAGAGAAATTTTATTGGGACCTAAAGACAGTGAGGAGAAATCCAGCAAGGGCCTTCTCTCCTCAGGAGAAAGGAAGCCTTGTTTTCAAGCTGCAGTCTCCTGCAAAGAACCAGGGAAGTCTGGAATCCGAAGACCACAAGCAACACTTCAGAGACCTGCAAAGACACTTCCTGCATCTGCTGCGACTTTAGTGACAGCTGCTGAAGATCCAAAAAGCCACCGGGAGACAGCTAGGGGTTCTCACGCTGTGATGCTGCAGAGGAGAAAGCAGGATGAGTCAGCAGCTTTCCAGCGGCATGGGCTAGATGGTACACCGACTGCAGGACTTCAAACAGGAGGCAGGCATGGAAAGATTCCTGCTTCCACCATGGCTCCTATGACAGCTGCTGTTCAATCTAAGTGCCGAGGGGAGGCTGCGGGGAGTCCTGATGCTGTGATGCTGCAGAGGAGAGAGCAGGCAAAGCAACACACAGGAGGCAGGTGTCGGAAGACTCCTGCTTCCACTGCAGATGGAATGACAGCTGCTGTGGATTTAAAGAGCCCTGGAGAGACTGTGGGGAGCTTCCATGCTGTGAATCTGCAGAGGGGAGAACAGGCAAAGAAGAACACAAAAGGCTCTGTGAATGGAGCTGCTGGGCTGATACCTGGAGCGGTAAACAAAGCAGGAGGGAAATCTTTCATATGCAAATCAACTAAAGAACGGGAGACAAAAGACTTTGTGATTGGAGCTGCTGGGCCTACACCTGAAGGGGCAAACAAAGCACAGGTATTTAAATATGCTAATATTCAGTCACCCTCTAATACAAGAGGTGCCACTGTTAATCTCCCATATAAAAGCCTGAAGATTATAGCTTTCAACACCCCAGATAAAAAGTCTGAGGGAGATGTGAACCAGATCTCTGGGAATAATGGGGGATTAAGCTATAACTCTGCAAACAGTGAGCTACAGTTGAAAGGGGCTAAGTGTCTGTCTAATGAGCAAAATAAAGGATCCTGAAGTCGCCATTTAAGTGGAGGGGGCACCCTTTATGTATCCCATAATGCTACTTTAAAAGATGTAAAGAATAATGGTGATCCTGGCTCCTATCCTCATTCTGTTAAAAGCGATCAGAAAGCGCTTGACAGTAATAATGAATCAGACCTAATGGACTATTCTGATAACTCTTTTAATTCATTGGATGCTTTGGAAGGGATCGACTCAGAAGAGTTTATTGAGGGGATAGACTTCCCTGATCGTAGAGAAACTGACCTCTCAGACTATTCAGATGAAACTTCATCTTCCTCTTCAGAAAACAAAGACAGATGCGACAATTCCGATATGAGTGATGAGCAACGTTTTTTTAATACCACATTGTTAGATGGAATACCTGCCTCTGATGACTATCCCACAGAGGGTTTCATGCTCAGTTTATGTAAAGCCCTCCTAATATCTTTGGGAAATTTGGGGAAAGACACCATTAACAATGACAAATCAGAAGTTGTGCTTGAAATTGAATCCAAGATGACTGAAGCTACATATTTAAGCAAAAATAAAGCATCTGAGACTTTTATTAAGAAGCTATTTCAGAATACATTATCTTCCATAACTGACTTGTCTCACCCAATTTCTATTAAAACTACTGATAGACTGCATCAGGAATCAAAAATTACTGAAATTATACATACGAACCATGAGGACTCTTACAACAAGGAACTTCAGAGTTGTTCAACTTTATCTGACACTGTGGAAAAAATCCAGAAAGATATTGACTCTTTAAAAATAATATAGCAAATTTTGAAGACTTCAAAAGAAGAAGAAATGTAAAAATTAGGGGGATTCCGGAGTCAGTCCCGTCTTTTCAATTAAAGAGCTATATTTCCAAGATGATTCTTCATATTCTTCCAATCACTGAAGAGCCAAATCTGATTGAAAAAGTCTATAGAATTCGAAGACCTCCCTCGCTTCCATCCGATATAGCTAGAGACGTTATTGTTACGTTCTACCCAAACTGGATAAGGAATGTTCTCCTTGATATATCTAAGGATTCTAATTTCCATGCCTCTCCATACAGTCATTTATTTTTTTTCAAAGATTTGTCTAAAGAAGAGGAAAATTTTTCAACATATTACTCGTGAACTCCGACGCGCTGACATTCCTTACAATTGGTCTCAGTACTCCAATCTACAAGTAAAATTTGCAGCGAAAATAATCAACATATCCTCTCTGGAGGGAGGAATAGATTTTCTGAGATCTGCTGGACTTGGACTAGAACTTTCAACGGCTACTCCCGGACTCTGGCCATCAAAATCAGACCTTCTCCCAAATTGACAGGCTTAAAACAGAGCAGTGAATTCTCTTATGGATTCTTCGCAATAGCAATATAATTGTTTCCTGGTGGATAAAGACATTCAGTCTCTTTCCAATTACTTAAGCTTAAAGGATATATGTTCCATTTGATTTGCATTTAAAGAAACCGGACATTCCCTCCACTCGGTCTTAGGGTCACATATAGTGCACCCGGACGGGATGGGCTCACATATAATAATAATACTAACTGTTTTTTTTATTTTAAGGTGTGGAACCTCGACGTATTAGTTGATGCATACAACATGTATAGATTTTATGTTATAAAGTTACTGAAATATTGCTTTTCCTATTAAGCAACGTCTTACTTGATGCTGTAATAGGCTATATTTGCTTTATTTCAACAGTATTTGTATGTATATGTCTGCCTGTCTATTCCCTCACTTCATGGGGGCATTCCCTGTCTTCACAGGGAATTTTCTTTCCTATCACTTTTCCCTTGTTTAATTTACCTTCCCTCCAAACAGTTTTTCTACCCTACCTGTTGTTCCTCACCCTTGATCTATAACCTTTAAAAAATGTTTAAAATACCAATAAAAATTATTGAAAAATAAAAAGGATGAGTTTGCAACTACTTTACTTTTGGAGAAAATTCAAAACATTCATTATTCAATAGAGCCCAATAGCAAAAATCAGGTTTTGAATGAAGAATCACATTTCTTGGTAGAATCATGCAGGATTGAAATTTTTGATGGTTTTTTACTCCTCTCAACAGCCCAAACAAGTTTCTAAAAGGATGAGTTTGCAACTACTTTACTTTTGGAGAAAATTCAAAACATTCATTATTCAATAGGGCCCAAAATATCAAAAACCAGCGGTTTGAATGAATACTCACATTTCTTGGTAGAATCATGCAGGACTGAAATTTTTGATGTTTTTCTACTCCTCTCATGAGCCCAAACAAGACTCTAAAAGGATGAGTTTGCGGGGGCGTGGCCTGGAGCTCCATGGAGGAGGACACTTGAGCTCAGAGCTCCCATGAAGCCTAACTACAAAGCGACATAATTGCTTAAGAAGACTTTTATTCATCAGAAGACCTTTGAAATCGGATTCTTATCTTTATTGTGAGCATTTTGACACCTCCCTGGAAGAAATCCACTGTATACTTAAGAAACTACAGCCTTTGAAGTGAGCGGTGGGGAGAGAGCCTCCCGTGACACAGCAGTTTTCCTTTGTGCTTGGCCGCGGGAACCGCCATTGTTTACATCCGAGGTGAGAGCTGGAGGAGACCTGTGTGGCAGCTGCTGGGCCCCTGATCTGACGCTGAAGGAGCCTCGGTGTTCCTGAGTCGATAGAGGGTCTGCTGTCGGGGCTGTTGGAGACCAGGCTCTAGGCAACTTGCCGCCGCTCAGCTGCAGAGGAGTAAAGGAGCTGACGGTGCCGGAGAGTGACGCGGTGGGACCTGGCGGGCACGGAGCTGCATGAAGAGGCTGTCATCAAAGAAAGTGGACGTGGATCTGGTCCTTCTTGGCTGCCTCGGCTGAAGCTGACACTGACTGATTGGCGCATCGGTGAGTGTGGAGATAAAGGAGAACGCCGCGCCTGATTTTAAAACTGCTTGGCGGGAAAGTTCCTGGAACTTGGCGGCGGTTTGGGAGGAGAAGCCCGCTGCTGGGGATATTTTTAATAGAAGGAAGGTGGAATTGCCCACGGTTTTTCTGAATAGAGATCTTTGCTAATCTCTGGTCAGAGATTCAGGGAGATCCAGGGAGCGTGGTTGGCTAATTGAGCTGAAGAACTGACAGTCTTTTTACAATAATAAGAGGTTGCAGCAGTCTTAAACACCGATTTTAGCCGGGTACACCTGTGGATTAAAGCTGATCATAAAGTAGAAATTTGCCACCCTTTGTTGTCTGTTTTGACTTTGGAGATCGACCCTTAATGCGCTGGGGGTTTGGAGTCGGCTACAGTCATATAAGAAGATAAGAAGAAGCAGAGGAGATTTGGTGAAGTTTGTTTTCGGTTTTGGCGGTCATTTGATTGTAGTCCAGCGGTAACTTTAGGGAAGGAGCATCGTTGACCCCTACTACTTGGAGAATACTACAATCGTTGGGTGAGAGGAAGTTTGTGGCTCTCTGAACTTGTTATTAACCTCTTGGGGGATGGTGAAATCCTAATTATTTGTAAATTAGAGAGATAGATTAATATAAGGGGGAATATCTGAATATTGTTTTATCAATAAGACTGTGTTTGTCTATTACTGAAGTGCACCTTTGGCTTAGAGGAGGCTTACTTAGAGGCTGCTTCATGTCCATTGTCTTGTTGACATATTAAAGCATTGGAGAAAGATACTTAAGAGAATAACTAACCTATACATTCCTAGACGGGGAGATACAGAGCTTATACTGTCTTATTCTGAATCCTACTGATTATGTCCTCATCTCTTCTCTGTCTATGACATTTAATGCACCTGAGGTTATATAGATAGGGTTTGGACATGAGTGTATGAGGTGCTGTTGTTCTTTATAGGCTTACGTCACGGAGCTCAAGACGTCTCTATTGCTTTATTGAACTATTATTAAAATTGAGGGGGTTACATTACTACTATTTAAATCTTTATTCTTATCTTAGTTTGCGATCCACAAACCCTGCTGAAACTGTAATAAAATTCAACTTAATTACAATAATAATAAAGCAGGGGTGGTATATACAAGAGCATTTAGGGGTATAATACATCTCCTCTATCCATGTTCCGGTATACTCTAATTATGGCATCTAATTTGAAATCTAAATTGCCCACTAGTAAAAACCAGAAATCTACGAGCACTTCAAATCAGAGAATTTACACTGAATCTGTTAATCTATTGAGCCCAATTAAATCTAGATCCCCTCTAAAAAGGGAGGAAGCCATTTCATCTAGAAACATGCCTCACAGTTCCTCTAATAAAGCTATTCAGGAGGACTCGGATCAAAAAACTATATCTTCTGACCCCCGTACTTTATCTTTCGCTTCTTCCCAAGTTTTTGATAATAAAGGTGCCTCAAAACTTTCTTTTCAGGATGAGGAAAGTAAAATGGACATATCCAAATCTCATAAGAGAAGAATTCCAGAAAGTGAAACTGTTAGAGCAGAGGCAGCAGATTTAGATTCTAATACTTCATCTGATGACTATTCTCCAAATAGTACCCCAGTTAAACAACTCTCTAAAAAAGGCTGTCCGGAGTCGTCTTCTACTGACTCTCTGACTCCTCATGACTTTGACTTTAAATCCCTGTTGAACTCTGATAGGCGAGTTACTGAGGGTTTGCTCGCTGGCTTCCTCATATCTTTCCAGGAATCCACCAATCAAGCTAACCAATTCATGCATAAATCTATCAATGCAATCAATGTGTCGATTAAAGCGGGATTTGAATCTCACAGGAGGGATATGCAGGAAATCAGTGACAAATTCTCTCAAAGATTTGAGTTAAATGAGAAAAGATTGTCAAAGGTTGAAAATAGAACGGATGACCTAGTTAAACAAAACTCAGATTTAAAAGCAGAACTTTTATCCGTGAAGTCCAAGTTAACGGACTTAGAAGACCGGAGTAGACAGAACAATGTTAAGATTAGAGGGATACCTGAAAGCGTAACACAGAAAGAACTTTCAGATTATACCAAGGCTACACTTAAAAAGGCTTTGCTGTCCTTAACTGATTTACAATTGATAATCGATAGGATTCACCGCCTGCCCCGCCCAAAGAATGTATCAATGGATAAACCGCGGGATACAATACTTCACTTTCATTTTTTTGAAACTAAAGAAATGATACTAAGATATATTAGGGAAAAAGGCTCTCTCCCTCCCCCTAATGATCACTTAAAATTCTTCTCTGATTTTTCAAAGTCAACCATGGAGGCTAGAAAATCGTTTAATCAAGCTACTAATGCTCTCAGGGAAATGGGGATTCCATATAAATGGGGCTTTCCAACAAAGTTACTAGTGTCACATAGAGGTAAAATTGTCCCCTTTTTTACTCCAAAGGAGGCTTTAGACTTTATACGTTTTCTAGATGAGGATCCTTCTAACAAAGATACTGGTTGAATAGGGATATATCCTCAATGGTCTTTGTGTTATTTACATCTAACAAAGTATTTAAATGGCTTCATGGGTTCTCGCCACTTTTGCTTTTTCTAAAGTCCCCAAAAAAAGGAGATTATCACGTTTGGTGAATAACCTCCAGGAGGACTCTTTAGTTTTGTTTATTTGTTTGTTAAAGTCTACTTATAGTTTTTTCTTTATTTTTTTGTAGTTTTTGCTTTTTTATTTGCTTTCTTAGATTGAGCTAAATTCAAATAGAATGTATATATCTAAGAAAGCAAATAAAAAAGCAAAAACTACAAAAATAAAGCAAAAACTCCTAAATAAATATAAGATAACTTACTTCAATAAAAAAGGAAAGATAATATCATGAGAATTAAAATCCTTTCACACAATGTTAAAGGATTGAACAGTCCCCATAAGCGCTATATAACTTGGAGAGAAATAAAATGACTCCAAGCGGATGTCTCTTGTTTACAAGAGGTTAAACTAATAAAGGATATTCACCCAACCTTTCAGCATAAAGATTTTCCACACATTTTTAAAGCTCTTAATAATAATAAAAAAAGTGCAGGAGTTATAACCATTATAAACAAGAATATTCCCTTCCAACTAATTGAGGAACATTCTGACACCCAAGGAAGATTTCACATTCTCATATGTAAGTTAAATTTTAACCTTTGTACAATCGTGAATATATATGCCCCAAATAATGGTCAAATCTCTTTCTTTAATAAATTAATGCAGAAGATTGATGAAGTTAAAAAAGGTGACCTCATGCTAATAGGGGACTTCAATTTAGTCTCTGATAGAGAAATTGACTCATCATCTTCCGCTACTTATAAATCAGGCCGATCTCTGAAAAATTGGATAAAACAAAATGAGATGTATGATATTTTCAGATGTCTAAATACCACCTCTAGAGAATTCACATATTACTCAGATATATATATAAGACATCTTCCAGAATAGACTTATTTCTAACTAATGTTTTCTCTATTACAAAATTTAAGAAAATTGAAATTCTCGAGAAGTCCTTTTCTGATCATGCTCCTGTGATGGCAGTTTTTGAATCAGGCCCTTCAGTACCAAATACTTTTCTTTGGAGGATTAACCCTACCCTGTTACGTACCCCAAAGTATAGAAATATAATTACTGAAGCTATTGATAATTATTTTAAAGAAAACTCTTCAGATAGTATTGATCCCTTTACATTATGGAACGCCCACAAGGCAGTCTTGAGAGGATGTCTCATCCAACTTTCTATGAGATACAAAAAGGAAGGAAGACAAAAATTGCTGACCTTCAGAACCAAATTACTTTAAAAGAAGAACAACAAAATTCCCTGTCTGTTCCATCCCAAAATATCCATCTTGATATTCTGAAATTGAGACAGGATTTAAGATCCGAAATTATCTCTGAATATGATTCCATTGTCAGCGGATCAAAATATAACCTTTATGCTTCAATTAACAAACCCACCAAATATATGACAAGTAAACTCAAACAGGCTCGTGTAAGTAGAAGGATTGTCAAAGTCAAATCCCCTTCAGGAGAAATGAAACAACACCCCTCTGATATCACCGAAATATTTGCAGATTATTTCGAAAGTCTCTATAACCTTAAAAATGATCCCTCAGTTCAAACTCCTAATCAAACAGAGATTGACCTTTTCCTTTCTAAATTGACCCTGCCCCAACTAGATAATTTGGATCTAACTCTTTTAAATCAACAGTTTACTGTAGATGAAATTGCTAAAACAATTGACAAACTTAAACTTAACAAATCCCCTGGGCCAGATGGGTTCACAAATGAATATTTTAAATTTTTCTCCAACATTTTATCTCCGCACCTAAAATCTCTTTTTGATCATGCCTCCTCTACTGGATCGTTCCCCAAAGAAATGACGGAGGCGACTATCGTTTTGATTCCCAAAGACAGTAGAAATCCTGAAGAAGTTAAAAATTATCGTCCGATTTCTTTAATCAACACTGACATTAAAATATATTCGAAAATAATAGCGGATCGATTAAAGAATCTTTTACCTGCTCTTGTTAAAAATGATCAAGTAGGGTTTGCTTCTGGCAGACAAGTAACGGACGGTACCAGAAGAATCTTGAATTTGTTCAACATAGCTAGTTCTAATAATCTTCCTTCGTTATTTATTTCATTAGATGCCCAAAAAGACTTTGATAGGGTGAATTGGGACTATCTTAAAGCTACTTTATTAAAGTTTGGTTTTGATAATTGCTTTATAACATCTATATTTGCATTATATTCTAACACTAATGCTAAAACCTATACTAATAATCACCTTTCTAGGAACTTCAACATCACTAATGGACAAGACAAGGCTGTCCCCTTTCGCCCCTTTTATTTGCCTTGGCGGTTGAGCCATTAGCGGAAACGATCAGACAATGTACTGCCATTTCGGGTTTTAAAACAAAAAACTATCATAAATTAACCTTATTCGCTGATGACCTTATGCTATCAGTCACTGATCCGGCTAATTCATTTAATGCCCTTATCACCATTTTAGATGATTTCTCTAAGGTCTCATATTTTAAAATAAATCCTCAAAAATCTAAAATAATACACTTTAATTTAAGTCCCTTTGAAATTGAAGCCTTCAAAAAATTATCTGAATTTTACTGGGAAGATATTGAATTAGAATATTTGGGGATAATTTTCCCCAAAGATTTGAAACTCATTGTTTCTAAGAACATGGAACATCTTAGCAAGAAAATCTTAAAAGACCTTTCTGGTTATAATAATTGTGACCTATCCCTGATGGGAAGAACTCTGGTTATAAAAACATATATTTTACCTAAAATTCTTTTTGTATTTAGGAATTTACCTCTTACGATTCCCACTTCTCTTTTACTTAAACTTCAAAAAGCAATTAACCTCTTTATCTGGAAAGGGAAGAAACCTAGAGTCGCTACCAAGATTTTATATAAGAAAAAGAGTAATGGAGGACTTGCACTTCCCAATATTCAAACCTATTCCCAAGCTTCTCTTATTCTCCAGAGTCAACAGTGGTTTTCTGTGAAAACATTTCCTGCTTGGTTGGACCTTGAGTTAGAACAATATGGAACTAGCTCAATATCAGATGTCTTTTTTAAATATCTGTTTTCTTCTTCGAGTATTACTCATTACCACCCTATTGTAAATTCTATACTGACTATGTGGAGGAATTTCACAAAATTAAAGAAAGGCGATGACAGGAAAAGCATTTTGAAAAAATTTCCACTAAAATTATTATCGAAAATATATAAGTGTCCAGTTCCGGAGGAATGGTACAGTTTTAAAATTAATACAGTAGGGGATATATGGGATGGACAAGATTTTTTACCTTTTAATGAGATTACAAATAAATTTCATGTCCCGTTTACACACTTTACCTCTTACCTAATTTTGAAAGACCTACTGCGGAAATTTTTAGGTAGTAGAGCCTTGAATTCGGATATTCTGGCCTCCATGTTTGCAAATATCACTCTTAAGTCGACTTGGAGTCTTAAAAATATATATTCCTATCTCAATGATGACACGGAATTCACTAAAAATGTATATATTCAAAGATGGGAAAGGGATTTTAACACTAGATTTGACGAAGACCAATGGGGTAAGGCCATAAGGTTTTCGAATGCATCTACTGTTCCTGCGATCTTACAAGAGTCTTTCTTCAAAACATTAATTAGATAGCACTACACCCCGATTAGGTTAGCCCACATCGATAATAAATATTCCCCTCTGTGCTGGAGGAATTGTGGTTTACCAGGTAACTTGTACCACATTTTCTGGAGCTGTTCTAAATTGAAGAGCTTGTGGAAAGAAGTCATGAATCACATAGATACTCTCTCGGACAACGCTGTGAAGGTCACCCCACAAATGGCAGGAAATCAATCCTGACGTAACATTTGTAATGATACATATTTTCTTGGTGACCAAAAACACTATAGCTTTCTGGTGGCTAAAAACCGATTTACCCTCCTTTGCTGATACTTTAGGCAAATTACGGATTCATAATTCTATGGAAAAAAGATTTGCATTTATCAATGGTACTCTCCATAAATATCATACTAAGTGGGATGTTTGGAATTTGAAATTTTCTTAATTTATGTTGACATTTTTTATTGTAAACTGAATAAGACAATGGTAGATCCTTTTTTGAGAGGATTGCTTTTAAGTGATGTACAATACTTGTTTCTTATTTACGCTATCTGTATTAAATAATTTTATTTAATGTGTGATGTAACACGTAGAGTAGAGTTCTCTACTTTTTACTTTGTCCACTTACCCTTTCCCTTCTTATATTTCTGAAACTTTAATAAAAATATTTAAACAAAAAGGATGAGTTTGCAACTACTTTACTTTTGGAGAAAATTCAAAACATTCATTATTCAATAGGGCCCAAGATATCAAAAACCAGCGGTTTGAATGAACACACATTTCTTGGTAGAATCGTGCAGGACTGAAATTTTTGATGTTTTTCTACTCCTCTCATGAGCCCAAACAAGTCTCTAAAAGGATGAGTTTGCAACTACTTTACTTTTGGAGAAAATTCAAAACATTCATTATTCAATAGAGCCCAATAGCAAAAACCAGCGGTTTGAAAGAACACACATTTCTTGGTAGAATCGTGCAGGACTGAAATTTTTAATGTTTTTCTACTCCTCTCATGAGCCCAAACAAGACCCTAAAAGGATGAGTTTGCAACTACTTTACTTTTGGAGAAAATTCAAAACATTCATTATTCAATAGGGCCCAAACTATCAAAAACCAGCGGTTTCAATGAACACACATTTCTTGGTAGAATCATGCAGGACTGAAATTTTTGATGTTTTTCTATTCCTCTCGTGAGCCCAAACAAGTCTCTAAAAGCATGAGTTTGCAACTACTTTACTTTTGGAGAAAATTCAAAACATTCATTATTCAATAGAGCCCAATAGCAAAAATCAGGTTTTGAATGAAGAATCACATTTCTTGGTAGAATCATGCAGGATTGAAATTTTTGATGGTTTTTTACGCCTCTCAACAGCCCAAACAAGTTTCTAAAAGGATGAGTTTGCAACTACTTTACTTGTGGAGAAAATGCAAAACATTCATTATTCAATAGGGCCCAAAATATCAAAAACCAGCGGTTTGAATTAACACACATTTCTTGGTAGAATCGTGCAGGACTGAAATTTTTGATGTTTTTCTACTCCTCTCATGAGCCCAAACAAGTCTCTAAAAGGATGAGTTTGCTACTACTTTACGTTTGGAGAAAAATCAAAACATTCATTATTCAATAGAGCCCAATAGCAAAAACCAGCGTTTTGAATGAAGAATCACATTTCTTGGTAGAATCATGCAGGACTGAAATTTTTGATGTTTTTCTACTCCTCTCAACAGCCCAAACAAGTCTCTAAAAGGATGAGTTTGCAACTACTTTACTTTTGGAGAAAAATCAAAACATTCATTATTCAATAGAGCCCAATAGCAAAAACCAGCGTTTTGAATGAAGAATCACATTTCTTGGTAGAATCATGCAGGATTGAAATTTTTGATGGTTTTTTACTCCTCTCAACAGCCCAAACAAGTTTCTAAAAGGATGAGTTTGCAACTACTTTACTTTTGGAGAAAATTCAAAACATTCATTATTCAATAGGGCCCAAAATATCAAAAACCAGCGGTTTGAATGAACACACATTTCTTGGTAGAATCGTGCAGGACTGAAATTTTTGATGTTTTTCTACTCCTCTCATGAGCCCAAACAAGTCTCTAAAAGGATGTGTTTGCAACTACTTTACTTTTGGAGAAAATTCAAAACATTCATTATTCAATAGAACCCAATAGCAAAAATCAGGTTTTGAATGAAGAATCACATTTCTTGGTAGAATCATGCAGGATTGAAATTTTTGATGGTTTTTTACTCCTCTCAACAGCCCAAACAAGGTTCTAAAAGGATGAGTTTGCAACTACTTTACTTTTGGAGAAAATTCAAAACATTCGGGGGGGCGTGGCCAGCGTCTGAGCTGAATGGAAGCCTGAGCTCTGATCTCCTCCACAGGGCAGCCTGCCAAGCGCTACTAATAAGCGAATTATAAGCCAGGACTGGCTGAAAACTTGTGGGAACCTCCATAGACACCAGCGGTGCCCCCACATCATGGATCCGCTCAGTAGAAGAGCAGGAAAATCCAAAAATCTGGAGCGCTCTCCCCTCATGCTGAGGAGCCTAGATGGCGCCCGCCTCACAGCAGCCACAGCCTGCAGCCCCAGCCTGAACGGCGCACAGCGGGTGAGAACGCCACAGAGACTGAAACATGCAGTATTCAAGTTAGGGGGTAAGTCTGCCCCCATCCCTGCAAAAACTGCCGCTTTACATACTAAAGAAAGCGCTAATTCTAGTGTTAAAAGTAGCGCTGGGAAGAAGGAGGCAAAATATCGCGAGATTAACCGGGAAACAGACGAGATTGCGCACCTTAAGCAAAAATCTTGCGCAGCCTATAAAATCTTGTGCAGCAGCAACGCTCACCGCTGCTATGGAGGCCACAAGTATAATAAGGGCCTCCTCATCTTGCCCAGATATCTCCACCATCTCAGACACCCCTCTAACGCCACCACAGAGGGAATTGTCCCCTGCCTCACAAAATAGCCGCAGATTAAGCAGTAGCTCGGCTGAGCTGCAAAATGATACGCAGATGGAGGACTTCTGCTCCCCAGATAACCCTATGCCTGAGAACATTTTACATGTTTTGACTGAGGTAGAGGCTACCAGCAACGCAGCTTCAGAATTATTCATAAAAAATATGCTATGCCTCCTTGCAAAGACATTCCAATAACAACTAGAGGGCTATAACACAAACCTCCAAAACAATATAGACAGTCTAGGCCAGAGGGTGGATCACTTGGAGTCAAAAATGGAGGAAATAGTCAAGTCTCACAACAACTTGATAGATGAACACTAGGCCTTAGAGAAAGAAGTTACCTTCCTAAAGTCAAGACTGATAGAACAAGAGGACAGGAGTAGGAGAAACAACCTTAAATTCAGAGGAATACCTGAGAATGTCAAGGACATTGATCTTGATTCATATGTGCAAAAAATGCTCCATACTATGCTCCCGGGTGCTTCCAAAGGAGACCTCTTAATAGAACGCATACACAGACTCCCTAAGTCCAAATACGCCCCTGAAAGGGCTCCACGGGATGTTATTGCATATTTTCACTATTTCCTGACAAAGGAGGACATTCTGAGGAAAAGCAAGCAGTCACCCATTTTACCAAGACCATATGAGAGTATTAAGATCTTTGCAGACTTTTCAAAAGCCACGTTGCAAAAAAGGAGAGACTTTTTCCCTATCACTGCACACCTGAGGGAGCACAGGGTGCTTTACAGATGGGGCTTTCCTACAAAAATATTGGTCATGAAGGAAAACACTACTTTTGCCTTGTCTAACATTGATAATTGTGATAGATTCTGTCAGGACCTAGGTGTTCCTCCAATGAAGAACTCATCTTTATCCTACAACCAAGAGAGGAGCAACTCTTCACAACAGCCAAGACATCTGTCACAGTCCTGGACCACACAAAAGAAAAGATAATGGACTTGGTAGGTGCTGACCCTGGCTCTTGGCCTGAACTTTTATCCCCAAACACTAACTGAGAGATTCCTCTTGGTATCATTTCTTTTGAGAAATTCAATTTCCTTGTTAACAAGTTTGTTTTGTTTTAGGTTATCTAGGTTATAACATGTTTCTATTCACAGGCACACCAGGCACTGACAACAGATTTCTAGAGAAATACTATTCTTTTTGGATATATGTCCAGATGGACTATTCTATCTTATTGAGTTGTTTAACACATTTCTTTCCTTTTGATATATTATGGAGTTGAAAATCCTATCATTTAATGTAAATGGGCTTAATAGTCCCTTCAAAAGGTTTGCTTTGTGGAAGGAGATCAAAAGATTGAAAGCAAATGTTGCTATGATACAGGAAACCCACCTCCTGGAAATTGATAATAATAGATTTAAAAACAAAGATTATCCTCAGATTTTCTTCTCCAATAACGAGGGAGGAAAAAAAGCTAGGGTGGCCATTGCCTTCCATAAAGACCTACCAGTGGTTATCTCAGATGTTTATAGGGACAACAAAGGCAGACATTTAGCCATCAATTTTACCTTGGAAGGTGTGGAATACACTGTGGTTAATGTATACGCCCCTAATGTGAGACAAATTAGCTTTCTCAATAAAGTCAAAAGAAAATTATCTAAATTTAGCAAGGGACAAATCATATGGGGGGGAGACTTTAATTGTATCGTTGACCCAAATACTGATTGCTCATCCTCCGCTCCATACTACAGAAGTGTGAATTTGGGGAAGTGGCTGAGCAATGCCAACCTACACGACAGTTGTAAAATATTGAACCCTAATTCAAGAGAATACACCCGATTCTGCCCACACAACAGGTCTTTTACCAGAATAGATCATCTATTTACCAGTTTTTCATTACTGGATTCGTATATAGATTTCCAAACTGGCCCCATCACATGGTCGGACCATGCTCCAATTCTATTAACACTACAGGTTTCCTCTTCGACTCAAAGACACTACAACTGGAGATACAGCAAATTTGTTGTGGACTCCCCAGATAATATAGCAATAATAAAAAACACCATAATGAATTATTTTAAAGAAAATGACTCTCAGGAAATCTCGCCTGAAACCTTATGGTTAGCACATAAGTGTGTCATTAGAGGCCACTTGATTCAGATGGCCTCAAGACAAAAGAGGGAAAGAGAAAGCAAACAGAGGCTGTTACTTGAACAAATCAAAAAACTAGAGGACCAGGCCAAAGTGGGAAAAAATTTTACTAAGTATAAGGAGTTATACTCCCTTAGATTGGAACTGAGAAATCTTCTCATAAACATTTATGAAAAAAAGACTCTGTTTAACAGGGCAGGGTTTTACATAAATAACAATAAAAGCTCAAAGACTATGGCAAATAGATTCAAACCCATAAATAAAAAGCATTTAATCAAAAAAATTTCCCAGAACTCTGAATATAGAAAAGCCAAAGGACATAGCTTTGGCTTTTGAGAAATATTACTCAAATTTATATAATATAGGGAAAAATGGGACCTATCCCCCTCCTACAGAGGAGATGATAGACAATTTCTTGGGAGGAGTAGAGTTGGGATCCCTGTCTCCTGAGCAGAGGGAAATGCTCGATGCACCCTTCTCTGAGGGAGAGGTGTCTCTGGTAATAAAAACCCTCAAATGTAATAAGGCTCCAGGTCCAGACGGATTCCCTGTGGAATATTATAAAGCATTTCAGGAAAATCTGATCCCTCACCTAACAAATACCCTAAATTTTATAAAATCAAGAGGAACATGTAGTGCAGACATGCTGAGAGCCACTATAGTGGTAATTCCCAAACCGGACAAAGATCCCACAAGGATAGAAAACTATAGACCCATATCCCTTCTGAATGCAGACATCAAGATCTATGCAAAAATACTGGCAGAAAGGGTGCAGGATGTTATTCAATATCTCATACATCCCGATCAAGTGGGTTTTGTAAAATTTAGACAGACTTCTGACAGTTCAAGAAGTGTCTTGCACCACATACACTTCTGTAACAGGAAAAAAATTCCCAGTTTGTTTGTGGCCCTTGATGCGGAGAAAGCTTTTGACCGCATCAATTGGACATATGCATTCGCAGTATTAAAGAGGATGGGTTTTGGTGAGGAGATGCTGAAGAGTGTTCAGGCTCTGTACTCTCAACCGTCCGCCTCTGTGCTGGTCAATAGCACGATGTCAGAAAAATTTGACATAACGAACGGAACAAGACAGGGATGCCCTCTGTCCCCAATTATTTTTATCTTGAGTCTGGAACCACTGGCTCAAAAGATAAGGGACTCGAGTGAGGTGAGGGGAGTACGGTTGGGAGATATAGAACATAAAATAAATTTATATGCAGACGATATCATACTCACACTGACGGATCCTGCTGAGTCATTGAAGGCGACTTGGGACATCATAGAGTGGTTTGGTTCAATCTCATATTATAAACTCAATGTAAAAAAGACTAACGTTTTGTCACTATTTGTCTCAGCCCCTATAAAACAGCAGCTACAAGATAAGTACCCTTTTACTTGGGACTGTACTAAGATCCCGTATCTAGGAATTTGGCTCACAAGCGACCTCACACACATGAGCGAGATAAACATGGATTGCCTTTTACAGTCTCTTGACACTAAGTTGGGAGAATTGTCAAGGACCCCAGCCACTTGGTTGGGAAGAATTGTGTTATATAAAATGTTCTGCCTTCCAAAAGTGCTGTTTTTGTATAGGAATGTTCCTCTGCCTCTATCAATGCAGTATATACAAAAATTAACTCATCAAATGAACAAATTTATTTGGAGTAATAAGAAACCTAGAGTAAAAAAACATACACTACTTAAATCTAGAGAAAATGGGGGGATAGCCCTTCCAGACTTAGAGGCATATTACTTCGCCACCATAACTGAAATGACAAAAATGTGGTTCACAGAACAGACAGAGTTGGGATGGCCAAAAATTGAAAGAGATTTAATGCCTAATAAAGAACCGACACTTTATGTTTCCTACTTTCTTCTGCACAAAGGAGAGATTGGAAACATTGAAAACCCAATACTCAGAGCCTGTATGCAAAGTTGGTCACATATGTGCAGGAGAAGGTTTAATGTCTCCCCTGATTCAACCAAAAGACTGAGACTTCACTTTTTGGCACCTGTCAGGGTTTCTCTGAGACCTATGTTTGATAATTGGAAAACATTCCCCATTGCTTATGTGGATGACTTATTGAATAATAATAAAGTCATGCCCTTTGAGCTGGTCAAGGCTAAATTTAAAGTCCCTAATATGGAATATATGAAATACCTCATACTCAAGGAGGAGTATAATAAATTTAAGAGATATTTCTGTAAGATAGTTTTGGTCAGTCATACTATCTATAATTTCCTAACCAGCACAACCCCCAGGCACAAGAGCTCTCTTAAACCCCTGTATAGCTTCCTGACTGGCAAATACACCTTCTCTAAGGGTGGATGCTTTGAAAAATGGGAGACTACCCTGCAGAAGCAGATTTATACCCCCCAGTGGACACTATCTTTTAAAACTGCAGTGAGGTCCACAAATTGCATGAACATTCTGGAAACACATTACAAATTAGTCCACAGATATTACTTGACTCCAAACAGGCTTAAACATTTTGGGGAAGGGGGATCTGATCTGTGTTGGCGGGGATGCGGATCTCAGGCTGACTTACTCCATATCTTCTGGGGATGCCCGGTATTGAAATCATACTGGCTTAAGGTCTCCAACCTGATTTCGATCATATGCAACTGGCGTGTTCAGTTGCACCCTGCCTTAGCCTTACTACTTATAGATATTTGCAGGTTCAAAACAACAAAGTATTTGGTTGCCCACATTCTCATGTCTGCAATATACCTTATAGTGAAAGGTTGGAACAATAAGCAACCTCCGAACATTACCACATTGATCATGTTGGTGGACAAACATTGTGTTTATGAAAGAATTCATTACATCAACAATATGTCGATAAAGTTATTTGACGACAGATGGCATAGATGGTTGAAACTCAAATCTAAGATAGAAGAATTTATATGTAGATTTTTGTTCTTTCTTGTGTGCCAAAATTTCACATATATTTGGTGTCTGCCTGTGCTGTTGCAATTGCTTTTCAAGTTATTTCAATTAATGTTAATTGTACATACTCTAAATGCTGATATGATGTACAGATATTATATGATGACGTCCTGATGTACACTACCTCGATCTTATTTGAACATGAATATATGAGGTATGTTTATACATTTCTACTATTTTGAAAACTCAATAAAAATATTGTTTAAGAAAATTCAAAACATTCATTATTCAATAGGCCCAAACTATAAAAAACCAGCGGTTTGAATGAACACACATTTCTTGGTAGAATCATGCAGGACTGAAATTTTTGATGTTTTTCTACTCCTCTCATGAGCCCAAACAAGTCTCTAAAAGCATGAGTTTGCAACTACTTTACTTTTGGAGAAAATTCAAAACATTCATTATTCAATAGGGCCCAAAATATCAAAAACCAGCAGTTTGAATGAACACACATTTCTTGGTAGAATCGTGCAGGACTGAAATTTTTGATGTTTTTCTACTCCTCTCATGAGCCCAAACAAGTCTCTAAAAGGATGAGTTTGCAACTACTTTACTTTTGGAGAAAATTCAAAACATTCATTACTCAAAAGAGCCCAATAGCAAAAATCAGGTTTTGAATGAAGAATCACATTTCTTGGTAGAATCATGCAGGATTGAAATTTTTGATGGTTTTTTTACTCCTCTCAACAGCCCAAACAAGTTTCTAAAAGGATGAGTTTGCAACTACTTTACTTTTGGAGAAAATCAAAACATTCATTATTCAATAGGGCCCAAACTATCAAAAACCAGCGGTTTGAATGAACACACATTTCTTGGTAGAATCATGCAGGACTGAAATTTTTGATGTTTTTCTACTCCTCTCATGAGCCCAAACAAGTCTCTAAAAGCATGAGTTTGCAACTACTTTACTTTTGGAGAAAATTCAAAACATTCATTATTCAATAGAGCCCAATAGCAAAAATCAGGTTTTGAATTAAGAATCACATTTCTTGGTAAAATCATGCAGGATTGAAATATTTGATGGTTTTTTACTCCTCTCAACAGCCCAAACAAGTTTCTAAAAGGATGAGTTTGCAACCACTTTACTTTTGGAGAAAATTCAAAACATTCATTATTCAATAGGGCCCAAACTATAAAAAACCAGCGGTTTCAATGAACACACATTTCTTGGTAGAATCATGCAGGACTGAAATTTTTGATGTTTTTACTTTCTCCAAAAGTAAAGTAGTTGCAAACTCATGCTTTTAGAGACTTGTTTGGGCTCATGAGAGGAGTAGAAAAACATCAAAAATTTCAGTCCTGCATGATTCTACCAAGAAATGTGTGTTCATTGAAACCGCTGGTTTTTGATATTTTGGGCCCTATTGAATAATGAATGTTTTGAATTTTCTCCAAAAGTAAAGTAGTTGCAAACTCATCCTTTTTGAAACTTGTTTGGGCTGTTGAGAGGAGTAAAAAACCATCAAAAATTTCAATCCTGCATGATTCTACCAAGAAATGTGATTCTTCATTCAAAACGCTGGTTTTTGCTATTGGGCTCTATTGAATAATGAATGTTTTGAATTTTCTCCAAAAGTAAAGTAGTTGCAAACTCATCCTTTTAGAGACTTGTTTGGGCTCATGAGAGGAGTAGAAAAACATCAAAAATTTCAGTCCTGCACGATTCTACCAAGAAATGTGTGTTCATTGAAACCGCTGGTTTTTGATAGTTTGGGCCCTTTTCAATAATGAATGTTTTGAATTTTCTCCAAAAGTAAAGTAGTTGCAAACTCATCCTTTTAGAGACTTGTTTGGGCTCATGAGAGGAGTAGAAAAACATCAAAAATTTCAGTCCTGCATGATTCTACCAAGAAATGTGTGTTCATTCAAACCGCTGGTTTTTGATAGTTTGGGCCCTATTGAATATTTCTTGGTAGAATCATGCAGGATTGAAATTTTTGATGGTTTTTTACTCCTCTCAACAGCCCAAACAAGTTTCTAAAAGGAAGAGTTTGCAACTGCTTTACTTTTGGAGAAAATTCAAAACATTCATTATTCAATAGAGCCCAAAATATCAAAAACCAGTGGTTTGAATGAACACTCTCATTTCTTGGTAGAATCGTGCAGGACTGAAATTTTTGATGTTTTTCTACTCCTCTCATGAGCCCAAACAAGTCTCTAAAAGGATGAGTTTGCAACTACTTTACTTTTGGAGAAAATTCAAAACATTCATTATCCAATAGAGCCCAATAGCAAAAATCAGGTTTTGAATGAAGAATCACATTTCTTGGTAGAATCATGCAGGATTGAAATTTTTGATGGTTTTTTACTCCTCTCAACAGCCCAAACAAGTTTCTAAAAGGATGAGTTTGCAACTACTTTACTTTTGGAGAAAATTCAAAACATTCATTATTCAATAGAGCCCAATAGCAAAAACCAGCGTTTTGAATGAAGAATCACATTTCTTGGTAGAATCATGCAGGATTGAAATTTTTGATGGTTTTTTACTCCTCTCAAAAGCCCAAACAAGTTTCTAAAAGGATGAGTTTGCAACTACTTTACTTTTGGAGAAAATTCAAAACATTCATTATTCAAAAGGGCCCAAACTATCAAAAACCAGCGGTTTGAATGAACACACATTTCTTGGTAGAATCATGCAGGACTGAAATTTTTGATGTTTTTCTACTCCTCTCATGAGCCCAAGCAAGTCTCTAAAAGCATGAGTTTGCAACTACTTTACTTTTGGAGAAAATTCAAAACATTCATTATTCAATAGAGCCCAATAGCAAAAATCAGGTTTTGAATGAAGAATCACATTTCTTGGTAGAATCATGCAGGATTGAAATTTTTGATGGTTTTTTACTCCTCTCAACAGCCCAAACAAGTTTCTAAAAGGATGAGTTTGCAACTACTTTACTTTTGGAGAAAATTCAAAACATTCATTAATCAATAGGGCCCAAACTATCAAAAACCAGCGGTTTGAATGAACACACATTTCTTGGTAGAATCATGCAGGACTGAAATTTTTGATGTTTTTCTACTCCTCTCATGAGCCCAAACAAGTCTCTAAAAGCATGAGTTTGCAACTACTTTACTTTTGGAGAAAATTCAAAACATTCATTATTGAAAAGGGCCCAAACTATCAAAAACCAGCGGTTTCAATGAACACACATTTCTTGGTAGAATCGTGCAGGACTGAAATTTTTGATGTTTTTCTACTCCTCTCATGAGCCCAAACAAGTCTCTAAAAGCATGAGTTTGCAACTGCTTTACTTTTGGAGAAAATTCAAAACATTCATTATTCAATAGAGCCCAATAGCAAAAACCAGCGTTTTGAATGAAGAATCACATTTCTTGGTAGAATCATGCAGGATTGAAATTTTTGATGGTTTTTTACTCCTCTCAACAGCCCAAACAAGTTTCTAAAAGGATGAGTTTGCAACTACTTTACTTTTGGAGAAAATTCAAAACATTCATTATTCAATAGGGCCCAAACTATAAAAAACCAGCGGTTTCAATGAACACACATTTCTTGGTAGAATCATGCAGGACTGAAATTTTTGATGTTTTTACTTTCTCCAAAAGTAAAGTAGTTGCAAACTCATCCTTTTAGAAACTTGTTTGGGCTGTTGAGAGGAGTAAAAAACCATCAAAATTTTCAATCCTGCATGATTTTACCAAGAAATGTGATTCTTCGTTCAAAACCTGATTTTTGCTATTGGGCTCTATTGAATAATGAATGTTTTGAATTTTCTCCAAAAGTAAAGTAGTTGCAAACATGCTTTTAGAGACTTGTTTGGGCTCATGAGAGGAGTAGAAAAACATCAAAAATTTCAGTCCTTCATGATTCTACCAAGAAATGTGTGTTCATTGAAACCGCTGGTTTTTGATAGTTTGGGCCCTATTGAATATTTCTTGGTAGAAACATGCAGGATTGAAATTTTTGATGGTTTTTTACTCCTCTCAACAGCCCAAACAAGTTTCTAAAAGGAAGAGTTTGCAACTGCTTTACTTTTGGAGAAAATTCAAAACATTCATTATTCAATAGTGCCCAAAATATCCAAAACCAGCGGTTTGAATGAACACTCACAATTCTTGGTAGAATCGTGCAGGACTGAAATTTTTGATGTTTTTCTACACCTCTCATGAGCCCAAACAAGACTCTAAAAGGATGAGTTTGCAACTACTTTACTTTTGGAGAAAATTCAAAACATTCATTATTCAATAGAGCCCAATAGCAAAAATCAGGTTTTGAATGAAGAATCACATTTCTTGGTAGAATCATGCAGGATTGAAATTTTTGATGGTTTTTTACTCCTCTCAACAGCCCAAACAAGTTTCTAAAAGGATGAGTTTGCAACTACTTTACTTTTGGAGAAAATTCAAAACATTCATTATTCAATAGGGCCCAAAATATCAAAAACCAGCGGTTTGAATGAACACACATTTCTTGGTAGAATCATGCAAGACTGAAATTTTTGATGTTTTTCTACTCCTCTCATGAGCCCAAACAAGACTCTAAAAGCATGAGTTTGCAACTACTTTACTTTTGGAGAAAATTCAAAACATTCATTATTGAAAAGGGCCCAAACTATCAAAAACCAGCGGTTTCAATGAACACACATTTCTTGGTAGAATCGTGCAGGACTGAAATTTTTGATGGTTTTTTACTCCTCTCAACAGCCCAAACAAGTTTATAAAAGGATGAGTTTGCAACTACTTTACTTTTGGAGAAAATTCAAAACATTCACTATTCAATAGAGACCAATAGCAAAAACCAGCGTTTTGAATGAAGATTCACATTTCTTGGTAGAATCATGCAGGATTGAAATTTTTGATGGTTTTTTACTCCTCTCAACAGCCCAAACAAGATTCTAAAAGGTTGAGTTTGCAACTACTTTACTTTTGGAGAAAATTCAAAACATTCATTATTCAATAGGGCCCAAAATATCCAAAACCAGCGGTTTCAATGAACACACATTTCTTGGTAGAATCGTGCAGGACTGAAATTTTTGATGTTTTTCTACTCCTCTCATGAGCCCAAACAAGTCTCTAAAAGCATGAGTTTGCAACTACTTTACTTTTGGAGAAAATTCAAAACATTCATTATTCAATAGAGCCCAATAGCAAAAATCAGGTTTTGAATGAAGAATCACATTTCTTGGTAGAATCATGCAGGATTGAAATTTTTGATGGTTTTTTACTCCTCTCAAAAGCCCAAACAAGTTTCTAAAAGGATGAGTTTGCAACTACTTTACTTTTGGAGAAAATTCAAAACATTCATTATTCAATAGGGCCCAAAATATCCAAAACCAGTGGTTTCAATGAACACACATTTCTTGGTAGAATCGTGCAGGACTGAAATTTTTGATGTTTTTCTACTCCTCTCATGAGCCCAAACAAGACTCTAAAAGGATGAGTTTGCCCCATAAATCCCCTACCGTATTAATTTTAAAGCTGCACCACTCCTCTAGAACTGGACATTTATATATTTTTGATAATTTTAATGGGAATTTTTTCAAAATGCTTTTCCTGTTGTCGCCTTTTTTTAATTTTGTGAAACTCCTCCACATAGTCAGTATAGAATTTACAACAGGATGTTGATAAGTAATGATCGAAGGAGATAGCAGATCTTTAAAGAAAAAATCTGATATTGAACTAGTCCCATAATGTTCTAGCTCAAGGTCCAACCAAGCGGGAAGTGTTTTCGTAGAAAACCACTGTTGACTCTGAAGAATAAGAGAAGCTTGAAAATAGATTTGAATATTGGGGAGTGCAAGGCCTCCATTACTTTTTTTCTTATATAAAATTTCAGTAGCAACTCTAGGTTTCTTCCCTTTCCAGATAAAAAGGTTAATTGCTTTTTGGATTTTAAATAAAAGGGAAGTGGGAATCGTAAGAGGTAAATTCCTAAGTACAAAAAGAATTTTAGGTAAAATATATGTTTTTATTACCAAGGTTCTTCCCATCAGGGATAGATCACAATTATTATAACCAGAAAGGTCTTTTAAGATTTTCTTACTGAGATGTTCCATATTCTTAGAAACAATGAGTTTCAAATCTTTAGGGAAAATTATCCCCAAGTATTCTAGTTCAAAATCTTCCCAGTAAAATTCAGATAATTCTTTAAAGGCTTCAATTTCAGATGGACGTAAATTAAAATGTATTATTTTAGATTTTTGGGGATTTATTTTAAAATATGAGACCTTAGAGAACTCATCTAAAATGGTGATTAAAGCGTTAAGTGAATTAGCCGGATCAGTGACTGATAACATAAGGTCGTCAGCAAATAAGGTTAACTTGTGATGATAATTTTTTGTTTTAAAACCCGAAATATCAGTACATTGTCTGATCATTTCCGCCAAGGGCTCGACTACCAAGGCAAATAAAAGGGGCGAAAGGGGGCATCCCTGTCTTGTTCCATTAGTGATGTTGAAATTCCTAGAAAGGTGATTATTAGTATAGGTTTTAGCATTAGTATTAGAGTACAATGCAAATATAGATGTTATAAAGCGATTGTCAAAACCAAACTTTAGTAAAGTAGCTTTAAGATAATCCCAATTCACCCTATCAAAAGCTTTTTGGGCATCCAACCAGATAAATAGTGAAGGGAGATTATTAGAGCTAGCTATGTTAAACAAGTTCAAGATTCTTCTGGTACCGTCTGTTACTTGTCTTCCGGAGACAAACCCTACTTGATCATTTTTAACAAGATCAGGTAAAAGATTCTTTAATCGATCCGCTAAAATTTTCGAATATACTTTAATATCAGTGTTAATTAAAGAGATCGGACGATAATTTTTAACTTCTTCTGGGTTTCTAATGTCTTTGGGGATCAAAATGATAGTTGCCTCCGTCATTTCTTTGGGGAACGATCCAATACTAGAAGCGTGGTCAAAAAGAGATTTTAGGTGCGGGGATAAAATGTTGGAGAAAAACTTGAGATATTCGTTTGTGAACCCATCTGGGCCAGGGGATTTGTTAAGTTTAAGTTTGTCAATCGTTTTGGCAATTTCTTCTACAGTAAACGGTTGATTTAAAAGAGTTAGGTCCAAATTATCTAGTTGGGGAAGGGTCAATTTAGAAAGAAAAAGGTCAATCTCTTTTTGATTAGGAGTATGAACTAAGGGATCTTTTTTAAGATTATAGAGGGTTTCGAAATAATCCGCAAATATTTCGGTAATATCAGAGGGGTGCTGTTTCATTTCTCCTGAAGGGGATTTGATTTTAACAATCCTTCTACTTACGCGAGCTTGTTTAAGTTTACTTGTCATATATTTGGTGGGTTTGTTAATTGTTATCAAGATGGATAATATGGGATGGAGCAGACAGGGAATTTTGTTGTTTTTCTTTTGAAGCAATTTGGTTCTGGAGGTCAGCAATTTTTTGTCTTTTTTCTTTTTTGTATCTCGTGGAGAGTTGGATGAGACATCCTCTCAAGACCGCCTTGTGGGCGTTCCATAATGTAAAGGGATCAATACTATCTGAAGAGTTTTCTTTAAAATAATTATCAATAGTTTCGGTAATTATATTTCTATACTTTGGGGTACGTAGTAGGGTAGGATTAACCTTCCAAAGAAAAGTGTTTGCTACTGGAGGGCCTGATTCAAATACTGCCAACACAGGGGAGTGGTCGGAAAAAGACCTCAAGAATTTCAATTTTCTTAAATTTTGTGATAGAAAAGACATTGGTTAGAAATAAGTCTATTCTGGAAGATGTCTTATATATATCTGAGTAATATGTAAATTCTCTAGAGGTGGTATTTAGACATCTGAAAATGTCATACATCTCATTTTGTTTTATCCAATTTTTCAGAGATCGGCCTGATTTAGAAGTAGCAGAAGACGATGAGTCAATTTCTCTATCGGGAACTAGATTGAAGTCCCCTATTAGCATGAGGTCACCTTTAACTTTGTCAATCTTCTGCATTAATTTATTAAAAAAAAAAAGAGATCTGACCATTATTTGGGGCATATATATTCACGATTGTACAAAGGTTAAAATTTAACTTACATATGAGGATGTGAAATCTTCCCTGGGTGTCGGGATGTTCTTCAATTAATTGGAAGGGAATATTCTTATTTATAATGGTTATAACTCCCGCACTTTTTTTTATTATTATTGAGGGATTTAAAAATATATGGAAAATCTTTATGCTGAAAGGTTGGATGTATATCTTTTATTAATTTGACCTCTTGTAAACAAGAGACATCCGCTTGAAGCCGTCTTATTTCTCTCCAAGTTATATAGCGCTTATGGGGACTGTTCAGTCCTTTAACATTGTGTGAAAGGATTTTAATTCTCATGATAATCTCTTTCCTTTTTTATTAGAGTAAATTATCTTATATATATTTAGGATTGCTTACTGTTATTAGCTGAATTCAATAAAATGTATATGTCTAGAAAAGGCGAATGAAACAACAAAAGGAAAAAACAAAACAAAAAAAAAAACTATAAGTAAACTATAACAAACAAATAAACAAACTTAAAGAGTCCTCCTGGAGTTAATCACCGAACGTGATAATCTCCTTTTTTTGGGGACTTTAAAAAAAAGCCAAAGTGGCGAGAACCCATGAAGCCATTGATATTTTGTCAAATGTCAAATGTAAATAATACAAAGACCAATGAGAGATATATCCCTATTCAACCAGTATCTTTGTTAGAAGGATCCTCATCTAGAAAGCGTATAAAGTCTAAAGCTTCCTTTGGAGTAAAGAAGGGGACAATTTTACCCCTATGTGACACAAGTAACTTTGTTGGAAAGCCCCATTTATATGGAATCCCCATTTCCCTGAGAGCATTAGTAGCTTGATTAAACGATTTTCTAGCTTCCATAGTTGACTTTGAGAAATCAGAGAAGAATTTTAAATGATCATTAGGGGGAGGTAGAGAGCCCTTCTCTCTAATATATCTTAGTATCATTTCTTTAGTTTCAAAAAAGTGAAAGTGAAGTATCGTATCCCTCGGCTTATCCATTGGTACATTCTTTGGGCGGGGCAGGCGGTGAATCCTATCAATTATCAATTGTAAATCAGTTAAGGACGGCAAAGCCTTTTTAAGCGTAGCTTTAGTGTAATCTGAAAGGTCTTTCTGTATCACGCTTTCAGGTATCCCCCTAATCTTGACATTGTTCCATCTACTCCGGTCCTCTAAGTCCGTTAACTTGGACCTCACGGATAAAAGTTCGGCTTTTAAATCTGAGTTTTGCTTTACTAACTCATCTGTTCTATTTTCAACCTTTGACAATCTTTTCTCATTCAGTTCAAATCTTTGAGAGAATTTTTCACTAATCTCCTGCATATCCTTCCTGTGAGAATCAAATCCCGTTTTAATCGACGCATTGATTGCATTGATAGATTTATGCATGAATTGATTAGCTTGATTGGTGGATTCCTGGAAGGATATGAGGAAGCCAGCAAGCAAACCCTCAGTGACTCGCCTATCAGAGTTCAACAGGGTTTTAAAGTCAAAGTCATGGGGAGTCAGAAAATCAGTAGAAGACGACTCCGGACAGCCTTTTTTAGAGAGTTGTTTAACTGGGGTACTATTTGGAGAATAGTCATCAGATGAAGTATTAGAATCTAAATCTGCTGCCTCTGTTCTCACAGTTTCACCTTCTGGAATTCTTCTCTTATGAGATTTGGATAAATCCATTTTACTTTCCTCATCCTGAAAAGAAAGTTTTGAGGCACCTTTATTATCAAAAACTTGAGAAGATGTGAAAGATAGAGTACGGGGGTCAGAAGATATAATTTTTTGATCCGAGTCCTGCTGAGTAGCCTTATTAGATAAACCGTGAGGCATGTGTCTAGATGAGATAGCTTCCTCCCTTTTTAGAGGGGATCTAGATTTAATTGGACTTAATAGATTAACAGATTCAGTGTAAATTTTCTGATTTGAAGCGCTCGTAGATTTCTGGTTTTTACTAGTAGGCAATTTAGATTTCAAATTAGATGCCATAATTAGAGTATACCGAAACAAGAGTAAAGGAAATGCGCTATACCCTTAAATGTTCCTGTATATGCCACCCCTGTTTTATTATTATTGTAATTAAGTTGAACTTTATTACAGTTTCAGTAGGGTTTGTAAATCGCAAACTAAGATAAGAATAAAGACTTAAATAGAGTAGTAATGTAACCCCTTCAATTTTGAAAATAATTCAACAAAGCAATAGAGACGTCTTGTCCTCCGTAACGTAGGCTTATATAAAACAACAGCACCTCATACACTCCTGTCCAAACGCTACCTATATAACCTCAGGTGCCTTAAATGTTATAGACAGAGAAGAGAAGAGCATACAATCAGTAGGATTCAGAATAAGACAGTATAAGCTCTATATCTTCCTGTCTAGGAATGTATAGATTAGTTATTCCCTTAAATATCTTCTTCTAATGCTTTAATATGTCATCAAAACAAGGCACAAGAGACAATCTCCATGTAAGTCTCATCTAACTCAAGGATGCACTTCAGCAATACACAAACAGTCTTATTGATATAACAATATTCAGATACTCTCCCCTATATTACTATCCCTATTCCAATTTACAAATAATTAAGATTTCACCATCCCCAAGAGACTAACAATAAGTTCAGAGAGCAACAGATTCCATCTCACCCAACAAGTGTAATATTCTCCAAGTAGTAGGGGTCAACGATGCTCCTTCCTTCAGGTCACCGTTGGATAGTAATCAAGTGACCACCAAAACCAAAGTCAAATTTCACTAAATCTCCTCTGCTTCTTCTTGTATAAATGTAGCCGTCTCTAAGCCCCTTAGTGTGTTAAAGGGTCGAACTCGATGTGACAATCAGTCAATGACAGCCTCAGCCGAGGCACCCAATAAGGACCAGATCCACCTCCACCCTCTTTGATGACAGCTTCTTCCTTGCAGCTTCGTGCTCGCCAGCTCCCGCCGCGACAATCTCCAGCACCGACAGCTCCTCTACTCCTCTGCAGCTGAGCGGCGGCAAGCTGCGCAGAGCCCGGTCTCCAGGCAATGACCTCCGATCAGCACAGGAAAAGCATGGGCAATTCCAAATTCTTTCTGTCAAAGATATCCCCAGCAGTGGGCTTCTCCTCCTAGACCGCTGCTAAGCTCCAGCAGCTCTCCCGCCAAACAGTTTTAAAATCAGACGCAGCGCTCCCCTTCTTCTCCGCACTCACCAATGCAACACTCAGTCAGTGACAGCTTCAGCCGAGGCACCCAAGAAGGACCAGAGCCACCTCTACTTTCTTTGATGACAGCCTCTTCCTTGCGGCTTCGTGCCTGCCAACTCCCGCAGCGTCGCTCTCCAGCACCGCCAGCTCCTTTACTCCTCTACAGCTGAGCGGCGGCAAGCTGCGCAGAGCCCGGTATCCAACAGCGTCGACAGCGGACCTCTATCGACTCAGGAACACCGAGGCTCCTTCAGCGTCAGATCAGGGGCTCAGCAGCCGTCACACAGGATCTCCTCCAGTTCACACCTCTTATGTAAACAATGGCGGTTCCCGCGGCTAAGTACAGGGGAAACCTGCTGAGTCACCAGCTGCTCTCTCCTCATGGCTCACTTTAAAGGGCTGTAATTCCTTAAGTATACAGCGGATTTCTTCCAGGGAGGTGTCAAAATGTTCACAGGAAAGATAAGAATCCAGTTCCACAGGTCTTCTGATGAATAAGAGTCTTCTTAAGCAATTATGTCGCTTTGTAGATAGGCTTCATGGGAGCTCTGAGCTCAAGCGTCCTCCTCCATTGAGCTCCAGGTCACACCCCCTTTGATGGTTTTTTACTCCTCTCAACAGCCCAAACAAGTTTCTAAAAGGATGAGTTTGCAACTACTTTACTTTTGGAGAAAATTCAAAACATTCATTATTCAATAGGGCCCAAACTATCAAAAACCAGCGGTTTCAATGAACACACATTTCTTGGTAGAATCATGCAGGACTGAAATTTTTGATGTTTTTCTACTCCTCTCATGAGCCCAAACAAGTCTCTAAAAGGATGAGTTTGCAACTACTTTACTTTTGGAGAAAATTCAAAACATTCATTATTCAATAGAGCCCAATAGCAAAAACCAGCGTTTTGAATGAAGAATCACATTTCTTGGTAGAATCATGCAGGACTGAAATTTTTGATGTTTTTCTACTCCTCTCATGAGCCCAAACAAGTCTCTAAAAGCATGAGTTTGCAACTACTTTACTTTTGGAGAAAATTCAAAACATTCATTATTCAATAGAGCCCAATAGCAAAAATCAGGTTTTGAATGAAGAATCACATTTCTTGGTAGAATCATGCAGGATTGAAATTTTTGATGGTTTTTTACTCCTCTCAACAGCCCAAACAAGTTTCTAAAAGGATGAGTTTGCAACTACTTCAAAACACTGCTTTTTGCTTTTGGGCTCTATTGAATAATGAATGTTTTGAATTTTCTCCAAAAAGTAAAGTAGTTGCAAACTCATCCTTTTAGAGTCTTGTTTGGGCTCATGAGAGGAGTAGAAAAACATCAAAAATTTCAATCCTGCATGATTCTACCAAGAAATGTGAGTGTTCATTCAAACCACTGGTTGTTGATATTTTGGGCCCTATTGAATAATGAATGTTTTGCATTTTCTCCAAAACGTAAAGTATTTGCAAACTCATCCTTTTAGAATTTTGCTTTGGCTGTTGAGAGGAGTAAAAAACCATCAAAAATTTCAATCCTGCATGATTCTACCAAGAAATATGAGTGTTCATTCAAAACACTGCTTTTTGTTTTTGGGCCCTATTGAATAATGAATGTTTTGAATTTTCTCCAAACGTAAAGTAGTTGCAAACTCATCCTTTTAGAAACTTGTTTGGGCTGTTGAGTGGAGTAAAAAATAATCAAAAATGTCAATCCTGCATGATTCTACCAAGAAATGTGATTCTTCATTCAAACCCTGATTTTTGCTATTCGGCCCTATTGAATAATGAATGTTTTGAATTTTCTCCAAAAGTAAAGTAGTTGCAAACTCATCCATGTAGAGTCTTGTTTGGGCTCATGAGAGGAGTAGAAAACCATCAAAAATTTCAATCCTGCATGGTTCTACCAAGAAATGTGATTGCTCATTGAAAACACTGCTTTTTGCTTTTGGGCCCTATTGAATAATGAATGTTTTGAATTTTCTCCAAAAGTAAAGTAGTTGCAAACTCATCCTTTTGTTTAAATATTTTTATTAAAGTTTCAGAAATATAAGAAGGGAAAGGGTAAGTGGACAAAGTAAAAAGTAGAGAACTCTACTCTACATGTTACATCACACATTAAATAAAACTATTTAATACAGATAGCGTAAATAAGAAACAAGTATTGTACATCACTTAAAAGCAATCCTCTCAAAAAAGGAGCTACCATTGTCTTATTCAATTTACAATAAAAAATGTCAAATAACCTAAATTAAGAAAATTTCAAATTCCAAACATCCCAATTAGTATGATATTTATGGAGAGTACCATTGATAAATGCAAATCTTTTTTCTATAGAATTATGAATCCGTAATTTGCCTAAAATATCAGCAAAGGAGGGTAAATCGGTTTTTAGCCACCAGAAAGCTATAGTGTTTTTGGTCACCAAGAAAATATGTATCATTACAAATCTTACGTCAGGATTGATTTCCTCGGTACCCAAAGAAAGTAGTGCCATTTGTGGGGTGACCTTCACAGCGTTGTCAGAGAGAGTATCTATGTGATTCATGACTTCTTTCCACAAGCTCTTCAATTTAGAACAGCTCCAGAAAATGTGGTACAAGTTACCTGGTAAACCACAATTCCTCCAGCATAGAGGGGAATATTTATTATCTATGTGGTCTAACCTAATCGGGGTGTAGTGCCATCTAATTAATGTTTTGAAGAAAGACTCTTGTAAGATCGCAGAAACAGTAGATGCATTCGAGAACCTTATGGCCTTCCCCCATTGGTCTTCGTCAAATCTAGTGTTAAAATCCCTTTCCCATCTTTGAATATATACATTTTTAGTGAATTCCGTGTCATCATTGAGATAGGAATATATATTTTTAAGACTCCAAGTCGACTTAAGAGTGATATTTGCAAACATGGAGGCCAGAATATCCGAATTCAAGGCTCTACTACCTAAAAATTTCCGCAGTAGGTCTTTCAAAATTACGTAAGAGGTAAAGTGTGTAAACGGGACATGAAATTTATTTGTAATCTCATTAAAAGGTAAAAAATCTTGTCCATCCCATATATCCCCTACTGTATTAATTTTAAAACTGTACCATTCCTCCGGAACTGGACACTTATATATGTTCGATAATAATTTTAGTGGAAATTTTTTCAAAATGCTTTTCCGCAAACTCATCCTTTTAGAGTCTTGTTTGGGCTCATGAGAGGAGTAGAAAAACATCAAAAATTTCAGTCCTGCATGATTCTACCAAGAAATGTGATTGTTCATTCAAAACACTGCTTTTTGCTTTTGGGCTCTATTGAATAATGAATGTTTTGAATTTTCTCCAAAAGTAAAGTAGTTGCAAACTCATCCTTTTAGAAACTTGTTTGGGCTGTTGAGAGGAGTAAAGAAAGATCAAAAATGTCAATCCTGCATGATTCTACCAAGAAATGTGATTCTTCATTCAAAACACTGCTTTTTGTTTTGGGCTCTATTGAATAATGAATGTTTTGAATTTTCTCCAAAAGTAAAGTAGTTGCAAACTCATCCTTTTAGAAACTTGTTTGGGCTGTTGAGAGGAGTAAAAAACCATCAAAAATGTCAATCCTGCATGATTCTACCAAGAAATGTGATTCTTCATTCAAAACGCTGGTTTTTGCTATTGGGCTCTATTGAATAATGAATGTTTTGAATTTTCTCCAAAAGTAAAGTAGTTGCAAACTCATCCTTTTAGAGTCTTGTTTGGGCTTATGAGAGGAGTAGAAAAACTGTGATGTCACACTACAAGGATAATGCATACTGTAATGTCTCACTACGAAGATAATGTATACTGAGATGTCACACTACAAGAATAATGCAAACTGTGAAATCACACTACAAGGATAATGCAAACTGTGATGTCACACTACAAGGATAATGCGTACTGAGATGTCACACTACAAGGATAATGCAAACTGTGATGTCACACTACACGGATAATGCATAGTGTAATGTCAGACTACAATGATAATGCATACTGAGATGTCACACTACAAGGATAATGCAAACTGTGATGTCACACTACACGGATAATGCAAACTGTGATATCACACTGCAAGGAAAATGCAAACTAACTGATGTCAAACTACAAGGATAATGCATACTGTGATGTCACACTACAAGGATAATGCATACTGTGATGTCACACTACAAGGACAATGCATAGTGTAATTTTGCGCTAAAAGGATAATGCATACTGAGATGTCACACTACAAGGATAATGCAAACTGTGATGTCACACTACACGGATAATGCATACTGTGATGTCACACTACAAGGATAATGCATACTGTGATGTCACACTACAAGGATAATGCATACTGTAATGTCACACTACAAGGATAATGCTTACTGTGATGTCACACTACAAGGATAATGCTTACTGTGATGTCACACTACAAGGATAATGCATACTGTGATGACACACTACAAGGATAATGCATACTGTGACGACACACTACATGGATAATGCATACTGTGATGTCACACTACATGGATAATGCATACTGTGATGTCACACTACATGGATAATGCATACTGTGATGTCACACTACAAGGATAATGCATAGTGTGATGTCACACTACAAGGATAATGCTTACTGTGATGTCACACTACAAAGATAATGCATACTGAGTTATAACAATACAAGGATAATGCATACTGTAATGTCACACGACAAGGATAATGTATTCTGAGATGTCACACTACAAGGATAATGTATACTGAGATGTCACACTACAAGGATAATGCAAATTGTGATGTCACACTACAAGGATAATGTATACTGAGATGTCACACTACAAGGATAATGCATACTGTGATGTCACACTACAAGGATAATGCATACTGATATGTCATACTACAAGGATAATGCATACTGTGATGTCACACTACAAGGATAATGCATACTGTGATGTCACACTACAAGGATAATGCGTACTGTGATGTCACACTACAAGGATAATGCATACTGAGATGTCACACTACAAGGATAATGCATACTGTGATGTCACACTACATGGATAATGCATACTGTGATGTCACACTACATGGATAATGCATGCTGTGATGTCACACTACATGGATAATGCATACTGTGATGTCACACTACATGGATAACGCATACGGAGATGTCACTACAAGGATAATGCAAACTGTGATGTCACAATACAAGGATAATGCATACTGTGATGTCACAATACAAGGATAATGCATACTGTGATGTCACACTACATGGATAATGCATACTGTGATGTCACACTACATGGATAATGCATACTGTGATGTCACACTACATGGATAATGCATACTGTGATGTCACACTACAAGGATAACGCATACTGAGATGTCACACTACAAGGATAATGCAAACTGTGATGTCACACTACACGGATAATGCATACTGTGATGTCACACTACAAGGATAATGCATACTGTAATGTCACACTACAAGGATAATGCATAGTGTGATGTCACACTACAAGGATAATGCTTACTGTGATGTCACACTACATGGATAATGCATACTGTGATGTCACACTACATGGATAATGCATACTGTGATGTTACACTACATGGATAATGCATACTGTGATGTCACACTACACGGATAATGCATACTGTGATGTCACACTACAAGGATAATGCATACTGTAATGTCATACTACAAGGATAATGCATAGTGTGATGTCACACTACAAGGATAATGCTTACTGTGATGTCACACTACAAGGATAATGCATACTGAGTTATAACAATACAAGGATAATGCATACTGTAATGTCACACGACAAGGATAATGTATTCTGAGATGTCACACTACAAGGATAATGTATACTGAGATGTCACACTACAAGGATAATGCAAATTGTGATGTCACAATACAAGGATAATGTATACTGAGATGTCACACTACAAGGATAATGTATACTGAGATGTCACACTACAAGGATAATGCTTACTGTGATGTCACACTACAAGGATAATGTATACTGAGATGTCACACTACAAGGATAATGCATAGTGTGATGTCACACTACAAGGATAATGTATACTGAGATGTCAAACTACAAGGATAATGTATACTGAGATGTCACACTACAAGGATAATGCTTACTGTGATGTCACACTACAAGGATAATGCATACTGTGATGTCACACTACAAGGATAATGCATACTGATATGTCATACTACAAGGATAATGCATACTGTGATGTCACACTACAAGGATAATGCAAACTGAGATGTCACACTACAAGAATCATGCGTACTGTGATGTCACACTACAAGGATAATGCATACTGAGATGTCACACTACAAGGACAATGCATACTGTGATGTTACACTACGTGTGTAATGCAAACTGTGATGTCACACTACGTGGATAATGCAAACTGTGATGTCACACTACACGGATAATGTATACTGAGATATCACACTACAAGGATAATGCATACTGTGATGTCACACTACAAGGATAATGTATACTGAGATGTCACACTACAAGGATAATGTATACTGAGATATCACACTACAAGGATAATGCATAGTGTGATGTCACACTACAAGGATAATGTATACTGAGATGTCACACTACAAGGATAACGTATACTGAGATATCACACTACAAGGATAATGCATAGTGTGATGTCACACTACAAGGATAATGTATACTGAGATGTCACACTACAAGGATAACGTATACTGAGATATCACACTACAAGGATAATGCATAGTGTGATGTCACACTACAAGGATAATGTATACTGAGATGTCACACTACAAGGATAATGTATACTGAGATATCACACTACAAGGATAATGCATAGTGTGATGTCACACTACAAGGATAATGTATACTGAGATGTCACACTACAAGGATAATGTATACTGAGATGTCACACTACAAGGATAATGCATACTGTGATGTCACACTAAAGGATAATGTATACGGAAATGTCACACTACCAGGATAATGCAAACTTTGATGTCACAGTACAAGGATAATGCATAGTGTGAAGTCACACTACAAGGATAATGTATACTGAGATGTCACACCACAAGGATAATGCATATTGAGATATCACAGTACAAGGAAAATGCATAGAGTAATTTCACGCTAAAAGGATAATACAGACTGAGATGTCACACTACAAGGATAATGCATATTGAGATGTCACACTACAAGGAAAATGCATAGAGTAATTTCAAGCTAAAAGTATAATGCAGACTGAGATGTCACACAACAAGGATAATGCAAACTGTGATGTCACACTACAAGGATAATGTATACTGTGATGTCACACTACATGGATAATGCATACTGTGATGTCACACTACAAGGATAATGTATACTGAGACGTCAAACTACAAGGATAATGCAAACTGTAATGTCACACTACAAGGATAATGCATACTGAGAACTAATACTACAAGGATAATGCATACTTTGATGTCACACTACAAGGATAATGCATACTGTGATGTCACACTACAAGGATAATGCATACTGTGATGTCATACTACAAGGATAATGCATACTGTGATGTCACACTACAAGGATAATGCATACTGTGATGTCACACTAGAAGGATAATGCATACTGTGATATCACACTAGAAGGATAATGCATACTGAGATGTCACACTATAAGGATAATGCATACTGTGATATCACACTACAATGATAATGCATACTAACATGTCACACTATAAGGATAATGCATACTGTGATATCACACTACAATGATAATGCATACTAACATGTCACACTACAAGCATAATGCATACTGTGATGTCACACTAAAAGGAAAATGCATAGTGTAATTTCATACTACAAGGATAGTGCATACTGACATGTCAAACATCAAAAATTTCAGTCCTGCATGATTCTACCAAGAAATGTGAGTGTTCATTCAAACCGCTGGTTTTTGATATTTTGGACCCTATTGAATAATGAATGTTTTGAATTTTCTCCAAAAGTAAAGTAGTTGCAAACTCATCCTTTTAGAAACTTGTTTGGGCTGTTGAGAGGAGTAAAAAACCATCAAAAATTTCAATCCTGCATGATTCTACCAAGAAATGTGATTCTTCATTCAAAACCTGATTTTTGCTATTGGTCTCTATTGAATAATGAATGTTTTGAATTTTCTCCAAAAGTAAAGTAGTTGCAAACTCATCCTTTTAGAAACTTGTTTGGGCTGTTGAGAGGAGTAGAAAAACATTCAATAGTGTCCAAAATATCAAAAACCAGCGGTTTGAATGAACACTTTCCTTTTAGTGTGACATCACAGTTTGCATTATCTGTGAAGTGTGACATCACAGTTTGCATTATCCTTGTAGTGTGACATCTCAGTATACATTATCCTTGTATTGTGACATCTCAGTATGCATTATCCTTGCAGTGTGACATCACAGTTTGCATTTTCATTGTAGTGTGACATCACAGTATGCATTATCCTTGTAGTGTGACATCACAGTATGCATTATCCTTGTAGTGTGACATCACAGTATGCATTATCCTTGTAGTGTGACATCACAGTATGCATTATCCTTTTAGTGTGACATCACAGTATGCATTATCCTTGTAGTGTGACATCTCAATATGCATTATCCTTGTAGTGTGACTTCAGTTTGCATTATCCTTGTAGTGTGACATCTCAGTATGCATTATCCTTGTAGTGTGACATCACAGTATGCATTATCCTTGTAGTGTGACATCACAGTATGCATTATCCTTGTAGTGTGACATCACAGTTTGCATTATCCTTGTAGTGTGACATCTCAGTATGCGTTATCCTTGTAGTGTGACATCACAGTATGCATTATCCATGTAGTGTGACATCACAGTATGCATTATCCATGTAGTGTGACATCACAGTATGCATTATACTTGTATTGTGACATCTGTTTGCATTATTCTTGTAGTGTGACATCACAGTATGCATTATCCTTGTAGTGTGACTTCTCAGTATACGTTATCCTTGTAGTGTGAAATCACAGTTTGCATTATCCTTGTACTGTGACATCTCAGTATACATTATCCTTGTAGTGTGATATCTCAGTATACATTATCCTTGTAGTGTGACATCACACTATGCATTATCCTTGTGGTGTGACATCACAATATACATTATCCTTGTAGTGTGACATCACGGTTTGCATTATCCGTGTAGTATGACATCTCAGTATGCCTTATCATTGTAGTGTTACATCTCAGTATACATTTATCCTTGTAGTGTGACATCACAATTTGCATTATCCTTGTAGTGTGACATTACAGCATGCATTATCCTTGTTGTGTGACATCACAATATGCATTATCCTTGTAGTGTGACATCTCAGTATACATTATCCTTGTACTGTGACATCTCAGTATACATTATCCATGTAGTGTGACATCACAGTATGCATTATCCATGTAGTGTGACATCTCAGTATACATTATCATTGTAGTGTTTCATCTCAGTATACATTATCCTTGTAGTGTGACATCACAGTTTGCATTATCCTTGTACTGTGACATCTCAGTATACATTATCCTTGTAGTGTGACATCTCAGTATACATTATCCTTGTAGTGTGACATCTCAGTATACATTATCCTTGTAGTGTGACATCACACTATGCATTATCCTTGTAGTGTGACATCACACTATGCATTATCCTTGTAGTGTGACATCTCAGTATGCATTATCCTTGTAGTGTGACATCACAGTATGCATTATCCGTGTAGTGTGACATCACAGTTTGCATTATCCGTGTAGTGTGACATCACAGTTTGCATTATCCTTGTAGTGTGACATCTCAGTACGCATTATCCACGTAGTGTGACATCACAGTTTGCATTATCCACATAGTGTAACATCACAGTATGCATTATCCATGTAGTGTGACATCACATGCATTGTCCTTGTAGTGTGACATCAAAGTTTGCATTATCCTTGTAGTGTGACATCTCAGTATGCATTATCCATGTAGTGTGACATCACAGTATGCATTATCCATGTAGTGTGACATCACAGTTTTTCTACTCCTCTCATGAGCCCAAACAAGACTCTAAAAAGATGAGTTTGCAACTACTTTACTTTTGGAGAAAATTCAAAACATTCATTATTCAATAGAGCCCAAAAGCAAAAAGCAGTGTTTTGAATGAAAAATCACATGTCTTGGTAGAATCATGCAGGATTGAAATTTTTGATCTTTCTTTACTCCTCTCAACAGCCCAAACAAGTTTCTAAAAGGATGAGTTTGCAACTACTTTACTTTTGGAGAAAATTCAAAACATTCATTATTCAATAGGGCCCAAAATATGAAAAACCAGCGGTTTGAATGAACACTCACATTTCTTGGTAGAATCATGCAGGACTGAAATTTTTGATGTTTTTCTACTCCTCTCATGAGCCCAAACAAGACTCTAAAAGGATGAGTTTGCGGAAAAGCATTTTGAAAAAATTTCCACTAAAATTATTATCGAACATATATAAGTGTCCAGTTCCGGAGGAATGGTACAGTTTTAAAATTAATACAGTAGGGGATATATGGGATGGACAAGATTTTTTACCTTTTAATGAGATTACAAATAAATTTCATGTCCCGTTTACACACTTTACCTCTTACCTAATTTTGAAAGACCTACTGCGGAAATTTTTAGGTAGTAGAGCTTTGAATTCGGATATTCTGGCCTCCATGTTTGCAAATATCACTCTTAAGTTGACTTGGAGTCTTAAAAATATATATTCCCATCTCAATGATGACACGGAATTCACTAAAAATGTATATATTCAAAGATGGGAAAGGGATTTTAACACTAGATTTGACGAAGACCAATGGGGGAAGGCCATAAGGTTCTCGAATGCATCTACTGTTTCTGCGATCTTACAAGAGTCTTTCTTCAAAACATTAATTAGATGGCACTACACCCCGATTAGGTTAGACCACATAGATAATAAATATTCCCCTCTATGCTGGAGGAATTGTGGTTTACCAGGTAACTTGTACCACATTTTCTGGAGCTGTTCTAAATTGAAGAGCTTGTGGAAAGAAGTCATGAATCACATAGATACTCTCTCTGACAACGCTGTGAAGGTCACCCCACAAATGGCACTACTTTCTTTGGGTACCGAGGAAATCAATCCTGACGTAAGATTTGTAATGATACATATTTTCTTGGTGACCAAAAACACTATAGCTTTCTGGTGGCTAAAAACCGATTTACCCTCCTTTGCTGATATTTTAGGCAAATTACGGATTCATAATTCTATAGAAAAAAGATTTGCATTTATCAATGGTACTCTCCATAAATATCATACTAATTGGGATGTTTGGAATTTGAAATTTTCTTAATTTAGGTTATTTGACATTTTTTATTGTAAATTGAATAAGACAATGGTAGCTCCTTTTTTGAGAGGATTGCTTTTAAGTTATGTACAATACTTGTTTCTTATTTACGCTATCTGTATTAAATAATTTTATTTAATGTGTGATGTAACACGTAGAGTTCTCTACTTTTTACTTTGTCCACTTACCCTTTCCCTTCTTATATTTCTGAAACTTTAATAAAAATATTTAAACAAAAGGATGAGTTTGCAACTACTTTACTTTTGGAGAAAATTCAAAAAACATTCATTATTCAATAGAGCCCAAAAGCAAAAAGCAGTGTTTTGAATGAACAATCACATTTCTTGGTAGAATCATGCAGGATTGAAATTTTTGATGTTTTTTTACTCCTCTCAACAGCCCAAGCAAGATTCTAAAAGGATGAGTTTGCAACTACTTTACGTTTGGAGAAAATTCAAAACATTCATTATTCAATAGGGCCCAAAATATCAACAACCAGCGGTTTGAATGAACACTCACATGTCTTGGTAGAATTATGCAGGATTGAAATTTTTGATGATTTTTTACTCCTCTCAACAGCCCAAACAAGTTTCTAAAAGGATGAGTTTGCAACTACTTTACTTTTGGAGAAAATTCAAAACATTCATTATTCAATAGAGCCCAAAAACAAAAAGCAGTGTTTTAAATGAACAATCACATTTCTTGGTAGAATCATGCAGGATTGAAATTTTTGATGATTTTTTACTCCTCTCAACAGCCCAAACAAGTATCTAAAAGGATGAGTTTGCAACTATTTCACGTTTGGAGAAAATTCAAAACATTCATTATTCAATAGGGCCCAAAATATCAAAATCCAGCGGTTTGAATGAACACTCACATTTCTTGGTATAATCATGCAGGATTGAAATTTTTTATCTTTTCTTACTCCACTCAACAGCCCAAACAAGTTTCTAAAAGGATGAGTTTGCAACTACTTTACTTTTGGAGAAAATTCAAAACATTCATGAGAGAAGTAAAAAACCATCAAAAATGTCAATCCTGCATGATTCTACCAAGAAATGTGATTCTTCATTCAAACCGCTGGTTTTTGATATTTTGGGCCCTATTGAATAATGAATGTTTTGAATTTTCTCCAAAAGTAAAGTAGTTGCAAACTCATCCTTTTAGAAACTTGTTTGGGCTGTTTAGAGGAGTAAAAAAACCATCAAAAATTTCAACCCTGCATGATTCTTCCAAGAAATGTGATTCTTCATTCAAAATGCTGGTTTTTGCTATTGGGCTCTATAATTTCACACTACATGGATAATGCATATTGAGATGTCACACTACAAGGATAATGCATATTGAGATGTCACACTACAAGGATAATGCATGCTGTGATGTCACACTGCATGGATAATGCATAATGTGAGGTCACACTACAAGGATATGCATAATGTGATGTCACACTACAAGGATATGCATACTGTGATGTCACACTACAAGGATATGCATACTGTGATGTCACAGTACAAGGATAATGCATACTGAGATGTCACACTACAAGGATAATGCATAGTGTAATGTCACACTACAAGGATAATGCATACTGTGATGTCACACTACAAGGATAATGCGTATTGTAATGTCATGCTACAAGGATAATGCATACTGAGATATCACACTACAAGGATAACGTATACTGAGATGTCACACTACAAAGATAATGCATACTGTAATGTCATACTACAAGGATAATGCATAGTGTGATTTCACACTACAAAGATAATGCATACGGAGATGTCACACTACAAAGATAATGCATACTGAGATGTCACACTACAAGGATAATGCATACTGAGATGTCACACTACAAGGATAATGCAAACTGTGATGTCACACTACACGGATAATGCATACTGTGATGTCACACTGCAAGGATAATGCATACTGTGATGTCATACTACTAGGATAATGCATAGTGTGATGTCAAACTACAAAGATAATGCAAACTGATATCAAACTACAAGGATAATGCATACTGTGATGTCACACTACAAGGATAATGCATAATTTGATGTCACACTACAAAGATAATGCAAACTGTGATGTCCAACTACAATTATAATGCAAACTGTGATGTCACACTACAAGGATATCGCGTACTGTGATGTCACACTACAAGGATAATGCATAGTGTAATGTCACACTACAAGGATAATGCATAGTGTAATGTCACACTACAAGGATAATGCATATTGTAATGTCACACTACAAGGATAATGCATAGTGTAATGTCACACTACAAGGATAATGCATACTGTGATGTCACACTGCATGGATAATGCATACTGTGATGTCACACTACAAGGATAATGCATACTGTGATGTCACACTACAAGGAAAATGCATACTGAGATGTCACACTACAAGGATAATGCAAACTGATGTCACTACAAGGATAATGCATACTGTGATGTCACACTACGAGGATATGCATAATGTGATGTCACAGTACAAGGATAATGCATACTGTGATGTTACACTACAAGGATATGCATACTGTGATGTCACAGTACAAGGATAATGTACACTGAGATATCACACTACAAGGATAATGTACACTGAGATGTCACACTACAAGGATAATAGGATAATGCGAACTGTGATGTCACACTACAAGGATAATGCATACTGTGATGTCACACTACAAGGATCTGCATACTGTGATGTCATACTACAAGGATATGCATAGTGTAATTTCACACTACATGGATAGAGCATACTGATATGTCATACTGCAAGGATAATGTATACTGTGATGTCACACCACAAGGATAATGCATACTGTGATGTCACTCTACAAGGATAATGCATACTGAGATGTCACACTGCAAGGATATGCATAATGTGATGTCATACTACAAGGATAATGCAAACTGTGATGTCACACTGCAAGGATAATGCATACTGTGATGTCATACTACAAGGATATGCATAATGTGATGTCACAGTACAAGGATAATGCATACTGTGATGTCACACTACAAGGATAATGCAAACTGTGATGTCACACTACAAGGAAAATGCACACTGAGATGTCACACTACAAGGATAATGCATACTGTGATGTCACACTACAAGGATATGCATAATGTGATGTCACAGTACAAGGATAATGCATACTGTGATGTCACACTACAAGGATAATGCATACTGTGATGTCACACTACAAGGATATGCATAATGTGATGTCACAGTACAAGGATAATGCATACTGTGATGTCACACTACAAGGATCTGCATACTGTGATGTCATACTACAAGGATATGCATAGTGTAATTTCACACTACATGGATAGAGCATACTGATATGTCATACTGCAAGGATAATGTATACTGTGATGTCACACCACAAGGATAATGCATACTGTGATGTCACTCTACAAGGATAATGCATACTGAGATGTCACACTGCAAGGATATGCATAATGTGATGTCATACTACAAGGATAATGCAAACTGTGATGTCATACTACAAGGATATGCATAATGTGATGTCACAGTACAAGGATAATGCATACTGTGATGTCACACTACAAGGATAATGCAAACTGTGATGTCACACTACAAGGAAAATGCATACTGAGATGTCACACTACAAGGATAATGCATACTGTGATGTCACACTACAAGGATATGCATAATGTGATGTCACAGTACAAGGATAATGCATACTGTGATGTCACACTACAAGGATCTGCATACTGTGATTTCAGAGTACAAGGATAATGTATACTGTGATGTCACACTACAAGGATAATGCAAACTGTGATGTCACACTACAAGGAAAATGCATACTGAGATATCACACTACAAGGATAATGCAAACTGTGATGTCACACTACAAGGATAATGCGTATTGCAATGTCATGCTACAAGGATAATGCATACTGTGATATCACACTACAAGGATAATGCAAACTGCGATGTCACACTACAAGGATAATGCATAGTGTGATGTCACACTACAAAGATAATGCATACTGATATGTCACACTACAAGGATAATGCATACTGTTATGTCACACTACAAGGGTAATGCATAGTGTGATGTCACACTACAAGGATATTGCACACTGAGATGTCACACTACAAGGATAATGGATACTGTGATATCACACTACAAGGGTAATGTACACTGAGATGTCACACTACAAGGATAATAGGATAATGCAAACTGTGATGTCACACAACAAGGATAATGCATACTGAGATGTCACACTACAAGAAAAATGCATAGTGTAATGTCACACTACAAGGATAATGCATAGTGTAATGTCACACTACAAGGAAAATGCATAGTGTAATTTCACACTACAGGGATACTGCATACTGACATATCATACTGCAATGATAATGTATACCGTGATGTCACACTACAAGGATAATGCATACTGAGATGTCGTACTACAGGGATAATGCATACTGTGATGTCAGACTGCAAGGATAATGCATACTGTAATGTCACACTACAAGAATAATACATACTGTAATGTCACACTACAAGAATAATACATACTGTGAATTCACACTACAAGGATAATGTATACTGAGATGTCACACTACTAAGATAATGCATAGTGTAATTTCACACTACAAGGATAATGCATACTGTGATGACACACTACAAGGATAATGCATACTGTGATGTCACACTACAAGGATAATGCATACTGTGATGTCACACTACTAAGATAATGCATAGTGTAATTTCACACTACAAGGATAGTGCATACTGACATGTCATACTGCAAGGATAATGCAAACTGTGATGTCACACTACAAGGATAATGCAAACTGTGATGTCACACTACAAGGATAATGCAAACTGTGATGTCAAACTACAAGAATAATGCATACTGTGATGTCACACTACAAGGATAATGCAAACTGTGATGTCACACTACAAGGATAGTGCATGCTGTGATGTCGCACTACAAGGATAATGCAAACTGTGATGTCACACTACAAGGATAGTGCATGCTGTGATGTCGCACTACAAGGATAATGCAAACTGTGATGTCACACTACAAGGATAGTGCATACTGTGATGTCGCACTACAAGGATAATGCAAACTGTGATGTCACACTACAAGGATAATGCATACTGTGATGTCACACTACAAGGATAATGCAAACTGTGATGTCACACTACAAGGATAGTGCATACTTTGATGTCACACTACAAGGATAATGCAAACTGATGTCACACTACAAGGATAATGCATACTGTAATGTCACACTACATGGATAATGCATACTGTGATGTCACACTACAAGGATAATGCATACTGTGATGCCACACTACAAGGATAATGTAAACTGAGATGTCACACTACAAGGATAATGCAAACTGTGATGTCACACTACAAGGATAATGCATACTGTGATGTCACACTACAAGGATATGCATAATGTGATGTCACAGTACAAGGATAATGCATACTGTGATGTCACGCTACAAGGATCTGCATACTGTGATGTCAGAGTACAAGGATAATGTATACTGTGATGTCACACTACAAGGATAATGCAAACTGTGATGTCACACTACAAGGAAAATGCATACTGAGATGTCACACTACAAGGATAATGCAAACTGATGTCACACTACAAGGATAATGCGTATTGCAATGTCATGCTACAAGGATAATGCATACTGAGATGTCACACTACAAGGATAATGCAAACTGATATGTCACACTACAAGGATAATGCAAACTGTAATTTCACACTACAAGGATAATGCATAGTGAGATGTCACACTACAAGAAAAATGCATACTGTAATGTCACACTACAAGGATAATGCATAGTGTAATGTCACACTACAAGGATAATGCATACTGTGATGTCACACTACAAGGATAATGCAAACTGATGTCAGACTGCAAGGATAATGCATACTGAGATGTCACACTACAAGGATAATACATACTGTAATGTCACACTACAAGGATAATGCATACTGTGAATTCACACTACAAGGATAATGTATACTGAGATGTCACACTACAAGGATAATGCATACTGTGACGTCACACAACAAGAATAATGCATAGTGTAATGTCACACTACAAGGATAATGCATACTGTGATGACACACTACAAGGATAATGCATAGTGTATTGTCACACTACAAGGATAGTGCATACTGAGATGTCACTACAAGAAAAATGCATTGTGTAATGTCACACTACAAGGATAATGCATAGTGTCATGTCACACTACAAGGAAAATGCATAGTGTAATTTCACACTACAAGGATACTGCATACGGACATGTCATACTGCAATGATAATGTATACCGTGATGTCACACTACAAGGATAATGCATACTGAGATGTCATACTACAGGGATAATGCATACTGTGATGTCAGACTGCAAGGATAATGCATACTGTAATGTCACACTACAAGGATAATACATACTGTAATGTCACACTACAAGGATAATGCATACTGTGAATTCATACAACAAGGATAATGCATAGTGTAATGTCACACTACAAGGATAATGCATACTGTGATGACACATTACAAGGATAATGCATAGTGTATTGTCACACTACAAGGATAATGCATACTGTGATGTCATACTACTAGGATAATGCATAGTGTAATTTCACACTACAAGGATAGTGCATACTGACATGTCATACTGCAATGATAATGTATACCGTGATGTCACACTACAAGGATAATGCATACTGAGATGTCATACTACAGGGATAATGCATACTGTGATGTCACACTACAAGGATAATACATACTGTAATGTCACACTACAAGGATAATGCATACTGTGAATTCACACTACAAGGATAATGTATACTGAGATGTCACACTACAAGGATAATGCATACTGTGATGTCATACTACTAGGATAATGCATAGTGTAATTTCACACTACAAGGATAGTGCATACTGACATGTCATACTGCAAGGATAATGCAAACTGTGATGTCACACTACAAGGATAATGCAAACTGTGATGTCAAACTACAAGGATAATGCATGCTGTGATGTCACACTACAAGGATAATGCGTACTGTGCTGTCACACTACAAGGATAATGCATGCTGTGATGTCACACTACAAGGATAATGTATACTGTGATGTCACACTACATGGATAATGCATACTGTGATGTCACACTACAAGGATAATGCATACTGTGATGCCACACTACAAGGATAATGTAAACTGAGATGTCACACTACAAGGATAATGCAAACTGTGATGTCACACTACAAGGATAATGCATAGTGTAATGTCACACTACAAGGATAATGCATAGTGTAATGTCACACTACAAGTATAATGGATGCTGTGATGTCACACTACAAGGAAAATGCATAGTGTAATTTCACACTACATGGATAGAGCATACTGACATGTCATACTGCAAGGATAATGTATACTGTGATGTCACACCACAAGGATAATGCATACTGTGATGTCACTCTACAAGGATAACACAGGTCAACGAAAAAAAAATTTTTTTCTGGTGTCCAAAATATTTTAATGAATTTGGGGTATTTTTGGGGTGCTGATTCTGAATATGTCATCAGTTTTGCCAGATTGGCTCAAGTTTTTGAGATTTTTGGTATCTTATTTATAGCACTTGTTGGTAAATGCGACGCATCATCTCATTAATTTCTTTGGATTAGTACTTGAACTGAGCAGTTCTCAATATAGTTTTGTGTTAATTAGTGTTCTAAAAGTTTGTTCATAGCTTGATTTTTGCACTAACTTTATGTTGTTGTCTGTTTTCCAGTGAAAAGCATGAACTCATCATGAAGAAGTTGTCTTAACGATCCAGACTCATTCTGTTACATTTGTGGTGAATATACACTGCCAAAACATAGAAGAAACATAACACACTTCGTAAAAAAAGTGTATTTTGCCTATTTTGGGGTTATGCTTGGGGACCAAGACAAGTTTTGGGCACCACACATAGTGTGCAAAGCATGTATCAAATTATTACGAAAATGGAGCAAAGGACAAAGAAAAAGCTTCAAATTTGGTGTTCCAATGGTGTGGAGAGAGCCAAAAAATCATCATGATGACTGTTATTTATGGTAAACACAGGTACAGGCACATCTTCACAATGAGGGACAGGCCTTCTTGCAGATTCCATGTTACTCCCATTTTCGTTTCTTATGCTTATTGAATCCTTGCACTTGCACTTGCACTGCACAGAAATAACAGTCATCATGATGATTTTTTGGCTCTCTCCACACCATTGGAACACCAAATTTGAAGCTTTTTCTTTGTCCTTTGCTCCATTTTCGTAATAATTCGATACATGCTTTGCACACTATGTGTGGTGCCCAAAACTTGTCTTGGTCCCCAAGCATAACCCCAAAATAGGCAAAATACACTTTTTTTACGAAGTGTGTTATGTTTCTTCTATGTTTTGGCAGTGTATATTCACCACAAATGTAACAGAATGAGTCTGGATCGTTAAGACAACTTCTTCATGATGAGTTCATGCTTTTCACTGGAAAACAGACAACAACATAAAGTTAGTGCAAAAATCAAGCTATGAACAAACTTTTAGAACACTAATTAACACAAAACTATATTGAGATCTGCTCAGTTCAAGTACTAATCCAAAGAAATTAATGAGATGATGCGTCGCATTTACCAACAAGTGCTATAAATAAGATACCAAAAATCTCAAAAACTTGAGCCAATCTGGCAAAACTGATGACATATTCAGAATCAGCACCCCAAAAATACCCTAAATTCGATGAAATATCTTTGGCACCAAAAATGCTGTTGACCAGTGTAATGCATACTGAGATGTCACACTGCAAGGATAATGCATACTGTGATGTCACACTACAAGAATAATGCAAACTGTGATGTCATACTACAAGGATATGCATAATGTGATGTCACAGTACAAGGATAAAGCATACTGTGATGTCACACTACAAGGATATGCATACTGTGATGTCACAGTACAAGGATAATGTATACTGTGATGTCACAGTACAAGGATAATGCAAACTGTGATGTCACACTACAAGGAAAATGCATACAGAGATGTCACACTACAAGGATAATGCAAACTGTGATGTCACACTACAAGGATAATGCATACTGTGATGTCACACTACAAGGATAATGCGTACTGTGATGTCACACTACAAGGATAATGCATGCTGTGATGTCACACTACAAGGATAATGCAAACTGTGATGTCACACTACAAGGATAGTGCATACTGTGATGTCGCACTACAAGGATAATGCAAACTGTGATGTCACACTACAAGGATAATGCATACTGTGATGTCACACTACAAGGAAAATGCATACTGTGATATCACACTACAAGGATAATGCAAAGTGCAATGTCACACTACAAGGATAATGCATAGTGTGATGTCACACTACAAAGATAATGCATACTGATATGTCACACTACAAGGATAATGCATAGTGTGATGTCACACTACAAGGAAAATGCATACTGAGATGTCACACTACAAGGATAATGCACACTGAGATGTCACACTACAAGGATAATAGGATAATGCAAACTGTGATGTCACACTACAAGGATAATGCATACTGAGATGTCACACTACAAGAAAAATGCATTGTGTAATGTCACACTACAAGGATAATGCATAGTGTAATGTCACACTACAAGGAAAATGCATAGTGTAATTTCACACTACAAGGATAATGCATACTGAGATGTCATACTACAGGGATAATGCATACTGTGATGTCAGACTGCAAGTATAATGCATACTGTAATGTCACACTACAAGGATAATACATACTGTAATGTCACACTACAAGGATAATGCATACTGTGAATTCACACTACAAGGATAATGTATACTGAGATGTCAAACTACAAGGATAATGCAAACTTTGATGTCATACTACAAATATAATGCATACTGTGACGTCACACAACAAGGATAATGCATAGTGTAATGTCACACTACAAGGATAATGCATACTCTGATGACACACTACAAGGATAATGCATAGTGTATTGTCACACTACAAGGATATTGCACACATATGTCACACTACAAGGATATTGCACACTGAGATGTCACACTACAAGGATAATGGATACTGTGATATCACACTACAAGGATAATGTACACTGAGATGTCACACTACAAGGATAATAGGATAATGCAAACTGTGATGTCACACTACAAAGATAATGCATACTGACATGTCATACTGCAAGGATAATGCAAACTGATGTCACACTACAAGGATAATGCAAACTGTGATGTCACACTACAAGGATAATGCATACTTAGATGTCACACTACAAGGATAATGCAAACTGTGATGTCAAACTACAAGGATAATGCATACTGTGATGTCACACTACAAGGATAATGCGTACTATGATGTCACACTACAAGGATAATGCAAACTGTGATGTCACACTACAAGGATAGTGCATACTGTGATGTCGCACTACAAGGATAATGCAAACTGTGATGTCACACTACAAGGATAATGCATACTGTGATGTCACACTACATGTATAATGCATACTGTGATGTCACACTACAAGGATAATGCATACTGTGATGCCACACTACAAGGATAATGTAAACTGAGATGTCACACTACAAGGATAATGCAAACTGTGAAGTCACACTACAAGGAAAATGCATAGTGTAATGTCACACTACAAGGATAATGCATAGTGTAATGTCAGACTACAAGTATAATGGATGCTGTGATGTCACTACAAGGAAAATGCATAGTGTAATTTCACACTACATGGATAGAGCATACTGACATGTCATACTGCAAGGATAATGTATACTGTGATGTCACACCACAAGGATAATGCATACTGTGATGTCACTCTACAAGGATAATGCATACTGAGATGTCACACTGCAAGGATAATGCATACTGTGATGTCACACTAGAAGAATAATGCAAACTGTGATGTCACACTACAAGGATAGAATCATAGAATCATAGAATCGTAGAGTTGGAAGGGACCTCCTGGGCCATCTGGTCCAACCCCCTGCTCAAAGCAGGATTCGCTAAATCATCCCAGTCAGATGTCTGTCCAGCCTCTGTTTGAAGACTTCCATTGAAGGAGAACTCACCACTTCTCGTGGCAGCCTGTTCCACTCATTGATCACTCTGTCAAAATGTTTTTTCTAATATCTAATCTGTGTCTCTTCCCATTCAGTTTCATCCCATTGCTTCTAGTCTTTCCTTGTGCAAATGAGAATAAAGTTGAGCCTTCTACAATGTGACAGCCCTTTAGATATTTGTAGACAGCAATTAAGGCTCCTCTCAGTCTTCTCTTTTGCAAACTAAACATTCCCAAATCCTGCAACCTTTCCTCATAAGACAGGGTTTGCAGACCGGTCACCATTCTGGTCGCTCTTTTCTGAACTTGCTCCAGTTTGTTAATGTCTTTTTTAAAATGTGGTGCCCAAAACTGGACACAATATTCCAGATGAGGTCTGACCAAAGAGGAGTAGAGGGAAATAATGACTTCACGTGATCTAGACTGTATGCTTCTGTTAATACATCCTAGAACTGCATTTGCCTTTTTTGCTGCTGCATCACACTGTTGACTCATATTCAGTCTGTGATCTATTAGTATACCCAAGTCTTTTTCACATGTGCTGTCACTTAGCCCTATTCCTCCCATTCTATATATGCTTTTTTCATTTTTATTGCCCAGATGTAGTACTTTGCATTTCTCCCTGTTAAAAACCATTCTGTTAGTTACTGCCCACTTCTCCAGTTTATTTAAATCTTTTTGAATCCTCTCTCTCTCTTCTCTAGTATTAGTTATCCCTCCTAGCTTTGTGTCATCAGCAAATTTAATCAGTTTACCCTCAATTCCTTCATCTAAATCGTTGATAAAGATGTTGAACAATACAGGGCCCAGGACAGAGCCCTGTGGTACCCCACTTGAGACATTCTTCCAACTGGATGTGCAGCCATTTACGACCACTCTTTGGGTCCGATCACTAAGCCAGCTATGAATCCACCTAACAGTTGCCTTGTCCATTCCATACTTAGTCATTTTTTCAATAAGGATTGTATGAGAGACTTTGTCAAATGCTTTGCTGAAGTCAAGATATACTATATCTACAGCATTTCCTTGATCCACCCAATCAGTGATACCGTCATAGAAGGAAATTAAGTTAGTCTGACATGACTTATTAGTTACAAACCCATGCTGACTCTGTTTGATCACTTCATTCTTATCCAGGTATTGACTTACATGTTGTTTAATAATTTGTTCAAAGATCTTTCCTGGTATAGAAGTCAGACTCACCGGCCTATAGTTGCCTGGGTCCACCTTCTTCCCCTTTTTGAAGATAGGAACAACATTTGCTCTTCTCCAGTCTTCTGGCACTTCTCCTGTTCTCCAAGAATTTTCAAAGATTATGGAGAGTGGTTCAGAAATTTCTTCTGCTATCTCCTTCAGTACTCTGGGGTGTAATTCATCTGGACCTGGAGACTTGAATTCATTTAGGTTAGCTAAGTGTTTCCTCACTATCTTTCTGTTTATAGATATCCTGGATTCTTCTATTCCCTTAATAGGACAGTGAATAACAGTTGGTGTTACATTTCCTTTCTGAGAGAAAACAGATGCAAAATAGGAATTTAAAAGTTCAGCCTTCTCAACATCCTGTCTTACCATTTCATCATTTTCATCCTGTAAAAATCCTATAGCATCTTTGACTTTTCTTTTACTTTTGACATATCCCCAAAATCCTTTATTATTGCTTTTGACATCTCTTGCAAGCCTCAATTCATTTTCAGCTTTAGTTAATCTGATTTGTGCCCTGCAGATTCTGCAGACAGCATTATATTCTTCTTTAGATATGCCTCCCTCTTTCCATTTTATAAACATTTTTTTCTTCCTTTTTAGCATGTGCTTAAGTTCTGTGTTCATCCATCCTGGTTTACTTAAATGCTTCCTATTCTTCCCTCTTTTCGGAATTGTTAACAACTGTGCTTTGAGAATTTCATTTTTCAAGATTTCCCATCCTTCCTGGACATTTTTGTCTTTAAGGATATCCAGCCATTGGATCCCTCCAATTCTCTTTCTGAATCCTTTAAAATCTGCCTTTCTGAAATCTAACCTTGACGTCTGAGTCTTCACAGGTCTTCCGCCTCTAGTTATCCAAAATTCTAAAATAGCATGGTCGCTACCTCCTAGGGTTCCAGCCACTTTTACCTCCTCAACCATTTCCTCCCTGTTTATAAGGATTAGATCCAAGGTAGCAGTTCCCCTTGTTTTCTCCCCTACCTTTTGGAAGATAAAGTTGTTAGCAAGAGAGGATAAGAATTTCCTTGACCTGTTAGTTTTGCCTGAGAGAGATTCCCAACAAATGTCTGGATAGTTGAAATCTCCCATGACAACTATGTCATATTTTTTGGAGAACTTGGCCATTTGATGCATAAAGAGTTCATCCATATCTTCAGCTTGCACAGGCGGCCTGTAGTAAATGCCTACAATGGTGTCCTTTCCATTGTTCTGTCCTTGTATTCTTACCCAAACAGTTTCCACAGAACTCCCAGTCTCTGAAGCTTCAATCTCTGTGCAGATATACGCGTTTCTAACATACAATGCAACACCTCCTCCTCGTTTATCAAGTCTGTTTCTTGCAAATAAGTTGTATCCTTCTAGTCTTGTATTCCAATCATGTGTATCGTCCCACCAAGTTTCAGTGATTCCAATGACATCATATTTCTTTTCCTGTGTTAGTAGTTCCAATTCTCCTTGTTTGTTGCCCATGCTTTGTGCATTAGTATAGAAACATTTTAGTTTGTGATTGGTTTCTCTTTCTCCAATATTTTTATTAATTAGATTCTTTCGTCTTTGTTCTTCCTTTCCACTTCTAATAGCAGAGTTCTCAATAGCATTTGTCAGGTGTATGGCTTTTTCTGGTCTTTTGCTTCCCTTCCCATGTTGTTCTAGTTTAAAGCTCTCCTTACAAGTGTAGCAAGGCGACTTCCAAATACATGCTTTCCAGTCTTCGTAAGGTGCACCCCATCTCTAGCAAGTAGTCCATCGTATAAGTAGTTCACTCCGTGATCCAGAAATCCAAATCGTTGCTGACGGCACCATCGACGTAGCCAGTTGTTCACCTGCAGAATCTTATTCCACCTCCTTGTTCCATGGCCATCCACTGGGAGGATGGAAGAGAAGACCACCTGCGCTCCCAGTTCTTTCACTTTCTTGCCTAAGTCTTCAAAGTCTCTGCAGATGGTTTCCAGGTCGTTTCTTGCGGTGTCATTTGTCCCCACATGTAGTAGCAGGAATGGGTAGTCATCTGTAGGTCTAAAGAGTCCTGATATCCTGTCAGACACATCTTTAATTTTTGCACCTGGAAGACAGCACATTTCTCTTGAAGTTATATCCGGTCTGCAGATAGCGGCCTCTGTTCCTCTCAACAGGGAATCCCCCATGACCACCACTCTCCGTTTCTTCTTCACAACATTTTTCTTTCTCCATCCAGGAGGACTCTGAAGGCGTACAAGGTTGCTGTTTGTTGGCAAAGTCTTATCCTGATGTATTTCTTCATCGTTTTCCTGCGTGAGAGCCTGGTACTGGTTTCTGAGCAGTATGGGTGCTGACTGCCTCCTGATCCTCCTGCTTCTCTGGGTCACATGTCTCCATTCCTCTGTTTCTTCAGGTGCACTTCGAATTTCTTCTCTTTCTGTAACATGAAGAGATAATTCTGCTCTGTCCAAGAACTCTTCACCTTCCTTAATGATCTTCAACGTAGCCAACCTCTCTTCGAGATTTTGCAACTTTTCCTCCAACAGGGACACAAGCTTGCATTTGTGGCATGTGAAATTTGGCTTTTCCACTGGTAAGTCTGTGAACATGTAGCAAGAAATGCAGCTCACCAAATGGCTCCTGGCCTCTTCCATCTTGAGATTTCTTAAAAACGATGAAAGATGAGCCAAAATATCGGCGCGCGGTTTTTCCGATTTCCTCTTTTCAGCTGCAACGGCCAAAACCCAGTGATCGTAGAGCTCGCGGAGACTCTTCACTTATCCCAGAAGGTACTGGGAATATGCAAATGATCTCCTCAAGACTCTTCCCCTGGATACTGTGATATCACACTACAAGGATAATGTACACTGAGATGTCACACTACAAGGATAATAGGATAATGCAAACTGTGATGTCACACTACAAGGATAATGCATACTGAGATGTCACACTACAAGAAAAAAGCAGAGTGTAATTTCACACTACAAGGATACTGCATACTGACATGTCATACTGCAATGATAATGTATACCGTGATGTCACACTACAAGGATAATGCATACTGATATGTCATACTACAGGGATAATGCATACTGTGATGTCAGACTGCAAGGATAATGCATACTGTAATTTCACACTATAAGGATAATACATACTGTAATGTCACACTACAAGGATAATGCAAACTTTGATGTCATACTACAAGAATAATGCATACTCTGACGTCACACAAGGATAATGCATATAGTGTAATGTCACACTACAAAGATAATGCATACTGTGATGTCACACTACTAGGATAATGCATAGTGTAATTTCACACTACAAGGATAGTGCATACTGACATGTCATACTGCAAGGATAATGCAAACTGTGATGTCACACTACAAGGATAATGCGTATTGTAATGTCATGCTACAAGGATAATGCATACTGTGATATCACACTACAATGATAATGTATACTGAGATGTCACTACAAGGATAATGCATACTGAGATGTCACACTACAAGGATAATGCAAACTGTGATGTCACACTACAAGGATAATGCAAACTGTGATGTCACACTACAAGGATAATGCGTATTGTAATGTCATGCTACAAGGATAATGCATACTGTGATATCACACTACAAGGATAATGCATAGTGTGATGTCACACTACAAGGATAATGCAAACTGAGATGTCACAATACAAGGATAATGCAAACTGTGATGTCACACTACAAGGATAATGTATACTGTGATGTCACACTACAAGGATAATGTATACTGTGATGTCACATTACAAGGATAATGTATACTGTGATGTCAAACTACAAGGATAATGCAAACTGTAATGTCACATTACAAGGATAATGTATACTGTGATGTCAAACTACAAGGATAATGCAAACTGTAATGTCACACTACAAGGATAATGCATACTGAGAACTAATACTACAAGGATAATGCATACTGTGATGTCACACTACAAGGATAATGCATACTGTGATGTCACACTTCAAGGAAAATGCAAACTGTGATGTCAAACTACAAGGATAATGCAAACTGATGTCAAAATACAAGGATAATGCATACTGTGATGTCACACTACAAGGATAAAGCAAACTGTGATATCAAACTACAAGGATAATGCAAACTATGATGTCAAACTACAAGGATAATGCATAATTTGATGTCACACTACAAAGATAATGCAAACTGTGATGTCAAACTACAAGGATAATGCATACTGTGATGACACACTACAAGGATAATGCATGCTGTGATGTCACACTACAAGGATAATGCAAACTGTGCATGTCACACTACAAGGATAATGCATACTGTGATGTCGAACTACAAGGATAATGAAAATTGTGATGTCACACTACAAGGATAATGCAAACTTTGATGTCACACTATAGGGATAATGCAAACTGTGATGTCAAACTACAAGGATAATGCATACTGAGATGTCACACTGCAAGGATAATGCAAACTGTGATGTCACAATACAAGGATAATGCATAGTGTAATGTCACACTACAAGGATAAAGCATAGTGTAATGTCAGACTACATTTATAATGCATACTGTGATGTCACACTACAAGGAAAATGCATAGTGTAATTTCACACTACAAGGATAGAGCATACTGACATGTCATGCTGCAAGGATAATGTATACTGTGATGTCACACTACAAGGATAATGCATACTATGATGTAACACTACAAGGATATGCATAATGTGATGTAACAGTACAAGGATAATGCATACTGTGATGTCACACTACAATGATATGCATACTGTGATGTCACAGTACAAGGATAATGTATACTGTGATGTCACTCTACAAGGATAATGCAAACTGTGATGTCACACTACAAGGAAAATGCATACTGAGATGACACACTACAAGGATAATGCAAACTGTGATGTCACACTACAAGGATAATGCGTATTGTAATGTCATGCTACAAGGATAATGCATACTGTGATATCACACTACAAGGATAATGCATACTGAGATGTCACATTACAAGGATAATGCATACTGTAATGTCACACTACAAGGATAATGCATAGTGTGATTTCACACTACAAGGATATTGCACACTGAGATGTCACACTACAAGGATAATGCATACTGTGATATCACACTACAAGGATAATGTACACTGAGATGTCACACTACAAGAAAAATGCAGTGTAATGTCACACTACAAGGATAATGCATAGTGTAATGTCACACTTCAAGGAAAATGCATAGTGTAATTTAACACTACAAGGATAATGCATACTGAAATGTCACACTACAAGGATAATTCATACTGTGATGTCACACTACAAGGATAATACATAGTGTGATGTCACACTACAAGGATAATGCATACTGAGATGTCACAATACAAGGATAATGCAAATTTTGATATCATACTACAAGGATAATGCATACTGTGATGTCACACTATAAGAATAATGCAGAGTGTAATGTCACACTACAAGGATAATGCAACTGTAATGTCACACTACAAGGATAATGCATAGTGTAATTTCACACTACATGGATAGTGCAAACTGATATATCATACTGCAAGGATAATGCAAACTGTGATGTCACACTACAAGGATATGCATAATGTGATGTCACACTACAAGGATATGCATACTGTGATGTCACAGTACAAGGATAATGTATACTGTGATGTCACGCTACAAGGATAATGCATATTGTAATGTCATGCTACAAGGATAATGCATACTGTGATATCACACTACAAGGATAATGCATACTGAGAACTAATACTACAAGGATAATGCATACTGTGATGTCAAACTACAAGGATAATGCATACTGTGATGTCAAACTACAAGGATAATGCAAACTGTGATGTCAAAATACAAGGATAATGCATTCTGTGATGTCACACTACAAGGATAATGCAAACTGATGTCAAACTACAAGGATAATGCATAATTTGATGTCACACTACAAAGATAATGCAAACTGTGATGTCAAACTACAATTATAATGCAAACTGTGATGTCACACTACAAGGATAACGCATACTGTGATGTCACACTACAAGGATAATGCATGCTGTGATGTCACACTACAAGGAAAATGCATATTGAGTTGTCACACTACAAGGATAATGCGTAGTGTGATGTCACACTACAAGGATAATGCATGCTGTGATGTCACACTACAAGGATAATGCATGCTGTGATGTCACACTACAAGGATAATGCAAACTGTGCATGTCACACTACAAGGATAATGCATACTGTGATGTCGAACTACAAGGATAATGAAAATTGTGATGTCACACTATAAGGATAATGCAAACTGATGTCAAACTAAGGATAATGCATACTGTGATGTCACACTACAAGGATAATGCATATTGAGTTGTCACACTACAAGGATAATGCGTAGTGTGATGTCACACTACAAGGATAATGCATGCTGTGATGTCACACTACAAGGATAATGCATGCTGTGATGTCACACTACAAGGATAATGCATACTGAGATGTCACACTATAAGGATAAGGTATATTGAGATGTCACACTACAAGGATAATGTATACTGAGATGTTACACTACAAGGATAAAGCATACTGTGATGTCACATTAAAAGGATAATGCATACTGTGATGTCACACTACAAGGATAATGCATACTGAGATGTCACAATACAAGGATAATGCAAACTGATGTCAGACTACAAGGATAATGCAAACTGTAATGTCACACTACAAGGATAATGCATACTGAGAACTAATACTACAAGGATAATGCAAACTGTGATGTCAAACTATAAGGATAATGCATACTGAGATGTCACACTACAAGGATAATGTATACTGAGATGTCACACTACAAGGATAATGCATACTGTGATGTCACATTACAAGGATAATGCATACTGTGATGCCACACTACAAGGATAATGCATACTGAGATATCACAATACAAGGATAATGCAAACTGTGATGTCAGACTACAAGGATAATACATTCTGTGATGTCACACTACAAGGATAATGTATACTGTGATGTCACACTACAAGGAAAATGCATAGAGCAATTTCACACTACAAGGATAATGCAACTGTAATGTCACACTACAAGGATAATGCATACTGTGATGTCACACTACAAGGAAAATGCATAGTGTAATTTCAAACTACAAGGATAATGTATACTGAGATGTCACACTACAAGGATAATGCAAACTGTTATGTCACACTACAAGGATAATGCATACTGTAATGTCACACTACAAGGATAATGCATACTGTCATGTCACACTACTAGGATAATGCATACTGTGATGTCATACTACAAGGATAATGCATACAGTAATGTCACACTACAAGGATAATGTATACTGTGATGTCAAACTACAAGGATAATGCAAACTGTAATTTCACACTACAAGGATAATGCATACTGAGAACTAATACTACAAGGATAATGCATACTGTGATGTCACACTACAAGGATAATGCATACTATGATGTCACACTACAAGGATAATGCATACTGTGATGTCACACTACAAGGATAATGCAAACTGTGATGTCAAAATACAAGGATAATGCAAACTGTGATGTCAAACTACAAGGATAATGCAAACTGTGATGTCAAACTACAAGGATAATGCAAACTGTGATGTCAAACTACAATTATAATGCAAACTGTGATGTCACACTACAAGGATAATGCGTACTGTGATGTCACACTACAAGGATAATGCGTGCTGTGATGTCACACTACAAGGATAATGCAAACTGATGTCACACAACAAGGATAATGCATACTGTGATGTCACACTACAAGGATAATGCATAGTGTAATGTCACACTACAAGGATAATGCATAGTGTGATGTCACACTACAAGGATAATGCATACTGTGATGTCACACTACAAGTATAATGCATACTGTAATGTCATACTACAAGGATAATGCATAGTGTGATGTCACACTACAAGGATAATGCATACTGTAATGTCACACTACAAGGATAATGCTTACTGTGATGTCACACTACAAGGATAATGCATACTGAGATGTCACAATACAAGGATAATGCATACTGTGATGTGACACTTCAAGAATAATGCAAACTGTGATGTCACACTACAAGGATAATGCATACTGTGATGTCACACTACAAGGATATGCATAATGTGATGTCACACTACAAGGATATGCATACTGTGATGTCACAGTACAAGGATAATGTATTCTGTGATGTCACACTACAAGGATAATGTATACTGTGATGTCACACTACAACGATAATGCAAACTGTGATGTCACACTACAAGGATAATGCATACTGAGATGTCACACTACAAGGATAATACATAGTGTGATGTCACACTACAAGGATAATGCATACTGAGATGTCACAATACAAGGATAATGCAAACTGTGATGTCACACTACAAGGATAATACATACTGTGATGTCACACTACAAGCAAAATGCATAGAGTAATTTCACACTACAAGGATAATGCAACTGTAATGTCACACTACAAGGATAATGCATACTGTGATGTCACATTACAAGGATAATGTATACTGTGATGTCAAACTACAAGGATAATGCAAACTGTAATGTCACACTACAAGGATAATGCATACTGAGAACTAAAACTACAAGGATAATGCATACTGTGATGTCACACTACAAGGATAATGCCTACTGTGATGTCAAACTACAAGGATAATGCATACTGTGATGTCACACTACAAGGATAATGCATTCTGTGATGTCACACTACAAGGATAATGCAAACTGTGATGTCAAACTACAAGGACAATGCATAATTTGATGTCACACTACAATGATAATGCATGCTGTGATGTCACACTACAAGGATAATGCAAACTGTGCATGTCACACTACAAGGATAATGCATACTGTGATGTCGAACTACAAGGATAATGAAAATTGTGATGTCACACTACAAGGATAATGCATATTGAGTTGTCACACTACAAGGATAATGCGTAGTGTGATGTCACACTACAAGGATAATGCAAACTGTAATGTCACACTACAAGGATAATGTATACTGTGATGTCACACTTCAAGGATAATGCAAACTGTGATGTCACACTACAAGGATAACGCATACTGTGCATGACACACTACAAGGATAATGCATACTGTGATGTCAAACTACAAGGATAATGAAAATTGTGATGTCACACTACAAGTATAATGCAAACTTTGATGTCACACTACAAGGATAATGCATACTGAGATGTCACACTGCAAGGATAATGCAAACTGTGATGTGACACTACAAGGATAATGCATAGTGTAATGTCAGACTACAAGTATAATGCATACTGTGATGTCACACTTCAAGGATAATGCAAACTATGATGTCAAACTACAAGGATAATGCATAATTTGATGTCACACTACAAAGATAATGCAAACTGTGATGTCAAACTACAATTATAATGCAAACTGTGATGTCACACTACAAGGATAACGCATACTGTGATGTCACACTACAAGGATAATGCATGCTGTGATGTCACACTACAAGGATAATGATAATTGTGATGTCACACTACAATGATAATGCAAACTTTGATGTCACACTATAGGGATAATTCAAACTGTGATGTCAAACTACAAGGATAATGCATACTGTGATGTCACACTACAAGGATAATGCATATTGAGTTGTCACACTACAAGGATAATGCATGCTGTGATGTCACACTACAAGGATAATGCATACTGTGCTGTCGCACTACAAGGATAATGCAAACTGTGATGTCACACTACAAGGATAATGCATACTGTAATGTCACACTGCATGGATAATGCATACTGTGATGACACACTACAAGAATAATGCATAGTGTAATGTCACACTACAAGGATAATGCATACTGTGATGTCACACTACAAGGATAATGCAAACTCTGATGTCACACTACAAGGATAATGCATACTGAGATGTCACACTGCAAGGATAATGCAAACTGTGATGTCACACTACAAGGATAATGCATAGTGTAATGTTACACTACAAGGATAATGCATAGTGTAATGTCAGACTACAAGTATAATGCATACTGTGATGTCACACTACAAGGAAAATGCATAGTGTAATTTCACACTACAAGGATAGTGCATTCTGACATGTCATACTGCAAGGACATTGCATAGTGTGATGTCACACTACAAGGATATTGCATACTGAGATGTCACACTACAAGGATAAAGCAAACTGTGATGTCACACTACAAGGATAATGCATAGTGTGATGTCACACTACAAGGATAATGCATAGTGTGATGTCACACCACAAGGATAATGCGTAGTGTGATGTCACACTACAAGGATAATGCATGCTGTGATGTCACACTACAAGGATAATGCATACTGAGAAGTCACACTACAAGGATAATGCAAACTGTGATGTCACACTACAAGGATAATGCGTATTGTAATGTCATGCTACAAGGATAATGCATACTGTGATATCACACTACAAGGATAATGCAAACTGCGATGTCACACTACAAGGATAATGCATAGTGTGATGTCACACTACAAGGATATTGCACACTGAGATGTCATACTACAAGGATAATGCATACTGTGATATCACACTACAAGGTTAATGCATAGCGTAATGTCACACTACAAGGATAATGCATAGTGTGATGTCACACTACAAGGATAATGCATACTGACATGTCATACTGCAAGGATAATGTATACTGTGATGTCACACTACAAGGATAATGCATACTGTGATGTCACACTACAAGGATAATGCATACTGAGAAGTCACACTACAAGGATAATGCATACTGTGATGTCACACTACAAGAATAATGCAAACTGTGATGTCACACTACAAGGATAATGCATACTGTGATGTCACACTACAAGGATATGCATACTGTGATGTCACAGTACAAGGATAATGCAAACTGTGATGTCACAGTACAAGGATAATGCATACTGAGATGTCACACTACAAGGATAATGCAAACTGTGATGTCAAACTACAAGGATAATGCATACTGTGATATCACACTACAAGGATAATGTATACTGAGATGTCACACTACAAGGATAATGCATACTGTGATGTCACACTACAAGGATATGCATACTGTGATGTCACAGTACAAGGATAATGCATACTGAGATGTCACACTACAAGGATAATGCATAGTGTGATGTCACACTACAAGGATATTGCATACTGAGATGTCACACTACAAGGATAATGCATACTGTGATATCACACTACAAGGATAATGTAAACTTTGATGTCATACTACAAGGATAATGCATACTGTGATGTCAAACTACAAGGATAATGAATACTGTGACGTCACACTACAAGGATAATGCATAGTGTAATGTCATGCTACAAGGATAATGCAATCTGTGATATCACTCTACAAGGATAATGCAAACTGTGATGTCACACTACAAGGATAATGCATAGTATAATGTCACACTGCAAGGATAATGCATACTGTGATGTCACACTACAAGGATAATGCAAACTGTGTTGTCACACTACAAGGATAATGCATATTGTAATGTCATGCTACAAGGATAATGCATACTGTAATGTCACACTACGAAGACAATGTATACTGAGATGTCACACTACAAGGATAATGCACACTGTAATGTCACACTACATGGATAATGCATAGTGTGATGTCACACTACAAGGATATTGCATAGTGTGATGTCACACTACAAAGATAATGCATACTGAGATGTCACACTACAAGGATAATGCACACTGTAATGTCACACTACATGGATAATGCATAGTGTGATGTCACACTACAAGGATATTGCATACTGTGATGTCACACTACATGGATAATGCATAGTGTGATGTCACACTACAAGGATATTGCATACTGAGATGTCACACTACAAGGATAGTGCAAACTGTGATGTCACACTACAAGGATAATGCATACTGTGATGTCACACTACATGGATAATGCATACTGTGATGTCACACTACAAGGATAATGCATACTGTGATATCACACTACAAGGATAATGCATACGGTAATGTTAAACTACAAGGATAATGCAAACTGTGATGTCACACTACAAGGATAATGCATACTGTGATGTCACACTACATGGATAATGCATACTGTGATGTCACACTACAAGGATAATGCATACTGTGATATCACACTACAAGGATAATGCATACGGTAATGTTAAACTACAAGGATAATGCAAACTGTGATGTCACACTACAAGGATAATGCATACTGTGATGTCACACTACAAGGATAATGCATACTGTGATGTCACACTACAAGGATAATGCATAGTGTAATGTCACACTACAAGGACAATGCATATTGTAATGTCATACTACAAGGATAGTGTATACTATGATGTCACTACAAGGATAATGCATAGTATAATTTCACACTGCAAGGATAATGCATACTGTGATGTGACACTACAAGGATAATGCATACTGTGATGTCACACTACAAGGACTATGCATAGTGTAATTTTGTGCTAAAAGGATAATGCATACTGAGATGTCACACTGTAAGGATAATGCAAACTGTGATGTCACACTACACAGATAATGCATACTGTGATGTCACACTACAAGGATAATGCATACTGTAATGTCACTACAAGGATAATGCTTACTGTGATGTCACACTACAAGGATAATGCATGCTGAGATGTCACAATACAAGGATAATGCAATTGTAATGTCACACTACAAGGATAATGCATACTGTGATGTCACACTATAAGGATAATCAAATCAAATCAATCAAATCAAATTTATTATCGCCAAGTACATATTACATATATACAAGGAATTCTTTGTGGCAAAGAGGCAACATAATATATAACAACAGATACAACAAGTAACATCTAACAAGACAGATACAGTATATAGTCTACACATGACGATTTAATTGTTGAACAGAGAGTGGATAGAAGCTGTTCATATGGCGGTTGGTGCTGCATTTGGGGACTCCGAAGCGACGTCCTGAAGGGAGTAGTTGGAATGAGGAGTGTCCCGGGTGAGAGGGATCGGATGAAATTTTCAATGCGTGGGATCAAATACTCTTATCATAAAGATGCTGGATTTTAGGCAGGGGGAACCTATAATTCTCTCTGCTGTTCTGAAAGTCCTTTGTAAGCGAAGTTTGTCATGCGCAGTGGCTCCCCCATACCAGACTATCAGAGAGGAACAAATCACAGATCTGATGACAGCATTAAAGAATAAGATCAGCAGATTCTTAGACAAACCATATCTTTTCAGCTGACGCAGGAAGAACATCCTCTGTTGTGCTCTTCTTATAACAGCATCCACGTTTTTCCCCCATTTAAGATCATGAGAGATGATAACACCAAGGAATTTGGTCTCTGTGACCCTAAGAACCACTTCGTCATGGATGTAGATTGGAAGTATCTCATGTTGATCTTTCCTAAAATCCACAACCATCTCAGCAGTTTTTTTAGTGTTGAGTACAAGATTATTGGCTTTACACCAGTCACATATTCTTTCCACCTCACTCCGATACAAGTCTTCAGCATTTCCCCTGATGAGACCAATCAGTGTCATATCATCGGCAAATTTCAAGATTTTTACTGAGTCTGCTGAAGAGATGCAATCATTCGTATAGAGAGAAAACAGTAACGGGGACAAAACACACCCCTGAGGTGCCCCGATGTTTGTGACCAAGGTGTCCGAAGTGAATGGTCCAACTTTTACACTCTGTATCCTGGCTGTCAGGAAGTTATAAATCCACAAGCATAAGTTAAGAGGGACTCCAAGAGCTACCATTTTCTTATGAAGTAAATTCGGATCAATGGTATTGAACGCTGAGCTAAAGTCCATGAAAAGAATCCGGACATATGAGTGCAGTTCATCTGTATGATCCAAAATGTACTTCAGTGCCAGATTGACAGTGTCGTTTGCCGAACGATTCTCCTTATAGGCAAACTGAAGCGGGTCCCATAGCTTCTGCGTGAATTTTATCAGGTGGGACATCATAATTCTTTCGAAGACTTTCATAGCTACAGATGTGAGTGCTACTGGTCTATAGTCGTTCAACTCAGAGGATCCCACTTTCTTGGGGACAGGGATAATTGTGGAATTTTTCCAACACTGAGGTACAACGCACTCTTTCAGTGACACATTGTATATATTTGTCAGTATAGGGGCAAGCTGGGAAGCACATACTTTCAGACACATTGGAGATACACCATCAGGGCCAGGTGCCTTTTTGACCTTAAGTCCCTTCAGGATGCGTATCACCTCTGCCTCGGAGATCACTACTTGGGTGTTGCACAATGAATGATCTTTATATGAACAGACTGAGGAGCTTAGAGATGAATAGCCACTGAGCTTGCCTCAAATCTGCAGTAGAATTCCTTTAACTCTGCTGCCAGACTTCTGCTGGGGTTCACTATAGTGGGGTGGCGTTTATAATTGGTGACCTCTCTTAATCCTCTCCATGCAGATCTATTATCTTTTGATGAGAACCTTTCCTCCAGAATCTTTGCATACACGTGTTTGGCTAACTTGATCTCTTTAGATAGCGAGTTCCTAAGTTTCTTGAATTCAGTAATATCGCCTGCTTTATAAGCCTCCTCTTCTCTCTTACGGATCAACCTGACTTTATTTGTAAACCACGGCTTGTTGTTTCCCCGAAAGTGGACAGATTTGGATGGAATAAACGTGTCTTCACAAAAACGGATATATGAGGACACTGCATCAACCCATTCATCCAGACCCGAGCATGTTTCCTGGAATACCTCCCAGTCCGTGCATTCAAAGCATGCTTGTAGTTGCAATTTTGCCTCCTCAGACCATGTCTTCTTTGTATAAACTTTAGGTTTGGATGTTTTCAACCTTTGCCTGTAGGCTGGAATTAAATGAATTAGCCAATGATCTGAAAAGCCCACTGCTGCTCTCCTCACTGCCCTGTAGGCCCCTTTTATGACCGTATAGCAGTGATCAAGCGTATTGTTCTCTCTCGTGAAGCAGTTTATATGTTGAGTAAATTTGGGGAGATCCAGGTTGAGTTTTCCTTTGTTAAAGTCCCCCATTACGATCACAAATGCTTATGGAGATCCTTTCTCCCATTCTGATATTTTGCATGCTAATTCACCAATAGCAGCTTTAACAGATGCTTGGGGGGGAATATATACTGCAACCAGAACCATAGATGAAAACTCTCTAGGAGAGTAAAATGGTCTACAATTGAGTGCAAGGTACTCTAGATCTGGAGAGCAAACTTTTCCCAGTATGTTAACATCACAGCACCAGCTAGTGTTGATGTAGAGACATACCCCACCCCCCCTTTGTTTACCTGAAGCTACACAATCACGGTCAGCTCTGTAGATAACAAAACTAGGTAGATCCAGACTACAATCAGGGATGGTCTCATTCAACCAGGTCTCAGTAAAACAAAGAGCAGCTGAATTGGCCATATCAGATCTCATGTTACAAAGTAAGTTCAGTTCCTCCATTTTGTTAGATAAGGAACGGACATTAGCCAAGTGGAGTGAAGGAAGAGCTGTTCTGAACCCTCTCCTCCGAAGGCGTGCCAGGACTCCTCCTCTCCTACCTCTCTTGCAGTACACCTCCACAGGTTTCACAGAAGTAATGGATTTTATGTGCTCAATTGTTGAATTAGCAATCATGCTCCAAGAAGGGGAGTCCATGAGGAATTGCGGATGATTCCAGAATAATAAATCGTCCCTTGAAATCATAAGAGTAGGTTTACAGAGTGCAGTGGCCATGATTACACTCAGCTTGTAGCTATAAAGACTGAACAGTCACAGCTTTGCAAAGTTAAATGTACAACTTTCCATAAAGGGTGCTTCCATCACTGCTGGGGGGGAGGGCATGGGTGCAACAAGACAGGGACATCAGGGGACATGTCAACAGTCAGTCCAAACCTGCCCAGCTCACCCCTTCAGCTCCAACTGGACCACAAGATCTCCAGAACATCTCCAGCACCGCACACTCCACCAGCTTTCCTATCCCGGGATCATCTGCATTCTGGAAATGGGTACAAGTTGTAGGAAAGTTGGCAGGCAGCCAGCAGCTTCACCCTCCCCCAGCTGAAACCAGGCATGGAGCTCCACGAGGACAGAAAGACACCGGTCCAAGCTGGTCGCAGTGCATACTGTGATGCATAATGCATACTGTGATGTCACACTATAAGGATAATGTATACTGAGATGTCACACTACAAGGATAATACATACTGTGATGTCACACTACAAGGATAATGCATAGTATAATGTCACACTGCAAGGATAATGCATACTGTGATGTGACACTACAAGGATAATGCATACTGTGATGTCACACTACAAGGACTATGCATAGTGTAATTTTGTGCTAAAAGGATAATGCATACTGTGATGTCACACCACAAGGATAATGTATACTGAGATGTCACACTACAAGGATAATGCATGCTGTAATGTCACACTACAAGGATAATGCAAACTGTGATGTCACACTACAAGGATAATGCATACTGAGCTATCACACTACAAGGATAATGTATTCTGATTTGTCACACTACAAGGATAATGTATACTGAGATGTCACACTACAAGAATTATGCAAATTGTGATGTCTCACTACAAGGATAATGTATACTGAGATGTAACACTACAATGATAAGGCATACTGAGATGTCATACTACACGGATAATGCATACCGTGATGTCACACTACAAGGATAATGTATACTGTGATGTCACACTACAAGGATAATGCATAGTGTGATGTCAAACTACAAGGATAATGTATACTGAGATGTCACACTAAGGATAATGCAAACTGTGATGTCACACTACACAGATAATGCATACTGTGATGTCACACTACAAGGAAATTGCATACTGTAATGTCATACTACAAGGATAATGCATCCTGTAATGTCACACTACAAGGATAATGCTTACTGTGATGTCACACTACAAGGATAATGCATACTGTAATGTCATACTACAAGGATAATACATACTGTAATGTCACACTACAAGGATAATGCTTACTGTGATGTCACACAACAAGGATAATGCATACTGAGATGTCACAATACAAGGATAATACATACTGTGATGTCACACTATAAGGATAATGTATACTGAGATGTCACACTACAAGGATAATGCATACTGTGATGTCACACTACAAGGATAATGCAAACTGTGATGTCATACTACATGGATAATGCAAACTGTGATGTCACACTACATGGATAATGCATACTGTGATGTCACACTACATGGATAATGCATACTGTGATGTCACACTACATGGATAATGCATACTGTGATGTCACACTACACGGAAAATGCATAGTGTGATGTCACACTACAAGTATAAAGTATACTGAGATGTCACACTACAAGGATAATGTACACCGAGATGTCACACTACAAGGATAATGTATACTGAGATGTCACACTACAAGGATAATGCATAGTGTGATGTCACACCACAAGGATAATGTATACTGAGATGTCACACTACAAGGATAATGCATGCTGTAATGTCACACTACAAGGATAATGCAAACTGTGATGTCACACTACAAGGATAATGCATACTGAGCTATCACACTACAAGGATAATGTATTCTGAGATGTCACACTACAAGGATAATGTATACTGAGATGTCACACTACAAGAATTATGCAAATTGTGATGTCTCACTACAAGGATAATGTATACTGAGATGTAACACTACAATGATAAGGCATACTGAGATGTCATACTACACGGATAATGCATACCGTGATGTCACACTACAAGGATAATGTATACTGTGATGTCACACTACAAGGATAATGCATAGTGTGATGTCAAACTACAAGGATAATGTATACTGAGATGTCACACCACAAGGATAATGCAAACTGTGATGTCACACTACAAGGATAATGTATACTGAGAAGTCACACTACAAGGATAATGCATACTGTGATTTCACACTAAAGGATAATGTATACTGAGATGTCACACTACCAGGATAATGCATACTGAGATGTCACACTACAAGCATAATGCATACAGTGATGTCACACTAAAGGATAATGTATACGGAGATGTCACACTACCAGGATAATGCAAACTGTGATGTCATAGTACAAGGATAATGCATAGTGTTAAGTCACACTACAAGGGTAATGTATACTGAAATGTCACACCACAAGGATAATGCAAACTGTGATGTCACACTACAAGGATAATGCATATTGAGATGTCACACTACAAGGATAATGCATAGAGTAATTTCACGCTAAAAGGATAATTCAGACTGAGATGTCACACTACAAGGATAATGCAAACTGTGATGTCACACTACAAGGATAATGCATAGTTTAATGTCAGACTACAAGGATTATGCATAGTGTAATGTCAGACTACAAGTATAATGCATTCTGTGATATCACACTACAAGGATAATGTATACCGTGATGTCACACTACAAGGATAATGCATAGGTGAGAGAACAATTCAACAAATGCACCAATATCATAATATATAAATGCATGGAACAAATACTAAGTAAATATGATGCCAGAGTAATGGACCAAAATACGGACTACTCGCATAGTTGAACACAAACCACACAAAAAAAAAAAAGAGCGACAACATGTCCAAAATTATTATGAAATATCCATAAGAAAATTCTTTATTATAAAAAGCATACAGATGAAAAGGGCAAAGCACCACAATGTGAAAATTGGCTAAAAGCCCAAGACGCTGACACATACTTCAAACATCTCTAATAGAGTGTAAATCACAGCAAAAAAAATATATATAGTGTTTAAACAAACACCTCAGCACCCTCATGCCATTAATAAATAGATAATAGTATTAGATGAAATGGCACAGGGAGGTGCTAACATGTAGAAGCACTCCATTAACTCTCAATACATATATAATAACATACCTAGTTTGGCCAAAACGATAATGGAGAGAGGAGATGAGAAAATGTTCCAGCGTCACCCGACGCGCATTTCGGAGCGCTATGCTCCTTCCTCAGGATAATGCATACTGTGATGTCATACTACAAGGATAATGCATACAGTAATGTCACACTACAAGGATAATGTATACTGTGATGTCACACCACAAGGATAATGCATACTGAGAACTAATACTACAAGGATAATGCATACAGTAATGTCACACTACAAGGATAATGCATACTGAGAACTAATACTACAAGGATAATGCATAGAGTAATGTCACACTACAAGGATAATGTATACTGTGATGTCACACCACAAGGATAATGCATACTGTCATGTCACTCTACAAAGATAATGCATACTGTCATGTCACACTGCAAAGATAATGCATACTGTGATGTCACACTACAAGGATATGCATAATGTGATGTCACAGTACTAGGATAATGCATACTGTGATGTCACACTACAAGGATATGCATACTGTGATGTCACAGTACAAGGATAATGTATACTGTGATGTCACACTACAAGGATAATGCAAACTGTGATGTCACACTACAAGGATAATGCGTATTGTAATGTCATGCTACAAGGATAATGCATAACATGATGTCACACTACAAGGATATTGCACACTGAGATGTCACACTACAAGGATAATGCATACTGTGATATCACACTACAAGGATAATGTACACTGAGATGTCATACTACAAGGATAATGGGATAATGCAAACTGTGATGTCACACTACAAGGATAATGCATACTGAGATGTCATACTACAACGATAATGCATAGTGTAATGTCACACTACAAGGATAATGCATATTGTGATGTTACACTACAAGGATAATGCAAACTCTGATGTCACACTACAAGGATAATGCAAACTGTGATGTCACAATACAAGGATAATGCATAGTGTAATGTCACACTACAAGGATAATGCATACTGTGATATCACACTACAAGGAAAATGCATAGTGTAATTTCAAACTAAATGGATAGAGCATGCTGACATGTCATACTGCAAGGATAATGTATACTGTGATGTCACACCACAAGGATAATGCATACTGTGATGTCACTCTATAAGGATAATGCATACTGAGATGTCACACTGCAAGGATAATGCATATTGTGATGTCACACTACAAGGATAATGCATAATGTGATGTCACAGTACAAGGATAATGCATACTGTGATGTCACACTACAAGGATATGCATACTGTGATGTCACAGTACAATGATAATGTATACTGTGATGTCACACTACAAGGATATGCATACTGTGATGTCACAATACAAGGATAATGTATACTGTGATGTCACACTACAAGGATAATGCAAACTGTGATGTCACACTACAAGGAAAATGCATACTGTGATGTCACACTACACGGATAATGCATACAGTAATGTCACACTACAAGGATAATGTATACTGTGATGTCACACTACAAGGATAATGTATAGTGTAATGTCACACTACAAGGAAAATGTATACTGAGATGTCACACCACAAGGATAATGCAAACTGTGATGTCACACTACAAGGATAATGTATACTGAGAAGTCACACTACAAGGATAATGTATACTGTGATGTCACACTACCAGGATAATGCATACTGAGATGTCACAAAACAAGGATAATGCATACTGTGATGTCACACTAAAGGATAATGTATACGGAGATGTCACACTACAAGGATAATGCAAACTGTGATGTCACACTACAAGGATAATGCATAGTTTAATGTCAGACTACAAGTATTATGTATAGTGTAATGTCAGACTACAAGTATAATGCATTCTGTGATATCACACTACAAGGATAATGTATACCGTGATGTCACACTACAAGGAAAATGCATAGAGTAATTTCACACTACAAGGATAATGCAACTGTAATGTCACACTACAAGGATAATGCATACTGTGATGTCACACTACAAGGAAAATGCATAGTGTAATTTCACACTACAAGGATAATGCAACTGTAATGTCACACTACAAGGATAATGCATACTGTGATGTCACACTACAAGGATAATGCATAGGTGAGAGAACAATTCAACAAACGCACCAATATCATAATATATAAATGCATGGAACAAATAATAAGTAAATATGATGCCAGAGTAATGGACCAAAATACGGACTAATCGCATAGTTGAACACAAACCACACAAAAAAAAGAGCGACAACAAGTCCAAAATTATTATGAAATATCCATAAGAAAATTCTTTATTATAAAAAGCATACAGATGAAAAGGGCAAAACACCAAAATGTGAAAATTGGCTAAAAGCCCAAGACGCTGACACATACTTCAAACATCTCTAATAGAGTGTAAATCACAGCAAAAAAAATTATATAGTGTTTAAACAAACACCTAAGCACCCTCATGCCATTAATAAATAGATAATAGTATTAGATGAAATGGCACAGGGCGGTGCTAACATGTAGAAGCACTCCATTAACTCTCAATACATGTATAATAACATACCTAGTTTGGCCAAAACGATAATGGAGAGAGGAGATGAGAAAATGTACCAGCGTCACCAGATGCGCGTTTCGGAGCGCTATGCTCCTTCCTCAGGATAATGCATACTGTGATGTCATACTACAAGGATAATGCATACAGTAATGTCACACTACAAGGATAATGTATACTGTGATGTCAAACTACAAGGATAATGCATACTGTGATGTCACTCTACAAAGATAATGCATACTGAGATGTCACACTGCAAAGATAATGCATACTGTGATGTCACACTACAAGAATAATGAAAACTGTGATGTCACACTACAAGGATATGCATAATGTGATGTCACAGTACAAGGATAATGCATACTGTGATGTCACACTACAAGGATATGCATACTGTGATGTCACACTACAAGGAAAATGCATACTGAGATGTCACACTACAAGGATAATGCAAACTGATGTCACACTACAAGGATAATGCATACTGTGATGTCACACTACAAGGATATGCATAATGTGATGTCACAGTACAAGGATAATGCATACTGTGATGTCACACTACAAGGATATGCTTACTGTGATGTCACAGTACAAGGATAATGTATACTGTGACGTCACACTACAAGGAAAATGCATACTGAGATTTCACACTACAAGGATAATGCAAACTGTGATGTCACACTACAAGGATAATGCGTATTGTAATGTCATGCTACAAGGTTAATGCATAACGTGATGTCACACTACAAGGATATTGCACACTAAGATGTCACACTACAAGGATAATGCATACTGTGATATTACACTACAAGGATAATGTACACTGAGATGTCATACTACAAGGATAATGGGATAATGCAAACTGTGATGTCACACTACAAGGATAATGCATACTGAGATGTCACACTACAAGGATAATGCATAGTGTAATGTCACACTACAAGGATAATGCATAGTGTAATGTCACACTACAAGGAAAATGCAAAGTGTAATTTCACACTACAAGGATACTGCATACTGACATGTCATACTGCAATGATAATGTATACCGTGATGTCACACTACAAGGATAATGCATACTGAGATGTCACACTACAAGGATAATGCATAGTGTAATGTCACACTACAAGGATAATGCATACTGTGATGTCAGACTACAAGGATAATGCATACTGTGATGTCACACTACAAGGAAAATGCATAGTGTAATGTCACACTACAAGGATAATGCATAGTGTAATGTCACACTACAAGGATAATGCATAGTGTAATATCAGACTACAAGTATAATGCATACTGTGATGTCACACTACAAGGAAAATGCATAGTGTAATTTCAAACTACATGGATAGAGCATGCTGACATGTCATACTGCAAGGATAATGTGTACTGTGATGTCACACCACAAGGATAATGCATACTATGATGTCACTCTATAAGGATAATGCAAACTGAGATGTCACACTGCAAGGATAATGCATACTGTGATGTCACACTACAAGAATAATGCAAACTGTGTTGTCATACTACAAGGATAATGCATACTGTGTTGTCATACTACAAGGATAATGCATACTGTGATGTCACACTACAAGGATAATGCATACTGTGATGTCAAACTACAAGGATAATGCATACTGTGACGTCACACTACAAGGATAATGCATAGTGTCATGTCACACTACAAGGATAATGCATTGTGTAATGTCAGACTACAAGGATAATGCATACTGAGATGTCACACTACAAGGAAAATGCAAACTACCTGTGATGTCACACTGCAAGGATAATGCATACTGTGATGTCACGCAACAAGGATAATGCATACTGAGATGTCACACTACAAGGATAATGCAAACTGTGATGTCACACTACACGGATAATGCAAACTGTGATATCACTCTACAAGGATAATGCAAACTGTGATGTCACACTACAAGGATAATGCATAGTATAATGTCACAATGCAAGGATAATGCATACTGTGATGTCACACTACAAGGAAAATGCATACTGACATGTCACACTACACAGATAATGCAAACTGTGATGTCACACTTCAAGGATAATGCATGGTGTAATGTCAGACAACAAGTATAATGCATACTGTGATGTCACAGTAAAAGGAAAATGCATAGTGTAATGTCATACTACAAAGATAATGCATACTGTAATGTCACACTACAAGGATAATGTATACTGTATTGTCACACTACTAGGTTAATGCAAACTGTGATGTCACACTACAAGGATAATGCATAGTGTAATGTCATACTACAAGAATAATGCATAGTGCATTGTCACACTACAAGGATAATGCATACTGAGATGTCACACTACAAGGATAATGCATACTGTAATGTCACACTAGAAGGATAATGCAAACTGTGATGTCAAGCAACAAGGATAATGCAAACTGTGATGTCACAACAAGGATAATGCATACTGTGATGTCACGCAACAAGGATAATGCAAACTGTGATGTCACGCAACAAGGATAATGCAAACTGTGATGTCACGCAACAAGGATAATGCATACTGTGATGTCACGCAACAAGGATAATGCATACTGTGATGTCGCACTACAAGGATAATGCGAACTGTGATGTCACAATACAAGGATAATGCATAGTGTAATGTCACACTACAAGGATAATGCATAGTGTAATGTCACACTACAAGGATAATGCATAGTGTAATGTCACACTACAAGGATAATGCATAGTGTAATGTCGCACTACAAGGATAATGCAAACTGTGATGTCACACTACAAGGATAATGCAAACTGTGATGTCACACTATAAGGATTATGCATACTGTGATGTCACACTACAAGGATATGCATAATGTGTTGTCACAGTACAAGGATAATGTATACTGTGATGTCACACTACAAGGATAATGCAAACTGTGTTGTCACACTACAAGGATAATGCATACTGTGATGTCACACTACAAGGATAATGCAAACTGTGTTGTCACACTACAAGGATAATGCATAGTGTGATGTCACACTACAAAGATAATGCATACTGAAATGTCACACTACAAGGATAATGCATACTGTAATGTTACACTACAAGGATAATGCATAGTGTGATGTCACACTACAATGATATTGCATACTGAGATGTCACACTACAAGGATAATGCATACTGTAATGTCACACTACAAGGATAATGCATACTGTAATGTTAAACTACAAGGATAATGCAAACTGTGATGTCACACTACAAGGATAATGCATACTGTGATGTCACACTACAAGGATAATGCATACTGAGATGTCACACTACAAGGATAATGCATAGTGTCATGTCACACTACAAGGATAATGTCATGTCACACTACAAGGATAATGCATACTGTGATGTCACGCAACAAGGATAATGCATAGTATAATGTCACACTGCAAGGATAATGCATACTGTGATGTCACACTACAAGGATAATGCATGCTGTGATGTCACACTACAAGGACAATGCATAGTGTAATTTCGCGCTAAAAGGATAATGCATACTGAGATGTCACACTACAAGGATAATGCATACTGTAATGTCACACTACAAGGATAATGCATACTGTAATGTCACACTACAAGGATAATGCATACTGTGATGTCACACTACAAGGATAATGCATAGTGTGATGTCACACTACAAGGATAATGCTTACTGTGATGTCACACTACAAGGATAATGCATACTGAGATGTCAGAATACAAGGATAATGCAACTGTAATGTCACACTACAAGGATAATGCAAACTGTGATGTCACACTACAAGGATAATGCATACTGTGATGTCACACTACATGGATAATGCATACTGTGATGTCACACTACATGGATAATGCATACTGTGATGTCACACTATGTGGATAATGCATACTGTGATGTCACACTACAAGGATAATGCATACTGTGATGTCACACTACACGGATAATGCATACTGTGATGTCACACTACAAGGATAATGTATACTGAGATGTCACACTACAAGGATAATTCATAGTGTGATGTCACACCACAAGGATAATGTATACTGAGATGTCACACTACAAGGATAATGCATGCGGTAATGTCACACTACAAGGATAATGCAAACTGTGATGTCACACTACAAGGATAATGCATATTGAGCTGTCACACTACAAGGATAATGTATACTGAGATGTAACACTACAATGATAAGGCATACTGTGATGTCATACTACACGGATAATGCATACAGTGATGTCACACTACAAGGATAATGGATACTGTGATGTCACACTACAAGGATAATGTATACTGAGATGTAACACTACAATGATAAGGCATACTGAGATGTCATACTACACGGATAATGCATACAGTGATGTCACACTACAAGGATAATGGATACTGTGATGTCACAGTACAGGGATAATGTATACTGAGACATCACACTACAAGGATGATGCATACTGAGATGTCATACTACAAGGATAATGCTACTGTGATGTCAGACAGCAAGGATAATGCATACTATAATGTCACACTTAGAGTTGAGCGATACCGTCCGATACTTCAAAGTATCGGATCGGAATGGATCGGCCGATCTTAAAAAAAAAAGTATCGGTATCGCCGATTCCGATACCGGAAGTCCCATTCAAGTCTATGGGACTTCCGGTATCGGAATAAGATAAACCCTATTTTTGCCTTGTACAGCCTCTCTGGGGTCTGTACGGGCCTTTTGGGGGGCTGTGCCGGCCTGCCAGGGGGTCTGTGCAGGCTCCGGTGGTCTGTGCCGGCCTGCCGGGGGGCTGTGCAGGCTCCGGTGGGCTGTGCCGGCCTGCCAGGGGGTCTGTGCAGGCTCCGGGGGGCTGTTCAGGCATCGTCCGATGGGTCTACAAGTCCCATCGGGCGATGCCTGCTACCATGACAGTGATTGACACATTAGCCAATGATGGGACAGTAGTAGTCCCATCATCCGGCTAATGTGTTAAATGTTAAAAAAAAAAAAAAATACTACATGCTACATACATACTACATATATACTACATGCATGCTACATACATACTACATGCTACATACATACTACATATATACTACATGCATGCTACATACATACTACATGCTACATACATACTACATATATACTACATACATACCACATATATACTACATGCATGCTACATACATACTACATACATATCACATATATACTACATACATACTACATGCATGCTACATACATACTACATGCTACATACATACTACATGCATTCTACATATATACTACATACATACCACATATATACTACATGCATGCTACATACATACTACATACATATCACATATATACTACATACATACTACATGCATGCTACATACATACTACATGCTACATACATACTACATATATACTACATACATACCACATATATACTACATACAATACATTCATACAATACATACATAGACATACAGTACATATAACATAGAGTAACATACTTACCAATACTTGTCACATTGTTCCCCGAAGCCATTGTCTTTTACGGAATAAATATTAACATAACAAACCACAAAAATACTCACCCACGATCCGAAGCAGTCCACGAGTGTGTCCCACGACGATCTTGGGTAGAGAACTGCAGCATCAGCTGTTGCTGCCGTTCTCTACGGGCTGCAGGAATCCAATGACGGAAGGTAGGTATCCTTCCGCACTGTATTCCTCCGCCACTTAAAAAAAGAAAAAAGTCCCTAGTCTCACTTTATGCCATTGCTGTGTGGGAAATTGTATGTAGTATGTATGTAGCATGCATGTAGTATATATGTAGTATGTATGTAGCATGTAGTATGTATGTAGCATGCATGTAGCATATATGTAGTATGTATGTAGCATGTATATAGCATGCATTAGTATATATGTAGTATGTATGTAGCATGTATGTATGTAGTATGTATGTTGCATGCATGTAGTATATATGTAGCATGTATGTAGTACGCATGTAGTATACATGTAGTATGTATGTAGCATGCATGTAGTATATATGTAGTATATATGTAGCATGTATGTAGTATGTATGTAGTATATATGTAGCATGCATGTAGTATGTATGTATGTAGCATGCATGTAGTATGTATGTAGTATGCATGTAGCATGCATGTAGCATGCATGTAGCATGCATGTAGCATGCATGTAGCATGCATGTAGCATGCATGTAGTATGCATGTAGTATGCATGTAGTATGTATGTATGTATGTAGTATGTATGTAGTATGTATGTAGTATGTATGTAGTATTTTTTTTTTCAACATTTAACACATTAGCCGGATGATGGGACTACTACTGTCCCATCATTGGCTAATGTGTCAATCACTGTCATGGTAGCAGGCATCGCCAGATGGGACTTATAGTCCCATCGGACGATGCTTGCACAGACCCCCGGACTTCAGCACAGCCCCCCGGCAGGCCGGCACAGCCCCCCAAAGGGTGCACAGACCACCGGCAGGCCGGCACAGCCCCCCGGCAGGCCGGTACAGACCCCCACAGGGTGCACAGACCACCGACAGGCCGGCACAGCCCCCCGGCAGTCCACACAGCCCCCCGGCAGGCCGGCAGAGACCCCCAGAAGGCCCGAAATGATGGTGCATCATGATGCCCACACACCGCGCATCATGATGACGTCAGGCTGTCAATCAACTTTGAACTTCCGATTCCGATGCCGACTTCCGATATTGAAAAAATATCGGAAGTCGGTATCGGAATTCCGATACAGCAAGTATCGGCCGATAAAGGATACTTGCGGTATCGGAATGCTCAACACTAGTCACACTACAAGGATAATGCATACTGTAATGTCACACTACAAGGATAATACATACTGTGAATTCACACTACAAGGATAATGTATACTGAGATGTCACACAACAAGGATAATGCAAACTTTGATGTCATACTACAAGGATAATGCATACTGTGACGTCACACAACAAGGATAATGCATAGTGTAATGTCACACTACAAGGATAAAGCATACTGTGATGACACACTACAAGGATAATTCAAATTGTATTGTCACACTACAAGGATAATGCATACTGTGATGACACACTACAAGGATAATTCAAATTGTATTGTCACACTACAAGGATAATGCATACTGTGATGTCACACTACAAGGATAATGCATAGTGTAATTTCATACTACAAGGATAGTGCATACTGACATGTCATACTACGAGGATAATGAATACTGAGATGTCACACTACAAGGATAATGCAAACTGTGATGTCACACCACAAGGATAATGCATAGTGTAATGTCACACTACAAGGATAATGCATAATGTAATGTCACACTACAAGTATAATGCATACTGTGATGTCACACTACATGGAAAATGCATAGTGTAATTTCACACTACAAGGATAGTGCATACTGACATGTCATACTGCAAGGATAATGCAAACTCTGATGTTACTCTACAAGGATAATGCATACTTAAATGTCACACTACAAGGATAATGCAAACTGTGATGTCAAACTACAAGGATAATGCATACTGTGATGTCACACTACAAGGTTAATGTATACTGAGATGTCACACTACAAGGATAATGCGAACTGTGATGTCACACTTCACAGATAATGCAAACTGTGATATCACTAGAAGGATAATGCATACTGTGATGTCACACTACAAGGATAATGCATACTGAGATGTCACACTACAAGGAAAATGCAAACTGTGATGTCACACTACAAGTATAAGGCATACTGACATGTCACACTACAAGGATAATGCAAACTGTGATGTCACACTACAATGATAATGCATACTGACATGTCACACTACAAGGATAATGCAAACTGTGATGTCACACTACAAGGATAATGCATACTGAGATGTCACACTACACGGATAATGCAAACTGTGATGTCACACTGCAAGGATAATGCATAGTGTATTGTCGCACTACAAGGATAATGCATGGTGTAATGTCAGACAACAAGTATAATGCATACTGTGATGTCACACTAAAAGGAAAATGCATAGTGTAATGTCATACTGCAAGGATAATGCATACTGTAATGTCACACTACAAGGATAATGTATACCGTATTGTCACACTACAAGGTTATTGCAAACTGATGTCACAATACAAGGATAATGCATAGTGTAATGTCATACTACAAGGATAATGTATACTGTGATGACACTACAAGGATAATGCATACTGTAATGTCACACTACGAAGATAATATATACTGAGATGTCACACTACAAGGATAATGCATAGTGCAATGTCACACTACAAGGATAATGCATATTGAGATGTCATACTACAAGGATAATGCATACTGTGATGTCATACTACAAGGATAATGCAAACTGTGATGTCACACTACAAGGATAATGCATAGTGTATTGTCACACTACAAGGATAATGCATAGTGTAATGTCAGACTACAAGTATAATGCATACTGTGATTTCACACTAAAAGGAAAATAGATAGTGTAATTTCATAATACAAGGATAGTGCATACTGACATGTCATACTGCAAGGATAATGTATACTGTGATGTCATACTACAAGGATATGGCAAACTTTGATGTCATACTACAAGGATAATGCATACTTTGATGTCACACTACAAGGATAATGCATAGTGTAATGTCATACTACAAGGATAATGTATACTGTGATGACACTACAAGGATAATGCATACTGAAATGTCACACTACGAAGATAATGTATACTGAGATGTCACACTACAAGGATAATGCAAACTGTGATGTCACACTACAAGGATAATGTATACTGTAATGTCATACTAGAAGGATAATGCATACTGAGATGTCACACAACAAGGTTAATGCAAACTGTGATGTCACACTACACGGATAATGCATAGTGTAATGTCATACTACAAGGATAATGTATACTGTGATGACACACTACAAGGATAATGCATACTGAAATGTCACACTACGAAGATAATGTATACTGAGATGTCACACTACAAGGATAATGCAAACTGTGATGTCACACTACAAGGATAATGTATACTGTAATGTCATACTAGAAGGATAATGCATACTGAGATGTCACACAACAAGGTTAATGCAAACTGTGATGTCACACTACACGGATAATGCATAGTGTAATGTCATACTACAAGGATAATGTATACTGTGATGACACACTACAAGGATAATGCATACTGAAATGTCACACTACGAAGATAATGTATACTGAGATGTCACACTACAAGGATAATGCAAACTGTGATGTCACACTACAAGGATAATGCAAACTGAGAACTAATACTACAAGGATAATGCATACTGTGATGTCACACTACAAGGATAATGCATGCTGTGATGTCACACTACAAGGATAATGCATGCTGTGATGTCACACTACAAGGATAATGCAAACTGTGCATGTCACACTACAAGGATAATGCAAACTGTGCATGTCACACTACAAGGATAATGCATACTGTGATGTCGAACTACAAGGATAATGAAAATTGTGATGTCAAACTACAAGGATAATGCAAACTGTGATGTCACACAACAAGGATAATGCATACTGTAATGTCTCACTACAAGGATAATGAATACTGTAATGTCACACTAGAAGGATAATGCATACTGAGATGTCACACTACAAGGATAATGCAAACTGTGATGTCACGCTACACGGATAATGCAAACTGTGATATCACACTACAAGGAAAATGCACAGTGTAATTTCACACTACAAGGATAATGCATACTGTAATGTCTCACTACAAGGATAATGCATACTGTAATGTCTCACTACAAGGATAATGCATACTGTGATGTCACACTACAAGGATAATGCATACTGAGATGTCACACTACAAGGATAATGCAAACTGTGATGTCACACTACAAGGATAATGCAAACTGTGATGTCACACTACACGGATAATGCAAACTGTGATATCACTCTACAAGGATAATGCAAACTGTGATGTCACACTACAAGGATAATGCATAGTATAATGTCACAATGCAAGGATAATGCATACTGTGATGTCACACTACAAGGAAAATGCATACTGACATGTCACACTACACAGATAATGCAAACTGTGATGTCACACTTCAAGGATAATGCATGGTGTAATGTCAGACAAGTATAATGCATACTGTGATGTCACAGTAAAAGGAAAATGCATAGTGTAATGTCATACTACAAGGATAATGCATACTGTAATGTCACACTACAAGGATAATGTATACTGTGATGTCACACTACAAGGATAATGTATACTGTAATGTCATACTACAAGGATAATGTATACTGTATTGTCACACTGCAAGGTTAATGTAAACTGTGATGTCACACTACAAGGATAATGCATAGTGTAATGTCATACTACAAGAATAATGCATAGTGCATTGTCACACTACAAGGATAATGCATATTGTAATGCCATACTACAAGGATAATGCATACTGTAATGTCACACTACAAGGATAATGCATACTGTAATGTCACACTACGAATATAATGTATACTGAGATGTCACACTACAAGGATAATGCAAACTGATGTCACACTACAAGGATAATGCATACTGAGATGTCACACTACAAGGATAATGCATACTGTAATGTCACACTAGAAGGATAATGCATACTGTAATGTCTCACTATGAAGATAATGTATACTGAGATGTCAAACTACAAGGATAATGCAAACTGTGATGTCAAGCAACAAGGATAATGCAAACTGTGATGTCACACAACAAGGATAATGCATACTGTGATGTCACGCAACAAGGATAATGCAAACTGTGATGTCACGCAACAAGGATAATGCAAACTGTGATGTCACGCAACAAGGATAATGCATACTGTGATGTCACGCAACAAGGATAATGCGAACTGTGATGTCACAATACAAGGATAATGCATAGTGTAATGTCACACTACAAGGATAATGCATAGTGTAATGTCACACTACAAGGATAATGCATAGTGTAATGTCACACTACAAGGATAATGCATAGTGTAATGTCACACTACAAGGATAATGCAAACTGTGATGTCACACTACAAGGATAATGCATACTGTGATGTCACACTACAAGGATAATGCATACTGTGATGCCACACTACAAGGATATGCATACTGTGATGCCACACTACAAGGATAATGTATACTGTGATGTCACACTACAAGGATAATGCAAACTGTGTTGTCACACTACAAGGATAATGCATACTGAGATGTCACACTACAAGGATAATGTAAATTGTGATGTCACACTACAAGAATAATGCAAACTGTGATGTCACACTATAAGGATTATGCATACTGTGATGTCACACTACAAGGATATGCATAATGTGTTGTCACACTACAAGGATAATGCATAGTGTGATGTCACACTACAATGATATTGCATACTGAGATGTCACACTACAAGGATAATGCATACTGTGATGTCACACTTCAAGGATAATGCAAACTGTGATGTCAAACTACAAGGATCATGCAAACTATGATGTCAAACTACAAGGATAATGCATAATGTGATGTCACACTATAAAGATAATACAAACAGTGATATCACACTACTAGGATAATGTACAGTGTAATGACACACTGCAAGGATATTGCATAGTGTAATGTGATACTACAAGAATAATGCATATTGTGATGTCAAACTACAAGGATAATGCATACTGTGACGTCACACTACAAGGATAATGCATAGTGTAATGTCACACTACAAGGATAATGCATACTGTAATGTTAAACTACAAGGATAATGCAAACTGTGATGTCACACTACAAGGATAATGCATACTGTGATGCCACACTACAAGGATATGCATACTGTGATGCCACACTACAAGGATATGCATACTGTGATGTCACGCAACAAGGATAATGCATACTGTGATGTCACACTACAAGGATAATGCATTGTGTAATGTCAGACTACAAGGATAATGCAAACTGTGATGTCACACTACAAGGATAATGCATACTGTGATGTCACACTACAAGGATAATGCATACTGTGATGTCACACTACAAGGATAATGCATACTGAGATGTCACACTACAAGGATAATGCATACTGTGATGTCACACTACAAGGATAATGCATACTGTGATGTCACACTACAAGGATAATGCATACTGTGATGTCACACTACAAGGATAATGCATTGTGTAATGTCAGACTACAAGGATAATGCATACTGAGATGTCACACTACAAGGATAATGCATACTGTGATGTCACACTGCAAGGATAATGCATACTGTGATGTCATGCAACAAGGATAATGCATACTGAGATGTCACACTACAAGGATAATGCAAACTGTGATGTCACACTACAAGGATAATGCATACCGAGATGTCACAATGCAAGGATAATGCATACTGTGATGTCACACTACAAGGAAAATGCAAATTAACTGTGATGTCACACTACAATGATAATGCATACTGTGATGTCACACTGCAAGGATAATGCATGGTGTAATGTCAGACAACAAGTATAATGCATACTGTGATGTCACACTAAAAGGAAAATGCATAGTGTAATGTCATACTGCAAGGATAATGTGTACTGTGATGTCACACTACAAGGATATGGCAAACTTTGATGTCATACTACAAGGATAATGCATACTGTAATGTCACACTACAAGGATAATGTATACTGTGATGACACACTACAAGGAAATGCATACTGTAATGTCACACTACGAAGATAATATATACTGAGATGTCACAGTACAAGGTTAATGCAAACTGTGATGTCACACTACAAGGATAATGCATAGTGTAATATCATACTACAAGGATAATGCAAACTGTGATGTCACACAACAAGGATAATGCATACCTTGATGTCACACTACATGGATAATGCATACTGTGATGTCACACTATGTGGATAATGCATACTGTGATGTCACACTACAAGGATAATGCATACTGTGATGTCACACTACAAGGATAATGTATAGTGTAATGTCACACTACAAGGAAAATGTAAACTGTGATGTCACACTACAAGGATAATGTATACTGAGAAGTCACACTACAAGGATAATGCATACTGAGATGTCACACTACAAGGATAATGCATACTGTGATGTCACACTACAAGGATAATGTATACTGTGATGTCACACTACCAGGATAATGCATACTGAGATGTCACAAAACAAGGATAATGCATACTGTGATGTCACACTAAAGGATAATGTATACGGAGATGTCACACTACAAGGATAATGCAAACTGTGATGTCACACTACAAGGATAATGCATAGTTTAATGTCAGACTACAAGGATTATGTATAGTGTAATGTCAGACTACAAGTATAATGCATTCTGTGATATCACACTACAAGGATAATGTATACCGTGATGTCACACTACAAGGAAAATGCATAGAGTAATTTCACACTACAAGGATAATGCAACTGTAATGTCACACTACAAGGATAATGCATACTGTGATGTCACACTACAAGGAAAATGCATAGTGTAATTTCACACTACAAGGATAATGCAACTGTAATGTCACACTACAAGGATAATGCATACTGTGATGTCACACTACAAGGATAATGCATAGGTGAGAGAACAATTCAACAAACGCACCAATATCATAATATATAAATGCATGGAACAAATAATAAGTAAATATGATGCCAGAGTAATGGACCAAAATACGGACTAATCGCATAGTTGAACACAAACCACACAAAAAAAAAAGAGCGACAACAAGTCCAAAATTATTATGAAATATCCATAAGAAAATTCTTTATTATAAAAAGCATACAGATGAAAAGGGCAAAACACCACAATGTGAAAATTGGCTAAAAGCCCAAGACGCTGACACATACTTCAAACATCTCTAATAGAGTGTAAATCACAGCAAAAAAAATATATATAGTGTTTAAACAAACACCTAAGCACCCTCATGCCATTAATAAATAGATAATAGTATTAGATGAAATGGCACAGGGCGGTGCTAACATGTAGAAGCACTCCATTAACTCTCAATACATATATAATAACATACCTAGTTTGGCCAAAACGATAATGGAGAGAGGAGATGAGAAAATGTACCAGCGTCACCCGATGCGCGTTTCGGAGCGCTATGCTCCTTCCTCAGGATAATGCATACTGTGATGTCATACTACAAGGATAATGCATACAGTAATGTCACACTACAAGGATAATGTATACTGTGATGTCAAACTACAAGGATAATGCATACTGAGAACTAATACTACAAGGATAATGCATACAGTAATGTCACACTACAAGGATAATGTATACTGTGATGTCACACCACAAGGATAATGCATACTGTGATGTCACTCTACAAGGATAATGTATACTGTGATGTCACACTACAAGGATAATGCAAACTGTGATGTCACACTACAAGGAAAATGCATACTGAGATGTCACACTACAAGGATAATGCAAACTGTGATGTCACACTACAAGGATAATGCATACTGTGATGTCACACTACAAGGATATGCATAATGTGATGTCACAGTACAAGGATAATGTATACTGTGATGTCACACTACAAGGATATGCTTACTGTGATGTCACACTACAAGGATAATGTATACTGTGATGTCACACTACAAAGATGATGCAAACTGTGATGTCACACTACAAGGAAAATGCATACTGAGATTTCACACTACAAGGATAATGCAAACTGTGATGTCACACTACAAGGATAATGCGTATTGTAATGTCATGCTACAAGGATAATGCATAACGTGATGTCACACTACAAGGATATTGCACACTAAGATGTCACACTACAAGGATAATGCATACTGTGATATTACACTACAAGGATAATGTACACTGAGATGTCATACTACAAGGATAATGGGATAATGCAAACTGTGATGTCACACTACAAGGATAATGCATAGTGTAATGTCACACTACAAGGATAATGCATAGTGTAATGTCACACTACAAGGAAAATGCAAAGTGTAATTTCACACTACAAGGATACTGCATACTGACATGTCATACTGCAATGATAATGTATACCGTGATGTCACACTACAAGGATAATGCATACTGAGATGTCACACTACAAGGATAATGCATAGTGTAATGTCACACTACAAGGATAATGCATACTGTGATGTCAGACTACAAGGATAATGCATACTGTGATGTCAGACTACAAGGATAATGCATAGTGTAATATCAGACTACAAGTATAATGCATACTGTGATGTCGTCACACTACAAGGAAAATGCATAGTGTAATTTCAAACTACATGGATAGAGCATGCAGACATGTCATACTGCAAGGATAATGTGTACTGTGATGTCACACCACAAGGATAATGCATACTATGATGTCACTCTATAAGGATAATGCAAACTGAGATGTCACACTGCAAGGATAATGCATACTGTTATGTCACACTACAAGAATAATGCAAACTGTGTTGTCACACTACAAGGATAATGCATACTGTGATGTCACACTACAAGGATAATGCATACTGAGATGTCACACTACAAGTATAATGCATACTGAGATGTCACACTACAAGTATAATGCATACTGTAATGTCACACTACAAGGATAGTGTATACTATGAAGTCACACTACAAGGATAATGCATACTGTGATGTCACACTACAAGGATAATGCAAACTGTGATGTCATACTACAAGAATAATGCATACTGTGATGTCAAACTACAAGGATAATGCATACTGTGACGTCACACTACAAGGATAATGCATAGTGTCATGTCACACTACAAGGATAATGCATTGTGTAATGTCAGACTACAAGGATAATGCATACTGAGATGTCACACTACAAGGAAAATGCAAACTACCTGTGATGTCACACTGCAAGGATAATGCATACTGTGATGTCACGCAACAAGGATAATGCATACTGAGATGTCACACTACAAGGATAATGCAAACTGTGATGTCACACTACACGGATAATGCAAACTGTGATATCACTCTACAAGGATAATGCAAACTGTGATGTCACACTACAAGGATAATGCATAGTATAATGTCACAATGCAAGGATAATGCATACTGTGATGTCACACTACAAGGAAAATGCATACTGACATGTCACACTACACAGATAATGCAAACTGTGATGTCACACTTCAAGGATAATGCATGGTGTAATGTCAGACAACAAGTATAATGCATACTGTGATGTCACAGTAAAAGGAAAATGCATAGTGTAATGTCATACTACAAGGATAATGCATACTGTAATGTCACACTACAAGGATAATGTATACTGTGATGTCACACTACAAGGATAATGTATACTGTAATGTCATACTACAAGGATAATGTATACTGTAATGTCACACTGCAAGGTTAATGCAAACTGTGATGTCACACTACAAGGATAATGCATAGTGCATTGTCACACTACAAGGATAATGCATATTGTAATGCCATACTACAAGGATAATGTATAATGTGATGTCACTCTACAAGGATAATGCATACTGTAATGTCACACTACAAGGATAATGCATACTGTAATGTCACACTACAAGGATAATGCATACTGTAATGTCACACTACGAATATAATGTATACTGAGATGTCACACTACAAGGATAATGCAAACTGATGTCACACTACAAGGATAATGCATACTGAGATGTCACACTACAAGGATAATGCATACTGTAATGTCTCACTATGAAGATAATGTATACTGAGATGTCAAACTACAAGGATAATGCAAACTGTGATGTCAAGCAACAAGGATAATGCAAACTGTGATGTCACACAACAAGGATAATGCATACTGTGATGTCACGCAACAAGGATAATATAAACTGTGATGTCACGCAACAAGGATAATATAAACTGTGATGTCACGCAACAAGGATAATGCAAACTGTGATGTCACACAACAAGGATAATGCATACTGTGATGTCACGCAACAAGGATAATATAAACTGTGATGTCACGCAACAAGGATAATATAAACTGTGATGTCACGCAACAAGGATAATGCAAACTGTGATGTCACGCAACAAGGATAATGCATACTGTGCTGTCGCACTACAAGGATAATGCGAACTGTGATGTCACACTACAAGGATAATGCATAGTGTAATGTCACACTACAAGGATAATGCATAGTGTAATGTCACACTACAAGGATAATGCATAGTGTAATGTCACACTACAAGGATAATGCATAGTGTAATGTCGCACTACAAGGATAATGCAAACTGTGATGTCACACTACAAGGATAATGCATACTGTGATGTCACACTACAAGGATAATGCATACTGTGATGCCACACTACAAGGATATGCATACTGTGATGCCACACTACAAGGATAATGTATACTGTGATTTCACACTACAAGGATAATGCAAACTGTGTTGTCACACTACAAGGATAATGCATACTGAGATGTCACACTACAAGGATAATGTAAATTGTGATGTCACACTACAAGAATAATGCAAACTGTGATGTCACACTATAAGGATTATGCATACTGTGATGTCACACTACAAGGATATGCATAATGTGTTGTCACAGTTCAAGGATAATGCATACTGTGATGCCAAACTACAAGGATATGCATACTGTGATGTCACAGTACAAGGATAATGTATATTGTGATGTCACACTACAAGGATAATGCAAACTGTGTTGTCACACTACAAGGATAATGCATAGTGTGATGTCACACTACAAAGATAATGCATACTGAGATGTCACACTACAAGGATAATGCATACTGTAATGTTACACTACAAGGATAATGCATAGTGTGATGTCACACTACAATGATATTGCATACTGAGATGTCACACTACAAGGATAATGCATACTGTGATGCCACACTACAAGGATAATGTATACTGTGATGTCACACTACAAGGATAATGCAAACTGTGTTGTCACACTACAAGGATAATGCATACTGAGATGTCACACTACAAGGATAATGTAAATTGTGATGTCACACTACAAGAATAATGCAAACTGTGATGTCAAACTACAAGGATAATGCATACTGTGACGTCACACTACAAGGATAATGCATAGTGTAATGTCACACTACAAGGATAATGCATACTGTAATGTTAAACTACAAGGATAATGCAAACTATGATGTCACACTACAAGGATAATGCATACTGTGATGTCACACTACAAGGATAATGCATACTGTAATGTCACACTACAAGGATAATGCATACTGTAATGTCATACTACAAGGATAATGCATAGTGTGATGTCACACTACAAGGATAATGCATACTGTGATGTCACACTACAAGGATAATGCATACTGTGATGTCATACTACAAGGATAATGCATAGTGTGATGTCACACTACAAGGATAATGCTTACTGTGATGTCACACTACAAGGATAATGCATACTGAGATGTCAGAATACAAGGATAATGCAACTGTAATGTCACACTACAAGGATAATGCAAACTGTGATGTCACACTACAAGGATAATGCATACTGTGATGTCACACTACATGGATAATGCATACTGTGATGTCACACTACATGGATAATGCATACTGTGATGTCACACTACATGGATAATGCATACTGTGATGTCACACTACATGGATAATGCATACTGTGATGTCACACTACATGGATAATGCATACTGTGATGTCACACTACATGGATAATGCATACTGTGATGTCACACTATGTGGATAATGCATACTGTGATGTCACACTACAAGGATAATGCATACTGTGATGTCACACTACACGGATAATGCATACTGTGATGTCACACTACAAGGATAATGCATACTGTGATGTCACACTACAAGGATAATGCAAACTGTGATGTCACACTACAAGGATAATGCATACTGAGCTGTCACACTACAAGGATAATGTATTCTGAGATGTAACACTACAATGATAAGGCATACTGAGATGTCATACTACACGGATAATGCATACAGTGATGTCACACTACAAGGATAATGGATACTGTGATGTCACAGTACAGGGATAATGTATACTGAGACATCACACTACAAGGATGATGCATACTGAGATGTCATACTACAAGGATAATGCTACTGTGATGTCAGACAGCAAGGATAATGCATACTATAATGTCACACTTAGAGTTGAGCGATACCGTCCGATACTTCAAAGTATCGGATCGGAATGGATCGGCCGATCTTAAAAAAAAAAGTATCGGTATCGCCGATTCCGATACCGGAAGTCCCATTCAAGTCTATGGGACTTCCGGTATCGGAATAAGATAAACCCTATTTTTGCCTTGTACAGCCTCTCTGGGGTCTGTACGGGCCTTTTGGGGGGCTGTGCCGGCCTGCCAGGGGGTCTGTGCAGGCTCCGGTGGTCTGTGCCGGCCTGCCGGGGGGCTGTGCAGGCTCCGGTGGGCTGTGCCGGCCTGCCAGGGGGTCTGTGCAGGCTCCGGGGGGCTGTGCAGGCATCGTCCGATGGGTCTACAAGTCCCATCGGGCGATGCCTGCTACCATGACAGTGATTGACACATTAGCCAATGATGGGACAGTAGTAGTCCCATCATCCGGCTAATGTGTTAAATGTTAAAAAAAAAAAAAATACTACATATATACTACATGCTACATACATACTACATATATCATACATACATACTACATGCTACATACATACTACATGCATGCTACATGCTACATACATATATACTACATACATACCACATGCATGCTACATACATACTACATACATATCACATATATACTACATACATACTACATGCATGCTACATACATACTACATACATACTACATACATACTACATACATACCACATATATACACTACATACAATACATTCATACAATACATACATAGACATACAGTACATATAACATAGAGTAACATACTTACCAATACTTGTCACATTGTTCCCCGAAGCCATTGTCTTTTACGGAATAAATATTAACATAACAAACCACAAAAATACTCACCCACGATCCGAAGCAGTCCACGAGTGTGTCCCACGACGATCTTGGGTAGAGAACTGCAGCATCAGCTGTTGCTGCCGTTCTCTACGGGCTGCAGGAATCCAATGACGGAAGGTAGGTATCCTTCCGCACTGTATTCCTCCGCCACTTAAAAAAAGAAAAAAGTCCCTAGTCTCACTTTATGCCATTGCTGTGTGGGAAATTGTATGTAGTATGTATGTAGCATGCATGTAGTATATATGTAGTATGTATGTAGCATGTAGTATGTATGTAGCATGCATGTAGTATATATGTAGTATGTATGTAGCATGTAGTATGTATGTAGCATGCATGTAGTATGTATGTATGTATGTAGTATGTATGTTGCATGCATGTAGTATATATGTAGCATGTATGTAGCACGCATGTAGTATACATGTAGTATGTATGTTGCATGCATGTAGTATATATGTAGCATGTATGTAGCATGTATGTAGCATGTATGTAGCATGTATGTAGCATGCATGTAGCATGTATGTAGTATATATGTAGTATGTATGTAGCATGTATGTAGCATGCATGTAGCATGCATGTAGCATGCATGTAGCATGCATGTAGCATGCATGTAGCATGCATGTAGCATGCATGTATGTATGTATGTATGAATGTAGTATGTATGTAGCATGCATGTAACATGCATGTAGCATGCATGTAGCATGCATGTAGCATGCATGTAGCATGCATGTAGCATGCATGTAGTATGTATGTAGTATGTATGTAGCATGCATGTAGCATGCATGTAGTATGTAGTATGTATGTAGTATGTATGTAGTATGTATGTAGTATGTATGTAGTATGTATGTAGTATGTATGTAGCATGCATGTAGTATGTATGTATGTATGTATGTATGTATGTATGTAGCATGCATGTAGTATATATGTAGTATGTATGTAACATGCATGTAACATGCATGTAGCATGCATGTAGTATGTATGTAGTATGTATGTAGTATTTTTTTTTTTTAACATTTAACACATTAGCCGGATGATGGGACTACTACTGTCCCATCATTGGCTAATGTGTCAATCACTGTCATGGTAGCAGGCATCGCCAGATGGGACTTATAGTCCCATCGGACGATGCTTGCACAGACCCCCGGACTTCAGCACAGCCCCCCGGCAGGCCGGCACAGCCCCCCGGCAGGCCGGTACAGACCCCCAAAGGGTGCACAGACCACCGGCAGGCCGGCACAGCCCCCCGGCAGGCCGGTACAGACCCCCACAGGGTGCACAGACCACCGACAGGCCGGCACAGCCCCCCGGCAGGCCGGTACAGACCCCGGGCAGTCCACACAGCCCCCCGGCAGGCCGGCAGAGACCCCCGGAAGGCCCGAAATGATGGTGCATCATGATGCCCACACACCGCGCATCATGATGACGTCAGGCTGTCAATCAACTTTGAACTTCCGATTCCGATGCCGACTTCCGATATTGAAAAAATATCGGAAGTCGGTATCGGAATTCCGATACAGCAAGTATCGGCCGATAAAGGATACTTGCGGTATCGGAATGCTCAACACTAGTCACACTACAAGGATAATGCATACTGTAATGTCACACTACAAGGATAATACATACTGTGAATTCACACTACAAGGATAATGTATACTGAGATGTCACACAACAAGGATAATGCATAGTGTAATGTCACACTACAAGGAAAAAGCATACTGTGATGACACACTACAAGGATAATTCAAATTGTATTGTCACACTACAAGGATAATGCATACTGTGATGTCACACTACAAGGATAATGCATAGTGTAATTTCATACTACAAGGATAGTGCATACTGACATGTCATACTGCAAGGATAATGCAAATTGTGATATCACACTACAAGGATAGTTCATACTGTGATGTCACACTACAAGGATAATGAATACTGAGATGTCACACTACAAGGATAATGCAAACTGTGATGTCACACCACAAGGATAATGCATAGTGTAATGTCACACTACAAGGATAATGCATAATGTAATGTCACACTACAAGTATAATGCATACTGTGATGTCACACTACATGGAAAATGCATAGTGTAATTTCACACTACAAGGATAGTGCATACTGACATGTCATACTGCAAGGATAATGCAAACTCTGATGTTACTCTACAAGGATAATGCATACTTAAATGTCACACTACAAGGATAATGCATACTGTGATGTCACACTACAAGGTTAATGTATACTGAGATGTCACACTACAAGGATAATGCAAACTGTGATGTCACACTTCACAGATAATGCAAACTGTGATGTCACACTACAAGGAAAATGCAAACTGTGATGTCACACTACAAGTATAATGCATAGTGTAATTTCACACTACAATGATAATGCAAACTGTGATGTCACACTACAAGGATAATGCATACTGAGATGTCACACTACACGGATAATGCAAACTGTGATGTCACACTGCAAGGATAATGCATAGTGTATTGTCGCACTACAAGGATAATGCATGGTGTAATGTCAGACAACAAGTATAATGCATACTGTGATGTCACACTACAAGGATAATGTATACTGTATTGTCACACTACAAGGTTATTGCAAACTGATGTCACACTACAAGGATAATGCATAGTGTAATGTCATACTACAAGGATAATGTATACTGTGATGACACTACAAGGATAATGCATACTGTAATGTCACACTACGAAGATAATATATACTGAGATGTCACACTACAAGGATAATGCATAGTGCAATGTCACACTACAAGGATAATGCATATTGAGATGTCATACTACAAGGATAATGCATACTGTGATGTCATACTACAAGGATAATGCAAACTGTGATGTCACACTACAAGGATAATGCATAGTGTATTGTCACACTACAAGGATAATGCATAGTGTATTGTCACACTACAAGGATAATGCATAGTGTATTGTCACACTACAAGGATAATGCATAGTGTAATGTCAGACTACAAGTATAATGCATACTGTGATTTCACACTAAAAGGAAAATAGATAGTGTAATTTCATAATACAAGGATAGTGCATACTGACATGTCATACTGCAAGGATAATGTATACTGTGATGTCATACTACAAGGATATGGCAAACTTTGATGTCATACTACAAGGATAATGCATACATTGATGTCACACTACAAGGATATGTATACTGTATTGTCACACTACAAAGTTAATGCAAACTGTGATGACACACTACAGGGATAATGCATACTGAAATGTCACACTACGAAGATAATGTATACTGAGATGTCACACTACAAGGATAATGCAAACTGTGATGTCACACTACAAAGAAAATGCATACTGAGATGTCACTACATGGATAATGCATACTGTAATGTCACACTATAAGGATAATGCATAGTGTGATGTCACACTAAAAGGATATTGCACACTGAGATGTCACACTACAAGGATAATGCATACTGTGATCACACTACAAGGATAATGTACACTGAGATGTCACACTACAAGGATAATAGGATAATGCAAACTGTGATATCACACTACAAGGATAATGCATACTGAGATGTCACACTACAAGAAAAATGCATAGTGTAATGTCACACTACAAGGATAATGCATAGTGTAATGTCACACTACAAGGATAATTCATAGTGTAATTTCACACTACAAGGATAATGCATACTGTAAAGTCACACTACAAGGATAATGCATACTGTAAAGTCACACTACAAAGATAATGCATACTGTGAATTCACACTACAAGGATAATGTATACTGTGATGTCACACCACAAGGATAATGCAAACTGTGATGTCACACTACAAGGAAAATGCATACTGAGATTTCACACTACAAGGATAATGCAAAACTTGATGTCACACTACAAGGATAATGTATACTGTGATGTCACACCACAAGGATAATGCATACTGAGATGTCACACTACAAGGAAAATGCATAGTGTAATTTCACACTACAAGGATACTGCATACTGACATGTCACACTACAAGGATAATGCATACTGAGATGTCACACTACAAGGATAATGCAAACTGTGATGTCACAATACAAGGATAATGCATAGTGTAATGTCACACTGCAAGGATAATGCATAGTGTAATATCAGACTACAAGTATAATGCATAGTGTAATTTCACACTACATGGATAGAGCATGCTGACATGTCATACTGCAAGGATAATGTGTACTGTGATGTCACACCACAAGGATAATGCAAACTGAGATGTCACACTGCAAGCATAATGCATACTGTGATGTCACACTAAAAGAATAATGCAAACTGTGATGTCACACTACAAGGATAATGTATACTGAGATGTCACACTACAAGGATAATGCATACTGTGACGTCACACAACAAGGATAATGCATAGTGTAATGTCACATTACAAGGATAATGCATACTGTGATGACACACTACAAGGATAATTCAAAATGTATTGTCACACTACAAGGATAATGCATACTGTGATGTCACACTACAAGGATAATGCATACTGCATGTCATACTGCAAGGATAATGCATACTGTGATGTCACACTACAAGGATAATGCAAACTGCATGTCACACCACAAGGATAATGCATAGTGTAATGTCACACTACAAGTATAATGCATACTGTGATGTCACACTGCATGGAAAATGCATAGTGTAATTTCACACTACAAGGATAGTGCATACTGACATGTCATACTGCAAGGATAATGCAAACTGTGATGTCAAACTACAAGGATAATGCATACTGTGATATCACTAGAAAAATAATGCATACTGAGATGTCACACTACAAGGATAATGCATACTGAGATGTCACACTACACGGATAATGCAAACTGTGATGTCACACTGCAAGGATAATGCATAGTGTATTGTCGCACTACAAGGATAATGCATACTGTGATGTCACACTAAAAGGAAAATGCATAGTGCAATGTCATACTGCAAGGATAATGGGTACTGTGATGTCACACTACAAGGATATGGCAAACTTTGATGTCATACTACAAGGATAATGTATACTGTATTGTCACACTACAAGGTTAATGCAAACTGTGATGTCACACTACAAGGATAATGCATAGTGTAATGTCACACTACGAAGATAATATATACTGAGATGTCACACTACAAGGATAATGCATACTGTGATGTCACACTACAAGGATAATGCACACTGTGATGTCACACTACAAGGATAATGCACACTGTGATGTCACACTACAAGGATAATGCACACTGTGATGTCACACTACAAGGATAATGCACACTGTGATGTCACACTACAAGGATAATGTATACTGAGATGTCACACTACAAGGATAATGCATAGTGTAATGTCACACTACAAGGATAATGCATAGTGTAATGTTAAACTACAAGGATAATGCAAACTGTGATGTCACACTACAAGGATAATGCAAACTGTGATGTCACACTACAAGGATAATGCATACTGAGATGTCACACTACAAGGATAATGCATACTGAGATGTCACACTAATAGGAAAATGCATAGTGTAATGTCATACTGCAAGGATAATGTGTACTGTGATGTCACACTACAAGGATATGGCAAACTGTGATGTCACACTACAAGGATAATGCATACTGTAATCTCACACTACAAGGTTAATGCAAACTGTGATGTCACTACAAGGATAAGGCATAGTGTAATGTCATACTACAAGGATAATGTATACTGTGATGACACACTACAAGGATAATGCATACTGTAAGGTCACACTACGAATATAATATATACTGAGATGTCACACTACAAGGATAATGCATACTGTAATGTCACACTACAAGGATAATGCATAGTCTAATGTCAGACTACAAGGATAATGCATACTGTAATGTCACACTACAAGGATAATGCAAACTTTGATATCATACTACAAGGATAATGCATACTGTGATGTCACACTACAAGGATAATGTATACTGAGATGTCACACTACAAGGAGTGTAGTGTAATTATCCTTCCACTACATTATCCTTGTAGTGTGACATTACAGTATGCACTATCCTTGTAGTGTGACATTACAGTATGCATTATCCTTGTAGTGTGACATCACACTATGCATTATCCTTGTAGTGTGACATCACACTATGCATTATCCTTGTAGTGTGACATCACACTATGCATTATCCTTGTAGTGTGACATCACAGTATGCATTATCCTTGTAGTGTGACATCACAGTATGCATTATCCTTGTAGTGTGACATCACAGTATGCATTATCCTTGTAGTGTGACATCACAGTATGCATTATCCTTGTAGTGTGACATCACAGTATGCATTATCCTTGTAGTGTGACATCACAGTATGCATTATCCTTGTAGTGTGACATCACAGTATGCATTATCCTTGTAGTGTGACATCACAGTATGCATTATCCTTGTAGTGTGACATCACAGTATGCATTATCCTTGTAGTGTGACATCACAGTATGCATTATCCTTGTAGTGTGACATCACAGTATGCATTATACTTGTAGTCTGACATTACAGTATGCATACTGTAATCCTACAAGGATAATGCATAGTATAATGTCACACTACAAGGATAATGCATACTGTGATGACACACTACAAGGAAAATGCAAACTAACTGTGATGTCACACTACAAGGACAATGCATAGTGTAATTTCGCGCTAAAAGGATAATGCATACTGTGATGTCACACTACAAGGATAATGCATACTGTGATGTCACACTATAAGGATAAGGTATACTGAAATGTCACACTACAAGGATAATGTTTACTGAGATGTCACACTAAAAGGATAATGCATACTGTAATGTCACACTAGAAGTATAATGCATAGTGTTACGTCTCACTACGAAGATAATGCATACTGAGATGTCACACTACATGGATAATGCATACGGTGATGTCACAATTCAAGGATAATGCATACTGTGATGCCACACTAAAAGGATAATGTATACTGAGATGTCACACTACAAGGATAATGCAAACTGTGATGTCACACTACAAGGATAATGCATAGTGTAATGTCACACTACAAGGATAATGCATAGTGTAATTACACACTTCAAGGATAGTGCATACTGACATGTCATACTACAAGGATAATGCATACTGTGATGTCATACTACAAGGAAAATGTATACTGAGATGTCACACTACACGGATAATGCAAACTGTGATGTCACACTACAAGGATAATGCAAACTGTGATGTCACACTACAAGGATAATGCATAGTGTAATGTCAGACTACAAGTATAATGCATACTGTGATGTCACACTAAAAGGAAAATGCATAGTGTAATTTCATAATACAAGGATAGTGCATACTGACATGTCATACTGCAAGGATAATGTATACCGTGATGTCATACTACAAGGATATGGCAAACTTTGATGTCATACTACAAGGATAATGCATACTGTGATGTCACACTACAAGGATAATGCATACTGTAATGTCACACTACAAGGATAATGCATACTGTAATGTCACACTACAAGGATATGTATACTGTATTGTCACACTACAAAGTTAATGCAAACTGTGATGTCACACTAAAAGGAAAATGCATAGTGTAATGTCATACTACAAGGATAATGCATAGTGTAATGTCACACTACGAAGATAATGTATACTGAGATGTCACACTACAAGGATAATGCAAACTGTGATGTCACACTACACGGATAATGCAAACTGTGATATCACACTACAAGGATAATGCACAGTGTAATGTCACACTGCAAGGATATTGCATAGTGTAATGTGAGACTACAAGGATAATGCATACTGTGATATCACACTGCAATTATAATGCATACTGTGATATCACACTACAAGGATAATGTATACTAAGATGTCACACTACAAGGATAATGCAAACTGCGATGTCACACTACAAGGATAATGCATACTGTTATGTCATACTACAAGGATAATGCATAGTGTGATGTGACACTACAAGGATAATGCATACTGAGATGTCACATTACAAGGATAATGCATACTGTGATGTCAGACTACAAGGATAATGCATACTGTGATGTCACACTACAAGGATAATACATACTGTGATGTCACACTACAAGGATAATGCAGACTGGGATGTCACACTACAAGGATAATGCAGACTGGGATGTCACACTACAAGGATAATGCAGACTGGGATGTCACACTACAAGGATAATGCAGACTGGGATGTCACACTACAAGGAAAATGCAAACTGTGATGTCACACTACAAGGATAATGCATACTGTGATGTGACACTACAAGGATTTGCATAATGTGATGTCACAGTACAAGGATAATGCATACTGTGATGTCACACTACAAGGATATGCATACTGTGATGTCACAGTACAAGGATAATGTATACTGTGATGTCACACTACAAGGATAATGCAAACTGATGTCACACTACAAGGAAAACGCATACTGAGATGTCACACTACAAGGATAATGCAAACTGTGATGTCACACTACAAGAATAATGCGTATTGTAATGTCATGCTACAAGGATAATGCATAACATGATGTCACAATACAAGGATATTGCACACTGAGATGTCACACTACAAGGATAATGCATACTGACATGTCATACTGCAATGATAATGTATACTGTGCTGTCACACTATGCATTATCCTTGTACTGTGACATCACAGTTTGCATTATCCTGGTAGTATGACATCTCCGTATGCATTACCCTTGTAGTGTGACATCTCAGTATGCATTACCCTTGTAGTGTGACATCTCAGTATACATTATCCTTTAGTTTGACATCACAGTATGCATTATCCATGTAGTGTGACATCTCAGTATGCATTATCCTTGTAGTGTGACATCTCAGTATGCATTATCCACGTAGTGTGACATCACAGTATGCATTATCCACGTAGTGTGACATCACAGTATGCATTATCCACGTAGTGTGACATCACAGTATGCATTATCCACGTAGTGTGACATCACAGTATGCATTATCCTTGTAGTGTGACATCACAGTATGCATTATCCTTGTAGTGTGACATCACAGTATGCATTATCCTTTTAGCGCGAAATTACACTATGCATTGTCCTTGTAGTGTGACATCACAGTATGCTAAACCAGAAAAGAGGCATGTAAAGAGGAGGGATCACCAATAAGGTATAACAAAATACAAGATAATAAACTTTTTATTAATCATCCAAAACAAACAACATGTAGTGCAATTATAAAAACAGTTAAAACCGCACAATCGCGTTCATTTAACACAATAACCCCTGCACAAACCCTTCATGATGCTATTATTTGCAAATATGCTAACAAAGCACCTGGTATGAGTATATAAAACCCTATCAACAGGTAATGAAAAGCATACACTCCACCTTCCACCTTATATAATAATGGATGCAAACTACCTAGTTAGTCTAACATTGTTAGGACAAAAAACCTGCTCAAATTAGCACAAAAAACCCCTAGCAAATAAACAATGTGTATGCACAAATGAGAACATAGGGGTTGATAGGGTAAAAGGCTGCTAATGCAGTGTAAACAGGCCAAAAAAACAAGGGTCCCAATTGCCAATGGCCCCCTCTATACAACCTGTTAAGAGCAAAATAATGCTGGCAGGTAAAGCCCTAATCCAGTAACCAGTGGAGGTAAGAGTGAGAAGTGGTGAGGCAGGGGCAGAGGAACCGCCCGACGCGTTACACCAGAGCAACTGGCTTCATCAGGAGCAGTGTCATGTTGTGAGTGGATGGTGTATAAATACCCATAACATCAGCTTTCAGCCAGGGAACAGGTGTGAGAGCAAGGCTCAAGGGTTGCCATGACATAGTGCAATGATCACCAACCGGAAGGGAGGTGTCTGGTTTTGCACAGCCGCAATAGACTGAGATGAAGTCTTCATAATGGTGTACAAAAATGGCGCTGAGAAAACTCTAATGCGCATGCCCAAAGTAGCGCAACTTCCGGAACCACACCAGAAGTAGAGTGTCCGGTGTTGCGCAGCCGTAATAGGCAAAAAAAAAAAGCGTACAAAGTACACCAAGATGGCTTCTAGCGGGCTCCAGAGCGCATGCCTAGATACAAAAGACATTAATGAGTGGGTAAGGGTCACCAGCCATCTCCCACATCTTATCAGAGACCGGAAGCCATAAAAATATGAGAGAAAAAAAAAAAAAAAAAAAAACACTCAGCAATAAAAATAGTAACAGAATCCCAGTTTTAGAATGAATGCGCTAAGAGAGCTTGAAGTCATGAGCCACAGTTCTATTCAAGTGCTACTTGGTATAATAGAAAAAGTGTATGAAAAAATACCATACAGAAAGGGATAGGAGAGAAAGAAAAAGGGGTTAAATGGGGAATTAGAATAGCGGCTAGTTATATCATGATGAGACCACATATGTGCCTTACAATAAAATTAAGGCAACTAGCCTGAAAATATAGCCTGAAAATACAAACTCATATAATTTTGACAGACTAACAGTCCCATTCCTTCTTTTGCATTTAATTAAAAAACCATGGTTTTTTAAGCAGATAGAATACAATTCATCTGCAAAGTTGAAATACCAAAAAAAAAAAAAAAAAAAAAAAAAAGTTTTAAATTTATATTCCTTAAATTTTAATCAGATTTTACCCCTATAGCTCATTGTAATTACAACAATAAATATACACTTATGAAGATAAGAAAAAAAGAAAAAAAAAAAATAAATATATATAAATAAAATAAAAAAAATATATATGTATATACAAAAGCCAGTATAAGCTGATATAATAATTGACTAGCCCCCATAAGAAAGCGCAAGGACCAACAAACATTATGAAAATCAAAGTAGATCCATCAAAGATCTAAAACGGATTTGATTGCAGTGACCAATTCTCAGTCTGTGAGCACAAAAGTTGAATGCTAGGCAATAAAGATGTCCATGTCCAATTGAGCCGTAAAGGAGAAGGAGACTAAGAAATCTGTTGAAATAAAGAATGATAAGATATGAAAAAACTATACACAAAGACCATAAAGTAGAAACCCAGAGGGAGCACAACAGAGTCACGATCCTTTATAATTGTTTGTAAAACCCTGTAAAGAGTAATTCTGCATTCAGACCCCTTGGAGAGAGACTGCCCAGATCGTGTATCCATTTGGATTCACATCTGAGCAGTCTCAGGCCCACATCGCCCCCTCTAATATTGGTAGGCACTTCTTCCAGGGCCATTGCCCTTAGTCCCATGGAACGTCCATTATGTACCTCTAAAAAGTGTGCAGCCACTGGGGTGATATGTTTGCCCTTGTCACGATCCCTGTTGGCAGTGGAGATATTAGAAAGATGTTGTTGTAATCTCCTTCTGAATTCTTGAGTGGTTTGTCCCACATAAATCTTTGGACAATTACAGACAAGGGCATAGACTAAATTTCGTGACTTGCAATTAAAGTATGCCTTTTTGGGTACAATCTGGAAAGGGTAGATAGGTAATGAAATGCCATGTCTGGCAACCATATGCTGGCACACATTGCAATCACCACAAGGGTAGGTACCCAAAGTCCTAACCCCCCTGTTCAGTCTAACCGTGGGGAGTATATAGTGGCTATGGCAAAGCCGATCCTTGAGATTCCGAGCCCTTCGTGCTACCAGACTGGGCGTATTGGAGATATGTGGTACCAATTTTGCCTCACTCAATAGAATACCCCAATTCTTGCCCAAGATTTTACGTACATCGTGCCACTGATTGTTGTAAGTGGTCACTATCCCTATAGGTCTAGAAGACTCACGTGGCTTTCTCTGTAGCAATTCTGCGCGTGTACTTGTTCTTGCTCTTTGATATGAGGCAGAAATAACTTTCTTGGGATAACGCACGATGTACGTAAAATCTTGGGCAAGAATTGGGGTATTCTATTGAGTGAGGCAAAATTGGTACCACATATCTCCAATATGCCCAGTCTGGTAGCACGAAGGGCTCGGAATCTCAAGGATCGGCTTTGCCATAGCCACTATATACGCCCCACGGTTAGACTGAACAGGGGGGTTAGGACTTTGGGTACCTACCCTTGTGGTGATTGCAATGTGTGCCAGCATATGGTTGCCAGACATGGCATTTCATTACCTATCTACCCTTTCCAGATTGTACCCAAAAAGGCATACTTTAATTGCAAGTCACGAAATTTAGTCTATGCCCTTGTCTGTAATTGTCCAAAGATTTATGTGGGACAAACCACTCAAGAATTCAGAAGGAGATTACAACAACATCTTTCTAATATCTCCACTGCCAACAGGGATCGTGACAAGGGCAAACATATCACCCCAGTGGCTGCACACTTTTTAGAGGTACATAATGGACGTTCCATGGGACTAAGGGCAATGGCCCTGGAAGAAGTGCCTACCAATATTAGAGGGGGCGATGTGGGCCTGAGACTGCTCAGATGTGAATCCAAATGGATACACGATCTGGGCAGTCTCTCTCCAAGGGGTCTGAATGCAGAATTACTCTTTACAGGGTCTTACAAACAATTATAAAGGATCGTGACTCTGTTGTGCTCCCTCTGGGTTTCTACTTTATGGTCTTTGTGTATAGTTTTTTCATATCTTATCATTCTTTATTTCAACAGATTTCTTAGTCTCCTTCTCCTTTACGGCTCAATTGGACATGGACATCTTTATTGCCTAGCATTCAACTTTTGTGCTCACAGACTGAGAATTGGTCACTGCAATCAAATCCGTTTTAGATCTTTGATGGATCTACTTTGATTTTCATAATGTTTGTTGGTCCTTGCGCTTTCTTATGGGGGCTAGTCAATTATTATATCAGCTTATACTGGCTTTTGTATATACATATATATTTTTTTTATTTTATTTATATATATATATATATATATTTTTTCTTTTTTTCTTATCTTCATAAGTGTATATTTATTGTTGTAATTACAATGAGCTATAGGGGTAAAATCTGATTAAAATTTAAGGAATATAAATTTAAAACTTTTTTTTTTTTTTTTTTTTTTTTTGGTATTTCAACTTTGCAGATGAATTGTATTCTATCTGCTTAAAAAACCATGGTTTTTTAATTAAATGCAAAAGAAGGAATGGGACTGTTAGTCTGTCAAAATTATATGAGTTTGTATTTTCAGGCTATATTTTCAGGCTAGTTGCCTTAATTTTATTGTAAGGCACATATGTGGTCTCATCATGATATAACTAGCCGCTATTCTAATTCCCCATTTAACCCCTTTTTCTTTCTCTCCTATCCCTTTCTGTATGGTATTTTTTCATACACTTTTTCTATTATACCAAGTAGCACTTGAATAGAACTGTGGCTCATGACTTCAAGCTCTCTTAGCGCATTCATTCTAAAACTGGGATTCTGTTACTATTTTTATTGCTGAGTGTTTTTTTTTTTTTTTTTTTTTCTCTCATATTTTTATGGCTTCCGGTCTCTGATAAGATGTGGGAGATGGCTGGTGACCCTTACCCGCTCATTAATGTCTTTTGTATCTAGGCATGCGCTCTGGAGCCCGCTAGAAGCCATCTTGGTGTACTTTGTACGCTTTTTTTTTTTTTTGCCTATTACGGCTGCGCAACACCGGACACTCTACTTCTGGTGTGGTTCCGGAAGTTGCGCTACTTTGGGCATGCGCATTAGAGTTTTCTCAGCGCCATTTTTGTACACCATTATGAAGACTTCATCTCAGTCTATTGCGGCTGTGCAAAACCAGACACCTCCCTTCCGGTTTGTGATCATTGCACTATGTCATGGCAACCCTTGAGCCTTGCTCTCACACCTGTTCCCTGGCTGAAAGCTGATGTTATGGGTATTTATACACCATCCACTCACAACATGACACTGCTCCTGATGAAGCCAATTGCTCTGGCGTAACGTGTCGGGCGTGTCCTCTGCCCCTGCCTCTGCCTCACCACTTCTCACTCTTACCTCCACTGGTTACTGGATTAGGGCTTTACCTGCCAGCATTATTTTGCTCTTAACAGGTTGTATAGAGGGGGCCATTGGCAATTGGGACCCTTGTTTTTTTGGCCTGTTTACACTGCATTAGCAGCCTTTTACCCTATCAACCCCTATGTTCTCATTTGTGCATACACATTGTTTATTTGCTAGGGGTTTTTTGTGCTAATTTGAGCAGGTTTTTTGTCCTAGCAATTTGTTAGACTAACTAGGTAGTTTGCATCCATTATTATATAAGGTGGAGTGTATGCTTTTCATTACCTGTTGATAGGGTTTTATATACTCATACCAGGTGCTTTGTTAGCATATTTGCAAATAATAGCATCATGAAGGGTTTGTGCAGGGGTTATTGTGTTAAATGAACGCGATTGTGCGGTTTTAACTGTTTTTATAATTGCACTACATGTTGTTTGTTTTGGATGATTAATAAAAAGTTTATTATCTTGTATTTTGTTATACCTTATTGGTGATCCCTCCTCTTTACATGCCTCTTTTCTGGTTTATGATATTGGTCTTAAGCATGTAATTGGTGATCCCTTAGTGGTGCCCTCCATAATTTTTGAGGACATCTCAGTATGCATTATCCTTGTAGTGTGACATCTCAGTATGCATTATCCTTGTTGCGTGACATCACAGTATGCATTATCCTTGCAGTGTGACATCACAGTTAGTTTGCATTTTCCTTGTAGTGTGATATCTCAGCATGCATTATCCTTGTAGTCTGACATTAGACTATGCATTATCCTTGCAGTGTGACATTACAGTATGCATTATCCTTGTAGTGTGACATCACGGTATGCATTATCCTTGTAGTGTGATATCACAGTATGAATTATCCTTGTAGTATCACATTACACTATGCGATATCCTTGCAGTGTGTCATTACACTGTACATTATCCTTGTAGTGTGAAATCACAGTTTGCATTATCCGTGTAGTGACATCACAGTTTGCATTATCCTTGTAGTGTGACATCACAGTATGCATTATCCTTGTAGTGTGACATCTCAGTATGCATTATCCTTGTAGTGTGACATCTCAGTATACATTATATACGTAGTGTGACATTACAGTATGCATTATCCTTGTAGTGTGACATTACAGTATCCACTATCCTTGTAGAGTGACATCACATTATACATTATCCTTGTAGTATGGCATTACAATATGCATTATCCTTGTAGTGTGACATCACAGTATGCATTATCCTTGTAGTGTGACATCTCAGTATATATTATCTTCGTAGTGTGACATTACAGTATGCATTATCCTTGTAGTGTCATCACAGTATACATTATCCTTTTAGTATGACATTACACTGTGCATTATCCTTGTAGTGTGACATCACAGTTTGCATTAACCTTGTAGTGTGACAATACAGTATACATTATCCTTGTAGTGTGACATTACAGTATGCATTATCCTTGTAGTATGACATCAAAGTTTGCCATATCCTTGTAGTGTGACATCACAGTACACATTATCCTTGCAGTATGACATTACACCATGCATTATTCTTTTAGTGCGACAATACACTATGCATTATCCGTGTAGTGTGACATCACAGTTTGCATTATCCGTGTAGTGTGACATGTCAGTATGCATTATCATTGTAGTGTGAAATTACACTATGCATTATACTTGCAGTGTGACATCACAGTTTGCATTATCCTTGTAGCGTGACATCTCAGTATGCATTATCCTTGCAGTGTGACATCTCAGTATGCATTATCCTTGTAGTATGACATGTCAGTATGCACTATCCTTGTAGTGTGAAATTACACTATGCATTATCCTTGTAGTGTGACATTACACTATGAATTATCCTTGTAATGTGACATCACAGTTTGCATTATCCTTGTAGTGTGACATCTCAGTATGCATTATCCTTGTAGTGTGGCATCACAGTATGCATTATCCTTGTAGTGTAACATCACAGTATGCATTATCCTTGTAGTGTGACATCACAGTTTGCATTATCCTTGTAGTGTGACATCACAGTACGCATTATCCTTGTAGTGTGACATCACAGTACGCATTATCCTTGTAGTGTGACATCTCAATATGCATTATCCTTGTAGTTTGACATCACAGAATGCATTATCCTTGTAGTTTGACATCACAGTTTGCATTATCCTTGTAGTGTAACATCACAGTTTGCATTATCCTTGTAGTGTGACATCACAGTTTGCATTATCCTTGTAGTGTGACATTTCAGTATACATTATCTTCGTAGTGTGACATTACAGTATGCATTATCCTTCTAGTGTGACATTACAGTATGCATTTTCCTTGTAGTGTGACATCTCAGTATGCATTATCCTTGTAGTGTGACATCATAGTTAGCATTATCCTTGTAGAGTGACATCTCAGTATACATTATATTCATAGTGTGACATTACAGTATGCATTATCCTTGTAGTGTGACATTACAGTATGCACTAACCTTGTAGAGTGACATCACATTATACATTATCCATGTAGTACGGCATTACAATATGCATTATCCTTGTAGTGTGACATCTCAGTATATATTATCTTCATAGTGTGACATTACACTATGCATTATCCTTGTAGTGTGACATCACAGTTTGCATTAACCTTGTAGTGTGACAATACAGTATACGTTATCCTTGTAGTGTGACATTACAGTATGCATTATCCTTGTAGTATGACATCAAAGTTTGCCATATACTTGTAGTGTGACATCACAGTACACATTATCCTTGCAGTATGATATTACACTATGCATTTTCCTTTTAGTGGGACATCACAGTATGCATTATACTTGTTGTCTGACATTACACCATGCATTATCCTTGTAGTGCAACAATAAACTATGTATTATCCTTGCAGTGTGACATCACAGTTTGCATTATCCGTGTAGTGTGACATCTCAGTATGCATTATCCTTGTAGTGTGACATCACAGTTTGCATTATCCTTGTAGTGTGACATGTCATTATGCATTATCATTGTAGTGTGACAATACACTATGCATTATCCTTGTAGTATGACATCAAAGTTTGCATTATCCTTGTAGTGTGACATCTCAGTATGCATTATCCTTGTAGTGTGACATTACAGTATGCATTATCCTTGTAGTGTGACATTACAGTATGCATTATCCTTGTAGTGTGACATCATCGTTTGCATTATCCTTGTAGTGTGACATCTCAGTATACATTATATTCGTAGTGTGACTTTACATTATGCATTATCCTTGTAGTGTGACATCATAGTTTGCATTATCCTTGTAGTGTGACATCACATTATACATTATCCTTGTAGTATGGCATTTCACTATGCATTATCCTTGTAGTGTGACATTGCACTATGCATTATCCTTGTAGTGTGACATCACAGTATGCATTATCCTTGTAGTGTGTCATTACAGTATGCATTATCCTTGTAGTGTGACATCACATTATACATTATCCCTGTAGTATGGCATTTCACTATGCATTATCCTTGTAGTGTGACATTGCACTATGCATTAACCTTGTAGTGTGACAATACAGTATACATTATCCTTGTAGTGTGACATTACAGTATGCATTATCCTTGTAGCATGACATCAAAGTTTGCCATATCCTTGTAGTGTGACATCACAGTACACATTATCCTTACAGTATGACATTACACTATGCATTTTCCTTTTAGTGTGACATCACAGTATGCATTATACTTGTTGTCTGACATTACACCATGCATTATCCTTGTAGTGCGACAATACACTATGCATTATCCTTGCAGTGTGACATCTCAGTTTGCATTATCCGTGTAGTGTGACATCTCAGTATGCATTATCCTTGTAGTGTGACATCACAGTTTGAATTATCCTTGTAGTGTGACATCTCAGTATGCATTATACTTGTAGTGTGACATCTCAGTATGCATTATCCTTCTAGTGTGATATCACAGTATGCATTATCCTTGTATTGTGACATCTCAGTATGCATTATCCTTGTAGTGTAACATCACAGTTTGCATTATCCTTGCAGTATGACATGTCAGTATGAACTATCCTTGTAGTGTGACATCACAGTTTGCATTATCCTTGCAGTATGACATGTCAGTATGCACTATCCTTGTAGTGTAAAATTACACTATGCATTATCCTTGTAGTGTGACAATACACTATGCATTATCCTTGTATTGTGACATTACAGTATGCATTATCCTTGCAGTGTGACATCTGAGTTTGCATTATTCTTGTAGTGTGACATCACAGTATGCTTTATCCTTGTAGTGTGACATCACAGTATGCTTTATCCTTGTAGTGTGACATTACACTATGCATTTTCCTTGTAGTGTGACATTACACTATGCATTTTCCTTGTAGTGTGACATTACACTATGCATTTTCCTTGTAGTGTGACATTACACTATGCATTATCCTTGTAGTGTGACATTACACTATGCATTATCCTTGTAGTGTGACATCTCAGTGTGCAATATCCTTGTAGTGTGACATCACGTTATGCATTATCCTTGTAGCATGACATTACAATACGCATTATCCTTGTAGTGTGACATCACAGTTTGCATTTTCCTTGTAGTGTGACATCACAGTTTGCATTATCCTTGTACTGTGACATCACAGTATTCAAATCCTTGTAGTGTGACATCACAGTATGCATTATCCTTGTAGTGTGACATCACAGTATGCATTATCCTTGTGGTGTGACATCACAGTATGCATTATCCTTGTGGTGTGACATTACTGTATGCATTATCCTTGTAGTATTAGTTCTCAGTATGCATTATCCTTGTGGTGTGACATCACAGTTTGCATTATCCTTGTAGTTTGACATCACAGTATACATTATCCTTGTAGTGTGACATTACTGTATGCATTATCCTTGTAGTATGACATCACAGTATGCATAATCCTGAAGAAGGAGCATAGCACTCTGAAACGCTCGTCGGGTGACGCTGGTACATTTTCTTATCTCCTCTCTCCATTATCATTTTGGCCAAACTAGGTATGTTATTATACATGTATTGAGAGTTAATGGAGTGCTTCTACATGTTAGCACCGCCCTGTGCCATTTCATCTAATACTATTATCTATTTATTAATGGCATGAGGGTGCTTAGGTGTTTGTTTAAACACTATATATCTTTTTTTGCTGTGATTTACACTCTATTAGAGATGTTTGAAGTATGTGTCAGCGTCTTGGGCTTTTAGCCAATTTTCACATTGTGGTGTTTTGCCCTTTTCATCTGTATGCTTTTTATAATAAAGAATTTTCTTATGGATATTTCATAATAATTTTGGACTTGTTGCCGCTCTTTTTTTTGTGTGGTTTGTGTTCAACTATGCGATTAGTCCGTATTTTGGTCCATTACTCTGGCATCATATTTACTTAGTATTTGTTCCATGCATTTATATATTATGATATTGGTGCGTTTGTTGAATTGTTCTCTCACCTATGCATTATCCTTGTAGTGTGACATTACAGTATGCATTATTCTTGTAGTATGACATCTCAGTATACATTATCCTTGTAGTGTGAAATTACACTATGCATTTTCCTTGTAGTGTGACATCACAGTATGCATTATCCTTGTAGTGTGACATTACAGTTGCATTTTCCTTGTAGTGTGAAATTACTCTATGCATTTTCCTTGTAGTGTGACATCACGGTATACATTATCCTTGTAGTGTGATATCACAGAATGCATTATACTTGTAGTCTGATATTAAACTATGCATTATCCTTGTAGTGTGACATCACAGTTTGCATTTTCCTTGTAGTGTGACATCTCAGTCTGCATTATCCATTTAGCGTGAAATTACTCTATGCATTATCCTTGTAGTGTGACATCTCAATATGCATTATCCTTGTAGTGTGACATCACAGTTTGCATTATCCTTGTGGTGTGACATCTCAGTATACATTATCCTTGTAGTGTGACTTCACAGTATGCATTATCCTTGTAGTGTGACATCACAGTTTGCATTATCCTGGTAGTGTGACATCTCCGTATACATTATCCTTTATTGTGACATCACAGTATGCATTATCTTTGCAGTGTGACATCACAGTATGCATTATCCTTGTGGTGTGACATTACACTATGCATATTTCTGGTAGTGTGACTTCTCAGTATGCATTATCCTTGTAGTGTGACATCACAGTTTGCATTATCCCATTATCATGGCAGCACGGTGGACAATCTCACCAAGGACAACATCTGCAAGGAGTTTGTATGTTCTCCCCGTGTTTGTGTGGGTTTCCTCCGGGCACTCTGGTTTCCTCCCACATTCTAAAGACATACTGATAGGGAATTCAGATTGTGAGCCCCATCGGGGACAGTGATGATAATATGTGCAAATTGTAAAGCGCTGCGGAATATGTCGGCGCTATATAAAAAAAAAAAAAAAAAGAAAAAATAAAGATTATCCTTGTAGTATGACATCACGTTATGCATTATCCTTGTAGCATGACATTACAATACGCATTATCCTTGTAGTGTGAAATCTCAGTATGCATTTTCCTTGTACTGTGACATCACATTATGCATATCCTTGTAGTGACATCACAGTATGCATTATCCTTGTAGTGTGACATCTCAGTATGCATTATCTTTGTAGAGTGACATCACAGTATGCATTATCCTTGTGGTGTGACATCACAGTATGCATTATCCTTGTAGTGTGACATTACTGTATGCATTATCCCTGTAGTATTAGTTCTCAGTATGCATTATCCTTGTAGTATGACATCACAGTATGCATTATCCTGAGGAAGGAGCATAGCACTCTGAAACGCTCGTCGGGTGACGCTGGTACATTTCTTATCTCCTCTCTCCATTATCATTTTGGCCAAACTAGGTATGTTATTATACATGTATTGAGAGTTAATGGAGTGCTTCTACATGTTAGCACTGCCCTGTGCCATTTCATCTAATACTATTATCTATTTATTAATGGCATGAGGGTGCTGAGGTGTTTGTTTAAACACTATATATATTTTTTTGCTGTGATTTACACTCTATTAGAGATGTTTGAAGTATGTGTCAGCGTCTTGGGCTTTTAGCCAATTTTCACATTGTGGTGTTTTGCCCTTTTCATCTGTATGCTTTTTATAATAAAGAATTTTCGTATGGATATTTCATAATTTTGGACTTGTCGCTCTTTTTTTTTTTTGTGTGGTTTGTTTTCAACTATGCGATTAGTCCGTATTTTGGACCATTACTCTGGCATCATATTTACTTAGTATTTGTTCCATGCATTTATATATTATGATATTGGTGCGTTTGTTGAATTGTTCTCTCACCTATGCATTATCCTTGTAGTGTGACATCACAGTATGCATGATCCTTGTAGTGTGACATTACAGTATGCATGATCCTTGTAGTATGACATCACAGTATGCATTATCCTTGTAGTGTGACATCTCCGTATACATTATCCTTGCAGTGTGACATCACAGTATGCATTATCCTTGTAGTGTGACATCTCAGTATGCATTATCCTTGTAGTGTGACATCTCAGTATACATTATCCTTTAGTGTGACATCACAGTATGCATTATCCTTGTAGTGTGACATCTCAGTATACATTATCCTTGTAGTGTGACATCACACTATACATTATCCTTGTAGTGTGACATTACTGTATGCCTTATCATTGTAGTGTGACATTTCAGAATACATTATCCTTGTAGTGTGACATCACAATTTGCATTATACTTGTAGTGTGACATCTCTATACATTATCCTTGTAGTGTGACATCTCATTATACATTATCCTTGTAGTGTGACATCTCAGTATACATTATCCTTGTAGTGTGACATCACAGTATGCATTATCCGTGTAGTGTGACATCAGTTTGCATTATCCTTGTAGTGTGACATCACAGTATACATTATCCTTGTAGTGTGACATCACAGTATGCATTATCCACGTAGTGTGACATCACAGTTTGCATTGTCCTTGTAGTGTGACATCAAAGTTTGCATTATCCTTGTAGTGTGACTTTACAGTATGCATTATCCTTGTAGTATGACATCTCAGTATGCATTATCCTTGTAGTGTGACATCTCAGTATGCATTATCCTTGTAGTGTGACATCACACAATGCATTTTCTTTGTAGTGTGACATCACAATATGCATTATCCTTGTAGTGTGACATCACAGTATGCATATCCTTGTAGTGTGACATCACAGTATGCATATCCTTGTAGTGTGACATCACATTATGCATATCCTTGTAGTGTGACATCAGTTTGCATTATCCTTGCAGTGTGACATCTCAGTATGCATTTTCCTTGTAGTGTGACATCACAGTATGCATTATCCTTATAGAGTGACATCACAGTATGCATTATGCTTGTGGTGTGACATCACACTATGCATTATCCTTATAGAGTGACATCACAGTATGCATTATGCTTGTGGTGTGACATCACAGTATACATTATCCTTGCAGTATGACATGTCAGCATGCTCTATCCATGTAGTTTGAAATTACACTATGCATTATCCTTGTAGTGTGACATTACACTATGCATTATCCTTGTAGTGTGACATCACAGTTTGCATTATCCTTGTAGTGTGACATCACAGTATACATTATCCTTGTAGTGTGACATCACACTATGCATTTCCTTGTAGTGTGACATCACACTATGCATTATCCTTGTAGTGTGACATCACACTATGCATTATCCTTGTAGTGACATCACATTATGCATTATCCTTGTAGTGTGACATCACACTATGCATTATCCTTGTACTGTGACATCACATTATGCATATCCTTGTAGTGTGACATCACAGTATGCATTATCCTTGTAGTGTGACATCACAGTTTGCATTATCCTTGTAGTGTGACATCACAGTATACATTAGCCTTGTAGTGTGACATCACAGTATGCATTATCCTTGTAGTGTGACATCACACTATGCATTATCCTTGTAGTGTGACATCACAGTATGCATTATCCTTGTGGTGTGACATTACTGTATGCATTATCCTGAGGAAGGAGCATAGCGCTCCAAAACGCGCGTCGGGTGACGCTGGTACATTTTCTAATCTCCTCTCTCCATTATCGTTTTGGCCAAACTAGGTATGTTATTATACATGTATTGAGAGTTAATGGAGTGCTTCTACATGTTAGCACCGCCCTGTGCCATTTCATCTAATGCTATTATCTATTTATTAATGGCTTGAGGGTGCTGAGGTGTTTGTTTAAACACTATATTTATTTTTTTGCTGTGATTTACACTCTATTAGAGATGTTTGAAGTATGTGTCAGCGTCTTGGGCTTTTAGCCAATTTTCACATTGTGGTGTTTTGCCATTTTCATCTGTATGCTTTTTATAATAAAGAATTTTCTTATGGATATTTCAAAATAATTTTGGACTTGTTGTCGCTCTTTTTTTTGTGTGGTTTGTGTTCAACTATGCGATTAGTCCGTATTTTGGTCCATTACTCTGGCATCATATTTACTTATTATTTGTTCCATGCATTTATATATTATGATATTGGTGCGTTTGTTGAATTGTTCTCACTCCTATGCATTATCCTTGTAGTGTGACATCACAGTATGCATTATCCTTGTAGTGTGACATTACAGTATGCATTATCCTTGTAGTATGACATCTCAGTATACATTATCCTGGTAGTGTGACATCACAGTATGCATTATCCTTGTAGTGTGACATCACAGTATGCATTATCCTTGTAGTGTGAAATTACTCTATGCATTTTCCTTGTAGTGTGACATCACAGTATGCATTATCCGTGTAGTATGACATCTCAGTATACATTATCCTTGTAGTGTGACATCACAATTTGCATAATCCTTGTAGTGTGACATCTCAGAATACATTATCCTTGTAGTGTGACATCACAGCATGCATTATCCACGTAGTGTGACATCAAAGTTTGCATTATCCTTGTGTGTCATCACAGTATGCATTATCCTTGTTGTGTGACATCACAGTTTGCTTTTTCCTTGTAGTTTGACATTACAGTATGCAATATCCTTGTATTGTGACATCTCAGTATGCATTATCCTTGTAATGTGACATCACAGTATACCTTATCCTTGTAGTTTGACATCACAGTATGCATTATGTGTGTAATGTGACATCACACTATGCATTATCCTTGTAGTGTGACATCACAGTATGCATTATCCTTGTAGTGTGACATCACAGTATGCATTATGTGTGTAGTGTGACATCACAGTATGCATTATCCTTGAAGTGTGACATTACAGTTGCATTATGCTTGTAGTGTGAAGTTACTCTATGCATTTTCCTTGTAGTGTGACATCACAGTATACATTATCCTTGTAGTCTGACATCACAGTTTGCATTATCCTTGTGGTGTGACATTACAGTTGCATTATCCTTGTATTGTGACATCTCAGTATGCATTATCCTTGTAGTGTCACATCACACTATGCATTATCCTTGTAGTATGACATTACTGTATGCATTATCCTTGTAGTATGACATCACAGTATGCATTATCCTTGTAGTGTGACATCGCAGTTTGCATTATCCTTGTAGTGTCACATCACACTATGCATTCTCCTTGTAGTGTGACATTACAGTATGCATTATCCTTGTAGTGTGACATTACTGTATGCATTATCCTTGTAGTATGACATCACAGTATGCATTATCCTTGTAGTGTGACATCGCAGTTTGCATTATCCTTGTAGTATGACATCACAGTATGCATTATCCTTGTAGTATGACATCACAGTATACATTATCCTTGTAGTGTGATATCACAGTATGCATTATCCTTGTAGCATGACATTACAATACGCATTATCCTAGTAGTGTGACATCACAGTTTGCAATATCCTTGCAGTGTGACATTACACTGTGCATTATCCTTGTAGTGCGATATCACAGTTTGCATTATCCGTGTAATAATAATAATCTTTATTTATATAGCGCCAACATATTCCGCAGCGTTTAACAGTTTCAAAACACAAGTCATAAGTAACAACGCTAACAATACAATAATTAAAGCAAAATAAGACGACCCTGCTCGTGAGAGCGTACAATCTACAATGAGGTGAGGGAGATACAGAGCACAGGTGTGTATTTGCAATGGTGTATTTACAATGAAGGTCCAGCCATCTTGCAGGAGTGAAGGATGGATGGAGATAGTGAATGGGCTACGCACGCACACTTACACAGAGAATGACTTTGATTAGTGAATGTGATGGGCCGCTCTGAACAGGTGTGTTTTGAGGGAGCGTCTAAAACTATGCAAATTGTGGATAGTCCTGATTTCTTGGGGTAGAGCATTCCAGAGAGGAGCAGCACGGGAGAAGTCTTGGAGTCGGGAGTGGGAGGTACGGATTAGTGCAGAGGTTAGTCGAAAGTCGTTTGCAGAGCTCAGCGATCGGCTAGGCCGATAGACAGAAATGAGAGAAGAGATGTAAGGGGGTGCCGCACTGTGGAGAGCTTTGTGGGTGAGAACAAGTACTTTGGCTGCCCATTCATTATAGGATCCAATTCAATGTAAGGACTGGCGAAGAGCGGACGCGTCCGAGTACCGATTACCCAGATGGACGATCCTGGCTGCTGCATTGAGTATGGACTGGAGAGGGGATAGTCGAGTGACGGGGAGGCCAATTAATAGAGCGTTGCAGTAATCCAGGCGAGAGTGGATCAATGCAACAGTGAGGGTTTTTGCTGTTTCCATAGCGAGAAAAGGGCAGATTCTAGAGATGTTCTTTAGGTGTAAGCGGCAAGAGCGGGCAAGGGATTGTATATGGGATGTAAAGGAGAGATTGGTGTCAAACATAACACCCAGACAGCGCACCTGCTGCCGGGGTGTCATTGTGGTACCACCCACGGAGAAGGAAATGTCAGATTTAGGGAGGTTAGTAGACGGCGGGAGCAGAAGTAGTTCAGTTTTGGAGAGGTTGAGTTTCAGATAGAGAGCGGACATGATATTGGAGACTGCGGACAGACAGTCACTGGCGTTCTGTAGTACAGCGGGGGTAAGGTCGGGGGAAGATGTGTATAGTTGTGTGTCATCAGCATAAAGATGGTACTGAAAGCCAAATCTGCTGATGGTCTGTCCAATTGGGGCCGTGTAGAGAGAGAAAAGAAGGGGGCCAAGGACTGAGCCCTGAGGTACCCCGACAGCAAGAGGAAGAGGAGATGACGTGGAGCCAGAGAACAAAACACTGAAGGAGCGGTCAGAGAGATAGGAAGAGAACCAGGAGAGTGCAGTGTCCTTAATGCCTAGTGACTGGAGCCTAGAGAGTAGGAGATGGTGGTCAACAGTATCGAAAGCTGCAGATAGGTCAAGAAGAATGAGCAGAGAGTGGTCACCGTTACGTTTTGCTGTCAGAAAGTCATTGGTCACTTTGATGAGTGCAGTTTCAGTCGAATGTAGGGGGCGGAAGCCGGACTGTGAAGGGTCTAGAAGGGAGTGAATGGAGAGGTAACGGGTAAGGCGGGAGTAAACTAGGCGTTCCAAAAGTTTAGAGATGAAGGGGAGATTGGAGACTGGTCTGTAGTTGTTTGTGCAGGATGGGTCGAGAGCAGGTTTATTTAGTAGTGGAGTAACGATGGCGTGTTTGAAGGAGGATGGGAAAATGCCCGAGGAGAGGGAGAGATTAAAGATTGTAGTTAGGTGGGTTGTGATGACTGGAGAGAGAGACTGGAGGAGATGTGAGGGAATGGGGTCGGTAGTGCATGTAGTCGGACGAGAAGAAGAGAGGAGTCTGGAGACTTCTTCTTCTGTTATGGGATCAAATGTGGAGAGTGAGCCAGGGGAGATGTAGGAAGGGATGGGAGTCACAGCACTTGGTGGTTGGGAGCAGATTTCTTGACGGATATTATCTATTTTTTCTGTAAAGTGGGAGGCCAGGTCATCAGCACAAATGTCTGTGATAGGGGCTTGTGCTTTTGGCCTGAGGAGGGAGTGAAAAGTGTCAAAAAGTTTCTTGGGGTTGTTGGCTAGTGAGGAGATCAGGGTGGTGAAGTAGGTCTGTTTGGCAAGGTGAAGGGCAGCGTTATAGGTTCTTAACATAAATTTGAAGTGGATGAAGTCTTCTGGTGTGCGGGTTTTTCTCCATAGGCGTTCAGCACTCCTGGAGCATCGCTGGAGAAGTTGAGTTTGCGATGTGAGCCAGGGCTCTTTTACTCTGTGTTTGGAGGTTCTGAGGGTGAGGGGAGCTACTTGGTCAAGGGTGCTTCTAAGAGTGTCATTGTAGTGATGAACAGCCAGATTAGGACAGGAAAGAGAGGAGATTGGGGACAGAGATGAGTGTAGGGAATCTGAAAGTGTCTGAGGGTTAATAGCTTGTAGATTTCTGACTGTGTGGTAGGTAAGAATGAGCTGGGGTGGGTGAGGATTTGTGAGCGTGAAGTAGAGAATGTTGTGGTCAGAGAGTGGAAGCAGTGAGTTGTTTAGGTGGGAGATTGAACAGAGCCGGCAGAAGACCAGATCAAGGGTGTTACCGTCCTTATGTGTCTCAGAGGTTGAAAGCTGTGAGAGGCCTAGAGAGGTGGTTCGTGATAGAAGCTGGGATGCAGATGTGGAATTAGGGCTGTTAATGGGGATGTTGAAGTCTCCCAGGATGAGGGTTGGTAGTTCTGAGGACATGAAGTGTGGCAGCCAGGCTGAAAAGTGGTCAAGGAAGAGGGTGGGTGAGCCTGGGGGCCGGTATATGACCGCTACCCTGAGGGAGAGGGGACGGAAGAGCCTGATGGTGTGGACCTCAAAAGAAGGGAATAAGAGTGATGGGACTGGGGGGATGACCTGGAAAGTGCATTGTGGGGACAGGAGTATGCCAACTCCACCACCAGGTCTGTTTGTGGGTCTCGGGGAGTGAGAGAATTGTAAGCCACCGTAGGAAATGGCAGCAGGAGAGACAGTGTCCTGAATCCAGGTTTCAGTGAGGGCCAACAGATTAAGAGAGTTGTTCAGAAAGTAGTTGTGTAGGAAAGGAAGCTTGTTACAAGCAGACCGTGGATTCCAGAGGGCACAATTAAAAGATTGAGATGAGGGAGTGCAAGTAATGTTAATCAGATTATTGTGGTTTTGATATGAGGTAGGGTAGGGGTCGAGGTTGGGGGATGGTGGACCAGGGTTGGGGGAGATGTCCCCTGAAATCAGTAGGAGAAGGAAGATAAAGAGCCAATAGTTGTTGGAATTGTAAGTAGTTTTTTTCTGCGATGTGTTTGGGCAAGATGGGCTGAGGTTTCTCAGGAAGGTGAGGAGTGTGTGGGAGCTGTACATGGGAGAGGGAAGTATAGAGGGGCTGATGTGTATGAGTCGTGATGGAGGGGGGATAGGGTGATGAATTTGGATGGCAAAGGAACACAGGAGGATAAAAATAAAGCACATGGTTAAAGGGGAAGGCAAGGTGTGGGTTACCTGACTCCTGCCCTGACTAACTGCCGTTTTGCTGGATGCTTATTTTCTGTGATGCTTTGCTTATGGGATGCTTGCGTGCTGTACCCCACACTGCGTGCTTCCCCTTAGCAACTACTACATATATAGGCCACACTACAGGGTCAGGAGAGAGGGATTGTGGGAGATGGTTGGGTATAATTTGGCAGCTGGGGCCAGCACACCAGGGGATGGTTAGATGATCAAAGGCACTAGATCAAGATGTGGCAAAATGCTATAGCACCTTCCACCTGATAAAATCTAGAAAGGCCCCAGTCACAGATCTAAAGCAGTAAGTATTACATACAGTGCAACAAATGAATTATACCAAAGCTTTAGCAAGCACATTTAAATATGCAGCAAAATGGTCAAGCAGCAAAAGTATGGAGTTGTACCATTTGGATATATTACAGCAGAGAAATAGAGGCAGCAGAGGTGGGAAGTTGTATCATTCAGGCTGCTTGCTGGCAGTGAATGGAGTAAATACATGCAGGGTGGCTCAGTTGATTACCATTTGGATATATTACAGCAGAGAAATAGAGGCAGCAGAGGTGGGAAGTTGTATCATTCAGGCTGCTTGCTGGCAGTGAATGGAGTAAATACATGCAGGGTGGCTCAGTTGATTACCTGTGTGAAGAGAGAAGATGAATGTTAATTCCATGCCATGTATAACTGCCGTTTTGCTGGATGCTTATCTTCTGTGATGCTTTGCTTATGGGATGCTTGCGTGCTGTACCCCACACTGTGTAGTGTGACATCACAGTTTGCATTAACCTTGTTGTGTGACATCTCAGTATGCATTATCCTTCTAGTATGACATTACAGTATACATTATCCTTGTAGTGTGACATCACAGTTTGCATTATCCTTGTAGTGTGACATCACAGTTTGCATTATCCTTGTAGTGTGACATCTCAGTATACATTATCTTCGTAGTGTGACATTACAGTATGCATTATCCTTCTAGTGTGTCATTACAGTATGCATTATCCTTCTAGTGTGTCATTACAGTATGCATTATCCTTGTAGTGTGACATCTCAGTATACATTATCTTCGTAGTGTGACATTACACTATGCATTATCCTTGTAGTGTGACATCTCAGTATACATTATCTTCGTAGTGTGTCATTACAGTATGCATTATCCTTGTAGTGTGACATCTCAGTATACATTATCTTCGTAGTGTGACATTACACTATGCATTATCCTTGTAGTGTGACATCTCAGTATACATTATCTTCGTAGTGTGTCATTACAGTATGCATTATCCTTGTAGTGTGACATCTCAGTATACATTATCTTCGTAGTGTGACATTACACTATGCATTATCCTTGTAGTGTGACATCACAGTTTGCATTAACTTTGTAGTGTGACAATACAGTATACATATCCTTGTAGTGTGACATTACAGTATGCATTATCCTTGTAGTATGACATCACAGTATACATTATCCTTGCAGTATGACATGTCAGTATGCACTATCCTTGTAGTATGAAATTACACTATGCATTTTCCTTTTAGTGTGACATCACAGTATGCATTATACTTGTAGTCTGACATTACACTATGCATTATCCTTGTAGTTTGACAATACACTATGCATTATCCTTGTAGTGTGACATCTCAGTATGCATTATCCTTGTAGTGTGACATCACAGTTTGCATTATCCTTGTAGTGTGACATGTCAGTATGCATTATCCTTGTAGTGTGAAATTACACTATACACTATACTTGCAGTGTGACATCACAGTTTGCATTATCCTTGTAGTGTGACATCTCAGTATGCATTATCCTTGTAGTATGACATCACAGTATGCACTATCCTTGTAGTGTGAAATCACACTATGCATTTTCCATGTAGTGTGACATCACAGTATGCATTATACTTGTAGTCTGACATTACACTATGCATTATCCTTGTAGTGTGACATTACGCTATGCATTAACCTTGTAGAGTGACATGTCAGTATGCACTATCCTTGTAGTGTGACATCACAGTTTGCATTATCCTTGTAGTGTGACATCACAGTTTGCATTATCCTTGTAGAGTGACATCACAGTTTGCATTATCCTTGTAGTGTGACATCACAGTTTGCATTATCCTTGTAGTGTGACATCACAGTTTGCATTATCCTTGTAGTGTGACATCACAGTTTGCATTATCCTTGTAGTGTGACATTACAGTTTGCATTATCCTTGTAGTGTGACATTACACTATGCATTATCCTTGTAGTGTGACATTACACTATGCATTTTTCTTGTAGTGTGACATCTCAGTATGGATTATCCTTGTAGTGTGACATCTCAGTGTACATTATCCTTGTAGTGTGATATCACAGTATGCATTATCCTTGTAGTATGACATCTCAGTATACATTATCCTTGTAGTGTGAAATTACACTATGCATTATCCTTGTAGTGTGACATCACAGTATGCATTATCCTTGTAGTGTGACATTACAGTTGCATTATCCTTGTAGTGACATCACAGTATACATTATCCTTGTAGTGTGACATCTCAGTATGTATTATCCTTGTAGCCTGACATCAGTTTGCATTATCCTTGTATTGTGACATCTCAGTATGCATTATCCTTGTAGTGACATCACAGTATACATTATCCTTGTAATGTGACATCACAGTATGCTTTATCCTTGTAGTACATTTCTTGGTAGAATTGTGCAGGACTGAAATTTTTGATGTTTTTCTACTCCTCTCATGAGCCCAAACAAGACTCTAAAAGGATGAGTTTGGGGGGGGCGTGGTTTGCAGGGGAGCTGAGCAGACGTGTCTTCTAGGAGCTCCTGCTCTTCCCCACTTTAAGCTACAGAAAAGACTGCTAAATCGTGGAATAATATACTTAAAGACCAAGAAGAAGATGCCTGGGAAGAAGTACAATAGGAGAGGAGCTTTTCTGATGAGGGGAAATCGACCAGCGGGTCCAAGCAGTCTGGGGAACCTGTCGGGCCCTAGTCCCCTCCGTGCTGTTTGTAAACAAGATGGCCACAGGCTTCATGCAGCTGAAGCCGACAAGGATGAGAGGCGGGGAGCTGATGGGTCCCTCCGGACAACGCGGGGGTCAGCGGCTGGGCTCCCTGAGCAGAGCGCGGTCCTGGCACAAGTTCAAAGAAGAAGCCGGCAGACCGTGCTGGATACAGGAGCCGCGCGGCTGCGGGGGAGCCGCTGCAGAGAAGAAGCGGCGCCGCTGAAGTCAGCCGACAAGGAAGAGAGGCGGGGAGCCGAAGAGTCCCTCCGGACAACACGGGGATCAGCGGCTGGGCTCCCTGAGCAGAGCGCGGTCCTGGCACAAGTTCAAAGAAGAAGCCGGCAGACCGCGCTGAATACAGGAGCCACGTGGCTGCCGGGGAGCCGCTGCAGTAAGGATCAAGCGGTGCCGATGAAGAAATCGGAGGAGACCTCGGATGGGACATCGGGAGTCCGGCAGAGTAGTCGGGATTCGGAGGTGAGGTCACGGGAAATCAGCGCGACCCTGGCTGCGGGATACAGAAGTCGGGAGCGCGGCGGGGAGAGAGCTGAGGCCTCGTGGCTGCAGGGGAGACGCGCTGATGAATCTTCCACCGAGGCGAAGAAGGGAGCATGCGATCAGCTTGTCAGCAGTTGCGGAGGGGATCTGGACTCATTTAATGCCCGACCTGGATATCGGACACTGACGGTTTCTCAACAATAAGTAGTGATGTAGACATCTTCGTATTAATACCTGAAATCAAAAACAATTATTCTTGTTCGCCTCCAATGTGTCAATTAGTAAACATTCTATATATAAGGTAGATTATAAGAAGTATAGTAACCTGCCCCGTCCGGGTCACCTAGTGGTGGCCCTAAGACCGATTGGGGGGAAAGTCCGGTTCAATTCCAGAATGTTATAAATGTGGAATACAATAAGTAAGTAGACTATAAAGATACAATTCTTTTCAATCAGGATGATAGTCCGTATTTAAAGAAGAGATTTCCTGTGGAATCCTGGAAAGTGCAATTCCGACGCTTTCTAAGAAGTCAGTCCCTTCATCTGGAGAGGAAATAGGGATTAACTTTGTTGCAAATTTCACAAGGAGAGTCGAAGATTGAGACCAATAATATGGTATCCCGGCGCGCAAAAGTTCCCGTGTAGTAGAGGAGAATGTTTTCCTTTTTTGCAGGGTGTTTTTTGATAAGTCCTTGAAGAAAGATAAATGACTGTAGGGGGAAGACTCGAATTTTGATTCTTTAGACATTCTAAGGAGCGCATTCCTTATCCAGTTTGGACAAAACGAGACAATAACATCCCTTGCTAAGTCTTGCGGAAGTGTAGGTGGTCTGCGTATGCGAAACGTTTTTTCAATCAGATAGTTCTCATTAGTGTTGGGAAACAAATAGGTGACCATTGAAGATATATAGCTCTTTAACTGGGAGGTCTGAACAGATTCAGGGATCCCACGTATCTTAACATTATTTTTCCTTTTAAAATCCTCATAGTTGGCCAGAGTGGAGTTAAAAGAAGCAATGTCCCTTTTAATTTTATTCAATGAGTCTGAAACCATGGACAGCGTTTGTGAGTTGCCTAATTGTAATATATCACTATCGATTTTAGCAGAATCAGTTATCTTTATATCATCAGAATAAGACCCAGAGACCCTTGAAGAATTTGAAAAAGTGGAAAGGGTTGAATAAACTGAACGGGTATCATCTGTTAGTATTGTTGAAGTATCTTTTAAAAAGCTTTTTGATAAAAATTTCAGAAGCTTCATGTTTATCCGTCTGGTTAACATCAGACAGCTGGATTTTGGGGCCATGCGATAGATCCAGATCGCTCCTTCTAGAGGTTTCAACTGAATTTATAAGGGCTATAAACATTTTCGCCATGAACCCCTCTGTAGGGTAATTATCAGATGCTGGTATTTCATCTATAGATAATGGGTTAGAGAAAGACTGCTCATGGTTTATATCATGAATCAACTCAGTCTTGCCAGCTTGAAATAAAATTTTTTCAGTAAGCTCAGAATTTATTCGCGTAGCCGAATATTTTGAAGACTAAGATATAGAATGAATTTCATCTGAATTGTTGCTGAAGGAGTCACTTTTACTATTTTGACATGATCCCCTATCCACATAAAAATCCCCTGAGTATACACTTTCTAGACCCTCAAACGAATCAAGAGAGCCTCCGCTTACAAGAGACACTTTGGATGTCCCATTCAGAAAATGCAGCGCGGTCTGCCGGCTTCTTCTTTGAACTTGTGCCAGGACCGCGCTCTGCTCAGGGAGCCCAGCTGCTGACCCCCGCACTGTCCGGAGGGACCCATCGGCTCCCCGCCTCTCATCCTTGTCGGCTTCAGCTGCATGAAGCCTGTGGCCATCTTGTTTACAAACAGCACGGCGGGGACTAGGGCCCGACAGGTTCCCCAGACTGCTTGGACCCGTTGGTCGATTTCCCCTCATCAGAAAAGCTCCTCTCCTATTGTACTTCTTCCCAGGCATCTTCTTCTTGGTCTTTAAGTATATTATTCCACGATTTAGCAGTCTTTTCTGTAGCTTAAAGTGGGGAAGAGCAGGAGCTCCTAGAAGACACGTCTGCTCAGCTCCCCTGCAAACCACCCCCCCCAAACTCATCCTTTTGGAGTCTTGTTTGGGCTCATGAGAGGAGTAGAAAAACATCAAAAATTTCAGTCCTGCACGATTCTACCAAGAAATGTGTGTTCATTCAAACTGCTGGTTTTTGATTGTTTGGGCCCTATTGAATAATGAATGTTTTGAATTTTCTCCAAAAGTAAAGTAGTTGCAAACTCATCCTTATAGAAACTTGTTTGGGCTGTTGAGAGGAGTAAAAAACCATCAAAAATTTCAATCCTGCATGATTCTACCAAGAAATGTGATTCTTCATTCAAACCGCTGTTTTTTGATATTTTGGGCCCTATTGAATAATGAATGTTTTGAATTTTCTCCAAAAGTAAAGTAGTTGCAATAATTTACTCCGAACTAAATTTAATTTTACTACTAATGACTTTCAGTTTCTATCTAACTTAAAGAAACTCATTAAGAAGCTTTTAAGAAAAAGGACTTTTATAACAGATTCCACAAGCTCACTGATTTGTAATCCCGGCAACAAATATTATTGGAAGTTGAGAAATATTTATGATTTTCTTAATTTTAGCAATACTCCAGAAAAAACTAATTTTATGCTTAACTGGGAAAAGGACCTCAACATTTCGAGAACTCAACAACAATGGTCTAAAGCACTGAAATCAACATACTCGTCTAACATATGTGCTAATCTTCACGAATCATTCTTCAAAATCCTGTCCAGATGGTACTTTACCCCTTTAAACTAGCAAAAATCTTTCCTGGTAGATCCCCGGATTGCTGGAGAAATTGTGGTGAAGGAGGTAGCTTACTCCACATGTTCTGGGATTGTTCAAAAATCAGACCTTTATGGTCCGAAATCTCTGATTTAATTAACAAGATCCCAAGTAGTGTGATAATGCAAACTGTGATGTCACACTACAAGGATACTGCGTATTGCAATGTCATGCTACAAGGATAATGCAAACTGCGATGTCACACTACAAAGATAATGCATACTGAGATGTCACACTACAAGGATAATGCATACTGTAATGTCACACTACAATGATAATGCATACTGAGATGTCACACTACAAGGAAAATGCATAGTGTAATTTCACACTACAAGGATACTGCATACTGACATGTCATACTGCAATGAAAATGTATGCCGTGATGTCACACTACAAGGATAATGCATACTGTAATGTCACACTACAAGGATAATGCATACTGTAATGTCACACTACAAGGATAATGCATACTGTAATGTCACACTACAAGGATAATGCATACTGTGAATTCACACTACAAGGATAATGCATAGTGCAATGTCACACTGCAAGGATAATGCATATTGTAATGTCATACTACAAGGATAATGTATACTGTGATGTCACTCTACAAGGAAAATGCATACTGTAAGGTCACACTACAAGGATATGCATACTGTGATGTCACAGTACAAGGATAATGTATACTGTGATGTCACACTACAAGGATAATGCAAACTGTGTCACACTACAAGGATAATGCATAATGTGATGTCACAGTACAAGGATAATGTATACTGTGATGTCACACTACAAGGATATGCATACTGTGATGTCACACTACAAGGATAATGCAAACTGTAATGTCACACTACGAAGAGAATGTATACTGAGATGTCACACTACAAGGATAATGCAAACTGTGATATCACACTACAAGGATAATGTATACTGCGATGTCACACTACAAGGATAATGCATAGTGTGATGTCACACTACAAAGATAATGCATAGTGAGATGTCACACTACAAGGATAATGCATACTGTAATGTCACACTACAAGGATAATGCATACTGTGATGTCACACTACAAGGATGATGCATACTGTGATGTCACACTACATGGATAATGCATACTGTGATGTCACACTACAAGGATAATGTATACTGAGATGTCACACTACAAGGATAATGCATAGTGTAATGTCATACTACAAGGATAATGCATAGCGTCTCCACAAGATAAATAGACATGCTGCGGTCAGGAAAGATGCACTGCATGTCCAGATACGCAGGGCCGACGGATGCAGCCCTGCACGCATAGTGGAGACGGGATTTCATAAAATCCCCTCCAATATGCTGTAACATTTGGATGCTGCTGCTGTACGCAGCGTCCAATCCACAGCAAATAGTGAATGTTTCCGGACCATGGAAACATACCCTAAAAGTGTATACTGAGACATCACACTACAAGGATAATGCATACTGTGATGTCACACTACAAGGATAATGCAAACTGTGATGTCACACTACCAGGATAATGCATTCTGAGATGTCACACTACAAGGATAATGCAAACTGTGATGTCACATTACAAGGATAATGCATAGTGTGAAGTCACACTACAAGGATAATGTATACAGAGATGTCACACCACAATTATAATGCATATTGAGATGTCACACTACAAGAATAATGCATAGAGTAATTTCACGCTAAAAGGATAATGCATACTGTGATGTCACACTAGAAGGATAATGCATTTTGAGATGTCACACTACAAGGACAATGCATACTGAGATGTCACATTACAAGGATAATGCATAGTGTAATGTCAGACTACAAGTATAATACATACTGAGATGTCACACTACAAGGATAATGCATACTGTAATGTCATACTACAAGGATAATGCATAGTGTGATGTCACACTACAAGGATAATGCAAACTGTGATGTCACACTACACGGATAATGCATAGTGTAATTTCACACTACAAGGATAGTGCATACTGACATGTCATACTGCAAGGATAATGCATACTGAAATGTCACACTACAAGGATAATGCATACTGTGATGTCACACAACAAGGAAAATGCAATCTAACTGTGATGTCACACTGCAAGTATAATGCATAGTGTAATTTCACACTACAACGATAATGCATACTGACATGTCACACTACAAGGATAATGCAAACTGTGATGTCACACTACAAGGATAATGCATACTGAGATGTCGCACTACACGGATAATGCATAGTGTATTGTCACACTACACGGATAATGCATTGTGTATTGTCACACTACAAGGATAGTGCATACTGTGATGTCGCACTACAAGGATAATGCAAACTGTGATGTCTCACACTACAAGGATAGTGCATACTGACATGTCATACTACAAGGATAATGCATACTGTGATGTCATACTACAAGGATAATGCATACTGTAATGTCACACTACAAGGATAATGCATAGTGTGATGTCAAACTACAAGGATAATGCATATTGTGATGTCATACTACAAGGATAATGTATACTGAGATGTCACACTACAAAGATAATGCATACTGAGATGTCACACAACAAGGATAATGCATACTGTAATGTCACACTACAAGGATAATGCATAGTGTGATGTCACACTACAAGGATAATGCATACAGTGATGTCACACTACAAGGATAATGTATACTGTGATGTCACACTACAAGGATAATGCATACTGTGATGTCACACTGCATGGATAATGCATACTGTGATGTCAGACTACAAGAATAATGCATAGTGTAATGTCACACTACAAGGATAATGCATACAGTGATGTCACACTACAAGGATAATGCAAACTCTGATGTCACACTACAAGGACAATGCATACTGAGATGTCACACTACAAGTATAATGCATACTGTGATGTCACACTACAAGGAAAATGCATAGTGGAATTTCACACTATGTCATACTGCAAGGATAATGCATACTGTGATGTCACACTACAAGGATAATGCATACTGAGATGTCACACTTCAAGGATAATGCATACTGTGATGTCACAGTACAAGGATAATGTATACTGTGATGTCACACTACAAGGATAATGCAAACTGTGATGTCACACTACAAGGATAATGCATACTGTGATATCACACTACAAGGATAATGTATACTGAGATGTCACACTACAAGGATAATGCAAACTGCGATGTCACACTACAAGGATAATGCATAGTGTGATGTCACACTACAAAGATAATGCATACTGAGATGTCACACTACAAAGATAATGCATACTGAGATGTCACACCACAAGGATAATGCATACTGAGATGTCACACTACAAGGATAATGCATACTGTAATGTCACACTACAAGAATAATGCTTACTGTGATGTCACACTACAAGGATAATGCATACTGAGATGTCACAATACAAGGATAATGCATACTGTGATGTCACACTACAAGAATAATGCAAACTGTGATGTCACACTACAACGATATGCATAATGTGATGTCACACTACAAGGATATGCATACTGTGATGTCACAGTACAGGGATAATGCAAACTGTGATGTCACACAACAAGGATAATGCATACTGAGATGTCACACTACAAGGATAATGCTAACTGTGATGTCACACTTCAAGGATAATGCGTATTGTAATGTCACACTACAAGGATAATGCATACTGTAATGTCACACTTCAAGGATAATGCTTACTGTAATGTCACACTACAAGGAAAATGCATAATGTAATTTCACACTACAAGGATAATGTATACTGAGATGTCATACTACAAGGATAATGCATACTGTAACGTCACACTACTAGGATAATGCATACTGTGATGTCATACTACAAGGATAATGCAAACTGTAATGTCACACTACAAGGATAATGCATACTGAGAACTAATACTACAAGGATAATGCATACTGTAACGTCACACTACTAGGATAATGCATACTGTGATGTCACACAACAAGGATAATGCATACTGTGATGTCACACTTCAAGGATAATGCAAACTGTGATGTCAAACTACAATGATAATGCAAACTGTGATGTCAAAATACAAGGATAATGCATACTGTGATGTCACACTACAAGGATAATGCAAACTGTGATGTCAAACTACAATGATAATGCAAACTGTGATGTCACACTACAAGGATAATGCATGCTGTGATGTCACACTACAAGGATAATGCAAACTGTGCATGTCACGCTACAAGGATAATGCATACTGTGATGTCGAACTACAAGGATAATGAAAATTGTGATGTCACACTACAAGGATAATGCAAACTTGGATGTCACACTATAGGGATAATGCAAACTGTGATGTCAAACTACAAGGATAATGCATACTGTGATGTCACACTACAAGGATAATGCATATTGAGTTGTCACACTACAAGGATAATGCATACTGTGCTGTCGCACTACAAGGATAATGCATACTGTGATGTCACACTACAAGGATAAAGCATACTGTGATGTCACACTGCATGGATAATGCATACTGTGATGTCACAGTACAAGAATAATGCATAGTGTAATGTCACACTACAAGGATAATGCATACTGTGATGTCACACTACAAGGATAATGCAAACTTTGATGTCACACTACAAGGATAATGCATACTGTGATGTCACACTGCATGGATAATGCATACTGTGATGTCACACTACAAGGATAATGCATAGTGTAATGTCACACTACAAGGATAGAGCATACTGACGTGTCATGCTGTAAGGATAATGTATACTGTGATGTCACACCACAAGGATAATGCATACTGTGATGTCCCTCTACAAGCATAATGCATACTGAGATGTCACACTGCAAGCATAATGCATACTATGATGTCACACTACAAGAATAATGCAAACTGTGATGTCACACTACAAGGATAATGCATACTGTGATGTAACACTACAAGGATATGCATAATGTGATGTCACAGTACAAGGATAATGCATACTGTGATGTCACACTACAAGGATATGCATACTGTGATGTCACAGTACAAGGATAATGCAAACTGTGATGTCACACTACAAGGAAAATGCGTATTGTAATGTCATGCTACAAGGATAATGCATACTGTGATATCACACTACAAGGATAATGCAAACTGCGATGTCACACTACAAGGATAATGCATAGTGTGATGTCAAACTACAAAGATAATGCATACTGAGATGTCACATTACAAGGATAATGCATACTGTAATGTCTCACTACAAGGATAATGCATACTGTAATGTCACACTACAAGGATAATGCATACTGAGATGTCACACTACAAGGATAATGTAAATTTTGATGTCATACTGCAAGGATAATGCATACTGTGATGTCAAACTACAAGGATAATGCATACTGTGACGTCACACTACAAGAATAATGCATAGTGTAATGTCACACTACAAGGATAATGCATACTGTGATGACACACTACAAGGATAATGCATAGTGTATTGTCACACTACAAGGATAATGCATACTGTGATGTCACACTACAAGGATAATGCATAGTGTAATTTCACACTACAAGGATAGTGCATACTGATATGTCATACTGCAAGGATAATGCAAACTGTGATGTCACACTACAAGGATAGTGCATACTGTGATGTCACACGAAAAGGATAATGAATACTGAGATGTCACACTACAAGGATAATGCAAACTGTGATGTCACATTACAAGGATAATGCATACTGTGATGTCACACTACAAGGATAATGCATACTGTGATGTAACACTACAAGGATAATGCATACTGTGATGTAACACTACAAGGATATGCATAATGTGATGTCACAGTACAAGGATAATGCATACTGTGATGTCACACTACAAGGATATGCATACTGTGATGTCACAGTACAAGGAAAATGCGTATTGTAATGTCATGCTACAAGGATAATGCATACTGTGATATCACACTACAAGGATAATGCAAACTGCGATGTCACACTACAAGGATAATGCATAGTGTGATGTCAAACTACAAAGATAATGCATACTGAGATGTCACATTACAAGGATAATGCATACTGTAATGTCACACTACAAGGATAATGCATACTGAGATGTCACACTACAAGGATAATGTAAATTTTGATGTCATACTGCAAGGATAATGCATACTGTGATGTCAAACTACAAGGATAATGCATACTGTGACGTCACACTACAAGAATAATGCATAGTGTAATGTCACACTACAAGGATAATGCATACTGTGATGACACACTACAAGGATAATGCATAGTGTATTGTCACACTACAAGGATAATGCATACTGTGATGTCACACTACAAGGATAATGCATAGTGTAATTTCACACTACAAGGATAGTGCATACTGATATGTCATACTGCAAGGATAATGCAAACTGTGATGTCACACTACAAGGATAGTGCATACTGTGATGTCACACGAAAAGGATAATGAATACTGAGATGTCACACTACAAGGATAATGCAAACTGTGATGTCACATTACAAGGATAATGCATACTGTGATGTCACACTACAAGAATAATGCAAACTGTGATGTCACACTACAAGGATAATGCATACTGTGATGTCACACTACAAGGATATGCATAATGTGATGTCACACTACAAGGATATGCATAATGTGATGTCACACTACAAGGATATGCATAATGTGATGTCACACTACAAGGATATGCATACTGTGATGTCACACTACAAGGATAATGTATACTGTGATGTCACACTACAAGGATAATGCAAACTGTGATGTCACACTACATGGATAATGCATACTGAGATGTCACACTATAAGGATAATGCAAACTGTGATGTCACACTACAAGGATAATGCGTATTGTAATGTCATGCTACAAGGATAATGCATACTGTGATATCACACTACAAGGATAATGTATACTGAGATTTCAAACTACAAGGATAATGCAAACTGCGATGTCAAACTACAAGGATAATGCATAGTGTGATGTCACACTACAAAGATAATGCATACTGAGATGTCACACTACAAAGATAATGCATACTGAGATGTCACACTACAAAGATAAAGCATACTGAGATGTCACACTACAAGGATAATGCATACTGTAATGTCACACTACAAGGATAATGCATAGTGTGATGCCACACTACAAGGATATTGCATACTGAGATGTCACACTACAAGGATAATGCAAACTGTGATGTCACACTACACGGATAATGCATACTGTAATGTCACACTACAAGGATAATGCATACTGAGATGTCACAATACAAGGATAATGCAGCTGTAATGTCACACTACAAGGATAATGCAAACTGTGATGTCACACTACAAGGATAATGCATACTGTGATGTCACACTATAAGGATAAGATATATTGAGATGTCACACTACAAGGATAAAGCATACTGTGATGTCACATTACAAGGATAATGCATACTGTGATGTCACACTACAAGGATAATGCATACTGAGATGTCACAAAACAAGGATAATGCAAACTGTGATGTCAGGCTACAAGGATAATACATACTGTGATGTCACACTACAAGGAAAATGCATAGAGTAATTTCACACTACAAGGATAATGCAACTGTAATGTCACACTACAAGGATAATGCATACTGTGATGTCACACTACAAGGAAAATGCACAGTGTAATTTCACACTACAAGAATAATGTACACTGAGATGTCATACTACAAGGATAATGCATACTGTAATGTCACACTACTAGGATAATGCATACTGTGATGTCATACTACAAGGATAATGCATACAGTAATGTCACATTACAAGGATAATGTATACTGTGATGTCAAACTACAAGGATAATGCAAACTGTAATGTCACACTACAAGGATAATGCATACTGAGAACTAATACTACAAGGATAATGCACACTGTGATGTCACACTACAAGGATAATGCATACTGTGATGTCACACTTCAAGGATAATGCAAACTGTGATGTCAAACTACAAGGATAATGCAAACTGTGATGTCAAAATACAAGACTAATGCATACTGTGATGTCACACTACAAGGATAATGAAAACTGTGATGTCAAACTACAAGGATAATGCAAACTATGATGTCAAACTACAAGGATAATGCATAATTTGATGTCACACTACAAAGATAATGCAAACTGTGATGTCAAACTACAATTATAATGCAAACTGTGATGTCACACTACAAGGATAACTCATACTGTGATGTCACACTACAAGGATAATGCATACTGTGATGTCACGCTACAAGGATAATGCAAACTGTGCATGTCACACTACAAGGATAATGCATACTGTGATGTCGAACTACAAGGATAATGAAAATTGTGATGTCACACTACAAGGATAATGCAAACTTTGATGTCACACTATAGGGATAATGCAAACTGTGATGTCAAACTACAAGGATAATGCATACTGTGATGTCACACTACAAGGATAATGCATATTGAGTTGTCACACTACAAGGATAATGCATGCTGTGATGTCACACTACATGGATAATGCAAACTGTGATGTCACACAACAAGGATAATGCATACTGTGCTCTCGCACTACAAGGATAATGCAAACTGTGATGTCACACTACAAGGATAATGCATACTGTGATGTCACACTACAAGGATAATGCAAACTCTGATGTCACACTACAAGGATAATGCATAGTGTAATGTCACACTACAAGGATAAAGCATAGTGTAATGTCAGACTACAAGTATAATGCATACTGTGATGTCACACTACAAGGAAAATGCATAGTGTAATTTCACACTACAAGGAGAGAGCATACTGACATGTCATGCTGCAAGGATAATGTACACTGTGATGTCACACCACAAGGATAATGCATACTGTGATGTCACTCTACAAGCAGAATGCATACTGAGATGTCACACTGCAAGGATAATGCATACTGTGATGTCACACTACAAGAATAATGCAAACTGTGATGTCACACTACAAGGATAATGCATACTGTGATGTAACACTACAAGGATATGCATAACGTGATGTCACAGTACAAGGATAATGCAAACTGTGATGTCACACTACAAGGATAATGCAGAGTGTGATGTCACACTACAAAGATAATGCATACTGAGATGTCACATTACAAGGATAATGCATACTGTAATGTCACACTACAAGGATAATGCATAGTTTGATGTCACACTACAAGGATATGGCACACTGAGATGTCACACTACAAGGATAATGCATACTGTGATATCACACTACAAGGAAAATGTACACTGAGATGTCACACTACAAGGATAATAGGATAATGCAAACTGTGATGTCACACTACAAGGATAATCCATACTGAGATGTCACACTACAAGAAAAATGCATAGTGTAATGTCACACTACAAGGATAATGCATAGTGTAATGTCACACTACAAGGAAAATGCATAGTGTAATTTCACACTACAAGGATAGTGCATACTGATATGTCATAGTGCAATGATAATGTATACCGTGATGTCACACTACAAGGATAATGCATACTGAGATTTCATACTACAAGGATAATGCATACTGTGATGTCAGACTGCAAGGATAATGCATACTGTAATGTCACACTACAAGGATAATGCATACTGTAATGTCACACTACAAGGATAATGCATACTGTAATATCACACTACAAGGATAATGCATACTGTGAATTCACACTACAAGGATAATGTATACTGAGATGTCACACTACAAGGATAATGTAAATTTTGATGTCATACTGCAAGGATAATGCATACTGTGATGACACACTACAAGGATAATGCATAGTGTATTGTCACACTACAAGGATAATGCATACTGTGATGTCACACTAAAAAGATAATGAATACTGAGATGTCACACTACAAGGATAATGCAAACTGTGATGTCACACTACAAGGATAGTGCATACTGTGATGTCACACTAAAAAGATAATGAATACTGAGATGTCACACTACAAGGATAATGCAAACTGTGATGTCACACTACAAGGATAATGCATAGTGTAATGTCACACTACAAGGATAATGCATAGTGTAATGTCAGACTACAAGTATACTGCATACTGTGATATCACACTACAAGGAAAATGCATACTGTAATTTCACACTACAAGGATAGTGCATACTGACATATACTGCAAGGATAATGCAAACTGTGATGTCACACTACAAGTATAGTGCATACTGACATGTCACACTACAAGGATAATGCAAACTGTAATGTCACACTACAAGGATAATGCAAACTGTAATGTCACACTACAAGGATAATGCAAACTGTGATGTCACTCTACAAGGTTAATGCATAGCGTAATGTCACACTACAAGGATAATGCATAGTGTAATGTCAGACTACAAGTATAATGCATACTGTGATGTCACACTACATGGAAAATGCATAGTGTAATTTCACACTACAAGGAAAGTGCATACTGACATGTCATGCTGCAAGGATAATGCATACTTTGATGTCACACTACAAGGATAATGCAAACTGTCATGTCACACTACAAGGATAATGCAAACTGTGATGTCAAACTACAAGGATAATGCATACTGTGATGTCACACTAGAAGGATAATGCATATTGAGATGTCACACTACAAGGAGAATGCGTACTGTGATGTCACACTACAAGTATAATGTATGCTGTGATGTCACACTACAAGAATAATGCAAACTGTGATGTCACACTACAAGGATAGTGCATACTGTGATGTCACACTTCAAGGATAATGCATACTGTGATGCCACACTACAAGGATAATGTATACTGAGATGTCACACTACAAGGATAATGCAAACTGTGATGTCACACTACAAGGATAATGCATACTGTGATGTCATACTACAAGGATAATGCATACTGTGATGTCACACTACAAGGATAATGCAAACTGTGATGTCAAACTACAAGGATAATGCAAACTATGATGTCAAACTACAAGGATAATGCATAATTTGATGTCACACTACAAAGATAATGCAAACTGTGATGTCAAACTACAATTATAATGCAAACTGTGCATGTCACACTACAAGGATAATGCATACTGTGATGTCGAACTACAAGGATAATGAAAATTGTGATGTCACACTACAAGGATAATGCAAACTTTGATGTCACACTATAGGGATAATGCAAACTGTGATGTCAAACTACAAGGATAATGCATACTGTGATGTCACACTACAAGGATAATTCATATTGACTTGTCACACTACAAGGATAATGCGTAGTGTGATGTCACACTACAAGGATAATGCATGCTGTGATGTCACACTACAAGGATAATGCAAACTGTGATGTCACACAACAAGGATAATGCATACTGTGCTGTCGCACTACAAGGATAATGCATACTGTGATGTCACACTACAAGGATAATGCATACTGTGATGTCACACTGCATGGATAATGCATACTGTGATGTCACACTACAAGAATAATGCATAGTGTAATGTCACACTACAAGGATAATGCATACTGTGATGTCACACTACAAGGATAATGCAAACTCTGATGTCAAACTACAAGGATAATGCATACTGTGATGTCACACTGCATGGATAATGCATACTGTGATGTCACACTACAAGGATAATGCATAGTGTAATGCCACACTACAAGGATAAAGCATAGTGTAATGTCAGACTACAAGTATAATGCATACTGTGATGTCACACTACAAGGAAAATGCATAGTGTAATTTCACACTACAAGGATAGAGCATACTGACATGTCATGCTGTAAGGATAATGTATACTGTGATGTCACACCACAAGGATAATGCATACTGTGATGTCACTCTACAAGCATAATGCATACTGTGATGTCACACTACAAGAATAATGCAAACTGTGATGTCACACTACAAGGATAATGCATACTGTGATGTCACACTACAAGGATATGCATACTGTGATGTCACAGTACAAGGATAATGTATACTGTGATGTCACACTACAAGGATAATGCAAACTGTGATGTCACACTACAAGGAAAATGCATACTGAGATGTCACACTACAAGGATAATGCAAACTGTGATGTCACACTACAATGATAATACGTATTGTAATGTCATGCTACAAGGATAATGTAAACTGCGATGTCACACTACAAGGATAATGCATAGTGTGATGTCACACTACATGGATATTGCACACTGAGATGTCACACTACAAGGATAATGCATACTGTGATATCACACTACAAGGATAATGTACACTGAGATGTCACACTACAAGTATAATAGGAAAATGCAAACTGTGATGTCACACTACAAGGATAATCCATACTGAGATGTCACACTACAAGAAAAATGCATAGTGTAATGTCACACTACAAGGATAATGCATAGTGTAATGTCACACTACAAGGAAAATGCATAGTGTAATTTCACACTACAAGGATAGTGCATACTGACATGTCATACTGCAATGATAATGTATACCGTGATGTCACACTACAAGGATAATGCATACTGAGATTTCATACTACAAGGATAATGCATACTGTGATGTCAGACTGCAAGGATAATGCATACTGTAATGTCACACTACAAGGATAATGCATACTGTAATGTCACACTACAAGGATAATGCATACTGTGAATTCACACTACAAGGATAATGTATACTGAGATGTCACACTACAAGGATAATGTAAATTTTGATGTCATACTGCAAGGATAATGCATACTGTGATGTCAAACTACAAGGATAATGCATACTGTGACGTCACACTACAAGAATAATGCATAGTGTAATGTCACACTACAAGGATAATGCATACTGTGATGACACACTACAAGGATAATGCATAGTGTATTGTCACACTACAAGGATAATGCATACTGTGATGTCACACTACAAGGATAATGCATAGTGTAATTTCACACTACAAGGATAGTGCATACTGATATGTCATACTGCAAGGATAATGCAAACTGTGATGTCACACTACAAGGATAGTGCATACTGTGATGTCACACTAAAAGGATAATGAATACTGAGATGTCACACTACAAGGATAATGCAAACTGTGATGTCACATTACAAGGATAATGCATAGTGTAATGTCACACTACAAGGATAATGCATAGTGTAATGTCAGACTACAAGTATACTGCATACTGTGATGTCACACTACAAGGAAAATGCATAGTGTAATTTGACACTACAAGGATAGTGCATACTGACATGTCATACTGCAAGGATAATGCAAACTGTGATGTCACACTACAAGGATAGTGCATACTGACATGTCACACTACAAGGATAATGGAAACTTTGATGTCATACTACAAGGATAATGCATAATGTGATGTCAAACTACAAGGATAATGCATACTGTGATGTCACGCAACAAGGATAATGCATACTGAGATGTCACACTACAAGGATAATGCAAACTGTGATGTCACACTACAAGAATAATGCAAACTGTGATGTCACACTACAAGGATAATTCATACTGTGATGTCACACTACAAGTATATGCATAATGTGATGTCACAGTACAAGGATAATGCATACTGTGATGTCACACTACAAGCATATGCATACTGTGATGTCACAGTACAAGGATAAAGCAAACTGTGTTGTCACACTACAAGGATAATGCATATTGTAATGTCATGCTACAAGGATAATGCATACTGTAATGTCACACTACGAAGAGAATGTATACTGAGATGTCACACTACAAGGAAAAATCAAACTGCGATGTCACACTACAAGGATAATGCAAAGTGTGATGTCACACTACAAAGATAATGCATACTGAGATGTCACACTACAAGGATAATGCATACTGTAATGTCACACTACAAGGATAATGCATAGTGTGATGTCACACTACAAGGATATTGCATACTGAGATGTCACACTACAAGGATAGTGCAAACTGTGATGTCACACTACAAGGATAATGCATACTGTGATGTCACACTACATGGATAATGCATACTGTGATGTCACACTACAAGGATATTGCATACTGTGATATCACACTACAAGGATAATGCAAACTTTGATGTCATACTACAAGGATAATGCATACTGTGATGTCACACTACAAGGATAATGCATACTGTAATGTTAAACTACAAGGATAATGCAAACTGTGATGTCACACTACAAGGATAATGCATACTGTGATGTCACACTACAAGGATAATGCATACTGTGATGTCACACTACAAGGATAATGCATAGTGTAATGTCACACTACAAGGATTATGCATTGTGTAATGTCAGACTACAAGGATAATGCATACTGACATGTCCCACTACAAGGAAAATGCAAATTTTCTGTGATGTCACCCTGCAAGGATAATGCATACTGTGATGTCACGCTACAAGGATAATGCAAACTGTGATAGCACTCTACAAGGATAATGCAAACTGTGATGTCACACTACAAGGATAATGCATAGTATAATGTCACACTGCAAGGATAATGCATACTGTGATGTGACACTACAAGGATAATGCATACTGTGATGTCACACTACAAGGACTATGCATAGTGTAATTTTTTGCTAAAAGGATAATGCATACTGAGATGTCACACTATAAGGATAATGCAAACTGTGATGTTACACTACACAGATAATGCATACTGTGATGTCACACTACAAGGATAATGCATACTGTAATGTCATACTACAAGGATAATGCATAGTGTGATGTCACACTACAAGGATAATGCATACTGTAATGTCACACTACAAGGATAATGCTTACTGTGATGTCACACTACAAGGATAATGAATACTGAGATGTCACAATACAAGGATAATGCAACTGTAATGTCACACTACAAGGATAATGCATACTGTGATGTCACACTATAAGGATAATGCATACTGTGATGTCGCACTATAAGGATAATGTATACTGAGATGTCACACTACAAGGATAATACATACTGTGATGTCACACTACAAGGATAATGCAAACTTAGATGTCACACTACAAGGATAATGCATACTGTGATGTCACACTACAAGGATAATGCAAACTTAGATGTCACACTACAAGGATAATGCATACTGTGATGTCACACTACAAGGATAATGCAAACTGTGATGTCACACTACATGGATAATGCATACTGTGATGTCATACTACATGGATAATGTATACTGTGATGTCACACTACATGGATAATGCATACTGTGATGTTACACTACAAGGATAATGCATACTGAGATGTCACACTATAAGGCTAATGCAAACTTTGATGTCACACTACAAGGACAATGCATACTGTGATGTTACACTACAAGGATAATGCAAACTGTGATGTCACACTACGTGGGTAATGCATACTGTGATGTCACTCTACAAGGATAATTCATACTGAGATGTCACACTACAAGGATAATGCATAGTGTGATGTCACACTACAAGGATAATGTATACTGAGATGCCACACTACAAGGATAATGCAAACTGTGATGTCACACTACACGGATAATGCATACTGTGATGTCACACTACAAGGATAATGCATACTGAGATGTCACACTACAAGGATAATGCATAGTGTGATGTCACACTACAAGTATAAAGTATACTGAGATGTCACACTACAAGGATAATGTATACTGAGATGTCACACTACAAGGATAATGTATACTGAGATGTCACACTGCAAGGATAATGCATAGTGTGATGTCACACCTCAAGGATAATGTATACTGAGATGTCACACTACAAGGATAATGCATGCTGTAATGTCACACTACAAGGATAATGCAAGCTGTGATGTCACACTACAAGGATAATGCATACTGAGCTGTCACACTACAAGGATAATGTATTCTGAGATGTCACACTACAAGGATAATGTATACTGAGATTTCACACTACAAGGATTATGCAAATTGTGATGTCACACTACAAGGATAATGTATACTGAGATGTAACACTACAATGATAAGGCATACTGAGATGTCATACTACACGGATAATGCATACAGTGATGTCACACTACAAGGATAATGTATACTGTGATGTCACACTACAAGGATAATGCATAGTGTGATGTCTCACTACAAGGATAATGTATACTGAGATGTGACACCACAAGGATAATGCAAACTGTGATGTCACACTACAAGGATAATGTATACTGAGAAGTCACACTACAAGGATAATGCATACTGTGATGTCACACTAAAGGATAATGTATACTGAGATGTCACACTACCAGGATAATGCAAACTGTGATGTCATAGTACAAGGATAATGCATAGTGTGAAGTCACACTACAAGGATAATGTATACTGAGATGTCACACCACAAGTATAATGCAATCTGTGATGTCACACTACAAGGATAATGCATATTGAGATGTCACACTACAAGGATAATGCATAGAGTAATTTCACGCTAAAAGGATAATGCAGACTGAGATGTCACACTACAAGGAAAATGCATAGAGTAATTTCAAGCTAAAAGGATAATGCAGACTGAGATGTCACACTACAAGGATAATGCAAACTGTGATGTCACACTACAAGGATAATGCATAGTTTAATATCAGACTACAAGGATTATGCATAGTGTAATGTCAGACTACAAGTATAATGCATTCTGTGATATCACACTACAAGGATAATGTATACTGTGATGTCACACTACAAGGAAAATGCATAGAGTAATTTCACACTACAAGGATAATGCATACTGTGATGTCACACTACAGGGAAAATGCATAGTGTAATTTCACACTACCAGGATAATGTATACTGAGATGTCATACTACAAGGATAATGCATACTGTAATGTCACACTACAAGGATAATGCATACTGTGATGTCACACTACAAGGATAATGCATAGGAGTGAGAACAATTCAACAAATGCACCAATATCATAATATATAAATGCATGGAACAAATAATAAGTAAATATGATGCCAGAGTAATGGACCAAAATACGGACTAATCGCATAGTTGAACACAAACCACACAAAAAAAAAGAGCGACAACAAGTCCAAAATTATTTTGAAATATCCATAAGAAAATTCTTTATTATAAAAAGCATACAGATGAAAAGGGCAAAACACCAGAATGTGAAAATTGGCTAAAAGCCCAAGACGCTGACACATACATCAAACATCTCTAATAGAGTGTAAATCACAGCAAAAAAATATATATAGTGTTTAAACAAACACCTCAGCACCCTCAAGCCATTAATAAATAGATAATAGCATTGGATGAAATGGCACAGGGCGGTGCTAACATGTAGAAGCACTCCATTAACTCTCAATACATGTATAATAACATACCTAGAATCATAGAATCATAGAATCGTAGAGTTGGAAGGGACCTCCTGGGCCATCTGGTCCAACCCCCTGCTCAAAGCAGGATTCGCTAAATCATCCCAGTCAGATGTCTGTCCAGCCTCTGTTTGAAGACTTCCATTGAAGGAGAACTCACCACTTCTCGTGGCAGCCTGTTCCACTCATTGATCACTCTAACTGTCAAAAAGTTTTTTCTAATATCTAATCTGTGTCTCTTCCCATTCAGTTTCATCCCATTGCTTCTAGTCTTTCCTTGTGCAAATGAGAATAAAGTTGATCCTTCTACAATGTGACAGCCCTTTAGATATTTGTAGACAGCTATTAAGTCTCCTCTCAGTCTTCTCTTTTGCAAACTAAACATTCCCAAATCCTGCAACCTTTCCTCATAAGACAGGGTTTGCAGACCGGTCACCATTCTGGTCGCTCTTTTCTGAACTTGCTCCAGTTTGTTGATGTCTTTTTTAAAATGTGGTGCCCAAAACTGGACACAATATTCCAGATGAGGTCTGACCAAAGAGGAGTAGAGGGAAATAATGACTTCACGTGATCTAGACTGTATGCTTCTGTTAATACATCCTAGAATTGCATTTGCCTTTTTTGCTGCTGCATCACACTGTTGACTCATATTCAGTCTGTGATCTATTAGTATACCCAAGTCTTTTTCACATGTGCTGTCACTTAGCCCTATTCCTCCCATTCTATATATGCTTTTTTCATTTTTATTGCCCAGATGTAGTACTTTGCATTTCTCCCTCTTAAAAACCATTCTGTTAGTTGCTGCCCACTTCTCCAGTTTATTTAAATCTTTTTGAATCCTCTCTCTCTCTTCTCTAGTATTAGCTATCCCTCCTAGCTTTGTGTCATCAGCAAATTTAATCAGTTTACCCTCAATTCCTTCATCTAAATCGTTGATAAAGATGTTGAACAATACAGGGCCCAGGACAGAGCCCTGTGGTACCCCACTTGAGACATTCTTCCAACTGGATGTGCAGCCATTTACGACCACTCTTTGGGTCCGATCACTAAGCCAGTTATGAATCCACCTAACAGTTGCCTTGTCCATTCCATACTTAGTCATTTTTTCAATAAGGATTGTATGAGAGACTTTGTCAAATGCTTTGCTGAAGTCAAGATATACTATATCTACAGCATTTCCTTGATCCACCCAATCAGTGATACCGTCATAGAAGGAAATTAAGTTAGTCTGACATGACTTATTAGTTAGAAACCCATGCTGACTCTGTTTAATCACTTCATTCTTATCCAGGTATTGACATACATGTTGTTTAATAATTTGTTCAAAGATCTTTCCTGGTATAGAAGTCAGACTCACCGGCCTATAGTTGCCTGGGTCCACCTTCTTCCCCTTTTTGAAGATAGGAACAACATTTGCTCTTCTCCAGTCTTCTGGCACTTCTCCTGTTCTCCAAGAATTTTCAAAGATTATGGAGAGGGGTTCAAAAATTTCTTCTGCTATCTCCTTCAGTACTCTGGGGTGTAATTCATCTGGACCTGGAGACTTGAATTCATTTAGGTTAGCTAAGTGTTTCCTCACTATCTTTCTGTTTATAGATATCCTGGATTCTTCTATTCCCTTAATAGGACAGTGAATAACAGTTGATGTTGCATTTCCTTTCTGAGAGAAAACAGATGCAAAATAGGAATTTAAAAGTTCAGCCTTCTCAACATCCTGTCTTACCATTTCATCATTTTCATCCTGTAAAAATCCTATAGCATCTTTGACTTTTCTTTTACTTTTGACATATCCCCAAAATCCTTTATTATTGCTTTTGACATCTCTTGCAAGCCTCAGTTCATTTTCAGCTTTAGCTAATCTGATTTGTGCCCTGCAGGTTCTGCAGACAGCATTATATTCTTCTTTAGATATGCCTCCCTCTTTCCATTTTATAAACATTTTTTTCTTCCTTTTTAGCATGTGCTTAAGTTCTGTGTTCATACATCCTGGTTTCCTTAAATGCTTCCTATTCTTCCCTCTTTTCGGAATTGTTAACAACTGTGCTTTGAGAATTTCATTTTTCAAGATTTCCCATCCTTCCTGGACATTTTTGTCTTTAAGGATATCCAGCCATTGGATCCCTCCAATTCTCTTTCTGAATCCCTTAAAATCTGCCTTTCTGAAATCTAACCTTGACGTCTGAGTCTTCACAGGTCTTCCACCTCTAGTTATCCAAAATTCTAAAATAGCATGGTCGCTACCTCCTAGGGTCCCAGCCACTTTTACCTCCTCAACCATTTCCTCCCTGTTTATAAGGATTAGATCCAAGGTAGCAGTTCCCCTTGTTTTCTCCCTTACCTTTTGGAAGATAAAGTTGTCAGCAAGAGAGGATAAGAATTTCCTTGACCTGTTAGTTTTGCCTGAGAGAGATTCCCAAAAAATGTCTGGATAGTTGAAATCTCCCATGACAACTATGTCATATTTTTTGGAGAACTTGGCCATCTGATGCATAAAGAGTTCATCTATATCTTCGGCTTGCACAGGCGGCCTGTAGTAAATGCCTACAATGGTGTCCTTTCCATTGTTCTGTCCTTGTATTCTTACCCAAACAGTTTCCACAGAACTCCCAGTCTCTGAAGCTTCAATCTCTGTGCAGATATACGCGTTTCGAACATACAATGCGACACCCCCTCCTCGTTTATCAAGTCTGTTTCTTGCAAATAAGTTGTATCCTTCTAGTCTTGTATTCCAATCATGTGTATTGTCCCACCAAGTTTCAGTGATTCCAATTACATCATATTTCTTTTCCTGTGTTAGTAGTTCCAATTCTCCTTGTTTGTTGCCCATGCTTTGTGCATTAGTATAGAAACATTTTAGTTTGTGATTGGTTTCTCTTTCTCCAATATTTTTATTAATTAGATTCTTTCGTCTTTGTTCTTCCTTTCCACTTCTAATAGCAGAGTTCTCAATAGCATTTGTCAGGTGTATGGCTTTTTCTGGTCTTTTGCTTCCCTTCCCATGTTGTTCTAGTTTAAAGCTCTCCTTACAAGTGTAGCAAGGCGACTTCCAAATACATGCTTTCCAGTCTTCGTAAGGTGCACCCCATCTCTAGCAAGTAGTCCATCGTATAAGTAGTTCACTCCGTGATCCAGAAATCCAAATCGTTGCTGACGGCACCATCGACGTAGCCAGTTGTTCACCTGCAGAATCTTATTCCACCTCCTTGTTCCATGGCCATCCACTGGGAGGATGGAAGAGAAGACCACCTGCGCTCCCAGTTCTTTCACTTTCTTGCCTAAGTCTTCAAAGTCTCTGCAGATGGTTTCCAGGTCGTTTCTTGCGGTGTCATTTGTCCCCACATGTAGTAGCAGGAATGGGTAGTCATCTGTAGGTCTGAAGAGTCCTGATATCCTGTCAGACACATCTTTAATTTTTGCACCTGGAAGACAGCACATTTCTCTTGTAGTTATATCCGGTCTGCAGATAGCGGCCTCTGTTCCTCTCAGCAGGGAATCCCCCATGACCACCACTCTCCGTTTCTTCTTCACAACATTTTTCTTTCTCCATCCAGGAGGATTCTGAAGGCGTACAAGGTTGCTGTTTGTTGGCAAAGTCTTATCCTGATGTATTTCTTCATCGTTTTCCTGCGTGAGAGCCTGGTACTGGTTTCTGAGCAGTATGGGTGCTGACTGCCTCCTGATCCTCCTGCTTCTCTGGGTCACATGTCTCCATTCCTCTGTTTCTTCAGGTGCACTTCGAATTTCTTCTCTTTCTGTAACATGAAGAGATAATTCTGCTCTGTCCAAGAACGCTTCACCTTCCTTAATGATCTTCAACGTAGCTAACCTCTCTTCGAGATTTTGCAACTTTTCCTCCAACAGGGACACAAGCTTGCATTTGTGGCATGTGAAGTTTGGCTTTTCCACTGGTAAATCTGTGAACATGTAGCAAGAAATGCAGCTCACCAAATGGCTCCTGGCCTCTTCCATCTTGAGATTTCTTAAAAACGATGAAAGATTTCCTCTTTTCAGCTGCAACCGCCAAAACCCAGTGATCGTTGAGCTCGCGGAGACTCTTCACTTATCCCAGAAGGCACTGGGAATATGCAAATGATCTCCTCAAGACTCTTCCCCTAGTTTGGCCAAAACGATAATGGAGAGAGGAGATGAGAAAATGTACCAGCGTCACCCGACGTGCGTTTCGGAGCGCTATGCTCCTTCCTCAGGATAATGCATACTGTGATGTCATACTACAAGGATAATGCATACAGTAATGTCACACTACAAGGATAATGTATACTGTGATGTCAAACTACAAGGATAATGCAAACTGTAATGTCACACTACAAGGATAATGCATACTGAGAACTAATACTGCAAGGATAATGCATACAGTAATGTCACACTACAAGGATAATGTATACTGTGATGTCACACCACAAGGATAATGCATACTGTGATGTCACTCTACAAAGATAATGCATACTGAGATGTCACACTGCAAAGATAATGCATACTGTGATGTCACACTACAAGAATAATGCAAACTGTGATGTCACACTACAAGGATAATGCATAGTGTGATGTCACACTACAAGGATATGCATAATGTGATGTCACAGTACAAGGATAATGCATACTGTGATGTCACACTACAAGGATATGCATACTGTGATGTCACACTACAAGGATAATGTATACTGTGATGTCACACTACAAGGATAATGCAAACTGTGATGTCACACTACAAGGAAAATGCATACTGAGATGTCACACTACAAGGATAATGCAAACTGTGATGTCACACTACAAGGATAATGCATACTGTGATGTCACACTACAAGGATATGCATAATGTGATGTCACAGTACAAGGATAATGCATACTGTGATGTCACACTACAAGGATATGCATACTGTGATTTCACAGTACAAGGATAATGTATACTGTGATGTCACACTACAAGGATAATGCAAACTGTGATGTCACACTACAAGGAAAATGCATACTGAGATGTCACACTTCAAGGATAATGCAAACTGTGATGTCACACTACAAGGATAATGCATATTGTAATGTCATGCTACAAGGATAATGCATAACATGATGTCACACTACAAGGATATTGCACACTGAGATGTCACACTACAAGGATAATGCATACTGTGATATCACACTACAAGGATAATGTACTCTGAGATGTCATACTACAAGGATAATGGGATAATGCAAACTGTGATGTCACACTACAAGGATAATGCATACTGAGATGTCACACTACAAGAAAAATGCATAGTGTAATGTCACACTACAAGGATAATGCATAGTGTAATGTCACACTACAAGGAAAATGCATAGTGTAATTTCACACTACAAGGATACTGCATACTGACATGTCATACTGCAATGATAATGTACACCGTGATGTCACACTACAAGGATAATGCATACTGAGATGTCATACTACAAGGATAATGCAAACTCTGTTGTCACACTGCAAGGATAATGCATACTGTGATGTCACACTACAAGGATAATGCATAGTGTAATGTCACACTACAAGGATAATGCATACTGTGACATAGTGTGACATCACAGTATGCATTATCCTTGTAGTGTGACATCACAGTATGCATTATCCTTGTAGTATTAGTTCTCAGTATGCATTATCCTTGTAGTGTGACATCTCAGTATGCGTTATCCTTGTAGTGTGACATCACAGTATGCATTATCCATGTAGTGTGACATCACAGTATGCATTATCCATGTAGTGTGACATTACAGTATGCATTATCCATGTAGTGTGACATCACAGTTTGCATTATCCTTGTAGTGTGTCATCACAGTATGCATTATCCTTGTATTGTGACATATCAGTTTACATTATTCTTGTAGTGTGACATCACAGTATGCATTATCCTTGTAGTATGACATATCAGTATGCATTATCCTTGTAGTGTGGCATCACAGTATGCATTATCCTTGTAGTGTGACATCTCAGTATACATTATCCTTGTAGTGTGACATCTCAGTATACCTTATCCTTATAGTGTGACATCACAGTATGCATTATCCTTGTAGTGTGACATCACAGTTTGCATTTTCCTTGTAGTGTGACATTACAGTTGCATTATCCTTGTATTGTGAAATCTCAGTATGCATTATCCTTGTAGTGTGACATCACAGTAAGCATAATCCTTGTAGTGTGACATTACAGTATGTATTATCCATGTAGTCTGACATCACACTATGCATTATCTTTGTAGTATGACATTACAGTATGCATTATCCTTGTAGTGTGACATCTCAGTATACCTTATCCTTATAGTGTGATATCACAGTATGCATTATCCTTGTAGTGTGACATCACAGTTTGCATTATCCTTGTAGTGTGACATTACAGTATGCATTATCCTTGTAGTGTGACATCACAGTTTGCATTATCCTTGTAGTGTGACATTACAGTTGCATTATCCTTGTATTGTTATATCTCAGTATGCATTATCCTTGTAGTGTGACATCAAATGTGACATCTCAGTATACATTATCCTTGTAGTGTGACATCTCAATATACCTTATCCTTATAGTGTGACATCACAGTATGCATTATCCTTGTAGTGTGACATCAGTTTGCATTATCCTTGTAGTGTGACATTACAGCTGCATTATCCTTGTATTGTGACATCTCAGTATGCATTATCCTTGTAGTGTGACATCACAATATGCATTATCCTTGTAGTATGACATTACAGTATGCATTATCCTTGTAGTGTGACATCATAGTATGCATTATCCGTGTAGTGTGACATCACAGTTTGCATTATCCTTGTAGTGTGACATCTCAGTATGCAATATCCTTGTAGTGTGACATCACACTATGCATTATCCTTGTAGTGTGACATTACAGTATGCATTATCCTTGTAGTGTGACATCTCAGTATGCATTATCATTGTAGTGTGACATCTCAGTATGCATTGTCTTTGTAGTGTGACATCACACTATGCATTATCCTTGTAGTGTGACATCGCAGTTTGCATTATCCTTGTAGTTTGACATCTCAGTATACATTATCCTTGTAGTGTGATATCACAGTATGCATTATCCTTGTAGCATGACATTACAATACGCATTATCCTTGTAGTGTGACATCACAGTTTGCATTATCCTTATAGTGTGACATCTCAGTATGCATTATCCTTGTAGTGTGACATCACAGTTTGCATTATCCTTGTAGTGTGACATCACAGTATACATTATCCTTGTACTGTGACATCACAGTATGCATATCCTTGTAGTGTGACATCACATTATGCATATCCTTGTAGTGTGACATCACATTATGCATATCCTTGTAGTGTGACATCACAGTATGCATTATCCTTGTAGTGTGACATCACAGTTTGCATTATTCTTGTAGTGTGACATCACAGTATGCATTATCCTTGTATTGTGACATCTCAGTATGCATTATCCTTGTAATGTGACATCACAGTAAGCATTATCCTTGTAGTGTTACATCACAGTATGCATTATCCTTGTAGTGTGACATCACAGTTTGCATTATTCTTGTAGTGTGACATCACAGTATGCATTATCCTTGCAGTGTGACATCTCAGTATGCATTATGCTTGTAGAGTGACATCACAGTATGCATTATCCTTACAGCATGACATGTCAGTATTCTCTATCCTTGTAGTGTGAAATTACACTATGCATTTTCCTTGTAGTGTGACATCACAGTATGCATTATACTTGTAGTCTGACATTACACTATGCTTTATCCTTCTAGTGTGGCATTACACTATTCATTATCCTTGTAGTGTGACATCACAGTATGCATTATCCATGCAGTGTGACATCACAGTATGCATTATCCTTGTAGTGTGACATCAGAGTTTGCATTATCCTTGTAGTGTGACATCACAGCATGCATTATCCTAGTAGTGTGACATTACACTATGCATTATTCTTGTAGTGTGACATCACAGTATGCATTATCCTTGTAGTGTGACATCACAGTATGCATTATCCTTGTAGTGTGACATCACAGTATGCATTATCCTTGTAGTGTGACATCACAGTATGCATTATCCTTGTAGTGCGACAGCACAGTATGCATTATCCTTGTAGTGCGACAGCACAGTATGCATTATCCTTGTTGTGTGACATCACAGTTTGCATTATCCTTGTAGTGTGACATCACAGCATGCATTATCCTTGTAGTGTGACATCACACTACGCATTATCCTTGTAGTGTGACAACTCAATATGCATTATCCTTGTAGTGTGACATCACAGTATGCATTATCCTTGTAGTTTGACATCACAGTTTGCATTATACCTATAGTGTGACATCAAAGTTTGCATTATCCTTGTAGTGTGACATCACAATTTTCATTATCCTTGTAGTTCGACATCACAGTATGCATTATCCTTGTAGTGTGACATGCACAGTTTCCATTATCCCTGTAGTGTGACATCACAGCATGCATTATCCTTGTAGTGTGACATCACAGTATGCGTTATCCTTGTAGTGTGACATCACAGTTTGCATTATAATTGTAGTTTGACATCACTGTTTGCATTATCTTTGTAGTGTGACATCAAATTATGCATTATCCTTGTAGTTTGACATCATAGTTTGCATTATCCTTGTAGTTTGACATCACAGTTTGCATTATCCTTGTAGTGTGACATCACAGTATGCATTATCCTTGTAGTATGACATCACAGTATGCATTATCCTTGTAGTGTGACATCACAGTTTGCATTATCCTTGTAGTGTGACATCTCAGTATACATTATCCTTGTAGTGTGGCATCACAGTATGCATTATCCTTGAAGTGTGACATCACAGTATGAATTATCCATGTAGTGTGACATCACAGTATGCACTATCCTTGTAGTGTGACATCACAGTTTGCATTATTCTTGTAGTGTGACATCACAGCATGCATTATCCTTGTAGTGTGACATCACAGTACGCATTCTCCTTGTAGTGTGACATCTCAATATGCATTATCCTTGTAGTGTGACATCACAGTATGCATTATCTTTGTAGTTTGACATCACAGTTTGCATTATCTTTGTAGTGTGACATGACAGTTTGCATTATCCTTGTAGTGTGACATCAAAGTATGCATTATCCTTGCAGTATGACACGTCAGTATGCACTTTCCTTGTAGTGTGAAATTACACTATGCATTTTCCATGTAGTGTGACATCACAGTATGCATTATACTTGTAGTCTGACATTACACTATGCATTATCCTTGTAGTGTGACATTACGCTATGCATTAACCTTGTAGAGTGACATCACAGTTTGCATTATCCTTGTAGTGTGACATTACAGTTTGCATTATCCTTGTAGTGTGACATCACAGTTTGCATTATCCTTGCAGTTTGACATGTCAGTATGCACTATCCTTGTAGTGTGACATCACAGTTTGCATTATCCTTGCAGTTTGACATGTCAGTATGCACTATCCTTGTAGTGTGACATCACAGTTTGCATTATCCTTGCAGTATGACATGTCAGTATGCACTATCCTTGTAGTGTGAAATTACACTATGCATTTTCCTTGTAGTGTGACATCACAGTATGCAGTATACTTGTAGTCTGACATTACACTATGCATTATCCTTGTAGTGTGACATTACACTATGCATTATCCTTGTAGTGTGACATCACAGTTTGCATTATCCTTGTAGTGTGACATCTCAGTATTCATTATACTTTTAGTGTGACATCACAGTATGCACTATCCTTGTAGTGTGACATCACAGTTTGCATTATCCTTGCAGTATGACATATCAGTATGCACTATCCTTGTAGTGTGAAATTACACTATGCATTATCCTTGTAGTGTGACATCACAGTATGCATTATCCTTGTAGTGTGACAATACACTATGCATTATCCTTGTAGTGTGTCATCACAGTATGCATTATCCTTGCAGTATGACATCAAAATTTACATTATCCTTGTAGTGTGACATCTCAGTATACATTATCCTTGTAGTGTGAATTCACAGTATGCATTATCCTTGTAGTGTGACATTACAGTATGCATTATCCTTGTAGTGTGACATTACAGTATGCATTATCCTTGTAGTGTGATATTACAGTATGCATTATCCTTGTAGTGTGACATCACGGTATACATTATCATTGCAGTATGACATATCAGTATGCACTATCCTTGTAGTGTGAAATTACACTATGCATTTTCCTTGTAGTGTGACATTACACTATGCATTATCCTTGTAGTGTGACATAACACTATGCATTTTTCTTGTAGAGTGACATCTCAGTATGGATTATCCTTGTAATGTGACATCACAGTTTGCATTATCCTATTATCGTTGTAGTGTGACATCTCAGTGTACATTATCCTTGTAGTGTGATATCACAGTATGCATTATCCTTGTAATGTGACATCTCAGTATGCATTATCTTTGTAGTGTGACATCACACTATGCATTATCCTTGTAGTGTGACATCGCAGTTTGCATTATCCTTGTAGTGTGATATCACAGTATACATTATCCTTGTAGCGTGACATTACAATACGCATTATACTTGTAGTGTGACATCACAGTTTGCATTATCCTTGTAGTGTGACATCTCAGTATGCATTTTCCTTGTACTGTGACATCACAGTATACATTATCCTTGTACTGTGACATCACAGTATGCATATCCTTGTAGTGTGACATCACAGTATGCATTATCCTTGTACTGTGACATCACGTTATGCATATCCTTGTAGTGATACATCACAGTATGCATTATCCTTGTAGCGTGACATCACAGTTTGCATTATTCTTGTAGTGTGACATCACAGTATGCATTATCCTTGCAGTGTGACATCTCAGTATGCATTATGCTTGTAGAGTGACATCACAGTATGCATTATCCTTGTGGTGTGACATCACAGTATACATTATCCTTGCAGCATGACATGTCAGTATGCTCTATCCTTGTAGTGTGAAATTACACTATGCATTTTCCTTGTAGTGTGATATCACAGTATGCATTATACTTGTAGTCTGACATTACACTATGCTTTATCCTTGTAGTGTGACATTACACTATGCATTATCCATGTATTGTAACATCTCAGTATGCATTATCCTTGTAGTGTGACATCACAGTATGCATTATCCTTGTAATGTGACATCACAGTATGCTTTAGCCTTGTAGTGTGACATCTCAGTATACATTATCCTTGTAGTGTGACATCTCAATATACTTTATCCTTATAGTGTGACATCACAGTTTGCATTATCCTTGTAGTGTGACATCACAGTTTGCATTATCCTTGTAGTGTGACATTACAGCTGCTTTATCCTTGTATTGTGACATCTCAGTATGCATTATCCTTGTAGTGTGACATTACAGTATGCATTATCCTTGTAGTGTGACATCACAGTATGCATTATCCGTGTAGTGTGACATCACAGTTTAATTATCCTTGTAGTGTGACATCTCAGTATGCAATATCCTTGTAGTGTGGCATCACACTATGCATTATCCTTGTATTTTGACATTACAGTATGCATTATCCTTGTAGTGTGACATCTCAGTATGCATTATCTTTGTAGTGTGACATCTCAGTATGCATTATCTTTGTAGTGTGACATCACACTATGCATTATCCTTATAGTGTGACATCACAGTTTGCATTATCCTTATAGTGTGACATCTCAGTATGCATTATCCTTGTAGTGTGACAACACAGTTTGCATTATCCTTGTAGTGTGACATCACAGTATACATTATCCTTGTACTGTGACATCACAGTATGCATATCCTTGTAGTGTGACATCACAGTATGCATTATCCTTGTAGTGTGACATCACAGTTTGCATTATTCTTGTAGTGTGACATCACAGTATGCATTATCCTTGTAGTGTGACATCACAGTAAGCATTATCTTTGTAGAGTGACATTACAGTATGCATTATCCTTGTAGTGTGACATTACAGTATGCATTATCCTTGTAGTGTGACATCACACTATGCATTATCATTGTAGTGTGACATCACAGTTTGCATTATCCTTGTAGTGTGACATCACAGTATACATTATCCTTGTACTGTGACATCACAGTATGCATATCCTTGTAGTGTGACATCACATTATGCATATACTTGTAGAGTGACATCACATTATGCATATCCTTGTAGTGTGACATCACAGTATGCATTATCCTTGTAGTGTGACATCACAGTTTGCATTATTCTTGTAGTGTGACATCACAGTATGCATTATCCTTGTATTGTGACATCTCAGTATGCATTATCCTTGTAGTGTGACATCACAGTAAGCATTATCCTTGTAGTGTGACATTACAGTATGCATTATCCTTGTAGTGTGACATCACACTATGCATTATCCTTGTAGTATGACATTACAGTATGCATTATCCTTGTAGTGTGACATCACAGTATGCATTATCCGTGTAGTGTGACATCACAGTTTGCATTATCCTTGTAGTGTGACATCTCAGTATGCAATATCCTTGTAGTGTGACATCACACTATGCATTATCCTTGTAGTGTGACATTACAGTATGCATTATGCTTGTAGTGTGACATCTCAGTATGCATTATCTTTGTAGTGTGACATCTCAGTATGCATTACCTTTGCAGTGTGACATCACACTATGCATTATCCTTGTAGTGTGACATCGCAGTTTGCATTATCCATGTCGTGTGACATCTCAGTATACATAATCCTTGCAGTGTGACATCACTGTATACATTATCCTTGTACTGTGACATCACATTATGCATATCCTTGTAGTGTGACATCACAGTATGCATTATCCTTGTACTGTGACATCACAGTATGTATTATCCTTGTAGTGTGACATCACAGTTTGCATTATCCTTGTAGTGTGACATCACAGTAAGCATTATCCTTGTAGTGTGACATTACAGTATGCATTATCCTTGTAGTGTGACATCACACTATGCATTATCCTTGTAGTATGACATTACAGTATGCATTATCCTTGTAGTGTGACATCACAGTATGCATTATCCGTGTAGTGTGACATCACAGTTTGCATTATCCTTGTAGTGTGACATCTCAGTATGCAATATCCTTGTAGTGTGACATCACACTATGCATTATCCTTGTAGTGTGACATTACAGTATGCATTATGCTTGTAGTGTGACATCTCAGTATGCATTATCTTTGTAGTGTGACATCTCAGTATGCATTACCTTTGTAGTGTGACATCACACTATGCATTATCCTTGTAGTGTGACATCGCAGTTTGCATTATCCATGTCGTGTGACATCTCAGTATACATAATCCTTGCAGTGTGACATCACTGTATACATTATCCTTGTACTGTGACATCACATTATGCATATCCTTGTAGTGTGACATCACAGTATGCATTATCCTTGTACTGTGACATCACAGTATGTATTATCCTTGTAGTGTGACATCACAGTTTGCATTATCCTTGTAGTGTGACATTACAGTTTGCATTATCCTTGTAGTGTGACATGCACAGTTTCCATTATCCCTGTAGTGTGACATCACAGCATGCATTATCCTTGTAGTGTGACATCACAGTATGAGTTATCCTTGTAGTGTGACATCACAGTTTGCATTATAATTGTAGTTTGACATCACTGTTTGCATTATCTTTGTAGTGTGACATCAAATTATGCATTATCCTTGTAGTTTGACATCATAGTTTGCATTATCCTTGTAGTTTGACATCACAGTTTGCATTATCCTTGTAGTGTGACATCACAGTATGCATTATCCTTGTAGTATGACATCACAGTATGCATTATCCTTGTAGTGTGACATCACAGTTTGCATTATCCTTGTAGTGTGACATCTCAGTATACATTATCCTTGTAGTGTGGCATCACAGTATGCATTATCCTTATAGTGTGACATCACACTATGCATTATCCTTATAGTGTGACATCACAGTTTGCATTATCCTTATAGTGTGACATCTCAGTATGCATTATCCTTGTAGTGTGACATCACAGTTTGCATTATCCTTGTAGTGTGACATCACAGTATACATTATCCTTGTAGTGTGACATCACAGTATACATTATCCTTGTACTGTGACATCACAGTATGCATATCCTTGTAGTGTGACATCACAGTATGCATTATCCTTGTAGTGTGACATCACAGTTTGCATTTTTCTTGTAGTGTGACATCACAGTATGCATTATCCTTGTAGTGTGACATCACAGTATGCATTATCCTTGTAGTGTGACATTACAGTATGCATTATCCTTGTAGTGTGACATCACACTATGCATTATCCTTGTAGTGTGACATCACAGTTTGCATTATCCTTGAAGTGTGACATCACAGTATACATTATCCTTGTACTGTGACATCACAGTATGCATATCCTTGTAGTGTGACATCACATTATGCATATCCTTGTAGTGTGACATCACATTATGCATATCCTTGTAGTGTGACATCACAGTATGCATTATCCTTGTAGTGTGACATCACAGTTTGCATTATTCTTGTAGTGTGACATCACAGTATGCATTATCCTTGTATTGTGACATCTCAGTATGCATTATCCTTGTAGTGTGACATTACAGTATGCATTATGCTTGTAGTGTGACATCTCAGTATGCATTATCTTTGTAGTGTGACATCTCAGTATGCATTACCTTTGTAGTGTGACATCACATTATGCATTATCCTTGTAGTGTGACATCGCAGTTTGCATTATCCATGTAGTGTGACATCTCAGTATACATAATCCTTGTAGTGTGACATCACTGTATACATTATCCTTGTACTGTGACATCACAGTATGCATATCCTTGTAGTGAGACATTACAATACGCATTATCCTTGTAGTGTGACATCACAGTTTGCATTATCCTTGTAGTGTGACATCTTAGTATGCATTATCCTTGTAGTGTGACATCACTGTATACATTATCCTTGTACTGTGACATCACATTATGCATATCCTTGTAGTGTGACATCACAGTATGCATTTTCCTTGTACTGTGACATCACAGTATGCATTATCCTTGTAGTGTGACATCACAGTGTGCATTATCCTTGTAGTGTGACATTACAGTTTGCATTATCCTTGTAGTGTGATATCACAGTTTGCATTATCCTTGCAGTATCCTTGTAGTGTGAAATTACACTATGCATTTTCCTTGTAGTGTGACATCACAGTATGCATTATCCTTGTAGTGTGACAATACACTATGCATTATCCTTGTAGTGTGTCATCACAGTATGCATTATCCTTGTAGTGTGACATTACACTATGCATTATCCCTGTAATGTGACATCACAGTTTGCATTATCCTTGTAGTGTGACATCTCAGTATTCATTAGCCTTTTAGTGTGACATCACAGTATGCACTATCCTTGTAGTGTGACATCACAGTTTGCATTATCCTTGCAGTATGACATATCAGTATGCACTATCCTTGTAGTGTGAAAGCACACTATGCATTATCCTTGTAGTGTGACATCACAGTATGCATTATCCTTGTAGTGTGACAATACACTATGCATTATCCTTGTAGTGTGTCATCACAGTATGCATTATCCTTGTAGTGTGACATTACACTATGCATTATTCTTGCAGTATGACATCAAAATTTACATTATCCTTGTAGTGTGACATCTCAGTATGCATTATCCTTGTAGTGTGACATTACAGTATGCATTATCCTTGCAGTCTGACATCACAGTATGCATTATCCTTGTAGTATGAAATCTCAGTATGCATTATCCTTGTAGTGTGACATCACGGTATACATTATCATTGTAGTATGACATGTCAGTATGCACTATCCTTGTAGTGTGAAATTACACTATGCATTTTCCTTGTAGTGTGACATTACACTATGCATTATCCTTGTAGTGTGACATTACACTATGCATTTTTCTTGTAGTGTGACATCTCAGTATGGATTATCCTTGTAGTGGGACATCACAGTTTGCATTATTATATTATCCTTGTAGTGTGACATCTCAGTGTACATTATCCTTGTAGTGTGATATCACAGTATGCATTATCCTTGTAGTGTGACATCTCAGTGTGCAATATCCTTGTAGTGTGACATCACACTATGCATTATCCTTGTAGTGTGACATTACAGTATGCATTATCCTTGTAATGTGACATCTCAGTATGCATTATCTTTGTAGTGTGACATCACACTATGCAATATCCTTGTAGTGTGACATCACAGTTTGCATTATCCTTGTAGTGTGATATCACAGTATGCATTATCCTTGTAGCATGACATTACAATACGCATTTTCCTTGTAGTGTGACATCACAGTATGCATTATCCTTGTAGTATGACATCACAGTTTGCATTATCCTTGTAGTTTGACACCTCAGTATACATTATCCTTGTAGTGTGATATCACAGTATGCATTATCCTTGTAGCATGACATTACAATACGCATTATCCTTGTAGTGTGACATCACAGTTTGCATTATCCTTATAGTGTGACATCTCAGTATGCATTATCCTTGTATTGTGACATCACAGTTTGAATTATCCTTGTAGTGTGACATCACAGTATACATTATCCTTGTACTGTGACATCACAGTATTCATATCCTTGTAGTGTGACATCACATTATGCATATCCTTGTAGTGTGACATCACATTATGCATATCCTTGTAGTGTGACATCACAGTATGCATTATCCTTGTAGTATGACATCACAGTTTGCATTATTCTTGTAGTGTGACATCACAGTATGCATTATCCTTGTATTGTGACATCTCAGTATGCATTATCCTTGTAGTGTGACATCACAGTAAGCATTATCCTTGTAGTGTGACATTACAGTATGCATTATCCTTGTAGTGTGACATCACACTATGCATTATCCTTGTAGTATGACATTACAGTATGCATTATCCTTGTAGTGTGACATCACAGTATGCATTATCTGTGTAGTGTGACATCACAGCTTGCATTATCCTTGTAGTGTGACATCTCAGTATGCAATATCCTTGTAGTGTGACATCACACTATGCATTATCCTTGTAGTGTGACATCGCAGTTTGCATTATCCATGTAGTGTGACATCTCAGTATACATAATCCTTGTAGTGTGATATCACAGTATGCATTATCCTTGTACTGTGACATCACAGTTTGCATATCCTTGTAGTGTGACATCACAGTTTGCATTATCCTTGTAGTGTGACATCTCAGTATGCATTATCCTTGTAGTGTGACATCACAGTATGCATTATCCTTGTACTGTGACATCACATTATGCATATCCTTGTAGTGTGACATCACAGTTTGCATTATTCTTGTAGTGAAACATCACAGTATGCATTATCCTTGCAGTGTGACATCTCAGTATGCATTATGCTTGTTGAGTGACATCACAGTATGCATTATCCTTGTGGTGTGACATCACAGTATACATTATCCTTGCAGCATGACATGTCAGTATGCTCTATCCTTGTAGTGTGAAATTACACTATGCATTTTCCTTGTAGTGTGACATCACAGTATGCATTATACTTGTAGTCTAACATTACACTATGCATTATCCTTGTAGTGTGACATCTCAGTATGCATTATCCTTGTAGTGTGACATCAGAGTTTGCATTATCCTTGTAGTGTGACATCACACAACGCATTATCCTTGTAATGTGACAACTCAATATGCATTATCCTTGTAGTGTGACATCACAGTTTGCATTATCCTTGTAGTTTGACATCACAGTTTGCATTATCCTTGTAGTTTGACATCACAGTTTGCATTATCCCTATGGTGTGACATCAAAGTTTGCATTATCCTTGTAGTGTGACTTCACAATTTTCATTATCCTTGTAGTTCGACATCACAGTATGCATTATCCTTGTAGTGTGACATGCACAGTTTGCATTATCCTTGTAGTGTGAAATAACAGCATGCATTATCCTTGTAGTGTGACATCACAGTATGCATTATCCTTGTAGAGTGACATCACAGTTTGCATTATAATTGTAGTTTGACATCACATTTTGCATTATCCTTGTAGTTTGACATCACAGTTTGCATTATCCTTGTAGTTTGACATCACAGTTTGCATTATCCTTGCAGTGTGACATCACAGTATGCATTATCCTTGTAGTGTGACATTACAGTATGCATTATCCTTGTAGTGTGACATTACAGTAGGCATTATCCTTGTAGAGTGACATCACAGTTTGCATTATAATTGTAGTTTGACATCACATTTTGCATTATCCTTGTAGTTTGACATCACAGTTTGCATTATCCTTGTAGTTTGACATCACAGTTTGCATTATCCTTGTAGTTTGACATCACAGTTTGCATTATCCTTGTAGTTTGACATCACAGTTTGCATTATCCTTGCAGTGTGACATCACAGTATGCATTATCCTTGTAGTGTGATATTACAGTATGCATTATCCTTGTAGTGTGACATTACAGTTTGCATTATCCTTGTAGTTTGACATTACAGTTTGCATTATCCTTGTAGTTTGACATCACAGTATACATTATCCTTGTAGTGTGACATTACTGTATGCATTATTCTTGTAGTATGACATCACAGTATGCATTATTCTAGTAGTGTGACATGACAGTATGCATTATCCTTGTAGTATGACATCTCAGTATACATTATCCTAGTAGTGTGACATTACATTATGCATTATCCTTGTAGTATGACATCTCAATATACATTATCCTTGTAGTGTGACATCACAGTATGTATTATCCTTGTAGTCTGACATCACAGTTTGCATTATCCTTGTAGTGTGACATTACAGTTGCATTATCCTTGTATTGTGACATCTCAGTATGCATTATCCTTGTAGTGTGACATCTCAGTATGCATTATCCTTGTAGTGTGACATCAGAGTTTGCATTATCCTTGTAGTGTGACATCACACTATGCATTATCCTTGTAGTGTGACAACTCAATATGCATTATCCTTGTAGTGTGACATCACAGTTTGCATTATCCTTGTAGTTTGACATCACAGTTTGCATTATCCTTGTAGTGTGACATCACACTACGCATTATCCTTGTAGTGTGACAACTCAATATGCATTATCCTTGTAGTGTGACATCACAGTTTGCATTATCCTTGTAGTTTGACATCACAGTTTGCATTATCCTTGTAGTTTGACATCACAGTTTGCATTATCCCTATGGTGTGACATCAAAGTTTGCATTATCCTTGTAGTGTGACTTCACAATTTTCATTATCCTTGTAGTTCGACATCACAGTATGCATTATCCTTGTAGTGTGACATGCACAGTTTGCATTATCCTTGTAGTGTGAAATAACAGCATGCATTATCCTTGTAGTGTGACATCACAGTATGCATTATCCTTGTAGAGTGACATCACAGTTTGCATTATAATTGTAGTTTGACATCACATTTTGCATTATCCTTGTAGTTTGACATCACAGTTTGCATTATCCTTGTAGTTTGACATCACAGTTTGCATTATCCTTGCAGTGTGACATCACAGTATGCATTATCCTTGTAGTGTGACATTACAGTATGCATTATCCTTGTAGTGTGACATTACAGTATGCATTATCCTTGTAGAGTGACATCACAGTTTGCATTATAATTGTAGTTTGACATCACATTTTGCATTATCCTTGTAGTTTGACATCACAGTTTGCATTATCCTTGTAGTTTGACATCACAGTTTGCATTATCCTTGTAGTTTGACATCACAGTTTGCATTATCCTTGCAGTGTGACATCACAGTATGCATTATCCTTGTAGTGTGACATTACAGTATGCATTATCCTTGTAGTGTGACATTACAGTTTGCATTATCCTTGTAGTTTGACATTACAGTTTGCATTATCCTTGTAGTTTGACATCACAGTATACATTATCCTTGTAGTGTGACATTACTGTATGCATTATTCTTGTAGTATGACATCACAGTATGCATTATCCTAGTAGTGTGACATGACAGTATGCATTATCCTTGTAGTATGACATCTCAGTATACATTATCCTAGTAGTGTGACATTACATTATGCATTATCCTTGTAGTATGACATCTCAGTATACATTATCCTTGTAGTGTGAAATTACACTATGTATTTTCCTTGTAGTGTGACATCACAGTATGCATTATCCTTGTAGTGTGACATCACAGTATGTATTATCCTTGTAGTCTGACATCACAGTTTGCATTATCCTTGTAGTGTGACATTACAGTTGCATTATCCTTGTATTGTGACATCTCAGTATGCATTATCCTTGTAGTGTGACATCTCAGTATGCATTATCCTTGTAGTGTGACATCTCAGTATACATTATCCTTGTAGTGTGACATCTCAGTATACCTTATCTTTATAGTGTGACATCACAGTATGCATTATCCTTGTAGTGTGACATCACAATTTGCATTATCCTTGTAGTGTGACATTACAGTAAGCATTATCCTTGTAGTATGACATTACAGTATGCATTATCCTTGTAGTGTGACATCATACTATGCATTATCCTTGTAGTATGACATTATAATATGCATTATCCTTGTAGTGTGACATCACATTTTGCATTATCCTTGTAGTGACATCTCAGTATGCATTATCCTTGTAGTGTGACATCACAGTTTGCATTATCCTTGTAGAGTGACATCACAGTATATATTATCCCTGTACTGTGACATCACAGTATGCATATCCTTGTAGTGTGACATCACATTATGCATATCCTTGTAGTGTGACATCACATTATGCATTATCCTTGTAGTGTGACATCACAGTTTGCATTATTCTTGTAGTGTGACATCACAGTATGCATTATCCTTGTATTGTGCCATCTCAGTATGCATTATTCTTGTAGTGTGACATCACAGTAAGCATTATCCTTGTAGTATGACATTACAGTATGCATTATCCTTGTAGTGTGACATCACACTATGCATTATCCTTGTAGTGTGACATCACACTATGCATTATCCTTGTAGTATGACATGACAGTATGCATTATCCTTGTAGTGTGACATCACAGTATGCATTATACGTGTAGTGTGACATCACAGTTTGCATTATCCTTGTAGTGTGACATCTCAGTATGCATTATCCTTGTAGTGTGACATTACAGTATGCATTATCCTTGTAGTGTGACATCTCAGTATGCATTATCAGTGTAGTGTGACATCTCAGTATGCATTATCTTTGTAGTGTGACATCACACTATGCATTATCCTTGTAGTGTGACATCGCAGTTTGCATTATCCTTGTAGTGTGACATCTCAGTATACATTATCCTTTAGTGTGACATCACAGTTTGCATTATCCTTGTAGTGTAACATCTCAGAATGCATTATCCTGGTAGTGTGACATCTCAGTATACATTATCCTTTAGTGTAACATCACAGTATGCATTATCCTTGTAGTGTGACAACTCAGTATGCATTATCCTTGTAGTGTGACTTGTCATTATACATTATCCTTGTAGTGTGACATCACAGTTTGCATTATCCTTGTACTGTGACATCTCAGTATACATTATCCTTGTAGTGTGACATCTCAGTATACATTATCCTTGTAGTGTGACAGCTTAGTATGCATTATTCTTGTAGTGTGACATCACAGTATGCATTATCCTTGTAGTGTGACATCACAGTTTGCATTATCCTTGTAGTGTGACATCACAGTTTGCATTATCCTTGTAGTGTGACATCACAGTTTGCATTATCCTTGTAGTGTGACATCACAGTTTGCATTATCCTTGTAGTGTGATGTCTCAGTATACACTTTTAGGGTATGTTGCCATGGTCCAGAAACATTCACTATTTGTTGTGGATTGGACGCTGCGTACAGCTGCAGCATCCAAATGTTACAGCATATTGGAGGGGATTTCATGAAATCCCGTCTCCACTATGCGTGCAGGGCTGCATCCGTCGGCCCTGCGTATCTGGACATGCAGTGCATCTTTCCTGACCGCAACATGTCTATTTATCTTGTGGAGACGCTATGCATTATCCTTGTAGTGTGACATCACAGTATGCATCATCCTTGTAGTGTGACATCATAGTATACACTATCCTTGTAGTATGACATTACAATATGCATTATCCTTGTAGAGTGCCATCACAGTATGCATTATCCTTGTAGTGTGACATCACAGTTTGCATTATCCTTGTAGTTTAACATTACAGTATTCATTATCCTTGTAGTGTGACATTACACTATCCATTATCCTTGTAGTGATGTCACAGTATGCATTATCCTTGTAGCTTGACATCACAGTATGCATTATCCTTGTAGTATGACATCAAAGTTTGCATTATCCTTGTAGTGTGACATCACAGTATGCATTATCCATGTAGTGTGACATCACAGTATGCATCATCCTTGTAGTGTGACATCACAGTTTGCACTATCCTTGTAGTTTGACATCTCAGTATACATTATCTTTGTAGTGTGACATCACACTATGCATTATCCTTGTAGTGTAACATCGCAGTTTGCTTTATCCTTGTAGTGTGACATCTCAGTATACATTATCCTTGTTGTGTGATATCACAGTATGCATTATCCTTGTAGTGTGACATCACACTATGCAATATCCTTGTAGTGTGACATCACAGTTTGCATTATCCTTGTAGTGTGACATCTCAGTATACATTCTCTTCGTAGTGTGACATTACAGTATGCATTATCCTTGTAGCATGACATTACAATACGCATTATCCTTGTAGTGTGACATCACAGTTTGCATTATCCTTGTAGTGTGACATCACAGTATACATTATCCTTGTACTGTGACATCACAGTATGCATATCCTTGTAGTGTGACATCACAGTATACATTATCCTTGTACTGTAACATCACATTATGCATATCCTTGTAGTGTGACATCACAGTTTGCATTATTCTAGTAGTGTGACATCACAGTATGCATTATCCTTGTAGTGTGACATCACAGTTTGCATTATCCTTGTAGTGTGACATCTCAGTATAAATTATCTTCGTAGTGTGACATTACAGTATGCATTATCCTTGTAGTGTGACATTACAGTATGCATTATCCTTGTAGAGTGACATCACAGTATACATTATCCTTGTAGTATGACATTACAATATGCATTATCCTTGTAGTGTGACATTGCACTATGCATTATCCTTGTAGTGTGACATCACAGTATGCATTATCCTTAGTGTGACATCTCAGTATATATTATCTTCGTAGTGTGACATTACACTATGCATTATCCTTGTAGTGTGACAATACACTATGCATTATCCTTGTAGTGTGACATCACAGTTTGCATTATTCTTGCAGTATGACATGTCAGTGTGCACTGTCCTTGTAGTGTGAAATTACACTATTCATTATCCTTGTAGTGTGACATCACAGTATGCATTATCCTTGTAGTGTGACAATACACTCTGCATTATCCTTGTAGTGTGTCATCACAGTATGCATTATGCTTGTAGTGTGACATTACACTATGCATTATCCTTGTTGTGTGACGTCACAGTATGCATTATCCTTGTAGTGTGACATCTCAGTATACATTATCCTTGTAGTGTGAATTCACAGTATGCATTATCCTTGTAGTGTGACATTACAGTATGCATTATCCTTGCAGTCTGACATCTCAGTATGCATTATCCTTGTAGTGTGACATCACGGTATACATTTTCATTGCAGTATGACATGTCAGTATGCAGTATCCTTGTAGTGTGAAATTACACTATGCATTTTCCTTGTAATGTGACATTACACTATGCATTATCCTTGTAGTGTGACATTACACTTTGCATTTTTCTTGTAGTGTGACATCTCAGTATGCATTATCCTTGTAGTGTGACATCACAGTTTGCATTATCCTATTATCCTTGTAGTGACATCTCAGTGTGCAATATCCTTGTAATGTGACATCACACTATGCATTATCCTTGTAGTGTGACATTACAGTATGCATTATCCTTGTAGTGTGACATTACAGTATGCATTATCTTTGTAGTGTGACATCACACTATGCATTATCCTTGTAGTGTGACATCGCAGTTTGCATTATCCTTGTAGTGTGATATCACAGTATGCATTATCCTTGTAGCATGACATTTCAATACGCAGTATCCTTGTAGTGTGACATCACAGTTTGCATTATCACACTACTTGTGATCTTGTTAATTAAATCAGAGATTTCGGACCATAAAGGTCTGATTTTTGAACAATCCCAGAACATGTGGAGTAAGCTACCTACTTCACCACAATTTCTCCAGCAATCCGGGGATCTACCAGGAAAGATTTTTGCTAGTTTAAAGGGGGTAAAGTACCATCTGGACAGGATTTTGAAGAATGATTCGTGAAGATTAGCACATATGTTAGACGAGTATGTTGATTTCAGTGCTTTAGACCAGGGTTTCCCAACTCCAGTCCTCAAGGCACACCAACAGATCATGTTTTCAGGATTTCCTTAGTATTGCTCAGGTGATAATTGCTTCACCTGTGCAATACAAAGGAAATCCTGAAAACATGATCTGTTGGTGTGCCTTGAGGACTGGAGTTGGGAAACCCTGCTTTAGACCATTGTTGTTGAGTTCTCGAAATGTTGAGGTCCTTTTCCCAGTTAAGCATAAAAGTAGTTTTTTCTGGAGTATTGCTAGAATTAAGAAAATCATAAATATTTCTCGACTTCCAATAATATTTGTTGCCGGGATTACAAATCAGTGAGCTTGTGGAATCTGTTATAAAAGTCCTTTTTCTTAAAAGCTTCTTAATGAGTTTCTTTAAGTTAGATAGAAACTGAAAGTCATTAGTAGTAAAATTAAATTTAGTTCGGAGTAAATTATTGCAACTACTTTACTTTTGGAGAAAATTCAAAACATTCATTATTCAATAGAGCCCAATAGCAAAAATCAGGTTTTGAATGAAGAATCACATTTCTTGTTAGAATCATGCAGGATTGAAATTTTTGATGGTTTTTTACTCCTCTCAACAGCCCAAACAAGTTTCTAAAAGGATGAGTTTGCAACTACTTTACTTTTGGAGAAAATTCAAAACATTCATTATTCAATAGGGCCCAAAATATCAAAAACCAGCGGTTTGAATGAAGACTCACATTTCTTGGTAGAATCATGCAGGACTGAAATTTTTGATGTTTTTCTACTCCTCTCATGAGCCCAAACAAGACTCTAAAAGGATAAGTTTGCAACTACTTTACTTTTGGAGAAAATGCAAAACATTCATTATTCAATTGAGCCCAATAGCAAAAATCAGGTTTTGAATGAAGAATCACATTCCTTGGTAGAATCATGCAGGATTGAAATTTTTGATGGTTTTTGACTCCTCTCAACAGCCCAAACAAGTTTCTAAAAGGATGAGTTTGCAACTTCTTTACTTTTGGAGTAAATTCAAAACATTCATTATTCAATAGAGCCCAATAGCAAAAACCAGCGTTTTGAATGAGAGCCCAATAGCAAAAATCAGGTTTTGAATGAAGAATCACATTTCTTGGTAGAATCATGCAGGATTGAAATTTTTGATGGTTTTTTACTCCTCTCAACAGCCCAAACAAATTTCTAAAAGGATGAGTTTGCAACTTCTTTACTTTTGGAGTAAATTCAAAACATTCATTATTCAATAGGGCCCAAAATATCAAAAACCAGCGGTTTGAATGAACACTCACATTTCTTGGTAGAATCATGCAGGACTGAAATTTTTGATATTTGACATGTCAGTATGCACTATCCTTGTAGTATGAAATTACACTATGCATTTTCCTTTTAGTGTGACATCTCAGTATGCATTATCCTTGTAGTGTGATATCACAGTATGCATTATCCTTGTAGTGTGACATCACAGTATACATTATCCTTGTAGTATGACATCTCAGTATACATTATCCTTGTAGTGTGACATCACAGTATGCATTATCCTTGTAGTGTGACATCACAGTATGCATTATCCTTGTAGTATGACATCTCAGTATACATTATCCTTGCAGTGCGAAATTACTCTATGCATTTTCCTTGTAGTTTGACATCACAGTATACATTTTCCTTGTAGTGTGCTATCACAGTATGCATTATACTTTTAGTGTGACATCTCAATATGCATTATCCTTGTAGTGTGACTTCAGTTTGCATTATCCTTGTAGTGTGACATCTCAATATGCATTATCCTTGTAGTGTCACTTCACACTATGCATTATCCTTGTAGTGTGACATCTCAGTATGCATTATCCTGGTAGTGTGACATCTCAGTATACATTATCCTTTAGTGTGACATCACAGTATGCATTATCCTTGTAGTGTGACATCTCAGTATGCATTATCCTTGTAGTGTGACTTCTCAGTATACATTATCCTTGTAGTGTGACATCACAATATACATTATCCTTGTAGTGTGACATCACTGTTTGCATTATCCGTGTAGTATGACATCTCAGTATACATTATCCTTGTAGTATGACATCACAATTTGCATTATCCTTGTAGTGTGACATCTCAGTATACATTATCCTTGTAGTGTGACATCTCAGTATACATTATCCTTGTTGTGTGACATCACACTATGCATTATCCTTGTAGTGTGACATCTCACTATACATTATCCTTGTAGTGTGACATCTCAGTATACATTATCCTTGTAGTGTGACATCTCAGTATACATTATCCTTGTAGTGTGACATCACACTATGCATTATCCTTGTAGTGTGACATCTCAGTATGCATTATCCTTGTAGTGTGACATCACAGTATGCATTATCCGTGTAGTGTGACATCACAGTTTGCATTATCCTTGTAGTGTGTCATCTCAGTATAGATTATCCTTGTAGTGTGACATCACACTATGCATTATCCTTGTAGTGTGACATCTCAGTATGCATTATCCTTGTAGTGTGACATCACAGTATGCATTATCCACGTAGTGTGACATCACAGTATGCATTATCCTTGTAGTGTAACATCACAGTATGCATTGTCCTTGTAGTGTGACATCAAAGTTTGCATTATCCTTGTAGTGTGACATCTCAGTATGCGTTATCCTTGTAGTATGACATTACAGTATGCATTATCCTTGTAGTGTGACATCACAGTATGCATTATCCTTGTAGTGTGACATCAAAGTTTGCATTATCCTTGTAGTGTGACATCTCAGTATGCGTTATCCTTGTAGTGTGACATCACAGTATGCATTATCCATGTAGTGTGACATCACAGTATGCATTATCCATGTAGTGTGACATCACAGTATGCATTATCCATGTAGTGTGACATCACAGTTTGCATTATCCTTGTAGTGTGTCACAGTATGCATTATCCTTGTATTGTGACATCTCAGTTTACATTATTCTTGTAGTGTGACATCACAGTATGCATTATCCTTGTAGTATGACATATCAGTATGCATTATCCTTGTAGTGTGGCATCACAGTATGCATTATCCTTGTAGTGTGACATTACAGTATGCATTATCCTTGTAGTGTGACATCTCAGTATACATTATCTTCGTAGTGAGACATTACAGTATGCATTATACTTCTAGTATGAAATTACAGTATGCATTATCCTTGTAGTGTGACATCTCAGTATGCATTATCCTTGTTGTGTGACATCACAGTTTTTCTACTCCTCTCATGAGCCCAAACAAGACTCTAAAAGGATGTTTGCAACTACTTTACTTTCGGAGAAAATTCAAAACATTCATTATTCAATAGAGCCCAAAAACAAAAAGCAGTGTTTTGAATGAACAATCACATTTCTTGGTAGAATCATGCAGGATTGAAATTTTTGATCTTTTTTTACTCCTCTCATGAGCCCAAACAAAACTCTAAAAGGATGAGTTTGCAACTACTTTACTTTTGGAGAAAATTCAAAACATTCATTACTCAATAGAGCCCAAAAGCAAAAAGCATTGTTTTGAATGAACAATCACATTTCTTGGTAGAATCATGCAGGATTGAAATTTTTGATGGTTTTTTACTCCTCTCAACAGCCCAAACAAGTTTCTAAAAGGATGAGTTGGCAACTACTTTACTTTTGGAGAAAATTCAAAACATTCATTATTCAATAGAGCCCAATAGCAAAAACCGGCGTTTTGAATGAAGAATCACATTTCTTGGTAGAATCATGCAGGATTGACATTTTTGATGGTTTTTTACTCCTCTCAACAGCCCAAACAAGTTTCTAAAAGGATGAGTTTGCAACTACTTTACTTTTGGAGGAAATTCAAAACATTCATTATTCAATAGGGCCCAAACTATCAAAAACCAGCGGTTTGAATGAACACTCACATTTCTTGGTAGAATCATGCAGGACTGAAATTTTTGATGTTTTTCTACTCCTCTCATGAGCCCAAACAAGACTCTAAAAGGATGAGTTTGCAACTACTTTACTTTTGGAGAAAATTCAAAACATTCATTATTCAATAGAGCCCAAAAGCAAAAAGCAGTGTTTTGAATATGTGATTGTTCATTCAAAACACTGCTTTTTGCTTTTGGGCTCTATTGAATAATGAATGTTTTGAATTTTCTCCAAAAGTAAAGTAGTTGCAAACTCATCCTTTTAGAGTCTTTTTTGGGCTCATGAGAGGAGTAGAAAAACATCAAAAATTTCAGTCCTGCACGACTCTAGCAAGAAATGTGTGTTCATTCAAACCGCTGGTTTTTGATAGTTTGGGCCCTATTGAATAATGAATGTTTTGAATTTTCTTCAAAAGTAAAGTAGTTGCAAACTCATCCTTTTAGAAACTTGTTTGGGCTGTTGAGTGGAGTAAGAAAAGATCAAAAATTTCAATCCTGCATGATTCTACCAAGAAATGTGAGTGTGCATAGTTTAATGTCAGACTACAAGGATTATGCATAGTGTAATGTCAGACTACAAGTATAATGCATTCTGTGATATCACACTACAAGGATAATGTATACCGTGATGTCACACTACAAGGAAAATGCATAGAGTAATTTCACACTACAAGGATAATGCAACTGTAATGTCACACTACAAGGATAATGCATACTGTGATGTCACACTACAAGGAAAATGCATAGTGGAATTTTACACTACAAGGATAATGTATACTGAGATGTCATACTACAAGGATAATGCATACTGTAATGTCACACTACAAGGATAATGCATACTGTGATTTCACACTACAAGGATAATTCATAGGTGAGAGAACAATTCAACAAACGCACCAATATCATAATATATAAATGCATGGAACAAATACTAAGTAAATATGATGCCACAGTAATGAACCAAAATACGGACTAATCGCATAGTTGAACACAAACCACACAAAAAAAAGAGCGACAACAAGTCCAAAATTATTATGAAATATCCATAAGAAAATTCTTTATTATAAAAAGCATACAGATGAAAAGGGCAAAACACCACAATGTGAAAATTGGCTTAAAGCCCAAGACGCTGACACATACTTCAAACATCTCTAATAGAGTGTAAATCACAGCAAAAAAAATATATATAGTGTTTAAACAAACACCTAAGCACCCTCATGCCATTAATAAATAGATAATAGTATTAGATGAAATGGCACAGGGCGGTGCTAACATGTAGAAGCACTCCATTAACTCTCAATACATGTATAATAACATACCTAGTTTGGCCAAAACGATAATGGAGAGAGGAGATAAGAAAATGTACCAGCGTCACCCGACGCGCGTTTCAGAGTGCTATGCTCCTTCCTCAGGATAATGCATACAGTAATGTCACACTTCAAGGATAATGTATACTGTGATGTCAAACTACAAGGATAATGCAAACTGTAATGTCACACTACAAGGATAATGCATACTGAGAACTAATACTACAGGGATAATGCATACAGTAATGTCACACTACAAGGATAATGTATACTGTGATGTCACACCACAAGGATAATGCATACTGTGATGTCACTCTACAAAGATAATGCATACTGTGATGTCACACTACAAGAATAATGCAAACTGTGATGTCACACTACAAGGATAATGCATACTGTGATGTCACAGTACAAGGATAATGCATACTGTGATGTCACACTACAAGGATATGCATACTGTGATGTCACAGTACAAGGATAATGTATACTGTGATGTCACACTACAGGATAATGCAAACTGTGATGTCACACTACAAGGAAAATGCATACTGAGATGTCACACTACAAGGATAATGCAAACTGTGATGTCACACTACAAGGATAATGCACACTGTGATGTCACACTACAAGGATATGCATAATGTGATGTCACAGTACAAGGATAATGCATACTGTGATGTCACACTACAAGAATATGCATACTGTGATGTCACAGTACAAGGAAAATGCATACTGAGATTTCATACTACAAGGATAATGCAAACTGTGATGTCACACTACAAGGATAATGCGTATTGTAATGTCATGCTACAAGGATAATGCATAACGTGATGTCACACTACAAGGATATTGCACACTGAGATGTCATACTACAAGGATAATCTTTATTTTTTTCTTTATTTTTTTTATATAGCGCTAACATATTCCGCAGCGCTTTACAATTTGCACATATTATCATCACTGTCCCCGATGGGGCTCACAATCTAAATTCCCTATCAGTATGTCTTTAGAATGTGGGAGGAAACCGGAGTGCCCGGAGGAAACCCACGCAAACACGGGGAGAACATACAAACTCCTTGCAGATGTTGTCCTTGGTGGGATTCGAACCCAGGACCCCAGCGCTGTTGCAGCGCTAACCACTGAGCCACCGTGCTGCCATAATAATGGGATAATGGGATAATGCAAACTGTGATGTCACACTACAAGGATAATGCATACTGAGATGTCAAACTACCAGAAATATGCATAGTGTAATGTCACACCACAAGGATAATGCATACTGTGATGTCACTCTACAAAGATAATGCATACTGAGATGTCACACTGCAAAGATAATGCAAACTGTGATGTCACACTACAAGGATAATGCATAGTGTGATGTCACACTACAAGGATATGCATAATGTGATGTCACAGTACAAGGATAATGCATACTGTGATGTCACACTACAAGGATATGCATACTGTGATGTCACAGTACAAGGAAAATGTATACTGTGATGTCACACTACAAGGATAATGCAAACTGTGATGTCACACTACAAGGAAAATGCATACTGAGATGTCACACTACAAGGATAATGCAAACTGTGATGTCACACTACAAGGATAATGCATACTTTGATGTCACACTACAAGAATAATGCAAACTGTGATGTCACACTACAAGGATAATGCATAGTGTGATGTCACACTACAAGGATATGCATAATGTGATGTCACAGTACAAGGATAATGTATACAGTGATGTCACACTACAAGGATAATGCAAACTGTGATGTCACACTACAAGGAAAATGCATACTGAGATGTCACACTACAAGGATAATGCAAACTGTGATGTCACACTACAAGAATAATGCAAACTGTGATGTCACACTACAAGGATATTGCATACTGTGATGTCACAGTACAAGGATAATGCATACTGTGATGTCACACTACAAGTATATGCATACTGTGATGTCAAAGTACAAGGATAATGCAAACTGTGATGTCACACTACAAGGAAAATGCATACTGAGATGTCACACTACAAGGATAATGCAAACTGTGATGTCACACTACAAGGATAATGCATACTGTGATGTCACACTACAAGGATATGCATAATGTGATGTCACAGTACAAGGATAATGCATACTGTGATGTCACACTACAAGGATATGCATACTGTGATGTCACAGTACAAGGAAAATGCATACTGAGATTTCACAATACAAGGATAATGCAAACTGTGATGTCACACTAGAAGGATAATGCGTATTGTAATGTCATGCTACAAGGATAATGCAAACTGTGATGTCACACTACAAGGATATGCATAATGTGATGTCACAGTACAAGCATAATGCATACTGTGATGTCACACTACAAGGATATGCATACTGTGATGTCACAGTACAAGGATAATGTATACTGTGATGTCACACTACAAGGATAATGCAAACTGTGATGTCACACTACAAGGAAAATGCATACTGAGATGTCACACTACAAGGATAATGCAAACTGTGATGTCACACTACAAGGATAATGCATACTTTGATGTCACACTACAAGAATAATGCAAACTGTGATGTCACACTACAAGGATAATGCATAGTGTGATGTCACACTACAAGGATATGCATAATGTGATGTCACAGTACAAGGATAATGCATACTGTGATGTCACACTACAAGGATATGCATACTGTGATGTCATAGTACAAGGATAATGTATACTGTGATGTCACACTACAAGGATAATGCAAACTGTGATGTCACACTACAAGGGAAATGCATACTGAGATGTCACACTACAAGGATAATGCAAACTGATATCACACTACAAGAATAATGCAAACTGTGATGTCACACTACAAGGATATTGCATACTGTGATGTCACAGTACAAGGATAATGCATACTGTGATGTCACACTACAAGTATATGCATACTGTGATGTCAAAGTACAAGGATAATATATACTGTGATGTCACACTACAAGGATAATGCAAACTGTGATGTCACACTACAAGGAAAATGCATACTGAGATGTCACACTACAAGGATAATGCAAACTGTGATGTCACACTACAAGGATAATGCATACTGTGATGTCACACTACAAGGATATGCATAATGTGATGTCACAGTACAAGGATAATGCATACTGTGATGTCACACTACAAGGATATGCATACTGTGATGTCACAGTACAAGGAAAATGCATACTGAGATTTCACACTACAAGGATAATGCAAACTGTGATGTCACACTACAAGGATATTGCATACTGTGATGTCACAGTACAAGGATAATGCATACTGTGATGTCACACTACAAGTATATGCATACTGTGATGTCAAAGTACAAGGATAATATATACTGTGATGTCACACTACAAGGATAATGCAAACTGTGATGTCACACTACAAGGAAAATGCATACTGAGATGTCACACTACAAGGATAATGCAAACTGTGATGTCACACTACAAGGATAATGCATACTGTGATGTCACACTACAAGGATATGCATAATGTGATGTCACAGTACAAGGATAATGCATACTGTGATGTCACACTACAAGGATATGCATACTGTGATGTCACAGTACAAGGAAAATGCATACTGAGATTTCACACTACAAGGATAATGCAAACTGTGATGTCACACTACAAGGATAATGCGTATTGTAATGTCATGCTACAAGGATAATGCAAACTGTGATGTCACACTACAAGGATAATGCATACTGTGATGTCACACTACAAGGAAAATGCATATTGAGATGTCACACTACAAGGATAATGCAAACTGTGATGTCACACAAGGATAATGCATATTGTAATGTCATGCTACAAGGATAATGCATAACATGATGTCACACTACAAGGATATTGCACACTGAGATGTCACACTACAAGGATAATGCATACTGTGATATCACACTACAAGAAAAATGCATAGTGTAATGTCACACTACAAGGATAATGCATAGTGTAATGTCACACTACAAGGAAAATGCATAGTGTAATGTCACACTACAAGGAAAATGCATAGTGTAATTTCACACTACAAGGATACTGCATACTGACATGTCATACTGCAATGATAATGTACACCGTGATGTCACTACAAGGATAATGCATACTGAGATGTCATACTACAAGGATAATGCAAACTCTGTTGTCACACTGCAAGGATAATGCATACTGTGATGTCACACTACAAGGATCATGCATAGTGTAATGTCACACTACAAGGATAATGCAAACTCTGATGTCACTCTGCAAGGATAATGCATACTGAGATGTCACACTACAAGGATAATGCATAGTGTAATGTCACACTACAAGGATAATGCATAGTGTAATGTCAGATTACAAGGAAAATGCATAGTGTAATTTCAAACTACATGGATAAAGCATGCTGACATGTCATACTGCAAGGATAATGTATACTGTGATGTCACACCACAAGGATAATGTATACTGTGATGTCACACTACAAGGATAATGCAAACTGTGATGTCACACTACAAGGAAAATGCATACTGAGATGTCACACTACAAGGATAATGCAAACTGTGATGTCACACTACAAGGATAATGCATACTTTGATGTCACACTACAAGAATAATGCAAACTGTGATGTCACACTACAAGGATAATGCATAGTGTGATGTCACACTACAAGGATATGCATAATGTGATGTCACAGTACAAGGATAATGCATACTGTGATGTCACACTACAAGGATATGCATACTGTGATGTCATAGTACAAGGATAATGTATACTGTGATGTCACACTACAAGGATAATGCAAACTGTGATGTCACACTACAAGGGAAATGCATACTGAGATGTCACACTACAAGGATAATGCAAACTGATATCACACTACAAGAATAATGCAAACTGTGATGTCACACTACAAGGATATTGCATACTGTGATGTCACAGTACAAGGATAATGCATACTGTGATGTCACACTACAAGTATATGCATACTGTGATGTCAAAGTACAAGGATAATATATACTGTGATGTCACACTACAAGGATAATGCAAACTGTGATGTCACACTACAAGGAAAATGCATACTGAGATGTCACACTACAAGGATAATGCAAACTGTGATGTCACACTACAAGGATAATGCATACTGTGATGTCACACTACAAGGATATGCATAATGTGATGTCACAGTACAAGGATAATGCATACTGTGATGTCACACTACAAGGATATGCATACTGTGATGTCACAGTACAAGGAAAATGCATACTGAGATTTCACACTACAAGGATAATGCAAACTGTGATATCACACTACAAGGATAATGCGTATTGTAATGTCATGCTACAAGGATAATGCAAACTGTGATGTCACACTACAAGGATAATGCATACTGTGATGTCACACTACAAGGATATGCATAATGTGATGTCACAGTACAAGCATAATGCATACTGTGATGTCACACTACAAGGATATGCATACTGTGATGTCACAGTACAAGGATAATGTATACTGTGATGTCACACTACAAGGATAATGCAAACTGTGATGTCACACTACAAGGAAAATGCATATTGAGATGTCACACTACAAGGATAATGCAAACTGTGATGTCACACAAGGATAATGCATATTGTAATGTCATGCTACAAGGATAATGCATAACATGATGTCACACTACAAGGATATTGCACACTGAGATGTCACACTACAAGGATAATGCATACTGTGATATCACACTACAAGAAAAATGCATAGTGTAATGTCACACTACAAGGATAATGCATAGTGTAATGTCACACTACAAGGAAAATGCATAGTGTAATGTCACACTACAAGGAAAATGCATAGTGTAATTTCACACTACAAGGATACTGCATACTGACATGTCATACTGCAATGATAATGTACACCGTGATGTCACTACAAGGATAATGCATACTGAGATGTCATACTACAAGGATAATGCAAACTCTGTTGTCACACTGCAAGGATAATGCATACTGTGATGTCACACTACAAGGATCATGCATAGTGTAATGTCACACTACAAGGATAATGCAAACTCTGATGTCACTCTGCAAGGATAATGCATACTGAGATGTCACACTACAAGGATAATGCATAGTGTAATGTCACACTACAAGGATAATGCATAGTGTAATGTCAGATTACAAGGAAAATGCATAGTGTAATTTCAAACTACATGGATAAAGCATGCTGACATGTCATACTGCAAGGATAATGTATACTGTGATGTCACACCACAAGGATAATGCATACTGTGATGTCACTCTATAAGGATAATGCATACTGTGATGTCACACTACAAGAATAATGCAAACTGATGTCACACTACAAGGATAATGCATACTGTGATATCACACTACAAGGATATGCATAATGTGATGTCACAGTACAAGGATAATGCATACTGTGATGTCACACTACAAGGATATGCATACTGTGATGTCACAGTACAAGGATAATGCAAACTGTGATGTCACACTACAAGGAAAATGCATACTGAGATGTCACACTACAAGGATAATGCAAACTGTGATGTCACACTACAAGGATAATGCATACTGTGATGTCACACTACAAGGATAATGCAAACTGATGTCACAATACAAGGATAATGAGTATTGTAATATCATGCTACAAGGATAATGCATACTGTGATATCACACTACAAGGAAAATGCAAACTGCGATGTCACACTACAAGGATAATGCATAGTGTGATGTCACACTACAAAGAAAATGCATACTGAGATGTCACACTACAAGGATAATGCATACTGTAATGTCACACTACAAGGATAATGTATTCTGAAATGTCACACTACAAGGATAATGTATACTGAGATGTCACACTACAAGGATTATGCAATTTGTGATGTCACACTACAAGGATAATGTATACTGAGATGTAACACTACAATGATAATGCATACTGAGATGTCATACTACACGGATAATGCATACAGTAATGTCACACTACAAGGATAATGTATACTGTGATGTCACACTACAAGGATAATGTATAGTGTGATGTCACACTACAAGGATAATGTATACTGAGATGTCACACTACAAGGATAATGCATACTGAGATGTCACACTACAAGGATAATGCATACTGTGATGTCACACTACAAGGATAATGCATACTGAGATGTCACACTACAAGGATAATGCATACTGTGATGTCACACTACAAGGATAATGTATACTGAGATGTCACACTACCAGGATAATGCATACTGAGATGTCACACTACAAGGATAATTCATACTGTGATGTCACACTAAAGGATAATGTATACGGAGATGTCACACTACCAGGATAATGCAAACTGTGATGTCATAGTACAAGGATAATGCATAGTGTGAAGTCACACTACAAGGATAATGCATATTGAGATGTCACACTACAAGGATAATGCATAGAGTAATTTCACGCTAAAAGGATAATGCAGACTGAGATGTCACACTACAAGGATAATGCAAACTGTGATGTCACACTACAAGGATAATGCATAGTTTAATGTCAGACTACAAGGATTATGCATAGTGTAATGTCAGACTACAAGTATAATGCATTCTGTGATATCACACTACAAGGATAATGTATACCGTGATGTCACACTACAAGGAAAATGCATAGAGTAATTTCACACTACAAGGATAATGCAACTGTAATGTCACACTACAAGGATAATGCATACTGTGATTTCACACTACAAGGAAAATGCATAGTGTAATTTCACACTACAAGGATAATGTATACTGAGATGTCATACTACAAGGATAATGCATGCTGTAATGTCACACTACAAGGATAATGCATACTGTGATGTCACACTACAAGGATAATGCATAGGTGAGAGAACAATTCAACAAACGCACCAATATCATAATATATAAATGCATGGAACAAATACTAAGTAAATATGATGCCAGAGTAATGGACCAAAATACGGACTAATCTCATAGTTGAACACAAACCACACAAAAAAAAAAGAGCGACAACAAGTCCAAAATTATTATGAAATATCCATAAGAAAATTCTTTATTATAAAAAGCATACAGATGAAAAGGGCAAAACACCACAATGTGAAAATTGGCTAAAAGCCCAAGATGCTGGCACATACTTCAAACATCTCTAATAGAGTGTAAATCACAGCAAAAAAATATATATAGTGTTTAAACAAACACCTAAGCACCCTCATGCCATTAATAAATAGATAATAGTATTAGATGAAATGGCACAGGGCGGTGCTAACATGTAGAAGCACTCCATTAACTCTCAATACATGTATAATAACATACCTAGTTTGGCCAAAATGATAATGGAGAGAGGAGATAAGAAAATGTACCAGCGTCACCCGACGAGCGTTTCAGAGTGCTATGCTCCTTCTTCAGGATTATGCATACTGTGATGTCATACTACAAGGATAATGCATACAGTAATGTCATACTACAAGGATAATGCATACAGTAATGTCACACTACAAGGATAATGTATACTGTAATGTCACACTACAAGGATAATGCATACTGAGAACTAATACTACAAGGACAATGCATACAGTAATGTCACACTACAAGGATAATGTATACTGTGATGTCACACCACAAGGATAATGCATACTGTGATGTCACTCTACAAAGATAATGCATACTGAGATGTCACACTGAAAAGATAATGCATACTGTGATGTCACACTACAAGAATAATGCAAACTGTGATGTCACACTACAAGGATAATGCATACTGTGATGTCACAGTACAAGGATAATGCATACTGTGATGTCACACTACAAGGATAATGCATACTGTGATGTCACAGTACAAGGATAATGTAAACTGTGATGTCACACTACAAGGATAATGCAAACTGTGATGTCACACTACAAGGAAAATGCATACTGAGATGACACACTACAAGGATAATGCAAACTGTGATGTCACACTACAAGGATAATGCATACTGTGATGTCACACTACAAGGCTATGCATAATGTGATGTCACACTACAAGGATAATGCATACTGTGATGTCACACTACAAGGATATGCATACTGTGATGTCACAGTACAAGGAAAATGCATACTGAGATTTCACACTACAAGGATAATGCAAACTGTGATGTCACACTACAAGGAAAATGCGTATTGTAATGTCATGCTACAAGGATAATGCATAACGTGATGTCACACTACAAGGATATTGCACACTGAGATGTCATACTACAAGGATAATGGGATAATGCAAACTGTGATGTCACACTACAAGGATAATGCATACTGAGATGTCACACTACAAGAAATATGCATAGTGTAATGTCACACTACAAGGATAATGCATAGTGCAATGTCACACTACAAGGAAAATGCATAGTGTAATTTCATACTACAAGGATACTGCATACTGACATGTCATACTGCAAAGATAATGTATACCGTGATGTCACACTACAAGGATAATGCATACTGTGATGTCACACTACAAGGATAGTGCATAGTGTAATGTCACACTACAAGGATAATGCATACTGTGATGTCACACTACAAGGATAATGCAAACTCTGATGTCACACTGCAAGGATAATGCATACTGAGATATCACACTACAAGGATAATACAAACTGTGATGTCACAATACAAGGATAATGCATAGTGTAATGTCACACTACAAGGATAATGCATAGTGTAATGTCAGACTACAAGTGAAAAAGACTTGGGTATACTAATAGATCACAGACTGAATATGAGTCAACAGTGTGATGCAGCAGCAAAAAAGGCAAATGCAATTCTAGGATGTATTAACAGAAGCATACAGTCTAGATCACGTGAAGTCATTATTTCCCTCTACTCCTCTTTGGTCAGACCTCATCTGGAATATTGTGTCCAATTTTGGGCACCACATTTTAAAAAAGACATCAACAAACTGGAGCAAGTTCAGAAAAGAGCGACCAGAATGGTGACCGGTCTGCAAACCCTGTCTTATGAGGAAAGGTTGCAGGATTTGGGAATGTTTAGTTTGCAAAAGAGAAGACTGAGAGGAGACTTAATAGCTGTCTACAAATATCTAAAGGGCTGTCACATTGTAGAAGGATCAACTTTATTCTCATTTGCACAAGGAAAGACTAGAAGCAATGGGATGAAGCTGAATGGGAGGAGAGACAGATTAGATATTAGAAAAAACTTTTTGACAGTTAGAGTGATCAATGAGTGGAACAGGCTGCCACGAGAAGTGGTGAGTTCTCCTTCAATGGAAGTCTTCAAACAGAGGCTGGACAGACATCTAACTGGGATGATTTAGCGAATCCTGCTTTGAGCAGGGGGTTGGACCAGATGGCCCAGGAGGTCCCTTCCAACTCGACGATTCTATGATTCTATTCTTGAGGAATTCAAACGCCTGTACCGCAGGCTCAGACCAGTCAGAAAAGTCGGTACCCTTCTTAGTCATGTCAGTCAGTGGTTTGGCAATCATAGAGAAGTTCTTAATAAATTTCCTATAGTAATTGGAGAAGCCAAGAAATCGCTGAAGCGCCTTAAGATTATCAGGCCGATCCCAATGTAGTACCGCCTGCACCTTTGCGGTGTCCATCTTAAAACCTGAGGCGGAGATTATATAACCCAAGAACGGTAGCTCCTGTACGAAAAACACACATTTTTCAAGCTTGACATAGAGCCTGTTCTCTCTGAGCAACTGCAGAACCTGTCTAACATGCTCTATATGTGTATCATGGTCGCGAGAGAAAATGAGGATGTCGTCAAGATAAATTATAACAAACCTCCCCAACAACTGAGAGAAGACATCATTAATGAAGTGTTGAAAGACCGCCGGTGCCATAGTCAACCCAAACGGCATTACCAAACTTTCAAAGTGACCCTCAGGGGTATTGAACGCTGTCTTCCACTCATCCCCCTGACGGACTCTTATAAGATTGTACGCCCCCCTGAGGTCCAGTTTGGAGAACCACCTGGCACCAACCACTTGGTTGAATAAATCGGGTATAAGTGGCATAGGGTAAGGATCACGGACCGTAATCTGGTTGAGTTCTCTGAAATCCAGACACGGGCGTAAACGGCCATCCTTCTTTTTAACAAAGAAGAAGCCAGCAGCCAGAGGAGAAGAGGAAGGTCTAATATGACCCTTGCTCAGGCTATCCGCAATGTATTCCTTGAGAGCTAGCCTCTCGGGACCTGAGATATTAAACATTCTAGCTTTAGGTAACTTGGCCCCTGGTTTCAACCTAATAGCACAGTCATAGGGGCGATGCGGTGGTAGTTCCAAACAACCCTTCTCAGAAAATACATCCGCATAATCCAGCAACGGCTCCGGGATACTGGGGGTCAAAGCGGAAATACATGTAGCCAGGCACCTCTCCTGACACTCCCTGCTCCACTGAATTATGTCCTGGGTCTTCCAATCAATAACAGGATTATGCATTGACAACCATGGAAAGCCCAGAGCCATCTGAGCCGGTAAGTTACTAAGCACCTTACAAGTTACCCGCTCTGAGTGTAATACTCCGATGTGGAGTTGTATATCCAACACACACTCTGTGATCTCCCCTTGAGACAACGGGGAAGCATTGATGGTAACCACCCGGATGGGGTTCGGCAATTTCTCCACCGGAAATCCCGCTGTATGCGCGAACCTCTCATCAATGAGATTGGCAGCTGAGCCACTATCAATAAATACTGTAATAGAGAGCATTTGCCCCCCAAGTACCACCCTAGCAGGGAGCATACACTGGGAAACCATGACGGAGGATACACAAAGGCTCAGACTAGACTCCTCCAAACCCTCTGAGCCTATCAGTTTTCCGCCGGCACGCCCTTCTTAGGTACCAGGGGGCAAGCGTTAATAAAATGTCCTCCTTTGCCACAAAAAAAACAGAGCCCCTGCCTTCTGTGCCAAGGACGTTTAGGCTTGTTACTCGGTGACTGTGCTATACCAGCGATCTGCATGGGTTCCACGGATTCACCCGCGGCAACCTCACCGACCACTCCCCCACCTCCCGGAGGCAACGAAACCAGCGCCCCCTGACGGAGACGTCGGTCTATGCGTACTACAAGTGCCATCGCAGCCTCCAGAGAGGCGGGAGTCTCGTACATGAGGAGAGTCTGTTTAACCCTTCCAGAAACCCCATGCAAAAATTGACTTCTAAGCGCAGGGTCATTCCACTGCGTGTCCACCGCCCAGCGCCGGAATTCCGTGCAGTAATCCTCAGCTGGTCGATCACCCTGTAGCAGTGAGCGTATCTTAGACTCTGCTAAGTTTAATCTATCCGGATCGTCATAGATCAAACCCAGAGCAGAGAAAAAAAAATCTACAGATTCAAATGCCTGTGAGTCTGAAGGGAGTGAAGAGGCCCAGGCCTGTGGGTCACCACTCAGCAAAGAAATCACCAAGCCCACGCGTTGAGCCTCATTACCTGAGGAATGTGGACGCATACGGAAATACAATTTACATGATTCACGAAACACCGTGAACTTACCACGATCACCAGCAAATCATTCAGGAAGGGGAAACTTGGGCTCAGCTGCCCTGGCTGCAGCCTCAGCAGGTACTGCAGGAGCTGACAGGCCTTGTTGCTGGACCGCCCCCCTGAGTTCAGTGACCTGTATGGACAGAGCCTCCAGCTGCTTGGTTAGGGAAAGTATAGGATCCATAGTAACATAGTAACATAGTAACATAGTAACATAGTAATTAAGGTTGAAGGGAGACTTTAAGTCCATCTAGTTCAACCCATATCCTATCCTAACTTGCCCTAACATGTTGATCCAGAGGAAGGCAAAAAAAACCCATGTGGCAACAGTAAGCTTCACATTGGGGAAAAAAATTCCTTCCCGACTCCACATACGGCAATCAGACTAGCTCCCTGGATCAACGCAATATTAAGGAGACTAGTGTATATACCCTGTAATATTATACTTTTCAAGAAAGGCATCCAGTCCCTTCTTAAATTTTAGTAGTGAATCACTCATTACAACATCACATGGCAGAGAGTTCCATAGTCTCACTGCTCTTACAGTAAAGAATCCGCGTCTGTGAGTATGCTTAAACCTTCTTTCCTCCAGACGTAGAGGATGCCCCCTTGTCCCCGTCACAGGTCTAAGAGTAAAAAGATCATTAGAAAGGTCTTTGTATTGTCCCCACATATATTTATACATTGTAATAAGATCACCCCTAAGCCTTCGATTCTCCAAACTAAATAACCCCAAGTGTAATAACCTGTCTTGGTATTGCAGACCCCCTAGTTCCCTAATAACCTTGGTCGCTCTTCTCTGCACCCGCTCCAGTTCAGCTATGTCTTTCTTATACACCGGAGACCAGAACTGTACACAGTATTCTAAGTGTGGTCGCACTAGTGACTTATATAGAGGTAAAATTATGTTCTCCTCATGAGCATCTATGCCTCTTTTAATGCATCCCATTATTTTATTTGCCTTTGCAGCAGCTGCTTGACTCTGGCCACTAAATGTGAGTTTGTCGTCCACCCATGCACCCAGGTCTTTTTCAGTGACTGTTTTGCCCAGTGTTTTACAATTAAGCACATGATTATACAACTTGTTCGTTCTACCCAAGTGCATGACCTTACATTTATCCCCATTAAAGCTCATTTGCCATTTATCAGCCCAAGCTTCTAGTTTACATAAATCCTCCTGTAATATAAAATTGTCCTCCTCTGTATTAATTACCCTGCAGAATTTAGTGTCATCTGCAAATATTGAAATTCTACTCTCTATGCCCCCTACAAGGTCATTAATAAATATGTTAAAAAGAAGCGGGCCCAAAACTGACCCCTGTGGTACCCCACTGCTAACCGTGACCCAGTCCGAGTGTGCTCCATTAATAACCACCCTTTGTTTCCTATCCCTGAGCCAGCTCTTAACCCACCTACACATATTTTCCCCTATCCCCATTGTTCTCATTTTATGTATCAACCTTTTGTGTGGCACCGTATCAAAAGCTTTTGAAAAGTCCATGTACACCACGTCCACTGCATTCCCTTGGTCCAGTCCGGAACTTACCTCTTCATAAAAGCTTATCAGATTAGTCTGACAGGAACGGTCTCTTGTAAACCCATGTTGATATTGGGTCATAAGGTTATTCTTCTCCAGATACTCCAGTATAGTATCTCTTAGAAAACCCTCCAGGATTTTACCCACAGTTGAGGTTAAACTTACAGGCCTATAATTTCCAAGTTCAGTTTTTGTCCCCTTTTTGAATATTGGCACCACATTTGCTATACGCCAGTCCTGTGGCACAGACCCTGTTATTATGGAATCTTTAAAGATTAAAAATAGTGGTCTATCAATGACTGTGCTTAATTCCTGCAGTACTCGGGGGTGTATCCCATCCGGGCCCGGGGATTTGTCAATTTTAGTGATTTGTAGACGCCGCCGTACTTCCTGCTGGGTTAAGCAGGTGACATTTAATGGAGAATTTTTATCCCTGATCATGTTATCCATCATGGGATTTTCTTGTGTAAATACTGTTGAAAAAAAGTCATTTAGCATATTGGCTTTTTCCTCATCCTCATCCACCATTTCACCCAGACTATTTTTAAGGGGACCAACACTATCATTTTTTAGCTTCTTACTATTTATGTAGTTAAAGAATATTTTGGGATTATTTTTACTTTCTCTGGCAATGAGTCTCTCTGTCTCAATCTTTGCTGTCTTGATTTGCTTTTTACAGAATTTATTTTATCTTCTGTATTTATTTAATGCCTCATCACTACCTACTTGCTTTAATTCTCTAAATGCTTTATTTTTATCTCTTATTGCGCCCCTTACAGCTCTATTTAGCCATAGTGGTTTCCTCCTATTTCTCGCATGTTTATTCCCATACGGTATATATTGTGCACAGATCCTATTCAGGATGCTAATAAACGTCTCCCATTTTCTTTGTGTATTTTTATGTCTCAGGATATCGTCCCAGTTAATTGCACCAAGATCATCTCTCATCCGTTGGAAATTTTCCTTCCTGAAGTTTAGTGTCCTTGTAACCCCTCTACTACACATCTTATTAAAGGATACATGAAAACTTATTAATTTGTGATCACTATTACCCAAGTGACCCCCAACCCTTACATTTGATATGCGGTCTGGCCTGTTGGATAATATTAGGTCTAGCAGTGCCCCCCCTCTTGTTGGGTCCTGAACCAGTTGTGAAAGGTAATGGTCTCTCATAGTAGTCAAAAACCTATTACCTTTGCTGGAACTGCAGGTTTCGGTTCCCCAATGTATTTCAGGGTAGTTGAAGTCCCCCATAATAATGACTTCTCCTTGAGTCGCTGCTTCATCTATTTGCTTTATGAGGATATTCTCTGTAGCTTCCATTATTTTTGGAGATTTATAACAAACCCCTATCAGTAATTTATTATTTTTCCCCCCTCCCCTTATCTCTACCCACAGGGACTCTACATTTTCATTAGATTCATATATATTATCACGAAGGATGGGTTTTAAGGATGATTTTACATATAAACATACGCCTCCCCCTCGCTTATTTGTACGGTCATTTCTGAACAGACTATAGCCCTGTAAATTAACTGCCCAGTCATGGCTCTCATCCAGCCATGTCTCAGATATCCCCACCATGTCATAATTATGTTCCAACAACATTAACTCCAATTCCTCCATTTTGTTGGCGAGACTTCTGGCATTAGTATACATGCACTTTATGTATCTCTCTGTACCTCTATTCTTTCTTAAATTATTAACTGTTCTAACCCCACCCCCCATGCCACCCCCACCCCCAATGTCATTATTTGTGCCCAGGTCTTTATCTGCACTGTCTTCCCCTCCTATAAAAGGAATACCCTCCCCCCCCGTCCCTAGTTTAAACACTCCTCCAACCTTCTAGCCATTTTCTCCCCCAGCACAGCTGCACCCTCCCCATTGAGGTGCAGCCCGTCCCTAGCGTAGAACCTGTAGCCAACTGAGAAGTCGGCCCAGTTCTGCAGGAACCCAAACCCCTCCTTCCTACACCAATTCCTGAGCCACTTATTAACCTCCCTAATCTCCCGTTGCCTCTCTGGCGTGGCACGTGGTACAGGAAGTATTTCCGAAAATACCACCTTGGAGGTCCTTGCTTTAAGCTTACAGCCTAATTCCCTGAAATCATCTTTAAGGACCTTCCACCTACCTCTAACTTTGTCATTTGTGCCAATGTGCACCATGACCGCTGGATCCTCACCAGCCCCTCCCAGTAATCTGTCAACCCGATCAGCGATGTGTCGGGCTCGAGCGCCAGGTAGGCAGCACACCGTTCGACGATCCCTGTCTTTGTGACAGATTGCCCTATCTGTTCCCCTAATAATTGAGTCTCCCACTACCAGAACCTGTCTGGCCTGCCCTGCTCTCCTATTTCCCCCCTTACTGGAGAAGACACTCCTCCGGCTTTCAGAGGACATGCCTTGCTGCAGCAGTGCTACTCCTGCACTAACACTCCCCTCATCTGCCAACTTTGCAAACTTATTGGGGTGTGCCAGATCAGGACTAGCCTCCCTGGTGCTCTTCCCTCTACCCCGCCTTCTAACTGTCACCCAGCTAGCTGCATCATTGTCCTGCAGCTCCAACCTAGCATCCCCCCCTCATCTATCCCATTGAGCGTCTGCTCAGTGAGCAGAAGACTCCTTTCCATATTGTCTATGGATCTCAGTGTTGCCAGCTGCACATTTAGATCCAGTATCTGGGCTTCCAAATGCACAACGTGCTCACATCTTGCACAGCAGTATGCACCCTCGACCGGCTGTTCAAGGACTGCATACATGCGGCAAGACGTGCACTGGATGGCATTGGCAATAGTGGAGCACATCCTAATGGGGATTGCACCAGACAATAAGATAAGCAAAAATAATTAAAAAAAAAAAAAAAGTATTACTATAACAGCAATTTAGTAAGACCTCCCTTGGAAACTCTCTGAATCTAAAGTCACTGAATTTCAAGCCACACACTAACCACAGTTCGCACTTACGCTCAGGTCACACTCAGCTCGTTCACACTCGTAAGTAACCCCTATATTCCCTATCTATACCTTTTTTTTTTTTTTCTCACTTTATTATTTGGGCCGACTATAATGTCATGGTATGCCTAGGTTACTTTAGGCAAAAACCCCGGGACCCCTACGATGTCCCTCAGACTAGGGGAACCCTGTCTGTCCCTCTACCCAGGGTTTACACTGAAGGTGTGCCTGCCTGAGCCTCCACCCTGTCCCTGTCTCCTGTCCAGCCCTAAGCTGAACCCACCACCCTCCACCCAGTGAGGGGACCAGACACCAGACCCCACAAATACGTATGGACAGGGGTAAAAGAAACACCACACCGTTAATACACAAGGGAATACAATAATGTGCAAGGGCAACCAAATATATATATAACAGATTGGAGAAAGAACCACTGAGGGATATACTGCACCAGATATCAGACGCTCCAACACAACCACTGCTGACCGGTATTGCTAGCACTAGGCTAAAGCTATAGTCGGCGACGCCCATAGTCAGGACGAACTATTTAAAGACCAAGGGCGTGGCCCATCCCTCAGCCAGCATGACAACCTGGTTAACCCTATCCCGACTGGAACAGAATACCCAACAGGGTATTACCGCTGTCTGCCGGACACCCTGGTGTGAACAGTGTCCGACATGACAAGTGCATACTGACATGTCATACTGCAAGGATAAAGCAAACTGTGATGTCACACTACAAGGATAGTTCATACTGTGATGTCACACTACAAGGATAATGAATACTGAGATGTCACACTACAAGGATAATGCAAACTGTGATGTCACACCACAAGGATAATGCATAGTGTAATGTCACACTACAAGGATAATGCATAGTGCAATGTCACACTACAAGTATAATGCATACTGTGATGTCACACTACATGGAAAATGCATAGTGTAATTTCACACTACAAGGATAGTGCATACTGACATGTCATACTGCAAGGATAATGCAAACTGTGATGTTACACTACAAGGATAATGCATACTTAGATGTCACACTACAAGGATAATGCAAACTGTGATGTCAAACTACAAGGATAATGCATACTGTGATGTCACACTACAAGGATAATGCATATTGAGATGTCACACTACAAGGATAATGCGTACTGTGATGTCACACTACAAGGATAATGCAAACTGTGATGTCACACTACAAGGATAGTGCATACTGACATGTCATACTGCAAGGATAATGTATACTGCAATGTCACACTAGAAGGATAATGCATACTGAGATGTCACACTACAAGGATAATGCATACTGTGATGTCACACTGCAAGGATAATGCAAACTGTGATGTCACGCTTCACAGATAATGCAAACTGTGATATCACACTAGAAGGATAATGCATACTGTGATGTCACACCACAAGGATAATGCATACTGTGATGTCACTCTACAAAGATAATGCATACTGAGATGTCACATTGAAAAGATAATGCATACTGTGATGTCACACTACAAGAATAATGCAAACTGTGATGTCACACTACAAGGATAATGCATACTGTGATGTCACAGTACAAGGATAATGCATACTGTGATGTCACACTACAAGGATATGCATACTGTGATGTCACAGTACAAGGATAATGTATACTGTGATGTCACACTACAAGGATAATGCAAACTGTGACGTCACACTACAAGGAAAATGCATACTGAGATGTCACACTACAAGGATAATGCATACTGTGATGTCACACTACAAGGATAATGCATACTGTGATGTCACACTACAAGGATATGCATAATGTGATGTCACAGTACAAGGATAATGCATACTGTGATGTCACACTACAAGGATATGCATACTGTGATGTCACAGTACAAGGAAAATGCATACTGAGATTTCACACTACAAGGATAATGCAAACTGTGATGTCACACTACAAGGATAATGCGTATTGTAATGTCATGCTACAAGGATAATGCATAACGTGATGTCACACTACAAGGATATTGCACACTGAGATGTCATACTACAAGGATAATGGGATAATGCAAACTGTGATGTCACACTACAAGGATAATGCATACTGAGATGTCACACTACAAGAAATATGCATAGTGTAATGTCACACTACAAGGATAATGCATAGTGTAATGTCACACTACAAGGAAAATGCATAGTGTAATTTCACACTACAAGGATACTGCATACTGACATGTCATACTGCAATGATAATGTATACCGTGATGTCACACTACAAGGATAATGCATACTGAGATGTCATACTACAAGGATAATGCATACTGTGATGTCACACTACAAGGATAGTGCATAGTGTAATGTCACACTACAAGGATAATGCATACTGTGATGTCACACTACAAGGATAATGCAAACTCTGATGTCACACTGCAAAGATAATGCATACTGAGATGTCACACTACAAGGATAATACAAACTGTGATGTCACAATACAAGGATAATGCATAGTGTAATGTCACACTACAAGGATAATGCATAGTGTAATGTCAGACTACAAGTGTAATGCATACTGTGATGTCACACTACAAGGAAAATGCATAGTGCAATTTCAAACTACATGGATAGAGCATGCTGACATGTCATACTGCAAGGATAATGTATACTGTGATGTCACACCACAAGGATAATGCATACTGTGATGTCTCTCTATAAGGATAATGCATACTGAGATGTCACACTGCAAGGATAATGCATACTGTGATGTCACACTACAAGAATAATGCAAACTGTGATGTCAAACTACAAGGATAATGCATACTGTGATATCACACTACAAGGATATGCATAATGTGATGTCACAGCACAAGGATAATGCATACTGTGATGTCACACTACAAGGATATGCATACTGTGATGTCACAGTACAATGATAATGTATACTGTGAAATCACACTACAAGGATAATGCATAGTGTAATGTCACACTACAAGGAAAATGCATAGTGTAATTTCACACTACAAGGATACTGCATACTGACATGTCATACTGCAATGATAATGTATACCATGATGTCACACTACAAGGATAATGCATACTGAGATGTCATACTACAAGGATAATGCATACTGTGATGTCAGACAGCAAGGATAATGCATACTGTAATGTCACACTACAAGGATAATGCATACTGTAAAGTCACACTACAAGGATAATGCATACTGTAATGTCACACTACAAGGATAATGCATACTGTGAATTCACACTACAAGGATAATGTATACTGAGATGTCACACTACAAGGATAATGCAAACTTTGATGTCATACTACAAGGATAATGCATACTGTGACGTCACACAACAAGGATAATGCATAGTGTAATGTCACACTACAAGGATAATGCATACTGTGATGACACACTACAAGTATAATGCATAGTGTATTGTCACACTACAAGGATAATGCATACTGTGATGTCACACTACAAGGATAATGCATAGTGTAATTTTACACTACAAGGATAGTGCATACTGACATGTCATACTGCAAGGATAATGCAAACTGTGATGTCACACTACAAGGATAGTTCATACTGTGGTGTCACACTACAAGGATAATGAATACTGAGATGTCACACTACAAGGATAATGCAAACTGTGATGTCACACCACAAGGATAATGCATAGTGTAATGTCACACTACAAGGATAATGCATAGTGTAATGTCACACTACAAGTATAATGCAAACTGTGATGTCACACTACATGGAAAATGCATAGTGTAATTTCACACTACAAGGATAGTGCATACTGACATGTCATACTGCAAGGATAATGCAAACTGTGATGTTACACTACAAGGATAATGCATACTTAGATGTCACACTACAAGGATAATGCAAACTGTGATGTCAAACTACAAGGATAATGCATACTGTGATGTCACACTACAAGGGTAATGCATATTGAGATGTCACACTACAAGGATAATGCGTACTGTGATGTCACACTACAAGGATAATGCAAACTGTGATGTCACACTACAAGGATAGTGCATACTGACATGTCATACTGCAAGGATAATGTATACTGCAATGTCACACTAGAAGGATAATGCATACTGAGATGTCACACTACAAGGATAATGCATACTGTGATGTCACACTGCAAGGATAATGCATACTGAGATGTCACGCTACAAGGATAATGTATACTGAGATGTCACACTGCAAGGATAATGCAAACTGTGATGTCACGCTTCACAGATAATGCAAACTGTGATATCACACTAGAAGGATAATGCATACTGTGATGTCACACTACAAGGATAATGCATACTGAGATGTCACACTACAAGGAAAATGCAAACTGTGATGTCACACTGCAAGTATAATGCATAGTGTAATTTCACACTACAATGATAATGCATACTGACATGTAACACTACAAGGATAATGCAAACTGTGATGTCACACTACAAGGATAATGCTCCAAGCTATAAGTGTGTGCTAGAAGTGTGAAGATTAATTTAAGAATTAAAACCAGAATTGAACCAGAAGGGAACTGAAGGTAACTGGACACAGTCACTGTAAACAATGTTTCTGTTTGTTTTCACTTTCACCCCAATAATCCTTCACTTTCTGCTAATTCCCCTAATCCCTACTCCTAGTAAGGAACTGTTCATCTCTTCTTCAATCCTCTCCATCCACCTCACCTCCGCCTCAAAACTGTTCCTTAACATACAATCCTCTGTCTCCAAACACAGACAGCCCCCTCATGCCCTCTCCTGCTCCCACCTGCTAACACTTTCTCTGCTCCTTCTCACTGCTTGTGATATCTCTCCAAATCCTGGTCCTCCTCAACACATTCCCACAGTCATTTCTACCTCCCATCCACACTCTATCACAACCTTCCGAGCCTGAAGACCCACCTCTTCCGACAAGCCTATAACCTGCAGTAACCACCGATCGACCAAACCGCTGCACGACCAGCTCGACCCTCGCCTACTGTATTATCACCCATCCCTTGAAGATTGTGAGCCCTCGCGGGCAGGGTCCTCTCTCCTCCTGTACCAGTTATGACTTGTATTGTTTAAGATTATTGTACTTGTTTTTATGTATACCCCTCCTCACATGTAAAGCGCCATGGAATAAATGGCGCTATAACAATAAATAATAATAATAATAATAATGCATACTGAGATGTCACACTACACGGATAATGCAAACTGTGATGTCACACTGCAAGGATAATGCATAGTGTATTGTTGCACTACAAGGATAATGCATGGTGTAATGTCAGACAACAAGTATAATGCATACTGTGATGTCACACTAAAAGGAAAATGCATAGTGTAATGTCATACTGTAAGGATAATGTGTACTGTGATGTCACACTACAAGGATATGGCAAACTTTGATGTCATACTACAAGGATAATGCATACTGTAATGTCACACTACAAGGATAATGTATACTGTATTGTCACACTGCAAGGTTAATGCAAACTGTGATGTCACACTACAAGGATAATGCATAGTGTAATGTCATACTAAAAGGATAATGTATACTGTGATGACACACTACAAGGATAATGCATACTGTAGTGTCACACTACGAAGATAATATATACTGAGATGTCACACTACAAGGATAATGCATACTGTGATGTCACACTACAAGGATAATGCATAGTGCAATGTCACACTACAAGGATAATGCATATTGAAATGCCATACTACAAGGATAATGTATAATGTGATGTCACTCTACAAGGATAGTGCATACTGCAAAGTCACACTACGAATATAATGTATACTGAGATGCCACACTACAAGGATAATGCAAACTATGATGTCACACTACAAGGATAATGCACACTGAGATGTCACACTACAAGGAAAATGCATACTGTAATGTCACACTAGAAGGATAATGCATACTGTAATGTCTCACTACAAGGATATGGCAAACTTTGATGTCACACTACAAGGATAATGCATACTGTAAAGTCACACTACGAATATAATGTATACTGAGATGTCACACTACAAGGATAATGCAAACTATGATGTCACACTACAAGGATAATGCATACTGTGATGTCACACTACAAGGATATGGCAAACTTTGATGTCACACTACAAGGATAATGCATAATGTAAAGTCACACTACGAATATAATGTATACTGAGATGTCACACTACAAGGATAATGCAAACGATGATGTCACACTACAAGGATAATGCATACTGAGATGTCACACTACAAGGAAAATGCATACTGTAATGTCACACTAGAAGGATAATGCATACTGTAATGTCTCACTACGAAGATAATGTACACTGAGATGTCACACTACAAGGATAATGCAAACTGTGATGTCACACTACAAGGATAATGTATACTGTAATGTCACACTAGAAGGATAATGCATACTGAGATGTCACACTACAAGGATAATGTAAACTGTGATGTCACACTACAAGGAAAATGCATACTGAGATGTCACACTACAAGAAAAATGCATAGCGTAATGTCACACTACAAGGATAATGCATAGTGTAATGTCACACTACAAGGAAAATGCATAGTGTAATTTCACACTACAAGGATACTGCATACTGACATGTCATACTGCAATGATAATGTATACCGTGATGTCACACTACAAGGATAATGCATACTGAGATGTCATACTACAAGGATAATGCATACTGTGATGTCAGACAGCAAGGATAATGCATACTGTAATGTCACACTGCAAGGATAATGCATACTGTAAAGTCACACCACAAGGATAATGCATACTGTGAATTCACACTACAAGGATAATGTATACTGAGATGTCACACTACAAGGATAATGCATAGTGTAATGTCACACTACAAGGAAAATGCATAGTGTAAAGTCACACTACAAGGATAATGCATACTGTGAATTCACACTACAAGGATAATGTATACTGAGATGTCACACTACAAGGATAATGCAAACTTTGATGTCATACTACAAGGATAATGCATACTGTGATGTCACACAACAAGGATAATGCATAGTGTAATGTCACACTACAAGGATAATGCATCCTGTGATGACACACTACAGGGATAAAGCATAGTGTATTGTCACACTACAAGGATAATGCATACTGTGATGTCACACTACAAGGATAATGCATAGTATAATTTCACACTACAAGGATAGTGCATACTGACATGTCATACTGCAAGGATAATGCATACTGAGATGTCACACTACAAGGAAAATGCATACTGAGATGTCACACTACAAGGAAAATGCATACTGAGATGTCACACTACAAGGAAAATGCAAACTGTGATGTCACACTGCAAGTATAATGCATAGTGTAATTTCACACTACAATGATAATGCATACTGACATGTCACACTACAAGGATAATGCAAACTGTGATGTCACACTACAAGGATAATGCATACTGAGATGTCACACTACACAGATAATGCAAACTGTGATGTCACACTGCAAGGATAATACATAGTGTATTGTCGCACTACAAGGATAATGCATGGTGTAATGTCAGACAACAAGTATAATGCATACTGTGATGTCACACTAAAAGGAAAATGCATAGTGTAATGTCACACTGCAAGGATAATGTGTACTGTGATGTCACACTACAAGAATATGGCAAACTTTGATGTCATACTACAAGGATAATGCATACTGTAATGTCACACTACAAGGATAATGTATACTGTATTGTCACACTACAAGGTTAATGCAAACTGTGATGTCACACTACAAGGATAATACATAGTGTAATGTCATACTAAAAGGATAATGTATACTGTGATGACACACTACAAGGATAATGCATACTGTAATGTCACACTACGAAGATAATATATACTGAGATGTCACACTACAAGGATAATGCATACTGTGATGTCACACTACAAGGATAATGCATAGTGCAACGTCACACTTCAAGGATAATGCATATTGTAATGCCATACTACAAGGATAATGTATAATGTGATGTCACTCTACAAGGATAGTGCATACTGTAATGTCACACTACAAGGATAATGCATTTTGTAATGTCACACTACGAATATAATGTATACTGAGATGTCGCACTACAAGGATAATGCAAACTATGATGTCACACTTCAAGGATAATGCATACTGAGATGTCACACTACAAGGAAAATGCATACTGTAATTTCACACTAGAAGGATAATGCATACTGTAATGTCTCACTACGAAGATAATGTATACTGAAATGTCACACTACAAGGATAATGCAAACTGTGATGTCACACTACAAAGATAATGTATACTGTAATGTCACACTAGAAGGATAATGCATACTGAGATGTCACACTACAAGGATAATGCAAACTGTGATGTCACACTACACGGATAAAGCAAACTGTGATATCACACTACAAGGATAATGTACAGTGTAATGACACACTGCTAGGATATTGCATAGTGTAATGTGATACTACAAGGATAATTCATACTGTGATATCACACTACAAGGATAATGCATACCGTGATGTCACACTACAAGGATAATGCATACTGTAATGTCACACTGCAAGGATAAAGCATAGTCTAATGTCAGACTACAAGGATAATGCATGCTGAGATGTCACACTACAAGGAAAATGCAAACTAACTGTAATGTCACACTGCAAGGATAATGCATACTGTGATGTCACACTACAAGGATAATGCATACTGTGATGTCACACTTCAAGGATAATGCAAACTGTGATGTCAAACTACAAGGATCATGCAAACTATGATGTCAAACTACAAGGATAATGCATAATGTGATGTCACACTATAAAGATAATACAAACAGTGATGCCAAACTACAATTATAATGCAAACTGTGATGTCACACTACAAGGATAACGTGTACTGTGATGTCACACTACAAGGATAATGCATGCTATGATGTCACACTACAAGGATAATGGAAACTGTGCATGTCACACTACAAGGATAATGCATACTGTGATGTCGAACTACAAGGATAATGAAAATTGTGATGTCAAACTACAAGGATAATGCAAACTGTGATGTCACACAACAAGGATAATGCATACTGTGATGTCACACTACAAGGATAATGCAAACTGTGATGTCACGCAACAAGGATAATGCATACTGTGCTGTCGCACTACAAGGATAATGCAAACTGTGATATCACACTACAAGGAAAATGCATACTGTGATGTCACACTACAAGGATAATGCATACTGTGATGTCACACTACAAGGATAATGCATACTGAGATGTCACACTACAAGGATAATGCAAACTGTGTTGTCACACTACAAGAATAATGCAAACTGTGATGTCACACTACAAGGATAATGCATACTGTGATGTCACACTGCAAGGATATGCATAATGTGATGTCACAGTACAAGGATAATGCATACTGTGATGCCACACTACAAGGATATGCATATTGTGATGTCACAATACAAGGATAATGCAAACTGTGATGTCACGCAACAAGGATAATGCATACTGTGCAGTCGCACTACAAGGATAATGCAAACTGTGATATCACACTACAAGGATAATGCATACTGTGATGTCACACTACAAGGATAATGCATACTGAGATGTCACACTACAAGGATAATGCAAACTGTGATGTCACACTACAAGAATAATGCAAACTGTGATGTCGCACTACAAGGATAATGCATACTGTGATGTCACACTACAAGGATATGCATAATGTGATGTCACAGTACAAGGATAATGCATACTGTGATGCCACACAACAAGGATAATGCATACTGTGATGTCACACTACAAGGATAATGCAAACTGTGATGTCACGCAACAAGGATAATGCATACTGTGCTGTCGCACTACAAGGATAATGCAAACTGTGATATCACACTACAAGGATAATGCATACTGTGATGTCACACTACAAGGATAATGCATACTGTGATGTCACACTACAAGGATAATGCATACTGAGATGTCACACTACAAGGATAATGCAAACTGTGATGTCACACTACAAGAATAATGCAAACTGTGATGTCACACTACAAGGATAATGCATACTGTGATGTCACACTACAAGGATATGCATAATGTGATGTCACAGTACAAGGATAATGCATACTGTGATGCCACACTACAAGGATATGCATACTGTGATATCACAGTACAAGGATAATGTATACTGTGATGTCACACTACAAGGATAATTCAAACTGTGTTGTCACACTACAAGGATAATGCAGAGTGTGATGTCACACTACAAGGATATTGCATACTGAGATGTCACACTACAAGGATACTGCAAACTGTGATGTCACACTTCAAGGATAATGCATACTGTGATTTCACACTACAAGGATAATGCAAGCTGTGATGTCACACTACAAGGATAATGCGTATCGTAATGTCATGCTACAAGGATAATGCATAACGTGATGTCACACTACAAGGATATTGCACACTGAGATGTCATACTACAAGGATAATGGGATAATGCAAACTGTGATGTCACACTACAAGGATAATGCATACTGAGATGTCACACTACAAGAAATATGCATAGTGTAATGTCACACTACAAGGATAATGCATAGTGTAATGTCACACTACAAGGATAATGCATACTGTGATGTCACACTACACGGATAGTGCATAGTGTAATGTCACACTACAAGGATAATGCATACTGTGATGTCACACTACAAGGATAATGCAAACTCTGATGTCACACTGCAAGGATAATGCATACTGAGATGTCACACTACAAGGATAATGCATAGTGTAATGTCACACTACAAGGAAAATGCATAGTGTAATTTCACACTACAAGGATACTGCATACTGACATGTCATACTGCAATGATAATGTATACCGTGATGTCACACTACAAGGATAATGCATACTGAGATGTCATACTACAAGGATAATGCATACTGGGATGTCACACTACAAGGATAGTGCATAGTGTAATGTCACACTACAAGGATAATGCATACTGTGATGTCACACTACAAGGATAATGCAAACTCTGATGTCACACTGCAAGGATAATGCATACTGAGATGTCACACTACAAGGATAATGCATACTGTAATGTCACACTACAAGGATAATGCAGAGTGTGATGTCAGACTACAAGTGTAATGCATACTGTGAAGTCACACTACAAGGAAAATGCATAGTGTAATTTCAAACTACATGGATAGAGCATGCTGACATGTCATACTGCAAGGATAATGTATACTGTGATGTCACACCACAAGGATAAAGCATACTGTGATGTCACTCTATAAGGTTAATGCATACTGAGATGTCACAGTGCAAGAATAAAGGATACTGTGATGTCACACTACAAGAATAATGCAAACTGTGATGTCAAACTACAAGGATAATGCATACTGTGATATCACACTACAAGGATATGCATAATGTGATGTCACAGTACAAGGATAATGCATACTGTGATGTCACACTACAAGGATATGCATACTGTGATGTCACAGTACAATGATAATGTATACTGTGATATCACACTACAAGGATAATGCAAACTGTGATGTCACACTACAAGGAAAATGCATACTGAGATGTCACACTACAAGAAAAATGCATAGTGTAATGTCACACTACAAGGATAATGCATAGTGTAATGTCACACTACAAGGAAAATGCACAGTGTAATTTCACACTACAAGGATACTGCATACTGACATGTCATACTGCAATGATAATGTATACCATGATGTCACACTACAAGGATAATGCATACTGAGATGTCATACTACAAGGATAATGCATACTGTGATGTCAGACAGCAAGGATAATGCATACTGTAATGTCACACTACAAGGATAATGCATACTGTAAAGTCACACTACAAGGATAATGCATACTGTAATGTCACACTACAAGGATAATGCATACTGTGAATTCACACTACAAGGATAATGTATACTGAGATGTCACACTACAATGATAATGCAAACTTTGATGTCATACTACAAGGATAATGCATACTGTGACGTCACACAACAAGGATAATGCATAGTGTAATGTCACACTACAAGGATAATGCATACTGTGATGACACACTACAAGTATAATGCATAGTGTATTGTCACACTACAAGGATAATGCATACTGTGATGTCACACTACAAGGATAATGCATAGTGTAATTTTACACTACAAGGATAGTGCATACTGACATGTCATACTGCAAGGATAATGCAAACTGTGATGTTACACTACAAGGAAAATGCATACTTAGATTTCACACTACAAGGATAATGCAAACTGTGATGTCAAACTACAAGGATAATGCATACTGTGATGTCACACTACAAGGATAATGCATATTGAGATGTCACACTACAAGGATAATGCGTACTGTGATGTCACACTACAAGGATAATGCAAACTGTGATGTCACACTACAAGGATAGTGCATACTGACATGTCATACTGCAAGGATAATGTATGCTGCAATGTCACACTAGAAGGATAATGCATACTGATATGTCACACTACAAGGATAATGCATACTGTGATGTCACACTGCAAGGATAATGCATACTGAGATGTCACGCTACAAGGATAATGTATACTGAGATGTCACACTACAAGGATAATGCAAACTGTGAGGTCACGCTTCACAGATAATGCAAACTGTGATATCACACTAGAAGGATAATGCATACTGTGATGTCACACTACAAGGATAATGCATACTGAGATGTCACACTACAAGGAAAATGCAAACTGTGATGTCACACTGCAAGTATAATGCATAGTGTAATTTCACACTACAATGATAATGCATACTGACATGTCACACTACAAGGATAATGCAAACTGTGATGTCACACTAAAAGGATAATGCATACTGAGATGTCACACTACACGGATAATGCAAACTGTGATGTCACACTGCAAGGATAATGCATAGTGTATAGTCACACTACAAGGATAATGCATGGTGTAATGTCAGACAACAAGTATAATGCATACTGTGATGTCACACTAAAAGGAAAATGCATAGTGTAATGTCATACTGTAAGGATAATGTGTAATGTGATGTCACACTACAAGGATATGGCAACCTTTGATGTCATACTACAAGGATAATGCATACTGTAATGTCACACTACAAGGATAATGTATACTGTATTGTCACACAACAAGGAAAATGCAATCTAACTGTGATGTCACACTGCAAGGATAATGCATACTGAGATGTCACACTACAAGGAAAATGCAAACTGTGATGTCACACTGCAAGTATAATGCATAGTGTAATTTCACACTACAATGATAATGCATACTGACATGTCACACTACAAGGATAATGCAAACTGTGATATCACACTACAAGGATAATGCATACTGAGATGTCACACTACTCGGATAATGCAAACTGTGATGTCACACTGCAAGGATAATACATAGTGTATTGTCGCACTACAAGGATAATGCATGGTGTAATGTCAGACAACAAGTATAATGCATACTGTGATGTCACACTAAAAGGAAAATGCATAGTGTAATGTCATACTGCAAGGATAATGTGTACTGTGATGTCACACTACAAGGATATGGCAAACTTTGATGTCATACTACAAGGATAATGCATACTGTAATGTCACACTACAAGGATAATGTATACTGTATTGTCACACTACAAGGTTAATGCAAACTGTGATGTCACAATACAAGGATAATGCATAGTGTAATGTCATACTAAAAGGATAATGTATACTGTGATGACACACTACAAGGATAATGCATACTGTAATGTCACACTACGAAGATAATATATACTGAGATGTCACACTACAAGGATAATGCATACTGTGATGTCACACTACAAGGATAATGCATAGTGCAATGTCACACTACAAGGATAATGCATATTGTAATGCCATACTACAAGGATAATGCATAATGTGATGTCACTCTACAAGGATAGTGCATACTGTAATGTCACACTACAAGGATAATGCATACTGTAATGTCACACTACGAATATAATGTATACTGAGATGTCGCACTACAAGGATAATGCAAACTATGATGTCACACTACAAGGAAAATGCATACTGTAATGTCACACTAGAAGGATAATGCATACTGTAATGTCTCACTACGAAGATAATGTATACTGAAATGTCACACTACAAGGATAATGCAAACTGTGATGTCACACTACAAAGATAATGTATACTGTAATGTCACACTAGAAGGATAATGCATACTGAGATGTCACACTACAAGGATAATGCAAACTGTGATGTCACACTACACGGATAATGCAAACTGTGATATCACACTACAAGGATAATATACAGTGTAATGACACACTGCTAGGATATTGCAAAGTGTAATGTGATACTACAAGGATAATTCATACTGTAATATCACAGTACAAGGATAATGCATACCGTGATGTCACACTACAAGGATAATGCATACTGTAATGTCACACTGCAAGGATAAAGCATAGTCTAATGTCAGACTACAAGGATAATGCATGCTGAGATGTCACACTACAAGGAAAATGCAAACTAACTGTAATGTCACACTGCAAGGATAATGCATACTGTGATGTCACACTACAAGGATAATGCATACTGTGATGTCACACTTCAAGGATAAAGCAAACTGTGATGTCAAACTACAAGGATCATGCAAACTATGATGTCAAACTACAAGGATAATGCATAATGTGATGTCACACTATAAAGATAATACAAACAGTGATGCCAAACTACAATTATAATGCAAACTGTGATGTCACACTACAAGGATAACGCGTACTGTGATATCACACTACAAGGATAATGCATGCTGTGATGTCACACTACAAGGATAATGGAAACTGTGCATGTCACACTACAAGGATAATGCATACTGTGATGTCGAACTACAAGGATAATGAAAATTGTGATGTCAAACTACAAGGATAATGCAAACTGTGATGTCACACAACAAGGATAATGCATACTGTGATGTCACACTACAAGGATAATGCAAACTGTGATGTCACGCAACAAGGATAATGCATACTGTGCTGTCGCACTACAAGGATAATGCAAACTGTGATGTCACACTACAAGGATAATGCATACTGTGATGTCACACTACAAGGATAATGCATACTGAGATGTCACACTACAAGGATAATGCAAACTGTGATGTCACACTACAAGAATAATGCAAACTGTGATGTTACACTACAAGGATATTGCATACTGTGATGTCACACTACAAGGATATGCATAATGTGATTTCACAGTACAAGGATAATGCATACTGTGATGCCACACTACAAGGATATGCATACTGTGATGTCACAGTACAAGGATAATGTATACTGTGATGTCACACTACAAGGATAATTCAAACTGTGTTGTCACACTACAAGGATAATGCATAGTGTGATGTCACACTACAAAGATAATGCATACTGAGATGTCACACTACAAGGATAATGCATACTGTAATGTCACACTACAAGGATAATGCAGAGTGTGATATCACACTACAAGGATATTGCATACTGAGATGTCACACTACAAGGATACTGCAAACTGTGATGTCACACTACAAGGATAATGCATACTGTGATGTCACACTACATGGATAATGCATACTGTGATGTCACACTTCAAGGATAATGCATACTGTGATATCACACTACAAGGATAATGCAAACTTTGATGTCATACTACAAGGATAATGCATAATGTGATGTCACACTACAAGGATAATGTATACTGAGATGTCACACTACAAGGATAATGCAAACTTTGATGTCATACTACAAGGATAATGCATACTGTGATGTCAAACTACAAGGATAATGCATACTGTGATGTCACACTACAAGGATAATGCATAGTGTAATGTCACACTACAAGGATAATGCATACTGTAATGTTAAACTACAAGGATAATGCAAACTGTGATGTCACACTACAAGGATAATGCATACTGTGATGTCACACTACAAGGATAATGCATACTGAGATGTCACACTACAAGGATAATGCATACTGTAATGTCATACTACAAGGATTGTGTATACTATGATGTCACACTACAAGGATAATGCATAGTGTAATGTCACACTACAAGGACAATGCATACTGTAATGTTAAACTACAAGGATAATGCAAACTGTGATGTCACACTACAAGGATAATGCATACTGTGATGTCACACTACAAGGAAATGCATACTGAGATGTCACACTACAAGAAAAATGCATAGTGTAATGTCACACTACAAGTATAATGCATAGTGTAATGTCACACTACAAGGAAAATGCATAGTGTAATTTCACACTACAAGGATACTGCATACTGACATGTCATACTGCAATGATAATGTATACCGTGATGTCATACTACAAGGATAATGCATACTGTGATGTCAGACAGCAAGGATAATGCATACTGTAATGTCACACTACAAGGATAATGCATACTGTAAAGTCACACTACAAGGATAATGCATACTGTAATGTCACACTACAAGGATAATGCATACTGTGAAATCACACTACAAGGATAATGTATACTGAGATGTCACACTACAAGGATAATGCAAACTTTGATGTCATACTACAAGGATAATGCATACTGTGACGTCACACAACAAGGATAATGCATAGTGTAATGTCACACTACAAGGATAATGCATAGTGTTTTGTCACACTACAAGGATAATGCATACTGTGATGTCACACTACAAGGATAATGCATAGTGTAATTTCACACTACAAGGATAGTGCATACTGACATGTCATACTGCAAGGATAATGCAAACTGTGATGTCACACTACAAGGATAGTTCATACTGTGATGTCACACTACAAGGATAATGAATACTGAGCTGTCACACTACAAGGATAATGCAAACTGTGATGTCACACCACAAGGATAATTCATAGTGTAATGTCACACTACAAGAATAATGCAGAGTGTAATCATAGAATCATAGAATCGTAGAGTTGGAAGGGACCTCCTGGGCCATCTGGTCCAACCCCCTGCTCAAAGCAGGATTCGCTAAATCATCCCAGTCAGATGTCTGTCCAGCCTCTGTTTGAAGACTTCCATTGAAGGAGAACTCACCACTTCTCGTGGCAGCCTGTTCCACTCATTGATCACTCTAACTGTCAAAAAGTTTTTTCTAATATCTAATCTGTGTCTCTTCCCATTCAGTTTCATCCCATTGCTTCTAGTCTTTCCTTGTGCAAATGAGAATAAAGTTGATCCTTCTACAATGTGACAGCCCTTTAGATATTTGTAGACAGCTATTAAGTCTCCTCTCAGTCTTCTCTTTTGCAAACTAAACATTCCCAAATCCTGCAACCTTTCCTCATAAGACAGGGTTTGCAGACCGGTCACCATTCTGGTCGCTCTTTTCTGAACTTGCTCCAGTTTGTTGATGTCTTTTTTAAAATGTGGTGCCCAAAACTGGACACAATATTCCAGATGAGGTCTGACCAAAGAGGAGTAGAGGGAAATAATGACTTCACGTGATCTAGACTGTATGCTTCTGTTAATACATCCTAGAATTGCATTTGCCTTTTTTGCTGCTGCATCACACTGTTGACTCATATTCAGTCTGTGATCTATTAGTATACCCAAGTCTTTTTCACATGTGCTGTCACTTAGCCCTATTCCTCCCATTCTATATATGCTTTTTTCATTTTTATTGCCCAGATGTAGTACTTTGCATTTCTCCCTGTTAAAAACCATTCTGTTAGTTGCTGCCCACTTCTCCAGTTTATTTAAATCTTTTTGAATCCTCTCTCTCTCTTCTCTAGTATTAGCTATCCCTCCTATTATATAATAATAATTATTATTATTATTATTACTAATGTCACACTACAAGTATAATGCATACTGTGATGTCACACTACATGGAAAATGCATAGTGTAATTTCACACTACAAGGATAGTGCATACTGACATGTCATACTGCAAGGATAATGCAAACTGTGATGTCACACTACAAGGATAATGCAAACTGTGATGTTACACTACAAGAAAAATGCATAGTGTAATGTCACACTACAAGGATAATGCAAACTGTGATGTCAAACTACAAGGATAATGCATACTGTGATGTCACACTACAAGGATAATGCATACTGTAAAGTCACACTACAAGGATAATGCATACTGTAATGTCACACTACAAGGATAATGCATACTGTGATGTCACACTACAAGGATAATGCATACTGTGATGCCACTCTACGAGGATAATGCATACTGAGATGTCACACTACGAGGATAATGCATACTGAGATGTCACACTACAAGGATAATGCAAACTGTGATGTCACATTACAAGGATAATTCATAGTGTAATGTCACACTACAAGGATAATGCATAGTGTAATTTCACACTACAAGGATAGTGCATACTGACATGTCATACTGCAAGGATAATGCAAACTGTGATGTCTCACACTACAAGGATAGTGCATACTGACATGTCATACTACAAGGATAATGCATACTGAGATGTCACACTACAAGGATAATGCATACTGTGATGTCACACTGCAAGGATAATGCATACTGAGATATCACGCTACAAGGATAATGTATACTGAGATGTCAGACTACAAGGATAATGCAAACTGTGATGTCTCACTTCACAGATAATGCAAACTGTGATATCACACTAGAAGAATAATGCATACTGTGATGTCACACTACAAGGATAATGCATACTGAGATGTCACACTACAAGGAAAATGCAAACTGTGATGTCACACTGCAAGTGTAATGCATAGTGTAATTTCACACTACAATGATAATGCATACTGACATGTCACACTACAAGGATAATGCAAACTGTGATGTCACACTACAAGGATAATGCATACTGAGATGTCACACTACAAGGATAATGCATAGTGTAATGTCACAATACAAGTATAATGCATACTGTGATGTCACACTACATGGAAAATGCATAGTGTAATTTCACACTACAAGGATAGAGCATACTGACATGTCATACTGCAAGGATAATGCAAACTGTGATGTTACACTACAAGAATAATGCATACTGTGATGTCACACTACAAGGATAATGCATATTGAGATGTCACACTACAAGGATAATGCGTACTGTGATGTCACACTACAAGGATAACGCAAACTGTGATGTCACACTACAAGGATAGTGCATACTGACATGTCATACTGCAAGGATAATGTATACTGCAATGTTACACTAGAAGGATAATGCATACTGAGATGTCACACTACAAGGATAATGCATACTGTGATGTCACACTGCAAGGATAATGCATACTGAGATGTCACGCTACAAGGATAATGTATACTGAGATGTCACACTACAAGGATAATGCAAACTGTGATGTCACGCTTCACAGATAATGCAAACTGTGATATCTCACTAGAAGGATAATGCATACTGTGATGTCACACTACAAGGATAATGCATACTGAGATGTCACACTACAAGGAAAATGCAAACTGTGATGTCACACTGCAAGTATAATGCATAGTGTAATTTCACACTACAATGATAATGCATACTGACATGTCACACTACAAGGATAATGCAAACTGTGATGTCACACTAAAAGGATAATGCATACTGAGATGTCACACTACACGGATAATGCAAACTGTGATGTCACACTGCAAGGATAATGCATAGTGTATTGTCGCACTACAAGGATAATGCATGGTGTAATGTCAGACAACAAGTATAATGCATACTGTGATGTCACACTAAAAGGAAAATGCATAGTGTAATGTCATACTGTAAGGATAATGTGTACTGTGATGTCACACTACAAGGATATGGCAAACTTTGATGTCATACTACAAGGATAATGCATACTGTAATGTCACACTACAAGGATAATGTATACTGTATTGTCACACTACAAGGTTAATGCAAACTGTGATGTCACACTACAAGGATAATGCATAGTGTAATGTCATACTAAAAGGATAATGTATACTGTGATGACACACTACAAGGATAATGCATACTGTAATGTCACACTACGAAGATAATATATACTGAGATGTCACACTACAAGGATAATGCATACTGTGATGTCACACTACAAGGATAATGCATAGTGCAATGTCACACTACAAGGATAATGCATATTGAAATGCCATACTACAAGGATAATGTATAATGTGATGTCACTCTACAAGAATAGTGCATACTGTAAAGTCACACTACGAATATAATGTATACTGAGATGTCACACTACAAGGATAATGCAAACTATGATGTCACACTACAAGGATAATGCATACTGAGATGTCACACTACAAGGAAAATGCATACTGTAATGTCACACTAGAAGGATAATGCATACTGTAATGTCTCACTACAAGGATATGGCAAACTTTGATGTCACACTACAAGGATAATGCATACTGTAAAGTCACACTACGAATATAATGTATACTGAGATGTCACACTACAAGGATAATGCAAACTATGATGTCACACTACAAGGATAATGCATACTGTGATGTCACACTACAAGGATATGGCAAACTTTGATGTCACACTACAAGGATAATGCATAATGTAAAGTCACACTATGAATATAATGTATACTGAGATGTCACACAACAAGGATAATGCAAACGATGATGTCACACTACAAGGATAATGCATACTGAGATGTCACACTACAAGGAAAATGCATACTGTAATGTCACACTAGAAGGATAATGCATACTGTAATGTCTCACTACGAAGATAATGTATACTGAGATGTCACACTACAAGGATAATGCAAACTGTGATGTCACACTACAAGGATAATGTATACTGTAATGTCACACTAGAAGGATAATGCATACAGAGATGTCACACTACAAGGATAATGCAAACTGTGATGTCACACTACAAGGAAAATGCATACTGAGATGTCACAATACAAGAAAAATGCATAGTGTAATGTCACACTACAAGGATAATGCATAGTGTAATGTCACACTACAAGGAAAATGCATAGTGTAATTTCACACTACAAGGATACTGCATACTGACATGTCATACTGCAATGATAATGTATACCGTGATGTCACACTACAAGGATAATTCATACTGAGATGTCATACTACAAGGATAATGCATACTGTGATGTCAGACAGCAATGATAATGCATACTGTAATGTCACACTACAAGGATAATGCATACTGTAAAGTCACACTACAAGGATAATGCATACTGTAATGTCACACTACAAGGATAATGCATACTGTGAATTCACACTACAAGGATAATGTAAACTGAGATGTCACACTACAAGGATAATGCAAACTTTGATGTCATACTACAAGGATAATGCATACTGTGACGTCACACAACAAGGATAATGCATAGTGTAATGTCACACTACAAGGATAATGCATAGTGTATTGTCACACTACAAGGATAATGCATAGTGTAATTTCACACTACAACGATAGTGCATACTGACATGTCATACTGCAAGGATATTGCAAACTGTGATGTCACACTACAAGGATAATGCATACTGTGATGTCACACTACAAGGATAATGCATACTGAGATGTCACACTACAAGGAAAATGCAAACTGTGATGTCACACTGCAAGTATAATGCATAGTGTAATTTCACACTACAATGATAATGCATACTGACATGTCACACTACAAGGATAATGCAAACTGTGATGTCACACTACAAGGATAATGCATACTGAGATGTCACACTACACGGATAATGCAAACTGTGATGTCACACTGCAAGGATAATACATAGTGTATTGTCGCACTACAAGGATAATGCATGGTGTAATGTCAGACAACAAGTATAATGCATACTGTGATGTCACACTAAAAGGAAAATGCATAGTGTAATGTCATACTGCAAGGATAATGTGTACTGTGATGTCACACTACAAGGATATGGCAAACTTTGATGTCATACTACAAGTATAATGCATACTGTAATGTCACACTACGAAGATAATATATACTGAGATGTCACACTACAAGGATAATGCATACTGTGATGTCACACTACAAGGATAATGCATAGTGCAATGTCACACTACAAGGATAATGCATATTGTAATGCCATACTACAAGGATAATGTATAATGTGATGTCACTCTACAAGGATTGTGCATACTGTAATGTCACACTACAAGGATAATACATACTGTAATGTCACACTACGAATATAATGTATACTGAGATGTCGCACTACAAGGATAATGCAAACTATGATGTCACACTACAAGGATAATGCATACTGAGATGTCACACTACAAGGAAAATGCATACAGTAATGTCACACTAGAAGGATAATGCATACTGTAATGTCTCACTACGAAGATAATGTATACTGAAATGTCACACTACAAGGATAATGCAAACTGTGATGTCACACTACAAAGATAATGCATACTGTAATGTCACACTAGAAGGATAATGCATACTGAGATGTCACACTACAAGGATATTGCAAACTGTGATGTCACACTACACGGATAATGCAAACTGTGATATCACACTACAAGGATAATGTACAGTGTAATGACACACTGCTAGGATATTGCATAGTGTAATGTGATACTACAAGGATAATTCATACTGTGATATCACACTACCAGGATAATGCATACCGTGATGTCACACTACAAGGATAATGCATACTGTAATGTCACACTGCAAGGATAAAGCATAGTCTAATGTCAGACTACAAGGATAATGCATGCTGAGATGTCACACTACAAGGAAAATGCAAACTAACTGTAATGTCACACTGCAAGGATAATGCATACTGTGATGTCACACTACAAGGATAATGCATACTGTGATGTCACACTTCAAGGATAATGCAAACTGTGATGTCAAACTACAAGGATCATGCAAACTATGATGTCAAACTACAAGGATAATGCATAATGTGATGTCACACTATAAAGATAATACAAACAGTGATGCCAAACTACAATTATAATGCAAACTGTGATGTCACACTACAAGAATAACGCATACTGTGATGTCACACTACAAGGATAATGCATGCTGTGATGTCACACTACAAGGATAATGGAAACTGTGCATGTCACACTACAAGGATAATGCAAACTGTGATGTCACACAACAAGGATAATGCATACTGTGATGTCACACTACAAGGATAATGCATACTGTGATGTCGAACTACAAGGATAATGAAAATTGTGATGTCAAACTACAAGGATAATGCAAACTGTGATGTCACACAACAAGGATAATGCATACTGTGATGTCACACTACAAGGATAATGCAAACTGTGATGTCACGCAACAAGGATAATGCATACTGTGCTGTCGCACTACAAGGATAATGCAAACTGTGATGTCACACTACAAGGATAATGCATACTGTGATGTCACACTACAAGGATAATGCATACTGACATGTCACACTACAAGGATAATGCAAACTGTGATGTCACACTACAAGAATAATGCAAACTGTGATGTCACACTACAAGGATATTGTATACTGTGATGTCACAGTACAAGGATATGCATAATGTGATGTCACAGTACAAGGATAATGCATACTGTGATGCCACACTACAAGGATATGCATACTGTGATGTCACAGTACAAGGATAATGTATACTGTGATGTCACACTACAAGGATAATTCAAACTGTGTTGTCACACTACAAGGATAATGCATAGTGTGATGTCACACTACAAAGTTAATGCATACTGTGATGTCACACTACAAGGAAAATGCATAGTGTAATTTCATAATTTCACACTACAAGGATAGAGCATACTGACATGTCATACTGCAAGGATAATGTATACTGTGATGTCACACTACAAGGATAATGCATACTGTGATGTCACACTACAAGGATAATGCATACTGAGATGTCACACTACAAGGATATTGCATACTGTGATGCAACACTACAAGGATATGCATACTGTGATGTCACAGTACAAGGATAATGTATACTGTGATGTCACACTACAAGGATAATGCAAACTGTGTTGTCACACTACAAGGATAATGCATACTGAGATGTCACACTACAAGGATAATGTAAACTGTGATGTCACACTACAAGAATAATGCAAACTGTGATGTCACACTACAAGGATAATGCATACTGTGATGTCACACTACAAGGATATGCATAATGTGATGTCACAGTACAAGGATAATGCATACTGTGATGCCACACTTCATGGATATGCATACTGTGATGTCACAGTACAAGGATAATGTATACTGTGATGTCACACTACAAGGATAATTCAAACTGTGTTGTCACACTACAAGGATAATGCATAGTATGATGTCACACTACAAAGATAATGCATACTGAGATGTCACACTACAAGGATAATGCAGAGTGTTATGTCACACTACAAGGATATTGCATACTGAGATGTCACACTACAAGGATACTGCAAACTGTGATGTCACACTACAAGGATAATGCATACTGTGATGTCACACTTCATGGATAATGCATACTGTGATGTCACACTACAAGGATAATGCACACTGTGATATCACACTACAAGGATAATGCAAACTTTGATGTCATACTTCAAGGATAATGCATAATGTGATGTCACACTACAAGGATAATGTAGTGAGATGTCACACTACAAGGATAATGCAAACTTTGATGTCACACTACAAGGATAATGCAAACTTTGATGTCATACTACAAGGATAATGCATACTGTGATGTCAAACTACAAGGATAATGCATACTGTGAGGTCACACTACAAGGATAATGCATAGTCTAATGTCACACTACAAGGATAATGCATACTGTAATGTTAAACTACAAGGATAATGCAAACTGTGATGTCACACTACAAGGATAATGCATACTGTGATGTCACACTACAAGGATAATGCATACTGAGATGTCACACTACAAGGATAATGCATACTGTAATGTCATACTACAAGGATAGTGTATACTATGATGTCACACTACAAGGATAATGCATACTGTGATGTCACACTACAAGGATAATGCATTGTGTAATGTCAGACTACAAGGATAATGCATACTGAGATGTCACACTACAAGGATAATGCAAACTGTGATGTCACACTACAAGAATAATGCAAACTGTGATGTCACACTACAAGGATATTGTATACTGTGATGTCACAGTACAAGGATATGCATAATGTGATGTCACAGTACAAGGATAATGCATACTGTGATGCCACACTACAAGGATATGCATACTGTGATGTCACAGTACAAGGATAATGTATACTGTGATGTCACACTACAAGGATAATTCAAACTGTGTTGTCACACTACAAGGATAATGCATAGTGTGATGTCACACTACAAAGTTAATGCATACTGTGATGTCACACTACAAGGAAAATGCATAGTGTAATTTCATAATTTCACACTACAAGGATAGAGCATACTGACATGTCATACTGCAAGGATAATGTATACTGTGATGTCACACTACAAGGATAATGCATACTGTGATGTCACACTACAAGGATAATGCATACTGAGATGTCACACTACAAGGATATTGCATACTGTGATGCAACACTACAAGGATATGTATACTGTGATGTCACAGTACAAGGATAATGTATACTGTGATGTCACACTACAAGGATAATGCAAACTGTGTTGTCACACTACAAGGATAATGCATACTGAGATGTCACACTACAAGGATAATGTAAACTGTGATGTCACACTACAAGAATAATGCAAACTGTGATGTCACACTACAAGGATAATGCATACTGTGATGTCACACTACAAGGATATGCATAATGTGATGTCACAGTACAAGGATAATGCATACTGTGATGCCACACTTCATGGATATGCATACTGTGATGTCACAGTACAAGGATAATGTATACTGTGATGTCACACTACAAGGATAATTCAAACTGTGTTGTCACACTACAAGGATAATGCATAGTATGATGTCACACTACAAAGATAATGCATACTGAGATGTCACACTACAAGGATAATGCAGAGTGTGATGTCACACTACAAGGATATTGCATACTGAGATGTCACACTACAAGGATACTGCAAACTGTGATGTCACACTACAAGGATAATGCATACTGTGATGTCACACTTCATGGATAATGCATACTGTGATGTCACACTACAAGGATAATGCACACTGTGATATCACACTACAAGGATAATGCAAACTTTGATGTCATACTTCAAGGATAATACATAATGTGATGTCACACTACAAGGATAATGTAGTGAGATGTCACACTACAAGGATAATGCAAACTTTGATGTCACACTACAAGGATAATGCAAACTTTGATGTCATACTACAAGGATAATGCATACTGTGATGTCAAACTACAAGGATAATGCATACTGTGACGTCACACTACAAGGATAATGCATAGTCTAATGTCACACTACAAGGATAATGCATACTGTAATGTTAAACTACAAGGATAATGCAAACTGTGATGTCACACTACAAGGATAATGCATACTGTGATGTCACACTACAAGGATAATGCATACTGAGATGTCACACTACAAGGATAATGCATACTGTAATGTCATACTACAAGGATAGTGTATACTATGATGTCACACTACAAGGATAATGCATACTGTGATGTCACACTACAAGGATAATGCATTGTGTAATGTCAGACTACAAGGATAATGCATACTGAGATGTCACACTACAAGGAAAATGCAAACTATCTGTGATGTCACACTGCAAGGATAATGCATACTGTGATGTCACGCAACAAGGATAATGCATACTGAGATGTCACACTACAAGGATAATGCAAACTGTGATGTCACACTACACGGATAATGCAAACTGTGATATCACTCTACAAGGATAATGCAAACTGTGATGTCACACTACAAGGATAATGCATAGTATAATGTCACACTGCAAGGATAATGCATACTGTGATGTCACACTACAAGGAAAATGCAAACTAACTGTGATGTCACACTACAAGGATAATGCATACTGTGATGTCACACTACAAGGATAATGCAAACTGTGATGTCACACTACACGGATAATGCATACTGTGATGTCACACTACAAGGATAATGCATACTGTAATGTCATACTACAAGGATAATGCATAGTGTGATGTCACACTACAAGGATAATGCATACTGTAATGTCACACTACAAGGATAATGCTTACTGTGATGTCACACTACAAGGATAATGCATACTGAGATGTCACAATACAAGGATAATGCAACTGTAATGTCACACTACAAGGATAATGCAAACTGTGATGTAACACTACAAGGATAATACATACTGTGATGTCACACTATAATTATACGGTATACTGAGATGTCACACTACAATGATAATGTTTACTGAGATGTCACACTACAAGGATAATGCATACTGTGATGTCACACTACAAGGATAATGCATACTGATATGTCATACTACAAGGATAATGCATACTGTGATGTCACACTACAAGGATAATGCAAACTGAGATGTCACACTACAAGGACAATGCATACTGTGATGTCACACTACAAGGATAATGCAAACTGTGATGTCACACTACATGGATAATGCATACTGTGATGTCACACTATGTGGATAATGCATACTGTGATGTCACACTACAAGAATAGTGCATACTGACATGTCATACTGCAAGGATAATGCAAACTGTGATGTCTCACACTACAAGGATAGTGCATACTGACATGTCATACTACAAGGATAATGCATACTGTGATGTCATACTACAAGGATAATGCATACTGAGATGTCACACTACAAGGATAATGCATAATGTGATGTCACACTGCAAGGATAATGCATACTGAGATGTCACGCTACAAAGATAATGTATACTGAGATGTCAGACTACAAGGATAATGCAAACTGTGATGTCACACTTCACAGATAATGCAAACTGTGATATCACACTAGAAGGATAATGCATACTGTGATGTCACACTACAAGGATAATGCATACTGAGATGTCACACTACAAGGAAAATGCAAACTGTGATGTCACACTGCAAGTATAATGCATAGTGTAATTTCACACTACAATGATAATGCATACTGACATGTCACACTACAAGGATAATGCAAACTGTGATGTCACACTACAAGGATAATGCATACTGAGATGTCACACTGCAAGGATAATGCAAACTGTGATGTCACACTGCAAGGATAATGCATAGTGTATTGTCGCACTACAAGAATAATGCATGGTGTAATGTCAGACAACAAGTATAATGCATAATGTGATGTCACACTAAAAGTAAAATGCATAGTGTAATGTCATACTGCAAGGATAATGTGTACTGTGATGTCACACTACAAGGATATGGCAAACTTTGATGTCATACTACAAGGATAATGCATACTGTAATGTCACACTACAAGGATAATGTATACTGTATTGTCACAATACAAGGTTAATGCAAACTGTGATGTCACACTACAAGGATAATGCATAGTGTAATGTCATACTAAAAGGATAATGTATACTGTGATGACACACTACAAGGATAATGCATACTGTAATGTCACACTACGAAGATAATATATACTGAGATGTCACACTACAAGGATAATGCATACTGTGATGTCACACTACAAGGATAATGCATAGTGCAATGTCACACTACAAGGATAATGCATATTGAAATGCCATACTACAAGGATAATGTATAATGTGATGTCACTCTACAAGGATAGTGCATACTGTAAAGTCACACTACGAATATAATGTATACTGAGATGTCACACTACAAGGATAATGCAAACTATGATGTCACACTACAAGGATAATGCATACTGAGATGTCACACTACAAGGAAAATGCATACTGTAATGTCACACTAGAAGGATAATGCATACTGTAATGTCTCACTACAAGGATATGGCAAACTTTGATGTCACACTACAAGGATAATGCATACTGTAAAGTCACACTACGAATATAATGTATACTGAGATGTCACACTACAAGGATAATGCAAACTATGATGTCACACTACAAGGATAATGCATACTGTGATGTCACACTACAAGGATATGGCAAACTTTGATGTCACACTACAAGGATAATGCATAATGTAAAGTCACACTATGAATATAATGTATACTGAGATGTCACACAACAAGGATAATGCAAACGATGATGTCACACTACAAGGATAATGCATAAAACCAGGGGAAGAGTCTTGAGGAGATCATTTGCATATTCCCAGTGCCTTCTGGGATAAGTGAAGAGTCTCCGCGAGCTCAACGATCACTGGGTTTTGGCCGTTGCAGCTGAAAAGAGGAAATCGGAAAACCAGGGGAAGAGTCTTGAGGAGATCATTTGCATATTCCCAGTGCCTTCTGGGATAAGTGAAGAGTCTCCGCGAGCTCAACGATCACTGGGTTTTGGCCGTTGCAGCTGAAAAGAGGAAATCGGAAAACCAGGCGAAGAGTCTTGAGGAGATCATTTGCATATTCCCAGTGCCTTCTGGGATAAGTGAAGAGTCTCCGCGAGCTCAACGATCACTGGGTTTTGGCCGTTGCAGCTGAAAAGAGGAAATCGGAAAACCAGGGGAAGAGTCTTGAGGAGATCATTTGCATATTCCCAGTGCCTTCTGGGATAAGTGAAGAGTCTCCGCGAGCTCAACGATCACTGGGTTTTGGCCGTTGCAGCTGAAAAGAGGAAATCGGAAAACCAGGGGAAGAGTCTTGAGGAGATCATTTGCATATTCCCAGTGCCTTCTGGGATAAGTGAAGAGTCTCCGCGAGCTCAACGATCACTGGGTTTTGGCCGTTGCAGCTGAAAAGAGGAAATCGGAAAACCAGGGGAAGAGTCTTGAGGAGATCATTTGCATATTCCCAGTGCCTTCTGGGATAAGTGAAGAGTCTCCGCGAGCTCAACGATCACTGGGTTTTGGCCGTTGCAGCTGAAAAGAGGAAATCGGAAAACCAGGGGAAGAGTCTTGAGGAGATCATTTGCATATTCCCAGTGCCTTCTGGGATAAGTGAAGAGTCTCCGCGAGCTCAACGATCACTGGGTTTTGGCCGTTGCAGCTGAAAAGAGGAAATCGGAAAACCAGGGGAAGAGTCTTGAGGAGATCATTTGCATATTCCCAGTGCCTTCTGGGCTAAGTGAAGAGTCTCCGCGAGCTCAACGATCACTGGGTTTTGGCCGTTGCAGCTGAAAAGAGGAAATCGGAAAACCAGGGGAAGAGTCTTGAGGAGATCATTTGCATATTCCCAGTGCCTTCTGGGATAAGTGAAGAGTCTCCGCGAGCTCAACGATCACTGGGTTTTGGCCGTTGCAGCTGAAAAGAGGAAATCGAAAAACCAGGGGAAGAGTCTTGAGGAGATCATTTGCATATTCCCAGTGCCTTCTGGGATAAGTGAAGAGTCTCCGCGAGCTCAACGATCACTGGGTTTTGGCCGTTGCAGCTGAAAAGAGGAAATCGGAAAACCAGGGGAAGAGTCTTGAGGAGATCATTTGCATATTCCCAGTGCCTTCTGGGATAAGTGAAGAGTCTCCGCGAGCTCAACGATCACTGGGTTTTGGCCGTTTAAGCTGAAAAGAGGAAATCGGAAAAACCGGCGCGCGAATTTTGGCTCATCTTTCATCGTTTTTAAGAAATCTCAAGATGGAAGAGGCCAGGAGCCATTTGGTGAGCTGCATTTCTTGCTACATGTTCACAGACTTACCAGTGGAAAAACCAAACTTCACATGCCACAAATGCAAGCTTGTGTCCCTGTTGGAGGAAAAGTTGCAAAATCTCGAAGAGAGGTTGGCTACGTTGAAGATCATTAAGGAAGGTGAAGAGTTCTTGGACAGAGCAGAATTATCTCTTCATGTTACAGAAAGAGAAGAAATTCGAAGTGCACCTGAAGAAACAGAGGAATGGAGACATGTGACCCAGAGAAGCAGGAGGATCAGGAGGCAGTCAGCACCCATACTGCTCAGAAACCAGTACCAGGCTCTCACGCAGGAAAATGATGAAGAAATACATCAGGATAAGACTTTGCCAACAAACAGCAACCTTGTACGCCTTCAGAGTCCTCCTGGATGGAGAAAGAAAAATGTTGTGAAGAAGAAACGGAGAGTGGTGGTCATGGGGGATTCCCTGTTGAGAGGAACAGAGGCCGCTATCTGCAGACCGGATATAACTTCAAGAGAAATGTGCTGTCTTCCAGGTGCAAAAATTAAAGATGTGTCTGACAGGATATCAGGACTCTTCAGACCTACAGATGACTACCCATTCCTGCTACTACATGTGGGGACAAATGACACCGCAAGAAACGACCTGGAAACCATCTGCAGAGACTTTGAAGACTTAGGCAAGAAAGTGAAAGAACTGGGAGCGCAGGTGGTCTTCTCTTCCATCCTCCCAGTGGATGGCCATGGAACAAGGAGGTGGAATAAGATTCTGCAGGTGAACAACTGGCTACGTCGATGGTGCTGTCAGCAACGATTTGGATTTCTGGATCACGGAGTGAACTACTTATACGATGGACTACTTGCTAGAGATGGGGTGCACCTTACGAAGACTGGAAAGCATGTATTTGGAAGTCGCCTTGCTACACTTGTAAGGAGAGCTTTAAACTAGAACAACATGGGAAGGGAAGCAAAAGACCAGAAAAAGCCATACACCTGACAAATGCTATTGAGAACTCTGCTAATAGAAGTGGAAAGGAAGAACAAAGACGAAAGAATCTAATTAATAAAAATATTGGAGAAAGAGAAACCAATCACAAACTAAAATGTTTCTATACTAATGCACAAAGCATGGGCAACAAACAAGGAGAATTGGAACTACTAACACAGGAAAAGAAATATGATGTCATTGGAATCACTGAAACTTGGTGGGACGATACACATGATTGGAATACAAGACTAGAAGGATACAACTTATTTGCAAGAAACAGACTTGATAAACGAGGAGGGGGTGTTGCATTGTATGTTAGAAACGCATATATCTGCACAGAGATTGAAGCTTCAGAGACTGGGAGTTCTGTGGAAACTGTTTGGGTAAGAATACAAGGACAGAACAATGGAAAGGACACCATTGTAGGCATTTACTACAGGCCGCCTGTGCAAGCTGAAGATATGGATGAACTCTTTATGCATCAAATGGCCAAGTTCTCCAAAAAATATGACATAGTTGTCATGGGAGATTTCAACTATCCAGACATTTGTTGGGAATCTCTCTCAGGCAAAACTAACAGGTCAAGGAAATTCTTATCCTCTCTTGCTGACAACTTTATCTTCCAAAAGGTAGGGGAGAAAACAAGGGGAACTGCTACCTTGGATCTAATCCTTATAAACAGGGAGGAAATGGTTGAGGAGGTAAAAGTGGCTGGAACCCTAGGAGGTAGCGACCATGCTATTTTAGAATTTTGGATAACTAGAGGCGGAAGACCTGTGAAGACTCAGACGTCAAGGTTAGATTTCAGAAAGGCAGATTTTAAGGGATTCAGAAAGATAATTGGAGGAATCCAATGGCTGGATATCCTTAAAGACAAAAATGTCCAGGAAGGATGGGAAATCTTGAAAAATGAAATTCTCAAAGCACAGTTGTTAACAATTCCGAAAAGAGGGAAGAATAGGAAGCATTTAAGGAAACCAGGATGGGTGAACACAGAACTTAAGCACATGCTAAAAAGGAAGAAAAAAATGTTTATAAAATGGAAAGAGGGAGGCATATCTAAAGAAGAATATAATGCTGTCTGCAGAATCTGCAGGGCGCAAATCAGATTATCTAAAGCTGAAAATGAATTGAGGCTTGCAAGAGATGTCAAAAGCAATAATAAAGGATTTTGGGGATATGTCAAAAGTAAAAGAAAAGTCAAAGATGCTATAGGATTTTTACAGGATGAAAATGATGAAATGGTAAGACAGGATGTTGAGAAGGCTGAACTTTTAAATTCCTATTTTGCATCTGTTTTCTCTCAGAAAGGAAATGTAACACCAACTGTTATTCACTGTCCTATTAAGGGAATAGAAGAATCCAGGATATCTATAAACAGAAAGATAGTGAGGAAACACTTAGCTAACCTAAATGAATTCAAGTCTCCAGGTCCAGATGAATTACACCCCAGAGTACTGAAGGAGATAGCAGAAGAAATTTCTGAACCACTCTCCATAATCTTTGAAAATTTTTGGAGAACAGGAGAAGTGCCAGAAGACTGGAGAAGAGCAAATGTTGTTCCTATCTTCAAAAAGGGGAAGAAGGTGGACCCAGGCAACTATAGGCCGGTGAGTCTGACTTCTATACCAGGAAAGATCTTTGAACAAATTATTAAACAACATGTAAGTCAATACCTGGATAAGAATGAAGTGATCAAACAGAGTCAGCATGGGTTTGTAACTAATAAGTCATGTCAGACTAACTTAATTTCCTTCTATGACGGTATCACTGATTGGGTGGATCAAGGAAATGCTGTAGATATAGTATATCTTGACTTCAGCAAAGCATTTGACAAAGTCTCTCATACAATCCTTATTGAAAAAATGACTAAGTATGGAATGGACAAGGCAACTGTTAGGTGGATTCATAGCTGGCTTAGTGATCGGACCCAAAGAGTGGTCGTAAATGGCTGCACATCCAGTTGGAAGAATGTCTCAAGTGGGGTACCACAGGGCTCTGTCCTGGGCCCTGTATTGTTCAACATCTTTATCAACGATTTAGATGAAGGAATTGAGGGTAAACTGATTAAATTTGCTGATGACACAAAGCTAGGAGGGATAGCTAATACTAGAGAAGAGAGAGAGAGGATTCAAAAAGATTTAAATAAACTGGAGAAGTGGGCAGTAACTAACAGAATGGTTTTTAACAGGGAGAAATGCAAAGTACTACATCTGGGCAATAAAAATGAAAAAAGCATATATAGAATGGGAGGAATAGGGCTAAGTGACAGCACATGTGAAAAAGACTTGGGTATACTAATAGATCACAGACTGAATATGAGTCAACAGTGTGATGCAGCAGCAAAAAAGGCAAATGCAGTTCTAGGATGTATTAACAGAAGCATACAGTCTAGATCACGTGAAGTCATTATTTCCCTCTACTCCTCTTTGGTCAGACCTCATCTGGAATATTGTGTCCAGTTTTGGGCACCACATTTTAAAAAAGACATCAACAAACTGGAGCAAGTTCAGAAAAGAGCGACCAGAATGGTGACCGGTCTGCAAACCCTGTCTTATGAGGAAAGGTTGCAGGATTTGGGAATGTTTAGTTTGCAAAAGAGAAGACTGAGAGGAGACTTAATTGCTGTCTACAAATATCTAAAGGGCTGTCACATTGTAGAAGGCTCAACTTTATTCTCATTTGCACAAGGAAAGACTAGAAGCAATGGGATGAAACTGAATGGGAGGAGACACAGATTAGATATTAGAAAAAACTTTTTGACAGTTAGAGTGATCAATGAGTGGAACAGGCTGCCACGAGAAGTGGTGAGTTCTCCTTCAATGGAAGTCTTCAAACAGAGGCTGGACAGACATCTGACTGGGATGATTTAGCGAATCCTGCTTTGAGCAGGGGGTTGGACCAGATGGCCCAGGAGGTCCCTTCCAACTCTACGATTCTATGATTCTACTGAGATGTCACACTACAAGGAAAATGCATACTGTAATGTCACACTAGAAGGATAATGCATACTGTAATGTCTCACTACGAAGATAATGTATACTGAGATGTCACACTACAAGGATAATGCAAACTGTGATGTCACACTACAAGGATAATGTATACTGTAATGTCACACTAGAAGGATAATGCATACAGAGATGTCACACTACAAGGATAATGCAAACTGTGATGTCACACTACAAGGAAAATGCATACTGAGATGTCACAATACAAGAAAAATGCATAGTGTAATGTCACACTACAAGGATAATGCATAGTGTAATGTCACACTACAAGGAAAATGCATAGTGTAATTTCACACTACAAGGATACTGCATACTGACATGTCATACTGCAATGATAATGTATACCGTGATGTCACACTACAAGGATAATTCATACTGAGATGTCATACTACAAGGATAATGCATACTGTGATGTCAGACAGCAATGATAATGCATACTGTAATGTCACACTACAAGGATAATGCATACTGTAAAGTCACACTACAAGGATAATGCATACTGTAATGTCACACTACAAGGATAATGCATACTGTGAATTCACACTACAAGGATAATGTAAACTGAGATGTCACACTACAAGGATAATGCAAACTTTGATGTCATACTACAAGGATAATGCATACTGTGACGTCACACAACAAGGATAATGCATAGTGTAATGTCACACTACAAGGATAATGCATAGTGTATTGTCACACTACAAGGATAATGCATAGTGTAATTTCACACTACAACGATAGTGCATACTGACATGTCATACTGCAAGGATATTGCAAACTGTGATGTCACACTACAAGGATAATGCATACTGTGATGTCACACTACAAGGATAATGCATACTGAGATGTCACACTACAAGGAAAATGCAAACTGTGATGTCACACTGCAAGTATAATGCATAGTGTAATTTCACACTACAATGATAATGCATACTGACATGTCACACTACAAGGATAATGCAAACTGTGATGTCACACTACAAGGATAATGCATACTGAGATGTCACACTACACGGATAATGCAAACTGTGATGTCACACTGCAAGGATAATACATAGTGTATTGTCGCACTACAAGGATAATGCATGGTGTAATGTCAGACAACAAGTATAATGCATACTGTGATGTCACACTAAAAGGAAAATGCATAGTGTAATGTCATACTGCAAGGATAATGTGTACTGTGATGTCACACTACAAGGATATGGCAAACTTTGATGTCATACTACAAGTATAATGCATACTGTAATGTCACACTACGAAGATAATATATACTGAGATGTCACACTACAAGGATAATGCATACTGTGATGTCACACTACAAGGATAATGCATAGTGCAATGTCACACTACAAGGATAATGCATATTGTAATGCCATACTACAAGGATAATGTATAATGTGATGTCACTCTACAAGGATTGTGCATACTGTAATGTCACACTACAAGGATAATACATACTGTAATGTCACACTACGAATATAATGTATACTGAGATGTCGCACTACAAGGATAATGCAAACTATGATGTCACACTACAAGGATAATGCATACTGAGATGTCACACTACAAGGAAAATGCATACAGTAATGTCACACTAGAAGGATAATGCATACTGTAATGTCTCACTACGAAGATAATGTATACTGAAATGTCACACTACAAGGATAATGCAAACTGTGATGTCACACTACAAAGATAATGCATACTGTAATGTCACACTAGAAGGATAATGCATACTGAGATGTCACACTACAAGGATATTGCAAACTGTGATGTCACACTACACGGATAATGCAAACTGTGATATCACACTACAAGGATAATGTACAGTGTAATGACACACTGCTAGGATATTGCATAGTGTAATGTGATACTACAAGGATAATTCATACTGTGATATCACACTACCAGGATAATGCATACCGTGATGTCACACTACAAGGATAATGCATACTGTAATGTCACACTGCAAGGATAAAGCATAGTCTAATGTCAGACTACAAGGATAATGCATGCTGAGATGTCACACTACAAGGAAAATGCAAACTAACTGTAATGTCACACTGCAAGGATAATGCATACTGTGATGTCACACTACAAGGATAATGCATACTGTGATGTCACACTTCAAGGATAATGCAAACTGTGATGTCAAACTACAAGGATCATGCAAACTATGATGTCAAACTACAAGGATAATGCATAATGTGATGTCACACTATAAAGATAATACAAACAGTGATGCCAAACTACAATTATAATGCAAACTGTGATGTCACACTACAAGAATAACGCATACTGTGATGTCACACTACAAGGATAATGCATGCTGTGATGTCACACTACAAGGATAATGGAAACTGTGCATGTCACACTACAAGGATAATGCAAACTGTGATGTCACACAACAAGGATAATGCATACTGTGATGTCACACTACAAGGATAATGCATACTGTGATGTCGAACTACAAGGATAATGAAAATTGTGATGTCAAACTACAAGGATAATGCAAACTGTGATGTCACACAACAAGGATAATGCATACTGTGATGTCACACTACAAGGATAATGCAAACTGTGATGTCACGCAACAAGGATAATGCATACTGTGCTGTCGCACTACAAGGATAATGCAAACTGTGATGTCACACTACAAGGATAATGCATACTGTGATGTCACACTACAAGGATAATGCATACTGACATGTCACACTACAAGGATAATGCAAACTGTGATGTCACACTACAAGAATAATGCAAACTGTGATGTCACACTACAAGGATATTGTATACTGTGATGTCACAGTACAAGGATATGCATAATGTGATGTCACAGTACAAGGATAATGCATACTGTGATGCCACACTACAAGGATATGCATACTGTGATGTCACAGTACAAGGATAATGTATACTGTGATGTCACACTACAAGGATAATTCAAACTGTGTTGTCACACTACAAGGATAATGCATAGTGTGATGTCACACTACAAAGTTAATGCATACTGTGATGTCACACTACAAGGAAAATGCATAGTGTAATTTCATAATTTCACACTACAAGGATAGAGCATACTGACATGTCATACTGCAAGGATAATGTATACTGTGATGTCACACTACAAGGATAATGCATACTGTGATGTCACACTACAAGGATAATGCATACTGAGATGTCACACTACAAGGATATTGCATACTGTGATGCAACACTACAAGGATATGTATACTGTGATGTCACAGTACAAGGATAATGTATACTGTGATGTCACACTACAAGGATAATGCAAACTGTGTTGTCACACTACAAGGATAATGCATACTGAGATGTCACACTACAAGGATAATGTAAACTGTGATGTCACACTACAAGAATAATGCAAACTGTGATGTCACACTACAAGGATAATGCATACTGTGATGTCACACTACAAGGATATGCATAATGTGATGTCACAGTACAAGGATAATGCATACTGTGATGCCACACTTCATGGATATGCATACTGTGATGTCACAGTACAAGGATAATGTATACTGTGATGTCACACTACAAGGATAATTCAAACTGTGTTGTCACACTACAAGGATAATGCATAGTATGATGTCACACTACAAAGATAATGCATACTGAGATGTCACACTACAAGGATAATGCAGAGTGTGATGTCACACTACAAGGATATTGCATACTGAGATGTCACACTACAAGGATACTGCAAACTGTGATGTCACACTACAAGGATAATGCATACTGTGATGTCACACTTCATGGATAATGCATACTGTGATGTCACACTACAAGGATAATGCACACTGTGATATCACACTACAAGGATAATGCAAACTTTGATGTCATACTTCAAGGATAATGCATAATGTGATGTCACACTACAAGGATAATGTAGTGAGATGTCACACTACAAGGATAATGCAAACTTTGATGTCACACTACAAGGATAATGCAAACTTTGATGTCATACTACAAGGATAATGCATACTGTGATGTCAAACTACAAGGATAATGCATACTGTGACGTCACACTACAAGGATAATGCATAGTCTAATGTCACACTACAAGGATAATGCATACTGTAATGTTAAACTACAAGGATAATGCAAACTGTGATGTCACACTACAAGGATAATGCATACTGTGATGTCACACTACAAGGATAATGCATACTGAGATGTCACACTACAAGGATAATGCATACTGTAATGTCATACTACAAGGATAGTGTATACTATGATGTCACACTACAAGGATAATGCATACTGTGATGTCACACTACAAGGATAATGCATTGTGTAATGTCAGACTACAAGGATAATGCATACTGAGATGTCACACTACAAGGAAAATGCAAACTATCTGTGATGTCACACTGCAAGGATAATGCATACTGTGATGTCACGCAACAAGGATAATGCATACTGAGATGTCACACTACAAGGATAATGCAAACTGTGATGTCACACTACACGGATAATGCAAACTGTGATATCACTCTACAAGGATAATGCAAACTGTGATGTCACACTACAAGGATAATGCATAGTATAATGTCACACTGCAAGGATAATGCATACTGTGATGTCACACTACAAGGAAAATGCAAACTAACTGTGATGTCACACTACAAGGATAATGCATACTGTGATGTCACACTACAAGGATAATGCAAACTGTGATGTCACACTACACGGATAATGCATACTGTGATGTCACACTACAAGGATAATGCATACTGTAATGTCATACTACAAGGATAATGCATAGTGTGATGTCACACTACAAGGATAATGCATACTGTAATGTCACACTACAAGGATAATGCTTACTGTGATGTCACACTACAAGGATAATGCATACTGAGATGTCACAATACAAGGATAATGCAACTGTAATGTCACACTACAAGGATAATGCAAACTGTGATGTAACACTACAAGGATAATGCATACTGTGATGTCACACTATAATTATAAGGTATACTGAGATGTCACACTACAATGATAATGTTTACTGAGATGTCACACTACAAGGATAATGCATACTGTGATGTCACACTACAAGGATAATGCATACTGATATGTCATACTACAAGGATAATGCATACTGTGATGTCACACTACAAGGATAATGCAAACTGAGATGTCACACTACAAGGACAATGCATACTGTGATGTCACACTACAAGGATAATGCAAACTGTGATGTCACACTACATGGATAATGCATACTGTGATGTCACACTATGTGGATAATGCATACTGTGATGTCACACTACAAGAATAGTGCATACTGACATGTCATACTGCAAGGATAATGCAAACTGTGATGTCTCACACTACAAGGATAGTGCATACTGACATGTCATACTACAAGGATAATGCATACTGTGATGTCATACTACAAGGATAATGCATACTGAGATGTCACACTACAAGGATAATGCATAATGTGATGTCACACTGCAAGGATAATGCATACTGAGATGTCACGCTACAAAGATAATGTATACTGAGATGTCAGACTACAAGGATAATGCAAACTGTGATGTCACACTTCACAGATAATGCAAACTGTGATATCACACTAGAAGGATAATGCATACTGTGATGTCACACTACAAGGATAATGCATACTGAGATGTCACACTACAAGGAAAATGCAAACTGTGATGTCACACTGCAAGTATAATGCATAGTGTAATTTCACACTACAATGATAATGCATACTGACATGTCACACTACAAGGATAATGCAAACTGTGATGTCACACTACAAGGATAATGCATACTGAGATGTCACACTGCAAGGATAATGCAAACTGTGATGTCACACTGCAAGGATAATGCATAGTGTATTGTCGCACTACAAGAATAATGCATGGTGTAATGTCAGACAACAAGTATAATGCATAATGTGATGTCACACTAAAAGTAAAATGCATAGTGTAATGTCATACTGCAAGGATAATGTGTACTGTGATGTCACACTACAAGGATATGGCAAACTTTGATGTCATACTACAAGGATAATGCATACTGTAATGTCACACTACAAGGATAATGTATACTGTATTGTCACAATACAAGGTTAATGCAAACTGTGATGTCACACTACAAGGATAATGCATAGTGTAATGTCATACTAAAAGGATAATGTATACTGTGATGACACACTACAAGGATAATGCATACTGTAATGTCACACTACGAAGATAATATATACTGAGATGTCACACTACAAGGATAATGCATACTGTGATGTCACACTACAAGGATAATGCATAGTGCAATGTCACACTACAAGGATAATGCATATTGTAATGCCATACTACAAGGATAATGTATAATGTGATGTCACTCTACAAGGATAGTGCATACTGTAATGTCACGCTACAAGGATAATGCATACTGTAATGTCACACTACGAATATAATGTATACTGAGATGTCACACTACAAGGATAATGCAAACTATGATGTCACACTACAAGGATAATGCATACTGAGATGTCACACTACAAGGAAAATGCATACTGTAATGTCACACTAGAAGGATAATGCATACTGTAATGTCTCACTACGAAGATAATGTATACTGAGATGTCACACTACAAGGATAATGCAAACTGTGATGTCACACTACAAGGATAATGTATACTGTAATGTCAGACTAGAAGGATAATGCATACTGAGATGTCACACTACAAGGATAATGCAAACTGTGATGTCACACTACACGGATAATGCAAACTGTGATATCACACTACCAGGATAATGTACAGTGTAATGACACACTGCAAGGATATTGCATAGTGTAATGTGATACTACAAGGATAATTCATACTGTGATATCACACTACAAGGATAATGCATACCGTGATGTCACACTACAAGGATAATGCATACTGTAATGTCACACTGCAAGGATAATGCATAGTCTAATGTCAGACTACAAGGATAATGCATGCTGAGATGTCACACTACAAGGAAAATGAAAAACTAACTGTGATGTCACACTGCAAGGATAATGCATACTGTGATGTCACACTACAAGGATAATGCATACTGTGATGTCACACTTCAAGGATAATGCAAACTGTGATGTCAAACTACAATGATCATGCAAACTATGATGTCAAACTACAAGGATAATGCATAATGTGATGTCACACTATAAAGATAATACAAACAGTGATGCCAAACTACAATTATAATGCAAACTGTGATGTCACACTACAAGGATAACGCGTACTGTGATGTCACACTACAAGGATAATGGAAACTGTGCATGTCACACTACAAGGATAATGCATACTGTGATGTCGAACTACAAGGATAATGAAAATTGTGATGTCAAACTACAAGGATAATGCAAACTGTGATGTCACACAACAAGGATAATGCATACTGTGATGTCACACTACAAGGATAATGCAAACTGTGATGTCACACAACAAGGATAATGCATACTGTGATGTCACACTACAAGGATAATGCATACTGTGATGTCACACTACAAGGATAATGCATACTGAGATGTCACACTACAAGAATAATGCAAACTGTGATGTCACAATACAAGGATAATGCATAGTGTAATGTCACACTACAAGGATAATGCATAGTGTAATGTCAGACTACAAGTATAATCCATACTGTGATGTCACACTACAAGGAAAATGCATAGTGTAATTTCATAATTTCACACTACAAGGATAGAGCATACTGACATGTCATACTGCAAGGATAATGTATACTGTGATGTCACACTACAAGGATAATGCATACTGTGATGTCACACTACAAGGATAATGCATACTGAGATGTCACACTACAAGGATATTGCATACTGTGATGCCACACTACAAGGATATGCATACTGTGATGTCACAGTACAAGGATAATGTATACTGTGATGTCACACTACAAGGATAATGCAAACTGTGTTGTCACACTACAAGGATAATGCATACTGAGATGTCACACTACAAGGATAATGTAAACTGTGATGTCACACTACAAGAATAATGCAAACTGTGATGTCACACTACAAGGATAATGCATACTGTGATGTCACACTACAAGGATATGCATAATGTGATGTCACAGTACAAGGATAATGCATACTGTGATGCCACACTTCATGGATATGCATACTGTGATGTCACAGTACAAGGATAATGTATACTGTGATGTCACACTACAAGGATAATTCAAACTGTGTTGTCACACTACAAGGATAATGCATAGTGTGATGTCACACTACAAAGATAAAGCATACTGAGATGTCACACTACAAGGATAATGCATACTGAGATGTCACTCTACAAGGATACTGCAAACTGTGATGTCACACTACAAGGATAATGCATACTGTGATGTCACACTACATGGATAATGCATACTGTGATGTCACACTACAAGGATAATGCATACTGTGATATCACACTACAAGGATAATGCAAACTTTGATGTCATACTACAAGGATAATGCATAATGTGATGTCACACTACAAGGATAATGTAGTGAGATGTCACACTACAAGGATAATGCAAACTTTGATGTCACGCTACAAGGATAATGCAAACTTTGATGTCATACTACAAGGATAATGCATACTGTGATGTCAAACTACAAGGATAATGCATACTGTGACGTCACACTACAAGGATAATGCATAGTGTAATGTCACACTACAAGGATAATGCATACTGTAATGTTAAACTACAAGGATAATGCAAACTGTGATGTCACACTACAAGGATAATGCATACTGTGATGTCACACTACAAGGATAATGCATACTGAGATGTCACACTACAAGGATAATGCATACTGTAATGTCATACTACAAGGATAGTGTATACTATGATGTCACACTACAAGGATAATGCATACTGTGATGTCACACTACAAGGATAATGCATTGTGTAATGTCAGACTACAAGGATAATGCATACTGAGATGTCACACTACAAGGAAAATGCAAACTATCTGTGATGTCACACTGCAAGGATAATGCATACTGTGATGTCACGCAACAAGGATAATGCATACTGAGATGTCACACTACAAGGATAATGCATACTGAGATGTCACACTACATGGATAATGCATAGTGTGATGTCACACTACAAGGATAATGTATACTGAGATGTCACACTACAAGTATAATGTATACTGAGATGTCACACTACAAGGATAATGTATACTGAGATGTCACACTACAAGGATAATGCATAGTGTGATGTCACACTACAAGGATAATGCAAACTGTGATGTCACACTACAAGAATAATGCATACTGAGCTGTCACACTACAAGGATAATGTATACTGAAATGTCACACTACAAGGATAATGTATACTGAGATGTCACAGTACAAGGATAATGCAAACTGTGATGTCACACTACAAGGATAATGTATACTGAGAAGTCACACTACAAGGATAATGCATAATGAGATGTCACACTACAAGGATAATGCATACTGTGATGTCACACTAAAGGATAATGTATACTGAGATGTCACACTACCAGGATAATGCATACTGAGATGTCACACTGCAAGGATAATGCATACTGTGATGTCACACTAAAGGATAATGTATACGGAGATGTCATACTACCAGGATAATGCAAACTGTGATGTCACAGTACAAGGATAATGCATAGTGTGACATCACAGTATACATTATCATTGCAGTATGACATGTCAGTATGCAGTATCCTTGTAGTGTGAAATTACACTATGCATTTTCCTTGTAGTGTGACATTACACTATGCATTATCCTTGTAGTGTGACATTACACTATGCATTTTTCTTGTAGTGTGACATCTCAGTATGCATTATCCTTGTAGTGTGACATCACAGTTTGCATTATCCCATTATCCTTGTAGTATGACATCTCAGTGTACATTATCCTTGTAGTGTGATATCACAGTATGCATTATCCTTGTAGTGTGACATCTCAGTGTGCAATATCCTTGTAGTGTGACATCTCAGTATGCATTTTCCTTGTAGAGTGACATCACAGTTTGCATTATCCTTGTAGTGTGACATCACAGTATACATTATCCTTGTACTGTGACATCACAGTATGCATATGCTTGTAGTGTGACATCACAGTATGCATTATCCTTGTACTGTGACATCAAATTATGCATATCCTTGTAGTGTGACATCACAGTATGCATTATCCTTGTAGTGTGACATCACAGTTTGCATTATCCTTGTAGTGTGACATCTCAGTATGCATTTTCCTTGTAGTATGACATCACAGTTTGCATTATCCTTGTAGTGTGACATCACAGTATACATTATCCTTGTGCTGTGACATCACAGTATGCATATCCTTGTAGTGTGACATCACAGTATGCATTATCCTTGTACTGTGACATCACATTATGCATATCCTTGTAGTGTGACATCACAGTATGCATTATCCTTGTAGTGTGACATCACAGTTTGCATTATTCTTGTAGTGTGACATCACAGTATGCATTATCTTTGCAGTGTGACATCTCAGTATGCATTATCTTTGTAGAGTGACATCACAGTATGCATTATCCTTGTGGTGTGACATCACAGTATACATTATCCTTGTAGTGTGACATTACTGTATGCATTATCCTTGTTGTATTAGTTCTCAGTATGCATTATCCTTGTAGTGTGATATTACAGTTTGCATTATCCTTGTAGTTTGACATCACAGTATACATTATCTTTGTAGTGTGACATTACTGTATACATTATCCTTGTAGTATGACATCACAGTATGCATTATCCTGAGGAAGGAGCATAGCGCTCCGAAACGTGCGTCGGGTGACTCTCGTACATTTTCTCATCTCCTCTCTCCATTATCGTTTTGGCCAAACTAGGTATGTTATTATACATGTATTGAGAGTTAATGGAGTGCTTCTACATGTTAGCACCGCCCTGTGCCATTTCATCTAATACTATTATCTATTTATTAATGGCATGAGGGTGCTGAGGTGTTTGTTTAAACACTATATATATTTTTTTGCTGTGATTTACACTCTATTAGAGATATTTGAAGTATGTGTCAGCGTCTTGGGCTTTTAGCCAATTTTCACATTGTAGTGTTTTGCCCTTTTCATCTGTATGCTTTTTATAATAAAGAATTTTCTTATGGATATTTCATAATAATTTTGGACTTGTTGTCGCTCTTTTTTTTTGTGTGGTTTGTGTTCAACTATGCGATTAGTCCGAATTTTGGTTCATTACTCTGGCATCATATTTACTTAGTATTTGTTCCATGCATTTATATATTATGATATTGGTGCGTTTGTTGAATTGTTCTCTCACCTATGCATTATCCTTGTAGTGTGACATCACAGTATGCATTATCCTTGTAGTGTGACATTACAGTATGCATTATCCTTGTAGTATGACATCTCAGTATACATTATCCTTGTAGTGTGAAATTACACTATGCATTTTCCTTGTAGTGTGACATCACAGTATGCATTATCCTTTTAGTGTGACATTACAGTTGCATTATCCTTGTAGTGTGAAATTACTCTATGCATTTTCCTTGTAGTGTGACATCACGGTATACATTATCCTTGTAGTGTGATATCACAGAATGCATTATACTTGTAGTCTGACATTACACTATGCATAATCCTTGTAGTCTGACATTAAACTATGCATTATCCTTGTAGTGTGACATCACAGTTTGCATTATCCTTGTAGTGTGACATCTCAGTCTGCATTATCCTTTTAGCGTGAAATTGCTCTATGCATTTTCCTTGTAGTGTGACATCTCAGTCTGCATTATCCTTTTAGCGTGAAATGCATTATCCTTGTAGTGTGACATCACAGTATGCATTATCTGTGTAGTGTGACATCACAGTTTGCATTATCCTTATAGTGTGACATCTCAGTATGCATTATCCTTTTAGCACAAAATTACACTATGCATAGTCCTTGTAGTGTGACATCACAGTATGCATTATCCTTGTAGTGTCACATCACAGTATGCATTATCCTTGCAGTGTGACATTATACTATGCATTATCCTTGTAGTGTGACATCACAGTTTGCATTATCCTTGTAGAGTGCTATCACAGTTTGCATTATCCTTGCAGCGTGACATCACAGTATGCATTATCCTTGCAGCGTGACATCACAGTATGCATTATCCTTGCAGTGTGACATCACAGATAGTTTGCATTTTCCTTGTAGTGTGACATGTCAGTATGCATTATCCTTGTAGTCTGACATTACACAATGCATTATAATTGTAGTGTGACATGACACTATGCATTATTCTTGTAGTGTGACATCATAGTATACACTATCCTTGTAGTATGACATTACAATATGCATTATCCTTGTAGTGTGACATTACACTATGCATTATCCTTGTAGTGTGACATCACAGTATGCATTATCCTTGTAGTGTGACATCACAGTATGCATTATCCTTGTAGTGTGACATCACAGTATGCATTATCCATGTAGTGTGACATCACAGTATGCATTATCCTTGTAGTGTGACATCACAGTTTGCACTATCCTTGTAGGGTGACATCTCAGTATGCAATATCCTTGTAGTGTGACATCACACTATGCATTATCCTTGTAGTGTGACATTACAGTATGCATTATCCTTGTAGTGTGACACCTCAGTATGCATTATCTTTGTAGTGTGACATCACACTATGCATTATCCTTGTAGAGTGACATCGCAGTTTGATTTATCCTTGTAGTGTGACATCTCAGTATACATTATCCTTGTAGTGTGATATCACAGTATGCATTATCCTTGTAGTGTGACATCACACTATGCAATATCCTTGTAGTGTGACATCACAGTTTGCATTATCCTTGTAGTGTGACATCTCAGTATACATTCTCTTCGTAGTGTGACATTACAGTATGCATTATCCTTGTAGCATGACATTACAATATGCATTAACCTTGTAGTGTGACAACACAGTTTGCATTATCATTGTACTGTGACATCACATTATGCATATCCTTGTAGTGTGACATCACAGTATGCATTATCCTTGTTGTGTGACATCACAGTTTGCATTATTCTTGTAGTGTGACATCACAGTATGCATTATCCTTGCAGTGTGACATTACAGTATGCATTATCCTTGTAGTGTGACATCACAGTTTGCACTATCCTTGTAGTGTGACATCTCAGTATGCAATATCTTTGTAGTGTGACATCACACTATGCATTATCCTTGTAGTGTGACATTACAGTATGCATTATCCTTGTAGTGTGACATCTCAGTATGCAATATCTTTGTAGTGTGACATTACACAGTGCATTATCCTTGTAGTGTGACATGACACTATGCATTATCTTTGTAGTGTGACAATACAATATGCATTATCCTTGTAATGTGACATCATAGTATACACTATTCTTGTAGCATGATATTATAATATGCATTACCCTTGTAGTGTGACATTACACTATGCATTATCCTTGTAGTGTGACATCACAGTATGCATAATCCTTGTAGTGTGACATCACAGTATGCATTATCCTTGTAGTGTGACATTACACTATGCATTATCCTTGTAGTTTGACGTCACAGTATGCATTATCCTTGTAGTTTGACATCACAGTATGCATTATCCTTGTAGTATGACATCAAAGTTTCCATTATCCTTGTAGTGAGACATCTCAGTATACAATATCCTTGTAGTGTGACATCACAGTATGCATTATCCTTGTAGTATGACATCAAAGTTTGCATTATCCTTGTAGTGTGATATCACAGTATGCATTATCCTTGTAGTGTGACATCACAGTATGCATTATCCATGTAGTGTGACATCACAGTTTGCATTATCCTTGTAGTGTGACATCACAGTTTGCACTATCCTTGTAGTGTGACATCTCAGTATGCAATATCTTTGTAGTGTGACATCACACTATGCATTATCCTTGTAGTGTGACATTACAGTATGCATTATCCTTGTAGTGTGACATCTCAGTATGCATTATCTTTGTAGTGTGACATCACACTATGCATTATCCTTGTAGTGTGACATCGCAGTTTGCTTTATCCTTGTAGTGTGACATCTCAGTATACATTATCCTTGTAGTGTGATATCACAGTATGCATTATCCTTGTAGTGTAACATCACACTATGCAATATCCTTGTAGTGTGACATCACAGTTTGCATTATCCTTGTAGTGTGACATCTCAGTATGCATTATAGTGTGATAACACAGTTTGCATTATCCTTGTACTGTGACATCACAGTATGCATATCCTTGTAGTGTGACATCACATTATGCATTATCCTTGTAGTGTGACATCACAGTTTGCATTATTCTTGTAGTGTGACATCTCAGTATGCATTATCTTTGTAGTGTGACATCACACTATGCATTATCCTTGTAGTGTGACATCGCAGTCTGCTTTATCCTTGTAGTGTGACATCTCAGTATACAATATCCTTGTAGTGTGATATCACAGTATGCATTATCCTTGTAGTGTAACATCACACTATGCAATATCCTTGTAGTGTGACATCACAGTTTGCATTATCCTTGTAGTGTGACATCTCAGTATGCATTATAGTGTGATAACACAGTTTGCATTATCCTTGTACTGTGACATCACAGTATGCATATCCTTGTAGTGTGACATCACAGTATGCATTATCCTTGTAGTGTGACATCACAGTTTGCATTATTCTTGTAGTGTGACATCACAGTATGCATTTTCCTTGTAGTGTGACTTGTCAGTATGCATTATCCTTGTAGTGTGACATCACAGTATGCATTATCCTTGTAGTGTGACATCACAGTATACATTATCCTTGCAGTATGACATGTCAGTATGCTCTATCCTTGTAGTGTGAAATTACACTATGCATTTTCCTTGTAGTGTGACATCACAGTATGCATTATACTTGTAGTCTGACATTACACTATGCATTATCCTTGTAGTGTGACATTACACTATGCATTATCCTTGTAGTGTGACATCACAGTATGCATTATCCTTGTAGTGTGACATCACAAAATGCATTATCCTTGTAGTGTGACATTACACTATGCATTATCCTTGTAGTGTGACATCACAGTATGCTTTATCCATGTAGTGTGACATCACAGTATGCATTATCCTTGTAGTGTGACATCATAGTTTGCATTACCCTTGTAGTGTGACAGCACAGTATGCATTATCCTTGTTGCATGACATCACAGTTTGCATGATCCTTGTATTGTGACATCACGGTATGCATTATCCTTGTTGTGTGACATCACAGTTTGCATTATCCTTGTAGTTTGACATCACAATTTTCATTATCCTTGTAATTCGACATCACAGTATGCATTAGCCTTGTAGTGTGACATGCACAGTTTGCATTATCCTTGTAGTGTGACATCACAGTACGTGCTATCCTTGTAGTGTGACATCACAGTTTGCATTATAATTGTAGTTTGACATCACAGTTTGCATTATATTTGTAGTGTGACATCACATTATGCATTATCCATGTAGTTTGACATCACAGTATGCATTATCCTTGTAGTTTGACATCACAGTTTGCATTATCCCTATAGTGTGATGTCAAAGTTTGCATTATCCTTGTAGTGTGACATCACAGTATGCATTATCCTTGTTGTGTGACATCACAGTTTGCATTATCCTTGTAGTTTGACATCACAATTTTCATTATCCTTGTAGTTCGACATCACAGTATGCATTATCCTTGTAGTGTGACAATTAGAGTTTGCATTATCCTTGTAGTGTGACATCACAGCATGCATTATCCTTGTAGTGTGACATCACAGTATGCATTATCCTTGTAGTGTGACATCACAGTATGCATTATCCTTGTAGTATTAGTTCTCAGTATGCATTATCCTTGTAGTGTGACATTACAGTTTGCATTATCCATGTAGTTTGACATCACAGTATACATTATCCTTGTAGTGTGACATTACTATATGCATTATCCTTGTAGTATGACATCACAGTATGCATTATCCTTGTAGTGTGACATCACAGTATGCATTATCCTTGTAGTGTGACATTACAGTATGCATTATCCTTGTAGTATGACATCACAGTATACATTATCCTTGTAGTTTGAAATTACACTATGCATTTTACTTGTAGTGTGACATCACATTATGCATTATCCTTGTAGTGTGACATTACAGTTGCATTATCCTTATAGTGTGAAAATACTCTATGCATTTTCCTTGTAGTGTGACATCACAGTATACATTATCCTTGTAGTGTGACATCACAGTATGTATTATCCTTGTAGTCTGACATCACAGTATGCATTATCCTTGTGGTGTGACATTACAGTTGCATTATCCTTGTATTGTGACATCTCAGTATGCATTATCCTTGTAATGTGACATCACAGTATGCATTATCCTTGTAGTGTGACATCTCATTATACATTATCCTTGTAGTGTGACATCTCAGGTTACCTTATCCTTATAGTGTGACATCACAGTATGCATTATCCTTGTAGTGTGACATCTCAGTATGCATTATCCTTGTAGTGTCACATCACACTATGCATTATCCTTGTAGTATGACATAACAGTATGCAATATCCTTGTAGTGTGACATCACAGTATGCATTATGAGTGTAGTGTGACATCGCAGTTTGCATTATCCTTGTAGTGTGACATCTTAGTATACATTATCCTTGTAGTGTGATATCACAGTATGCATTATCCTTGCAGTGTGATATCACAGTATGCATTATCCTTGTAGTCTCACATTACACTATGCAATATCCTTGCAGTGTGACATTACACTGTGCATTATCCTTGTAGTGTGATATCACAGTTTGCATTATCCGTGTAGTGTGACATCACAGTTTGCATTAACCTTGTTGTGTGACATCTCAGTATGCATTATCCTTCTAGTATGACATTACAGTATACATTATCCTTGTAGTGTGACATCACAGTTTGCATTATCCTTGTAGTGTGACATCTCAGTATACATTATCTTCGTAGTGTGACATTTCAGTATGCATTATCCTTCTAGTGTGTCATTACAGTATGCATTATTCTTGTAGTTTGACATCTCAGTATGCATTATCCTTGTAGTGTGACATCTCAGTATACATTATCTTCGTAGTGTGACATTACAGTATGTATTATCCTTGTAGTGTGTCTTCACAGTATACATTATCCTTGTAGTATGACATTACACTATGCATTATCCTTGTAGTGTGACATCACAGTTTGCATTAACTTTGTAGTGTGACAATACAGTATACATATCCTTGTAGTGTGACATTACAGTATGCATTATCCTTGTAGTGTGACATCACAGTATGCATTATCCTTGTAGTATGACATCAAAGTTTGCCATATCCTTGTAGTATGACATCACAGTATACATTATCCTTGCAGTATGACATGTCAGTATGCCCTATCCTTGTATTATGAAATTACACTATGCATTTTCCTTTTAGTGTGACATCACAGTATGCATTATACTTGTAGTCTGACATTACACTATGCATTATCCTTGTAGTGTGACAATACACTATGCATTATCCTTGTAGTGTGACATCACAGTTTGCATTATCCGTGTAGTGTGACATCTCAGTATGCATTATCCTTGTAGTGTGACATCACACTTTGCATTATCCTTGTAGTGTGACATGTCAGTATGCATTATCATTGTAGTGTGAAATTAAACTATACATTATACTTGCTGTGTGACATCACAGTTTGCATTATCCTTGTAGTGTGACATCACAGTTTGCATTAACCGTGTAGTGTGACATCTCAGTATACACTTTCCTTGTAGTGTGACATCTCAGTATGCATTATCCTTCTAGTGTGATATCACAGTTTGCATTATCTGTGTAGTGTGACATCACAGTTTGCATTATCCTTGTAGTGTGACATCTCAGTATACATTATCCTTGTAGCGTGATATCTCAGTATGCATTATCCTTGCAGTGTGACATCACAGTTAGTTTGCATTTTCCTTGTAGTGTGACATCACAGTATGCATTATCCTTGTAGTATGACATCACAGTATGCATTATCCTTGTAGTATGACATGTCAGTATGCACTATCCTTGTAGTGTGTAATTACACTATGCATTATCCTTGTAGTGTGACATTACACTATGCATTATCCTTGTAGTGTGACATCACAGTTTGCATTATCCTTGTAGTGTGACATCTCAGTATACATTATCCTTGTAGTGTGGCATCACAGTATGCATTATCCTTGAAGTGTGACATCACAGTATGCATTATCCATGTAGTGTGACATCACAGAATGCATTATCCTTGTAGTGTGACATCACAGTTTGCATTATCCTTGTAGTGCGATATCAAAGTATGCACTATCCTTGTAGTGTGACATCACAGTTTGCATTATCATTGTAGTGTGACATCACAGCATGCATTATCCTTGTAGTGTGACATCACAGTACGCATTCGCCTTGTAGTGTGACATCTCAATATGCATTATCCTTGTAGTGTGACATCACAGTATGCTTTATCCTTGTAGTTTGACATCACAGTTTGCATTATCCTTGTAGTTTGACATGACAGTTTGCATTATCCTTGTAGTGTGACATCAAAGTATGCATTATCCTTGCAGTATGACATGTCAGTATGCATTATCCTTGTAGTGTGAAATTACACTATGCATTTTCCATGCAGTGTGACATCACAATATGCATTATACTTGTAGTCTGACATTACACTATGCATTATCCTTGTAGTGTGACATTACGCTATGCATTAACCTTGTAGAGTGACATCACAGTTTGCATTTTCCTTGTAGTGTGACATTACAGTTTGCATTATCCTTTTAGTGTGACATTACGGTTTGCATTATCCTTGTAGTGTGACATGTCAGTATGCACTGTCCTTGTAGTGTGACATCACAGTTTGCATTATCCTTGCAGTATGACATGTCAGTATGCACTATCCTTGTAGTGTGAAATTACACTATGCATTTAACTTGTAGTGTGACATCACAGTATGCAGTATACTTGTAGTCTGACATTACACTATGCATTATACTTGTAGTGTGACATTACACTATGCATTATCCGTGTAGTGTGACATCACAGTTTGCATTATCCTTGTAGTGTGACATCTCAGTATGCTTTATCCTTCTAGTGTGACATTACAGTATACATTATCCTTGTAGTGTGACATCACAGTTTGCATTATTCTTGTAGTGTGACATCTCAGTATACATTATCTTCGTAGTGAGACATAACACTATGCATTATACTTCTAGTGTGACATTACAGTATGCATTATCCTTGTAGAGTGACATCACATTATACATTATCCTTGTAGTATGACATTACAATATGCATTATCCTTGTAGTGTGACATTGCACTATGCATTATCCTTGTAGTGTGACATCACAGTATGCATTATCCTTGTAGTGTGACATCTCAGTATATATTATCTTCGTAGTGTGACATTACAGTATGCATTATCCTTGTAGTGTGTCATCACAGTATACATTATCCTTGTAGTATGACATTACACTATGCATTATCCTTGTAGTGTGACATCACAGTTTGCATTAACCTTGTATTGTGACAATACAGTATACATTATCCTCGTAGTGTGACATTACAGTATGCATTATCCTTGTAGTGTGACATCACAGTATGCATTATCCTTGTAGTATGACATCAAAGTTTGCCATATCCTTGTAGTGTGACATCACAGTACACATTATCCTTGCAGTATGACATGTCAGTATGCACTATCCTTGTAGTATGAAATTACACTATGCATTTTCCTTTTAGTGTGACATCACAGTATACATTATCCTTGTAGTGTGACAATACACTATGCATTATCCTTGTAGTGTGACATCACAGTTGGCATTATAAGTGTAGTGTGACATCTCAGTATGCATTATCCTTGTAGTGTGACATCACAGTTTGCATTATCCTTGTAGTGTGACATGTCAGTATGCATTATCATTGTAGTGTGAAATTACATTATGCATTATACTTGCAGTGTGACATCACAGTTTGCATTTTCCTTGTAGTGTGACATCTCAGTATGCATTATCGTTGTAGTGTGACATCACAGTATGCATTATCCTTCTAGTGTGATATCACAGTTTGCATTATCTGTGAAGTGTGACATCACAGTTTGCATTATCCTTGTAGTGTGACATCTCAGTATACATTATCCTTGTAGCGTGACATCTCAGTATGCATTATCCATGCAGTTTAACATCACAGTTAGTTTGCATTTTCCTTGTAGTGTGACATCACAGTATGTATTTTCCTTGTAGTGTGACATCTCAGTATACATTATCCTTGTAGTAAGACATCACAGTATGCATTATCCTTGTAGTGTGACAGCACAGTATGCATTATCCTTGTAGTGTGACATCAAAGTATGCATTATCCTTGTAGTATTAGTTCTCAGTATGCATTATCCTTGTAGTGTGACATTACAGTTTGCATTATCCTTGTAGTTTGACATCAAAGTATACATTATCCTTGTAGTGTGACATTACTGTATGCATTATCCTTGTAGTGTGACGTTACAGTATGCATTATCCTTGTAGTGTGACATCACAGTTTGCATTATCCTAGTAGTGTGACATCTCAATATGCATTATCCTTGTAGTGTTACATCACACTATGCATTATCCTTGTAGTGTGACATCTCAGTATGCATTATCCTTGTAGTGTGACATCACAGTATGCATTATCCGTGTAGTGTGACATCACAGTTTGCATTATCCTTGTAGTGTGACATCTCAGTATACATTATCCATGTAGTGTGACATCACACTATGCATTATCCTTGTAGTGTGACATCTCCGTATACATTATCCTTGTAGTGTGACATCACAGTTTGCATTATCCTTGTGGTGTGACATCTCAGTATACATTATCCTTATAATGTGACTTCACACTATGCATTATCCTTGTACTGTGACATCACAGTTTGCATTATCCTGGTAGTGTGACATCTCCGTATACATTATCCTTTAGTGTGACATCACAGTATGCATTATCCTTGTAGTGTGACATCTCAGTATGCATTATCCTGGTAGTGTGATATCTCAGTATACATTATCCTTTAGTGTGACATCACAGTATGCATTATCCTTGTAGTGTGACATCTCATTATGCATTATCCTTGTAGTCTGACTTTTCAGTATACATTATCCTTGTAGTGTGACATCACAGTTTGCATTATCCTTGTACTGTGACATCTCAGTATACATTATCTTTGTAGTGTGACATCTCAGTATACATTATCCTTGTAGTGTGACAGCTCAGTATGCATTATTCTTGTAGTGTGACATCACAGTTTGCATTATCCTTATAGTGTGACATCACAGTATGCATTATCCTTGTAGTGTGATGTCTCAGTATACATTATCCCTGTACTGTGACATCTCAGTATACATTATCCTTGTAGTGTGACATCACACTATGCATTATCCATGTAGTGTGACATCACAGTATCCATTATCCTTGTAATGTGACATCACTGTATGCATTATCCGTGTAGTATGACATCTCAGTATGCCTTATCATTGTAGTGTTACATCTCAGTATACATTATCCTTGTAGTGTGACATCACAATTTGCATTATCCTTGTAGTGTGACATCTCAGTATACATTATCCTTGTAGTGTGACATCTCAGAATACATTATCCTTGTAGTGTGACATCTCAGTATACATTATCCTTGTAGTGTGATATCACAGTATGCATTATCCTTGTAGTGTAACATCACACTATGCAATATCCTTGTAGTGTGACATCACAGTTTGCATTATCCTTGTAGTGTGACATCTCAGTATGCATTATAGTGTGATAACACAGTTTGCATTATCCTTGTACTGTGACATCACAGTATGCATATCCTTGTAGTGTGACATCACATTATGCATTATCCTTGTAGTGTGACATCACAGTTTGCATTATTCTTGTAGTGTGACATCTCAGTATGCATTATCTTTGTAGTGTGACATCACACTATGCATTATCCTTGTAGTGTGACATCGCAGTCTGCTTTATCCTTGTAGTGTGACATCTCAGTATACAATATCCTTGTAGTGTGATATCACAGTATGCATTATCCTTGTAGTGTAACATCACACTATGCAATATCCTTGTAGTGTGACATCACAGTTTGCATTATCCTTGTAGTGTGACATCTCAGTATGCATTATAGTGTGATAACACAGTTTGCATTATCCTTGTACTGTGACATCACAGTATGCATATCCTTGTAGTGTGACATCACAGTATGCATTATCCTTGTAGTGTGACATCACAGTTTGCATTATTCTTGTAGTGTGACATCACAGTATGCATTTTCCTTGTAGTGTGACTTGTCAGTATGCATTATCCTTGTAGTGTGACATCACAGTATGCATTATCCTTGTAGTGTGACATCACAGTATACATTATCCTTGCAGTATGACATGTCAGTATGCTCTATCCTTGTAGTGTGAAATTACACTATGCATTTTCCTTGTAGTGTGACATCACAGTATGCATTATACTTGTAGTCTGACATTACACTATGCATTATCCTTGTAGTGTGACATTACACTATGCATTATCCTTGTAGTGTGACATCACAGTATGCATTATCCTTGTAGTGTGACATCACAAAATGCATTATCCTTGTAGTGTGACATTACACTATGCATTATCCTTGTAGTGTGACATCACAGTATGCTTTATCCATGTAGTGTGACATCACAGTATGCATTATCCTTGTAGTGTGACATCATAGTTTGCATTACCCTTGTAGTGTGACAGCACAGTATGCATTATCCTTGTTGCATGACATCACAGTTTGCATGATCCTTGTAGTGTGACATCACGGTATGCATTATCCTTGTTGTGTGACATCACAGTTTGCATTATCCTTGTAGTTTGACATCACAATTTTCATTATCCTTGTAATTCGACATCACAGTATGCATTAGCCTTGTAGTGTGACATGCACAGTTTGCATTATCCTTGTAGTGTGACATCACAGTACGTGCTATCCTTGTAGTGTGACATCACAGTTTGCATTATAATTGTAGTTTGACATCACAGTTTGCATTATATTTGTAGTGTGACATCACATTATGCATTATCCATGTAGTTTGACATCACAGTATGCATTATCCTTGTAGTTTGACATCACAGTTTGCATTATCCCTATAGTGTGATGTCAAAGTTTGCATTATCCTTGTAGTGTGACATCACAGTATGCATTATCCTTGTTGTGTGACATCACAGTTTGCATTATCCTTGTAGTTTGACATCACAATTTTCATTATCCTTGTAGTTCGACATCACAGTATGCATTATCCTTGTAGTGTGACAATTAGAGTTTGCATTATCCTTGTAGTGTGACATCACAGCATGCATTATCCTTGTAGTGTGACATCACAGTATGCATTATCCTTGTAGTGTGACATCACAGTATGCATTATCCTTGTAGTATTAGTTCTCAGTATGCATTATCCTTGTAGTGTGACATTACAGTTTGCATTATCCATGTAGTTTGACATCACAGTATACATTATCCTTGTAGTGTGACATTACTATATGCATTATCCTTGTAGTATGACATCACAGTATGCATTATCCTTGTAGTGTGACATCACAGTATGCATTATCCTTGTAGTGTGACATTACAGTATGCATTATCCTTGTAGTATGACATCACAGTATACATTATCCTTGTAGTTTGAAATTACACTATGCATTTTACTTGTAGTGTGACATCACATTATGCATTATCCTTGTAGTGTGACATTACAGTTGCATTATCCTTATAGTGTGAAAATACTCTATGCATTTTCCTTGTAGTGTGACATCACAGTATACATTATCCTTGTAGTGTGACATCACAGTATGTATTATCCTTGTAGTCTGACATCACAGTATGCATTATCCTTGTGGTGTGACATTACAGTTGCATTATCCTTGTATTGTGACATCTCAGTATGCATTATCCTTGTAATGTGACATCACAGTATGCATTATCCTTGTAGTGTGACATCTCATTATACATTATCCTTGTAGTGTGACATCTCAGGTTACCTTATCCTTATAGTGTGACATCACAGTATGCATTATCCTTGTAGTGTGACATCTCAGTATGCATTATCCTTGTAGTGTCACATCACACTATGCATTATCCTTGTAGTATGACATAACAGTATGCAATATCCTTGTAGTGTGACATCACAGTATGCATTATGAGTGTAGTGTGACATCGCAGTTTGCATTATCCTTGTAGTGTGACATCTTAGTATACATTATCCTTGTAGTGTGATATCACAGTATGCATTATCCTTGCAGTGTGATATCACAGTATGCATTATCCTTGTAGTCTCACATTACACTATGCAATATCCTTGCAGTGTGACATTACACTGTGCATTATCCTTGTAGTGTGATATCACAGTTTGCATTATCCGTGTAGTGTGACATCACAGTTTGCATTAACCTTGTTGTGTGACATCTCAGTATGCATTATCCTTCTAGTATGACATTACAGTATACATTATCCTTGTAGTGTGACATCACAGTTTGCATTATCCTTGTAGTGTGACATCTCAGTATACATTATCTTCGTAGTGTGACATTTCAGTATGCATTATCCTTCTAGTGTGTCATTACAGTATGCATTATTCTTGTAGTTTGACATCTCAGTATGCATTATCCTTGTAGTGTGACATCTCAGTATACATTATCTTCGTAGTGTGACATTACAGTATGTATTATCCTTGTAGTGTGTCTTCACAGTATACATTATCCTTGTAGTATGACATTACACTATGCATTATCCTTGTAGTGTGACATCACAGTTTGCATTAACTTTGTAGTGTGACAATACAGTATACATATCCTTGTAGTGTGACATTACAGTATGCATTATCCTTGTAGTGTGACATCACAGTATGCATTATCCTTGTAGTATGACATCAAAGTTTGCCATATCCTTGTAGTATGACATCACAGTATACATTATCCTTGCAGTATGACATGTCAGTATGCCCTATCCTTGTATTATGAAATTACACTATGCATTTTCCTTTTAGTGTGACATCACAGTATGCATTATACTTGTAGTCTGACATTACACTATGCATTATCCTTGTAGTGTGACAATACACTATGCATTATCCTTGTAGTGTGACATCACAGTTTGCATTATCCGTGTAGTGTGACATCTCAGTATGCATTATCCTTGTAGTGTGACATCACACTTTGCATTATCCTTGTAGTGTGACATGTCAGTATGCATTATCATTGTAGTGTGAAATTAAACTATACATTATACTTGCTGTGTGACATCACAGTTTGCATTATCCTTGTAGTGTGACATCACAGTTTGCATTAACCGTGTAGTGTGACATCTCAGTATACACTTTCCTTGTAGTGTGACATCTCAGTATGCATTATCCTTCTAGTGTGATATCACAGTTTGCATTATCTGTGTAGTGTGACATCACAGTTTGCATTATCCTTGTAGTGTGACATCTCAGTATACATTATCCTTGTAGCGTGATATCTCAGTATGCATTATCCTTGCAGTGTGACATCACAGTTAGTTTGCATTTTCCTTGTAGTGTGACATCACAGTATGCATTATCCTTGTAGTATGACATCACAGTATGCATTATCCTTGTAGTATGACATGTCAGTATGCACTATCCTTGTAGTGTGTAATTACACTATGCATTATCCTTGTAGTGTGACATTACACTATGCATTATCCTTGTAGTGTGACATCACAGTTTGCATTATCCTTGTAGTGTGACATCTCAGTATACATTATCCTTGTAGTGTGGCATCACAGTATGCATTATCCTTGAAGTGTGACATCACAGTATGCATTATCCATGTAGTGTGACATCACAGAATGCATTATCCTTGTAGTGTGACATCACAGTTTGCATTATCCTTGTAGTGCGATATCAAAGTATGCACTATCCTTGTAGTGTGACATCACAGTTTGCATTATCATTGTAGTGTGACATCACAGCATGCATTATCCTTGTAGTGTGACATCACAGTACGCATTCGCCTTGTAGTGTGACATCTCAATATGCATTATCCTTGTAGTGTGACATCACAGTATGCTTTATCCTTGTAGTTTGACATCACAGTTTGCATTATCCTTGTAGTTTGACATGACAGTTTGCATTATCCTTGTAGTGTGACATCAAAGTATGCATTATCCTTGCAGTATGACATGTCAGTATGCACTATCCTTGTAGTGTGAAATTACACTATGCATTTTCCATGCAGTGTGACATCACAATATGCATTATACTTGTAGTCTGACATTACACTATGCATTATCCTTGTAGTGTGACATTACGCTATGCATTAACCTTGTAGAGTGACATCACAGTTTGCATTTTCCTTGTAGTGTGACATTACAGTTTGCATTATCCTTTTAGTGTGACATTACGGTTTGCATTATCCTTGTAGTGTGACATGTCAGTATGCACTGTCCTTGTAGTGTGACATCACAGTTTGCATTATCCTTGCAGTATGACATGTCAGTATGCACTATCCTTGTAGTGTGAAATTACACTATGCATTTAACTTGTAGTGTGACATCACAGTATGCAGTATACTTGTAGTCTGACATTACACTATGCATTATACTTGTAGTGTGACATTACACTATGCATTATCCGTGTAGTGTGACATCACAGTTTGCATTATCCTTGTAGTGTGACATCTCAGTATGCTTTATCCTTCTAGTGTGACATTACAGTATACATTATCCTTGTAGTGTGACATCACAGTTTGCATTATTCTTGTAGTGTGACATCTCAGTATACATTATCTTCGTAGTGAGACATAACACTATGCATTATACTTCTAGTGTGACATTACAGTATGCATTATCCTTGTAGAGTGACATCACATTATACATTATCCTTGTAGTATGACATTACAATATGCATTATCCTTGTAGTGTGACATTGCACTATGCATTATCCTTGTAGTGTGACATCACAGTATGCATTATCCTTGTAGTGTGACATCTCAGTATATATTATCTTCGTAGTGTGACATTACAGTATGCATTATCCTTGTAGTGTGTCATCACAGTATACATTATCCTTGTAGTATGACATTACACTATGCATTATCCTTGTAGTGTGACATCACAGTTTGCATTAACCTTGTATTGTGACAATACAGTATACATTATCCTCGTAGTGTGACATTACAGTATGCATTATCCTTGTAGTGTGACATCACAGTATGCATTATCCTTGTAGTATGACATCAAAGTTTGCCATATCCTTGTAGTGTGACATCACAGTACACATTATCCTTGCAGTATGACATGTCAGTATGCACTATCCTTGTAGTATGAAATTACACTATGCATTTTCCTTTTAGTGTGACATCACAGTATACATTATCCTTGTAGTGTGACAATACACTATGCATTATCCTTGTAGTGTGACATCACAGTTGGCATTATAAGTGTAGTGTGACATCTCAGTATGCATTATCCTTGTAGTGTGACATCACAGTTTGCATTATCCTTGTAGTGTGACATGTCAGTATGCATTATCATTGTAGTGTGAAATTACATTATGCATTATACTTGCAGTGTGACATCACAGTTTGCATTTTCCTTGTAGTGTGACATCTCAGTATGCATTATCGTTGTAGTGTGACATCACAGTATGCATTATCCTTCTAGTGTGATATCACAGTTTGCATTATCTGTGAAGTGTGACATCACAGTTTGCATTATCCTTGTAGTGTGACATCTCAGTATACATTATCCTTGTAGCGTGACATCTCAGTATGCATTATCCATGCAGTTTAACATCACAGTTAGTTTGCATTTTCCTTGTAGTGTGACATCACAGTATGTATTTTCCTTGTAGTGTGACATCTCAGTATACATTATCCTTGTAGTAAGACATCACAGTATGCATTATCCTTGTAGTGTGACAGCACAGTATGCATTATCCTTGTAGTGTGACATCAAAGTATGCATTATCCTTGTAGTATTAGTTCTCAGTATGCATTATCCTTGTAGTGTGACATTACAGTTTGCATTATTCTTGTAGTTTGACATCAAAGTATACATTATCCTTGTAGTGTGACATTACTGTATGCATTATCCTTGTAGTGTGACGTTACAGTATGCATTATCCTTGTAGTGTGACATCACAGTTTGCATTATCCTAGTAGTGTGACATCTCAATATGCATTATCCTTGTAGTGTTACATCACACTATGCATTATCCTTGTAGTGTGACATCTCAGTATGCATTATCCTTGTAGTGTGACATCACAGTATGCATTATCCGTGTAGTGTGACATCACAGTTTGCATTATCCTTGTAGTGTGACATCTCAGTATACATTATCCATGTAGTGTGACATCACACTATGCATTATCCTTGTAGTGTGACATCTCCGTATACATTATCCTTGTAGTGTGACATCACAGTTTGCATTATCCTTGTGGTGTGACATCTCAGTATACATTATCCTTATAATGTGACTTCACACTATGCATTATCCTTGTACTGTGACATCACAGTTTGCATTATCCTGGTAGTGTGACATCTCCGTATACATTATCCTTTAGTGTGACATCACAGTATGCATTATCCTTGTAGTGTGACATCTCAGTATGCATTATCCTGGTAGTGTGATATCTCAGTATACATTATCCTTTAGTGTGACATCACAGTATGCATTATCCTTGTAGTGTGACATCTCATTATGCATTATCCTTGTAGTCTGACTTTTCAGTATACATTATCCTTGTAGTGTGACATCACAGTTTGCATTATCCTTGTACTGTGACATCTCAGTATACATTATCTTTGTAGTGTGACATCTCAGTATACATTATCCTTGTAGTGTGACAGCTCAGTATGCATTATTCTTGTAGTGTGACATCACAGTTTGCATTATCCTTATAGTGTGACATCACAGTATGCATTATCCTTGTAGTGTGATGTCTCAGTATACATTATCCCTGTACTGTGACATCTCAGTATACATTATCCTTGTAGTGTGACATCACACTATGCATTATCCATGTAGTGTGACATCACAGTATCCATTATCCTTGTAATGTGACATCACTGTATGCATTATCCGTGTAGTATGACATCTCAGTATGCCTTATCATTGTAGTGTTACATCTCAGTATACATTATCCTTGTAGTGTGACATCACAATTTGCATTATCCTTGTAGTGTGACATCTCAGTATACATTATCCTTGTAGTGTGACATCTCAGAATACATTATCCTTGTAGTGTGACAGCTCAGTATGCATTATCCTTGTAGTTTGACATCACAGTTTGCATTATCCTTGTAGTGTGACATTACAGCATGCATTATCCTTGTAGTGTGACATCTCAGTATACATTATCCTTGTGGTGTGACATCACACTATGCATTATCCTTGTAGTGTGACATCTCAGTATACATTATCCTTGTAGTGTGACATCTCAGTATACATTATCCTTGTAGTGTGACATCTCAGTATACATTATCCTTGTAGTGTGACATTACAGCATGCATTATCCTTGTAGTGTGACATCTCAGTATGCATTATTCTTGTAGTGTGACATCACAGTATGCATTATTCGTGTAGTGTGACATCTCAGTATGCATTATTCTTGTAGTGTGACATCACAGTATGCATTATCCGTGTAGTGTGACATCACAGTATGCATTATCCTTGTAGTGTGACATGACAGTATGCATTATCCACATAGTGTGACATCACAGTATGCATTATCCATGTAGTGTGACATCACAGTTTGCATTATCCTTGTAGTGTGACATCACAGTATGCATTATCCTTGTAGTGTGACATCTCAGTTTGCATTATCCTTGTAGTGTGACATCACAGTATGCATTATCCTTGTAGTATGACATATCAGTATGCATTATCCTTGTAGTGTGACATCACAGTATGCATTATCCTTGTAGTGTGACATCTCAGTAAACATTATCCTTGTAGTGTGACATCTCAGTATACCTTATCCTTATAGTGTGACATCACAGTATGCATTATCCTTGTAGTGTGACATCACAGTTTGCATTTTCCTTGTAGTGTAACATTACAGCTGCATGATTCTTGTATTCTGACATCTCAGTATGCATTATCCTTGTAGTGTGACATCACAGTAAGCATTATCCTTGTAGTGTGACATTACAGTATGCATTATCCTTGTAGTGTGACATCACATTATGCATTATCCTTGTAGTATGACATTACCGTATGCATTATCCTTGTAGTGTGACATCATAGTATGCATTATCCGTGTAGTGTGACATCACAGTTTGCATTATCCTTGTAGTGTGACATCTCAGTATGCATTATCCTTTTAGCGCGAAATTACACTATGCATTGTCCTTGAAGTGTGACATCACAGTATGCATTATCCTTGTAGTGTGACATCACAGTATGCATTATCCTTGTAGTGTGACATCACAGTTAGTTTGCATTTTCCTTGTAGTGTGACATCACAGTATGCATTATCCTTGTAGTGTGACATTACAGTATGCATTATCCTTGTAGTGTGACATTATACTATGCATTATCCTTGTAGGATTACAGTATGCATACTGTAATGTCATACTACAAGGATAGTGTATACTATGATGTCACACTACAAGGATAATGCATACTGTGATGTCACTCTACAAGGATAATGCATAGTGTCATGTCACACTACAAGGATAATGCATTGTGTAATGTCAGACTACAAGGATAATGCATACTGAGATGTCACACTACAAGGAAAATGCAAACTATCTGTGATGTCACACTGCAAGGATAATGCATACTGTGATGTCACGCAACAAGGATAATGCATACTGAGATGTCACACTACAAGGATAATGCAAACTGTGATGTCACACTACACGGATAATGCAAACTGTGATATCACTCTACAAGGATAATGCAAACTGTGATGTCACACTACAAGGATAATGCATAATATAATGTCACACTGCAAGGATAATGCATACTGTGATGTCACACTACAAGGAAAATGCAAACTAACTGTGATGTCACACTACAAGGATAATGCATACTGTGATGTCACACTACAAGGATAATGCATACTGTGATGTCACACTACAAGGACAATGCATAGTGTAATTTCGCGCTAAAAGGATAATGCATACTGAGATGTCACACTACAAGGATAATGCAAACTGTGATGTCACACTACACGGATAATGCATACTGTGATGTCACACTACAAGGATAATGCATACTGTAATGTCATACTACAAGGATAATGCATAGTGTGATGTCACACTACAAGGATAATGCATACTGTAATGTCACACTACAAGGATAATGCTTACTGTGATGTCACACTACAAGGATAATGCATACTGAGATGTCAGAATACAAGGTTAATGCAACTGTAATGTCACACTACAAGGATAATGCAAACTGTGATGTCACACTACAAGGATAATGCATACTGTGATGTCACACTATAAGGATAAGGTATCCTGAGATGTCACACTACAAGGATAATGTTTACTGAGATGTCACACTACAAGGATAATGCATACTGTGATGTCACACTACAAGGATAATGCATACTGATATGTCATACTACAAGGATAATGCATACTGTGATGTCACACTACAAGGATAATGCAAACTGAGATGTCACACTACAAGGATAATGCATACTGTGATGTCACACTACAAGGATAATGCAAACTGTGATGTCACACTACATGGATAATGCATACTGTGATTGTCACACTATGTGGATAATGCATACTGTGATGTCACACTACAAGGATAATGCATACTGTGATGTCACTCTACACAGATAATGCATACTGTGATGTCACACTACAAGGATAATGCATACTGAGATGTCACACTACAAGGATAATGCATAGTGTGATGTCACACTACAAGGATAATGTATACTGAGATGTCACACTACAAGGATAATGCATACTGTGATGTCACTCTACAAGGATAATGCATAGTGTCATGTCACACTACAAGGATAATGCATTGTGTAATGTCAGACTACAAGGACAATGCATACTGAGATGCCACACTACAAGGATAATGCATACTGTGATGTCACACTACAAGGACAATGCATAGTGTAATTTCGCGCTAAAAGGATAATGCATACTGAGATGTCACACTACAAGGATAATGCAAACTGTGATGTCACACTACACGGATAATGCATACTGTGATGTCACACTACAAGGATAATGCATACTGTAATGTCATACTACAAGGATAATGCATAGTGTGATGTCACACTACAAGGATAATGCATACTGTAATGTCACACTACAAGGATAATGCTTACTGTGATGTCACACTACAAGGATAATGCATACTGAGATGTCAGAATACAAGAATAATGCAACTGTAATGTCACACTACAAGGATAATGTAGTGGAAGGATAATTACACTACACTCCTTTTAGTGTGACATCTCAGTATGCATTATCCTTGTAGTGTGACATCACAGTATGCATTATCCTTGTAGTGTGACATCACAGTTTGCATTATCCTTGTAGTTTAACATTACAGTATGCATTATCCTTGTAGTGTGACATTACACTATTCATTATCCTTGTAGTGTGACGTCACAGTATGCATTATCCTTGTAGTTTGACATCACAGTATGCATTATTCTTGTAGTATGACATCAAAGTTTGCATTATCCTTGTAGTGTGACATCTCAGTATACATTATCCTTGTAGTGTGTCATCACAGTATGCATTTTCCTTGTAGTATGACATCAAAGTTTTCATTATCCTTGTAGTGTGATATCACAGTATGCATTATCCTTGTAGTTTGACATCACAGTATGCATTATCCATGTAGTGTGACATCACAGTATGCATTATCCTTGTAGTGTGACATCACAGTTTGAACTATCCTTGCAGTGTGACATCTCAGTATGCAATATCCTTGTAGTGTGACATCACACTATGCATTATCCTTGTAGTGTGACATTACAGTATGCATTATCCTTGTAGTGTGACATCTCAGTATGCATTATCTTTGTAGTTTGACATCACACTATGCATTATCCTTGTAGTGTGACAACACAGTTTGCATTATCCTTGTAGTGTGACATCACAGTATACATTATCCTTGTACTGTGACATCACAGTATGCATATCCTTGTAGTGTGACAACACAGTTTGCATTATCCTTGTAGTGTGACATCACAGTATACATTATCCTTGTACTGTGACATCACAGTATGCATATCCTTGTAGTGTGGCATCACAGTATGCATTATCCTTGTACTGTGACAACACATTATGCATATCCTTGTAGTGTGACATCACAGTATGCATAATCCTTGTAGTGTGACATCACAGTTTGCATTATTCTTGTAGTGTGACATCACAGTTTACATTATCCTTGAAGTGTGACATCTCAGTATGCATTATCCTTGTAGTGTGACAACACAGTTTGCATTATCCTTGTAGTGTGACATCACAGTATACATTATCCTTGTACTGTGACATCACAGTATACATTATCCTTGTACTGTGACATCACAGTATGCATTATCCTTGTAGTGTGACATCACAGTATGCATTATCCTTGTAGTGTGACATCACAGTTTGCATTATCCTTGTAGTGCGACATTACACTATGCATTATCCTTGTAGTGTGACATTACACTATGCATTATCCTTGTATTGTGACATCACAGTTTGCATTATCCTTGTAGTGTGACATCTCAGTATGCATTATCCTTGTAGTGTGACATCACAGTATGCATTATCCTTGTAGTGTGACATCACGGTATGCATTATCCTTGTAGTGTGCATCACAGTTTGCATTATCCTTGTAGTGCGACAGCACAGTATGCATTATCATTGTTGCGTGACATCACAGTTTGCATTATTCTTGTAGTGTGACATCACAGTATGCATTATCCATGTAGTGTGACATCACAGTATGCATTATCCTTGTAGTGTGACATCACAGTTTGCACTATCCTTGTAGTGTGACATCTCAGTATGCAATATCCTTGTAGTGTGACATCACACTATGCATTATCCTTGTAGTGTGACATTACAGTATGCATTATCCTTGTAGTGTGACATCTCATTATGCATTATCTTTGTAGTTTGACATCACACTATGAATTATCCTTGTAGTGTGACAACACAGTTTGCATTATCCTTGTAGTGTGACATCACAGTATACATTATCCTTGTACTGTGACATCACAGTATGCATATCCTTGAAGTGTGGCATCACAGTATGCATTATCCTTGTACTGTGACATCACATTATGCATATCCTTGTAGTGTGACAACACAGTTTGCATTATCCTTTTAGTGTGACATCACAGTATACATTATCCTTGTACCGTGACATCACAGTATGCATATCCTTGTAGTGTGGCATCACAGTATGCATTATCCTTGTACTGTGACAACACATTATGCATATCCTTGTAGTGTGACATCACAGTATGCATAATCCTTGTAGTGTGACATCACAGTTTGCATTATTCTTGTAGTGTGACATCACAGTTTACATTATCCTTGAAGTGTGACATCTCAGTATGCATTATCCTTGTAGTGTGACAACACAGTTTGCATTATCCTTGTAGTGTGACATCACAGTATACATTATCCTTGTACTGTGACATCACAGTATACATTATCCTTGTAGTGTGACATCACAGTATGCATTATCCTTGTAGTGTGACATCACAGTTTGCATTATCCTTGTAGTGCGACATTACACTATGCATTATCCTTGTAGTGTGACATTACACTATGCATTATCCTTGTATTGTGACATCACAGTTTGCATTATCCTTGTAGTGTGACATCTCAGTATGCATTATCCTTGTAGTGTGACATCACAGTTTGAACTATCCTTGCAGTGTGACATCTCAGTATGCAATATCCTTGTAGTGTGACATCACACTATGCATTATCATTGTAGTGTGACATTACAGTATGCATTATCCTTGTAGTGTGACATCTCAGTATGCATTATCTTTGTAGTTTGACATCACACTATGCATTATCCTTGTAGTGTGACAACACAGTTTGCATTATCCTTGTAGTGTGACATCACAGTATACATTATCCTTGTACTGTGACATCACAGTATGCATATCCTTGTAGTGTGACAACACAGTTTGCATTATCCTTGTAGTGTGACATCACAGTATACATTATCCTTGTACTGTGACATCACAGTATGCATATCCTTGTAGTGTGGCATCACAGTATGCATTATCCTTGTACTGTGACAACACATTATGTATATCCTTGTAGTGTGACATCACAGTATGCATAATCCTTGTAGTGTGACATCACAGTTTGCATTATTCTTGTAGTGTGACATCACAGTTTACATTATCCTTGAAGTGTGACATCTCAGTATGCATTATCCTTGTAGTGTGACAACACAGTTTGCATTATCCTTGTAGTGTGACATAACAGTATACATTATCCTTGTACTGTGACATCACAGTATACATTATCCTTGTACTGTGACATCACAGTATGCATTATCCTTGTAGTGTGACATCACAGTATGCATTATCCTTGTAGTGTGACATCACAGTTTGCATTATCCTTGTAGTGTGACATTACACTATGCATTATCCTTGTATTGTGACATCACAGTTTGCATTATCCTTGTAGTGTGACATCTCAGTATGCATTATCCTTGTAGTGTGACATCACAGTATGCATTATACTTGTAGTGTGACATCACAGTATGCATTATCCTTGTAGTGTGACATCACAGTTTGCATTATCCTTGTAGTGCGACAGCACAGTATGCATTATCATTGTTGCGTGACATCACAGTTTGCATTATCCTTGTAGTGTGACATCACAGTATGCATTATCCATGTAGTGTGACATCACAGTATGCATTATCCTTGTAGTGTGACATCACAGTTTGCACTATCCTTGTAGTGTGACATCTCAGTATGCAATATCCTTGTAGTGTGACATCACACTATGCATTATCCTTGTAGTGTGACATTACAGTATGCATTATCCTTGTAGTGTGACATCTCAGTATGCATTATCCTTTTAGCGCGAAATTACACTATGCATTGTCCTTGAAGTGTGACATCACAGTATGCATTATCCTTGTAGTGTGACATCACAGTATGCATTATCCTTGTAGTGTGACATCACAGTTAGTTTGCATTTTCCTTGTAGTGTGACATCACAGTATGCATTATCCTTGTAGTGTGACATTACAGTATGCATTATCCTTGTAGTGTGACATTATACTATGCATTATCCTTGTAGTATTATAGTATGCATACTGTAATGTCATACTACAAGGATAGTGTATACTATGATGTCACACTACAAGGATAATGCATACTGTGATGTCACTCTACAAGGATAATGCATAGTGTCATGTCACACTACAAGGATAATGCATTGTGTAATGTCAGACTACAAGGATAATGCATACTGAGATGTCACACTACAAGGAAAATGCAAACTATCTGTGATGTCACACTGCAAGAATAATGCATACTGTGATGTCACGCAACAAGGATAATGCATACTGAGATGTCACACTACAAGGATAATGCAAACTGTGATGTCACACTACACGGATAATGCAAACTGTGATATCACTCTACAAGGATAATGCAAACTGTGATGTCACACTACAAGGATAATGCATAATATAATGTCACACTGCAAGGATAATGCATACTGTGATGTCACACTACAAGGAAAATGCAAACTAACTGTGATGTCACACTACAAGGATAATGCATACTGTGATGTCACACTACAAGGATAATGCATACTGTGATGTCACACTACAAGGACAATGCATAGTGTAATTTCGCGCTAAAAGGATAATGCATACTGAGATGTCACACTACAAGGATAATGCAAACTGTGATGTCACACTACACGGATAATGCATACTGTGATGTCACACTACAAGGATAATGCATACTGTAATGTCATACTACAAGGATAATGCATAGTGTGATGTCACACTACAAGGATAATGCATACTGTAATGTCACACTACAAGGATAATGCTTACTGTGATGTCACACTACAAGGATAATGCATACTGAGATGTCAGAATACAAGGATAATGCAACTGTAATGTCACACTACAAGGATAATGCAAACTGTGATGTCACACTACAAGGATAATGCATACTGTGATGTCACACTATAAGGATAAGGTATCCTGAGATGTCACACTACAAGGATAATGTTTACTGAGATGTCACACTACAAGGATAATGCATACTGTGATGTCATACTACAAGGATAATGCATACTGATATGTCATACTACAAGGATAATGCATACTGTGATGTCACACTACAAGGATAATGCAAACTGAGATGTCACACTACAAGGATAATGCATACTGTGATGTCACACTACAAGGATAATGCAAACTGTGATGTCACACTACATGGATAATGCATACTGTGATTGTCACACTATGTGGATAATGCATACTGTGATGTCACACTACAAGGATAATGCATACTGTGATGTCACACTACACAGATAATGCATACTGTGATGTCACACTACAAGGATAATGCATACTGAGATGTCACACTACAAGGATAATGCATAGTGTGATGTCACACTACAAGGATAATGTATACTGAGATGTCACACTACAAGGATAATGCATACTGTGATGTCACTCTACAAGGATAATGCATAGTGTCATGTCACACTACAAGGATAATGCATTGTGTAATGTCAGACTACAAGGACAATGCATACTGAGATGCCACACTACAAGGATAATGCATACTGTGATGTCACACTACAAGGACAATGCATAGTGTAATTTCGCGCTAAAAGGATAATGCATACTGAGATGTCACACTACAAGGATAATGCAAACTGTGATGTCACACTACACGGATAATGCATACTGTGATGTCACACTACAAGGATAATGCATACTGTAATGTCATACTACAAGGATAATGCATAGTGTGATGTCACACTACAAGGATAATGCATACTGTAATGTCACACTACAAGGATAATGCTTACTGTGATGTCACACTACAAGGATAATGCATACTGAGATGTCAGAATACAAGGATAATGCAACTGTAATGTCACACTACAAGGATAATGTAGTGGAAGGATAATTACACTACACTCCTTGTAGTGTGACATCTCAGTATGCATTATCCTTGTAGTGTGACATCACAGTATGCATTATCCTTGTAGTGTGACATCACAGTTTGCATTATCCTTGTAGTTTAACATTACAGTATGCATTATCCTTGTAGTGTGACATTACACTATTCATTATCCTTGTAGTGTGACGTCACAGTATGCATTATCCTTGTAGTTTGACATCACAGTATGCATTATTCTTGTAGTATGACATCAAAGTTTGCATTATCCTTGTAGTGTGACATCTCAGTATACATTATCCTTGTAGTGTGTCATCACAGTATGCATTTTCCTTGTAGTATGACATCAAAGTTTGCATTATCCTTGTAGTGTGATATCACAGTATGCATTATCCTTTTAGTGTGACATCACAGTATGCATTATCCATGTAGTGTGACATCACAGTATGCATTATCCTTGTAGTGTGACATCACAGTTTGAACTATCCTTGCAGTGTGACATCTCAGTATGCAATATCCTTGTAGTGTGACATCACACTATGCATTATCCTTGTAGTGTGACATTACAGTATGCATTATCCTTGTAGTGTGACATCTCAGTATGCATTATCTTTGTAGTTTGACATCACACTATGCTTTATCCTTGTAGTGTGACAACACAGTTTGCATTATCCTTGTAGTGTGACATCACAGTATACATTATCCTTGTACTGTGACATCACAGTATGCATATCCTTGTAGTGTGACAACACAGTTTGCATTATCCTTGTAGTGTGACATCACAGTATACATTATCCTTGTACTGTGACATCACAGTATGCATATCCTTGTAGTGTGGCATCACAGTATGCATTATCCTTGTACTGTGACAACACATTATGCATATCCTTGTAGTGTGACATCACAGTATGCATAATCCATGTAGTGTGACATCACAGTTTGCATTATTCTTGTAGTGTGACATCACAGTTTACATTATCCTTGAAGTGTGACATCTCAGTATGCATTATCCTTGTAGTGTGACAACACAGTTTGCATTATCCTTGTAGTGTGACATCACAGTATACATTATCCTTGTACTGTGACATCACAGTATACATTATCCTTGTACTGTGACATCACAGTATGCATTATCCTTGTAGTGTGACATCACAGTATGCATTATCCTTGTAGTGTGACATAACAGTTTGCATTATCCTTGTAGTGCGACATTACACTATGCATTATCCTTGTAGTGTGACATTACACTATGCATTATCCTTGTATTGTGACATCACAGTTTGCATTATCCTTGTAGTGTGACATCTCAGTATGCATTATCCTTGTAGTGTGACATCACAGTATGCATTATCCTTGTAGTGTGACATCACAGTATGCATTATTCTTGTAGTGTGCATCACAGTTTGCATTATCCTTGTAGTGCGACAGCACAGTATGCATTATCATTGTTGCGTGACATCACAGTTTGCATTATTCTTGTAGTGTGACATCACAGTATGCATTATCCATGTAGTGTGACATCACAGTATGCATTATCCTTGTAGTGTGACATCACAGTTTGCACTATCCTTGTAGTGTGACATCACAGTATACATTATCCTTGTACTGTGACATCACAGTATGCATATCCTTGTAGTGTGACAACACAGTTTGCATTATCCTTGTAGTGTGACATCACAGTATACATTATCCTTGTACTGTGACATCACAGTATGCATATCCTTGTAGTGTGGCATCACAGTATGCATTATCCTTGTACTGTGACAACACATTATGTATATCCTTGTAGTGTGACATCACAGTATGCATAATCCTTGTAGTGTGACATCACAGTTTGCATTATCCATGTAGTGTGACATCACAGTATGCATTATCCTTGTACTGTGACATCACAGTATACATTATCCTTGTACTGTGACATCACAGTATGCATTATCCTTGTAGTGTGACATCACAGTATGCATTATCCTTGTAGTGTGACATCACAGTTTGAACTATCCTTGCAGTGTGACATCTCAGTATGCAATATCCTTGTAGTGTGACATCACACTATGCATTATCCTTGTAGTGTGACATTACAGTATGCATTATCCTTGTAGTGTGACATCTCAGTATGCATTATCTTTGTAGTTTGACATCACACTATGCTTTATCCTTGTAGTGTGACAACACAGTTTGCATTATCCTTGTAGTGTGACATCACAGTATACATTATCCTTGTACTGTGACATCACAGTATGCATATCCTTGTAGTGTGACAACACAGTTTGCATTATCCTTGTAGTGTGACATCACAGTATACATTATCCTTGTACTGTGACATCACAGTATGCATATCCTTGTAGTGTGGCATCACAGTATGCATTATCCTTGTACTGTGACAACACATTATGCATATCCTTGTAGTGTGACATCACAGTATGCATAATCCATGTAGTGTGACATCACAGTTTGCATTATTCTTGTAGTGTGACATCACAGTTTACATTATCCTTGAAGTGTGACATCTCAGTATGCATTATCCTTGTAGTGTGACAACACAGTTTGCATTATCCTTGTAGTGTGACATCACAGTATACATTATCCTTGTACTGTGACATCACAGTATACATTATCCTTGTACTGTGACATCACAGTATGCATTATCCTTGTAGTGTGACATCACAGTATGCATTATCCTTGTAGTGTGACATAACAGTTTGCATTATCCTTGTAGTGCGACATTACACTATGCATTATCCTTGTAGTGTGACATTACACTATGCATTATCCTTGTATTGTGACATCACAGTTTGCATTATCCTTGTAGTGTGACATCTCAGTATGCATTATCCTTGTAGTGTGACATCACAGTATGCATTATCCTTGTAGTGTGACATCACAGTATGCATTATTCTTGTAGTGTGCATCACAGTTTGCATTATCCTTGTAGTGCGACAGCACAGTATGCATTATCATTGTTGCGTGACATCACAGTTTGCATTATTCTTGTAGTGTGACATCACAGTATGCATTATCCATGTAGTGTGACATCACAGTATGCATTATCCTTGTAGTGTGACATCACAGTTTGCACTATCCTTGTAGTGTGACATCACAGTATACATTATCCTTGTACTGTGACATCACAGTATGCATATCCTTGTAGTGTGACAACACAGTTTGCATTATCCTTGTAGTGTGACATCACAGTATACATTATCCTTGTACTGTGACATCACAGTATGCATATCCTTGTAGTGTGGCATCACAGTATGCATTATCCTTGTACTGTGACAACACATTATGTATATCCTTGTAGTGTGACATCACAGTATGCATAATCCTTGTAGTGTGACATCACAGTTTGCATTATTCTTGTAGTGTGACATCACAGTTTACATTATCCTTGAAGTGTGACATCTCAGTATGCATTATCCTTGTAGTGTGACAACACAGTTTGCATTATCCTTGTAGTGTGACATCACAGTATACATTATCCTTGTACTGTGACATCACAGTATACATTATCCTTGTACTGTGACATCACAGTATGCATTATCCTTGTAGTGTGACATCACAGTATGCATTATCCTTGTAGTGTGACATCACAGTTTGCATTATCCTTGTAGTGTGACATTACACTATGCATTATCCTTGTATTGTGACATCACAGTTTGCATTATCCTTGTAGTGTGACATCTCAGTATGCATTATCCTTGTAGTGTGACATCACAGTATGCATTATCCTTGTAGTGTGACATCACAGTATGCATTATCCTTGTAGTGTGACATCACAGTTTGCATTATCCTTGTAGTGCGACAGCACAGTATGCATTATCATTGTTGCGTGACATCACAGTTTGCATTATCCTTGTAGTGTGACATCACAGTATGCATTATCCATGTAGTGTGACATCACAGTATGCATTATCCTTGTAGTGTGACATCACAGTTTGCACTATCCTTGTAGTGTGACATCTCAGTATGCAATATCCTTGTAGTGTGACATCACACTATGCATTATCCTTGTAGTGTGACATTACAGTATGCATTATCCTTGTAGTGTGACATCTCAGTATGCATTATCTTTGTAGTTTGACATCACACTATGCATTATCCTTGTAGTGTGACAACACAGTTTGCATTATCCTTGTAATGTGACATCACAGTATACATTATCCTTGTACTGTGACATCACAGTATGCATATCCTTGAAGTGTGGCATCACAGTATGCATTATCCTTGTACTGTGACATCACATTATGCATATCCTTGAAGTGTGACAACACAGTTTGCATTATCCTTGTAGTGTGACATCACAGTATACATTATCCTTGTACCGTGACATCACAGTATGCATATCCTTGTAGTGTGGCATCACAGTATGCATTATCCTTGTACTGTGACAACACATTATGCATATCCTTGTAGTGTGACATCACAGTATGCATAATCCTTGTAGTGTGACATCACAGTTTGCATTATTCTTGTAGTGTGACATCACAGTTTACATTATCCTTGAAGTGTGACATCTCAGTATGCATTATCCTTGTAGTGTGACAACACAGTTTGCATTATCCTTGTAGTGTGACATCACAGTATACATTATCCTTGTACTGTGACATCACAGTATACATTATCCTTGTAGTGTGACATCACAGTATGCATTATCCTTGTAGTGTGACATCACAGTTTGCATTATCCTTGTAGTGCGACATTACACTATGCATTATCCTTGTATTGTGACATCACAGTTTGCATTATCCTTGTAGTGTGACATCTCAGTATGCATTATCCTTGTAGTGTGACATCACAGTATGCATTATCATTGTTGCGTGACATCACAGTTTGCATTATCCTTGTAGTGTGACATCACAGTATGCATTATCCTTGTTGTGTGATATCACAGTTTTCATTATCCTTGTAGTTTGACATCACAATTTTCATTATCCTTGTAGTTTGACATCACAGTATGCATTATCCTTGTAGTGTGACATGCACAGTTTCCATGATCCTTGTAGTGTGACATCACAGCATGCATTATCCTTGTAGTGTGACAGCACAGAACGCGTTATCCTTGTAGTGTGACATCACAGTTTGCATTATAATTGTAGTTTGGCATCACTGTTTGTATTAACTTTATAGTGTGACATCACATTATGCATTATCCTTGTAGTTTGACATCATAGTTTGCATGATCCTTGTCATTTGACATCACAGTTTGCATTATCCTTGAAGTGTGACATCACAGTATGCATTATCCTTGTAGTGTGACATCACAGTATGCATTATCCTTGCAGTGTGACATCACAGTTAGTTTGCATTTTCCTTGTAGTGGGACATCTCAGCATGCATTATCCATGTAGTCTGACATTAGACTATGCATTATCCTTGCAGTGTGACATTACAGTATGCATTATCCTTGTAGTGTGACATCACGGTATGCATTATCCTTGTAGTGTGATATCACAGTATGCATTATCCTTGTAGTATCACATTACACTATGCAATATCCTTGCAGTGTGTCATTACACTGTACATTATCCTTGTAGTGTGATATCACAGTTTGCATTATCCGTGTAGTGTGACATCACAGTTTGCATTATCCTTGTAGTGTGACATCTCAGTATGCATTATCCTTCTAGTGTGACATTACAGTATACATTATCCTTGTAGTGTGACATCACAGTTTGCATTATCCTTGCAGTGTGACATCTCAGTATACATTATATTCGTAGTGTGACATTACAGTATGCATTATCCTTGTAGTGTGACATCTCAGTATGCATTATCCTTGTAGTGTGACATCACAGTTTGCATTATCCTTGTAGTATGACATCTCAGTATACATTATATTCGTAGTGTGACATTACAGTATGCATTATCCTTGTAGTGTGACATTACAGTATGCATTATCCTTGTAGAGTGACATCACATTATACATTATCCTTGTAGTATGGCATTACAATATGCATTATCCTTGTAGTGTGACAATGCACTATGCATTATCCTTGTAGTGTGACATCACAGTATGCATTATACTTGTAGTGTGACATCTCAGTATATATTATCTTCGTAGTGTGACATTACAGTATGCATTATCCTTGTAGTGTGTCATCACAGTATACATTATCCTTGTAGTATGACATTACACTATGCATTATCCTTGTAGTGTGACATCACAGTTTGCATTAACCTTGTAGTGTGACAATACAGTATACATTATCCTTGTAGTGTGACATCTCAGCATGCATTATCCTTGTAGTCTGACATTAGACTTTGCATTATCCTTGCAGTGTGACATTACAGTATGCATTATCCTTGTAGTGTGACATCACGGTATGCATTATCCTTGTAGTGTGATATCACGGTATGCATTATCCTTGTAGTGTGATATCACAGTATGCATTATCCTTGTAGTATCACATTACACTATGCAATATCCTTGCAGTGTGTCATTACACTGTACATTATCCTTGTAGTGTGATATCACAGTTTGCATTATCCGTGTAGTGTGACATCACAGTTTGCATTATCCTTGTAGTGTGACATCTCAGTATGCATTATCCTTCTAGTGTGACATTACAGTATACATTATCCTTGTAGTGTGACATCACAGTTTGCATTATCCTTGTAGTGTGACATCTCAGTATACATTATATTCGTAGTGTGACATTACAGTATGCATTATCCTTGTAGTGTGACATTACAGTATGCATTATCCTTGTAGAGTGACATCACATTATACATTATCCTTGTAGTATGGCATTACAATATGCATTATCCTTGTAGTGTGACAATGCACTATGCATTATCCTTGTAGTGTGACATCACAGTATGCATTATCCTTGTAGTGTGACATCTCAGTATATATTATCTTCGTAGTGTGACATTACAGTATGCATTATCCTTGTAGTGTGTCATCACAGTATACATTATCCTTGTAGTATAACATTACACTATGCATTATCTTTGTAGTGTGACATCACAGTTTGCATTAACCTTGTAGTGTGACAATACAGTATACATTATCCTTGTAGTGTGACATTACAGTTTGCATTATCCTTGTAGTATGACATCAAAGTTTGCCATATCCTTGTAGTGTGACATCACAGTACACATTATCCTTGCAGTATGACATTACACTATGCATTTTCCTTTTAGTGTGACATCACAGTATGCATTATACTTGTTGTCTGACATTACACCATGCATTATCCTTGCAGTGTGACATCACAGTTTGCATTATCTGTGTAGTGTGACATGTCAGTATGCATTATCATTGTAGTGTGACATCACAGTTAATTTGCATTTTCCTTGTAGTGTGACATCACAGTATGCCTTATCCTTGCATTGTGACATTATACTATGCATTATCCTTGTAGTGTGACATCACAGTTTGCATTATCCTTGTAGTGTGACATCTCAGTATGCATTATCCTTGTTGCGTGACATCACAGTATGCATTATCCTTGCAGTGTGACATCACAGATAGTTTGCATTTTCCTTGTAGTGTGACATCTCAGTATGCATTATCCTTGTAGTCTGACATTACACAATGCATTATACTTGTAGTGTGACATGACACTATGCATTATCCTTGTAGTGTGACATCACAGTATGCATTATCCTTGTAGTGTGACATCACAGTATGCATTATCCTTGTAGTCTGACATCACAGTTTGCATTATCCTTGTAGTTTAACATTACAGTATGCATTATCCTTGTAGTGTGACATTACACTATGCATTATCCTTGTAGTGTGACGTCACAGTATGCATTATCCTTGTAGTTTGACATCACAGTATGCATTATTCTTGTAGTATGACATCAAAGTTTGCATTATCCTTGTAGTGTGACATCTCAGTATACATTATCCTTGTAGTGTGACATCACAGTGTGCATTATCCTTGTAGTATGACATCAAAGTTTGCATTATCCTTGTAGTGTGATATCACAGTATGCATTATCCTTGTAGTGTGACATCACAGTATGCATTATCCATGTAGTGTGACATCACAGTATGCATTATCCTTGTAGTGTGACTTCACAGTTTGCACTATCCTTGTAGTGTGACATCTCAGTATGCAATATCCTTGTAGTGTGACATCACACTATGCATTATCCTTGTAGTGTGACATTACAGTATGCATTATCCTTGTAGTGTGACATCTCAGTATGCATTATCTTTGTAGTGTGACATCACACTATGCATTATCCTTGTAGTGTGACAACACAGTTTGCATTATCCTTGTAGTGTGACATCACAGTAAACATTATCCTTTTACTGTGACATCACAGTATGCATATCCTTGTAGTGTGGCATCACAGTTTGCATTATCCTTGTAGTTTAACATTACAGTATGCATTATCCTTGTAGTGTGACATTACACTATGCATTATCCTTGTAGTGTGACGTCACAGTATGCATTATCCTTGTAGTTTGACATCACAGTATGCATTATTCTTGTAGTATGACATCAAAGTTTGCATTATCCTTGTAGTGTGACATCTCAGTATACATTATCCTTGTAGTGTGACATCACAGTGTGCATTATCCTTGTAGTGTGACATCAAAGTTTGCATTATCCTTGTAGTGTGACATCACATTATGCATTATCCATGTAGTGTGACATCACAGTATGCATTATCCTTGTAGTGTGACATCACAGTTTGCATAATCCTTGTAGTGTGACATCTCAGTATGCAATATCCTGGTAGTGTGACATCACACTATGCATTATCCTTGTAGTGTGACATTACAGTATGCATTATCCTTGTAGTGTAACATCTCAGTATGCATTATCTTTGTAGTGTGACATCACACTATGCATTATCCTTGTTGTGTGACAACACAGTTTGCATTATCCTTGTAGTGTGACATCACAGTATACATTATCCTTGTACTGTGACATCACAGTATGCATATCCTTGTAGTGTGGCATCACAGTATGCATTATCCTTGTACTGTGACATCACATTATGCATTATCCTTGTAGTGTGACATCACAGTATGCATTATAATTGCAGTGTGACATCACAGTTAGTTTGCATTTTCCTTGTAGTGTGACATCTCAGCATGCATTATCCTTGTAGTCTGACATTAGACTATGCATTATCCTTGTAGTGTGACATCACGGTATGCATTATCCTTGTAGTGTGATATCACAGTATGCATTATCCTTGTAGTATCACATTACACTATGCAATATCCTTGCAGTGTGTCATTACACTGTACATTATCCTTGTAGTGTGATATCACAGTTTGCATCATCCGTGTAGTGTGACATCACAGTTTGCATTATCCTTGTAGTGTGACATCTCAGTATGCATTATCCTTCTAGTGTGACATTACAGTATACATTATCCTTGTAGTGTGACATCACAGTTTGCATTATCCTTGTAGTGTGACATCTCAGTATACATTATCTTCGTAGTGAGACATTACAGTATGCATTATCCTTCTAGTGTGACATTACAGTATGCATTATCCTTGTAGTGTGACATCACAGTTTGCATTATCCTTGTAGTTTGACATCACAATTTTCATTATCCTTGTAGTTCGACATCACAGTATGCATTATCCTTGTAGTGTGACATGCACAGTTTCCATTATCCTTGTAGTGTGACATCACAGCATGCATTATCCTTGTAGTGTGACATCACAGTATGCGTTATCCTTGTAGTGTGACATCACAGTTTGCATTATAATTGTAGTTTGGCATCACTGTTTGTATTATCTTTATAGTGTGACATCACATTATGCATTATCCTTGTAGTTTGACATCATAGTTTGCATGATCCTTGTAGTTTGACATCACAGTTTGCATTATCCTTGAAGTGTGACATCACAGTATGCATTATCCTTGTAGTGTGACATCACAGTTTGCATTATACTTGCAGTGTGACATTACAGTTAGTTTGCATTTTCCTTGTAGTGTGACATCTCAGCATGCATTATCCTTGTAGTCTGACATTAGACTATGCATTGTTCTTGCAGTGTGACATTACAGTATGCATTATCCTTGTAGTGTGACATCACGGTATGCATTATCCTTGTAGTGTGATATCACAGTATTCATTATCCTTGTAGTATCACATTACACTATGCAATATCCTTGCAGTGTGTCATTACACTGTACATTATCCTTGTAGTGTGATATCACAGTTTGCATTATCCGTGTAGTGTGACATCACAGTATGCATTATCCTTCTAGTGTGACATTACAGTATACATTATCCTTGTAGTGTGACATCACAGTTTGCATTATCCTTGTAGTGTGACATCTCAGTATACATTATCTTCGTAGTGAGACATTACAGTATGCATTATCCTTCTAGTGTGACATTACAGTATGCATTATCCTTGTAGTGTGACATCTCAGTATGCATTATCCTCGAAGTGTGACATCACAGTTTGCATTATCCTTGTAGTGTGACATCTCAGTATACATTATATTCGTAGTGTGACATTACAGTATGCATTATCCTTGTAGTGTGACATTACAGTATGCATTATCCTTGTAGAGTGACATCACATTATACATTATCCTTGTAGTATGGCATTACAATATGCATTATCCTTGTAGTGTGACATTGCACTATGCATTATCCTTGTAGTGTGACATCACAGTATGCATTATCCTTGTAGTGTGACATCTCAGTATATATTTTCTTCGTAGTGTGACATTACAGTATGCATTATCCTTGTAGTGTGTCATCACACTATACATTATCCTTGTAGTATGACATTACACTATGCATTATCCTTGTAGTGTGACATCACAGTTTGCATTAACCTTGTAGTGTGACAATACAGTATACATTATCCTTGTAGTGTGACATTACAGTATGCATTATCCTTGTAGTATGACATCAAAGTTTGCCATATCCTTGTAGTGTGACATCACAGTACACATTATCCTTGCAGTATGACATTACACTATGCATTTTCCTTTTAGTGTGACATCACAGTATGCATTATACATGTTGTCTGACATTACACCATGCATTATCCTTGTAGTGCGACAATACACTATGCATTATCCTTGCAGTGTGACATCACAGTTTGCATTATCCTTGTAGTGTGACATGTCAGTATGCATTATCATTGTAGTGTGAAATTACACTATGCATTATACTTGCAGTGTGACATCACAGTTTGCATTTTCCTTGTAGTGTGACATCTCAGTATGCATTATCCTTGTAGTGTGACATCACAGTCTGCATTATCCTTCTAGTGATATCACAGTTTGCATTATCTGTGAAGTGTGACATCACAGTTTGCATTATCCTTGTAGTGTGACATCTCAGTATACATTAACCTTGTAGTGTGACATCACATTATGCATTATCCTTGTAGTTTGACATCACAGTTTGCATTATCCTTGTAGTGTGACATCTAAGTATGCATTATCCTTGTAGTGTAACATCACAGTTTGCATTATCCTTGTAGTGTGACATCACAGTTTGCATTATCCTTGCAGTATGACATGTCAGTATGCACTATCCTTGTAGTGTGAAATTACACTATGCATTTTCCATGTAGTGTGACATCACAGTATGCATTATACTTGTAGTGTGACATTACACTATGCATTATCCTTGTAGTGTGACATTACACTATGCATTATCCTTGTGGTGTGACATCACAGTTTGCATTATCCTTGTAGTGTGACATCTCAGTATTCATTATCCTTGTAGTGTGACATCACAGTATGAACTATCCTTGTAGTGTGACATTACAGTTTGCATTATCCTTGCAGTATGACATGTCAGTATGCACTATCCTTGTAGTGTGAAATTACACTATGCATTATCCTTGTAGTGTGACATCACAGTATGCATTATCCTTGTAGTGTGACAATACAATTTGAATTATCCTTGTAGTGTGTCATCACAGTATGCATTATCCTTGTAGTGTGACATTACACTATGCATTATCCTTGTTGTGTGACGTCACAGTATGCATTATCCTTGTAGTATGACATCAAAGTTTGCATTATCCTTGCAGTGTGACATCTCAGTATACATTATCCTTGTAGTGTGAATTCACAGTATGTATTATCCTTGTAGTGTGACATTACAGTATGCATTATCCTTGTAGTGTGACTTTACAGTATGCATTATCCTTGTAGTGTGACATTACAGTATGCATTATCCTTGTAGTGTGACTTTACAGTATGCATTATCCTTGTAGTATGACATCTCAGTATGCATTATCCTTGTAGTATGACATCACGGTATACATTATCATTGCAGTTTGACATGTCAGTATGCAGTATCCTTGTAGTGTGAAATTACACTATGCATTTTCCTTGTAGTGTGACATTACACTATGCATTATCCTTGTAGTGTGACATTACACTATGCATTTTTCTTGTAGTGTGACATCTCAGTATGCATTATCCTTGTAGTGTGATATCACAGTTTGCATTATCCTATTATCCTTGTAGTGTGACATCTCAGTGTACATTATCCTTGTAGTGTGATATCACAGTATGCATTATCCTTGTAGTGTGACATCTCAGTGTGCAATATCCTTTTAGTGTGACATCACACTATGCATTATCCTTATAGTGTGACATTACAGTATGCATTATCCTTGTAGTGTGACATCTCAGTATGCATTTTCTTTGTAGTGTGACATCACACTATGCATTATCCATAGTATAGTGTGACATCGCAGTTTGCATTATCCTTGTAGTGTGATATCACAGTATGCATTATGCTTGTAGCATGACATTACAATACGCATTATCCTTGTAGTGTGACATCACAGTTTGCATTATCCTTGTAGTGTGACATCTCAGTATGCATTTTACTTGTGGTGTGACATCACAGTATGCATTATCCTTGCAGTGTGACATCACAGTTAGTTTGCATTTTCCTTGTAGTGTGACATCTCAGCATGCATTATCCTTGTAGTCTGACATTAGACTATGCATTATTCTTGCAGTGTGACATTACAGTATGCATTATCCTTGTAGTGTGACATCACGGTATGCATTATCCTTGTAGTGTGATATCACAGTATTCATTATCCTTGTAGTATCACATTACACTATGCAATATCCTTGCAGTGTGTCATTACACTGTACATTATCCTTGTAGTGTGATATCACAGTTTGCATTATCCGTGTAGTGTGACATCACAGTTTGCATTATCCTTGTAGTGTGACATCTCAGTATGCATTATCCTTCTAGTGTGACATTACAGTATACATTATCCTTGCAGTGTGACATCACAGTTTGCATTATCCTTGTAGTGTGACATCTCAGTATACATTATCTTCCTAGTGAGACATTACAGTATGCATTATCCTTCTAGTGTGACATTACAGTATGCATTATCCTTGTAGTGTGACATCTCAGTATGCATTATCCTTGAAGTGTGACATCACACTTTGCATTATCCTTGTAGTGTGACATCTCAGTATACATTATATTCGTAGTGTGACATTACAGTATGCATTATCCTTGTAGTGTGACATTACAGTATGCATTATCCTTGTAGAGTGACATCACATTATACATTATCCTTGTAGTATGGCATTACAATATGCATTATCCTTGTAGTGTGACATTGCACTATGCATTATCCTTGTAGTGTGACATCACAGTATGCATTATCCTTGTAGTGTGACATCTCAGTATATATTTTCTTCGTAGTGTGACATTACAGTATGCATTATCCTTGTAGTGTGTCATCACAGTATACATTATCCTTGTAGTATGACATTACACTATGCATTATCCTTGTAGTGTGACATCACAGTTTGCATTAACCTTGTAGTGTGACAATACAGTATACATTATCCTTGTAGTGTGACATTACAGTATGCATTATCCTTGTAGTATGACATCAAAGTTTGCCATATCCTTGTAGTGTGACATCACAGTACACATTATCCTTGCAGTATGACATTACACTATGCATTTTCCTTTTAGTGTGACATCACAGTATGCATTATACTTGTTGTCTGACATTACACCATGCATTATCCTTGTAGTGCGACAATACACTATGCATTATCCTTGCAGTGTGACATCACAGTTTGCATTATCCGTGTAGTGTGACATCTCAGTATGCATTATCCTTGTAGTGTGACATCACAGTTTGCATTATCCTTGTAGTGTGACATGTCAGTATGCATTATCATTGTAGTGTGAAATTACACTATGCATTATACTTGCAGTGTGACCTCACAGTTTGCATTTTCCTTGTAGTGTGACATCTCAGTATGCATTATCCTTGTAGTGTGACATCACTGTATGCATTATCCTTCTAGTGATATCACAGTTTGCATTATCTGTGAAGTGTGACATCACAGTTTGCATTATCCTTGTAGTGTGACATCTCAGAATACATTAACCTTGTAGTGTGACATCACAGTATGCATTATCCTTGTAGTTTGACATCACAGTTTGCATTATCCTTGTAGTGTGACATCTAAGTATGCATTATCCTTGTAGTGTAACATCACAGTTTGCATTATCCTTGTAGTGTGACATCACAGTTTGCATTATCCTTGCAGTATGACATGTCAGTATGCACAATCCTTGTAGTGTGAAATTACACTATGCATTTTCCATGTAGTGTGACATCACAGTATGCATTATACTTGTAGTGTGACATTACACTATGCATTATCCTTGTAGTGTGACATTACACTATGCATTATCCTTGTGGTGTGACATCACAGTTTGCATTATCCTTGTAGTGTGACATCTCAGTATTCATTATCCTTGTAGTGTGACATCACAGTATGAACTATCCTTGTAGTGTGACATCACAGTTTGCATTATCCTTGCAGTATGACATGTCAGTATGCACTATCCTTGTAGTGTGAAATTACACTATGCATTATCCTTGTAGTGTGACATCACAGTATGCATTATCCTTGTAGTGTGACAATACAATTTGAATTATCCTTGTAGTGTGTCATCACAGTATGCATTATCCTTGTAGTGTGACATTACACTATGCATTATCCTTGTTGTGTGACGTCACAGTATGCATTATCCTTGTAGTATGACATCAAAGTTTGCATTACCCTTGTAGTGTGACATCTCAGTATACATTATCCTTGTAGTGTGAATTCACAGTATGTATTATCCTTGTAGTGTGACATTGCAGTATGCATTATCCTTGTAGTGTGACTTTACAGTATGCATTATCCTTGTAGTGTGACATTACAGTATGCATTATCCTTGCTGTCTAAAATCACAGTATGCATTATCCTTGTAGTATGACATCTCAGTATGCATTTTCCTTGTAGTGTGACATCACGGTATACATTATCATTGCAGTATGACATGTCAGTATGCAGTATCCTTGTAGTGTGAAATTACACTATGCAATTTCCTTGTAGTGTGACATTACACTATACATTATCCTTGTAGTGTGACATTACACTATGCATTTTTCTTGTAGTGTGACATCTCAGTATGCATTATCCTTGTAGTGTGATATCACAGTTTGCATTATCCTATTATCCTTGTAGTGTGACAACTCAGTGTACATTATCCTTGTAGTGTGATATCACAGTATGCATTATCCTTGTAGTGTGACATCTCAGTGTGCAATATCCTTTTAGTGTGACATCACACTATGCATTATCCTTATAGTGTGACATTACAGTATGCATTATCCTTGTAGTGTGACATCTCAGTATGCATTTTCTTTGTAGTGTGACATCACACTATGCATTATCCTTATAGTGTTACATCGCAGTTTGCATTATCCTTGTAGTGTGATATCACAGTATGCATTATCCTTGTAGCATGACATTACAATACGCATTATCCTTGTAGTGTGACATCACAGTTTGCATTATCCTTGTAGTGTGACAACTCAGTATGCATTATCCTTGTAGTGTGACATCACAGTATACATTATCCTTGTACTGTGACATCAGAATATGCATATCCTTGTAGTGTGACATCACAGTATGCATTATCCTTGTACTGTGACATCACATTATGCATATCCTTGTAGTGTGACATCACAGTATGCATTGTCCTTGTAGTGTGACATCACAGTTTGCATTATCCTTGTAGTGTGACATCTCAATATGCATTTTCCTTGTAGTGTGACATCACAGTTTGCATTATCCTTGTAATGTGACATCACAGTATACATTATCATTGTACTGTGACATCACAGTATGCATATCCTTGTAGTGTGACATCACAGTATGCATTATCCTTGTACTGTGACATCACATTATGCATATCCTTGTAGTGTGACATCACAGTATGCATTATCCTTGTAGTGTGACATCACAGTTTGCATTATTCTTTTAGTGTGACATCACAGTATGCATTATCCTTGCAGTGTGACATCTCAGTTTGCATTATCCTTGTAGAGTGACATCATAGTATGCATTATCCTTGTGGTGTGACATCACAGTACACATTATCCTTGCAGTATGACATGTCAGCATGCTCTATCCATGTAGTTTGAAATTACACTATGCATTTTCCTTGTAGTGTGACATCACAGTATGCATTATACTTGTAGTCTGATATTACACTATGCATTATCCTTGTAGTGTGACATTACACTATGCATTATCCTTGTATTGTGACATCACAGTTTGCATTATCCTTGTAGTGTGACATCTCAGTATGCATTATCCTTGTAGTGTGACATCAGAGTTTGCATTATCCTTGTAGTGTGACATCACAGTATGCATTATCCTTGTAGTGTAACATTACACTATGCATTATCCTTGTAGTGTGACATCACAGTATGCATTATCCTTGTAGTATGACATCTCAGTATGCATTATCCTTGTAGTGTGACATCACGGTATACATTATCATTGCAGTATGACATGTCAGTATGCAGTATCCTTGTAGTGTGAAATTACACTATGCATTTTCCTTGTAGTGTGACATTACACTATGCATTATCCTTGTAGTGTGACATTACACTATGCATTTTTCTTGTAGTGTGACATCTCAGTATGCATTATCCTTGTAGTGTGACATCACAGTTTGCATTATCCCATTATCCTTGTAGTATGACATCTCAGTGTACATTATCCTTGTAGTGTAATATCACAGTATGCATTATCCTTGTAGTGTGACATCTTAGTGTGCAATATCCTTGTAGTGTGACATCACGTTATGCATTATCCTTGTAGCATGACATTACAATACGCATTATCCTTGTAGTGTGACATCACAGTTTGCATTATCCTTGTAGTGTGAAATCTCAGTATGCATTTTCCTTGTAGTGTGACATCACAGTTTGCATTATCCTTGTAGTGTGACATCACAGTATACATTATCCTTGTAGTGTGACATCACAGTATGAACTATCCTTGTAGTGTGACATTACAGTTTGCATTATCCTTGCAGTATGACATGTCAGTATGCACTATCCTTGTAGTGTGAAATTACACTATGCATTATCCTTGTAGTGTGACATCACAGTATGCATTATCCTTGTAGTGTGACAATACAATTTGAATTATCCTTGTAGTGTGTCATCACAGTATGCATTATCCTTGTAGTGTGACATTACACTATGCATTATCCTTGTTGTGTGACGTCACAGTATGCATTATCCTTGTAGTATGACATCAAAGTTTGCATTATCCTTGTAGTGTGACATCTCAGTATACATTATCCTTGTAGTGTGAATTCACAGTATGTATTATCCTTGTAGTGTGACATTACAGTATGCATTATCCTTGTAGTGTGACTTTACCGTATGCATTATCCTTGTAGTGTGACATTACAGTATGCATTATCCTTGTAGTGTGACTTTACAGTATGCATTATCCTTGTAGTATGACATCTCAGTATGCATTATCCTTGTAGTATGACATCACGGTATACATTATCATTGCAGCTTGACATGTCAGTATGCAGTATCCTTGTAGTGTGAAATTACACTATGCATTTTCCTTGTAGTGTGACATTACACTATGCATTATCCTTGTAGTGTGACATTACACTATGCATTTTTCTTGTAGTGTGACATCTCAGTATGCATTATCCTTGTAGTGTGATATCACAGTTTGCATTATCCTATTATCCTTGTAGTGTGACATCTCAGTGTACATTATCCTTGTAGTGTGATATCACAGTATGCATTATCCTTGTAGTGTGACATCTCAGTGTGCAATATCCTTTTAGTGTGACATCACACTATGCATTATCCTTATAGTGTGACATTACAGTATGCATTATCCTTGTAGTGTGACATCTCAGTATGCATTTTCTTTGTAGTGTGACATCACACTATGCATTATCCATAGTATAGTGTGACATCGCAGTTTGCATTATCCTTGTAGTGTGATATCACAGTATGCATTATGCTTGTAGCATGACATTACAATACGCATTATCCTTGTAGTGTGACATCACAGTTTGCATTATCCTTGTAGTGTGACATCTCAGTATGCATTTTACTTGTGGTGTGACATCACAGTATGCATTATCCTTGCAGTGTGACATCACAGTTAGTTTGCATTTTCCTTGTAGTGTGACATCTCAGCATGCATTATCCTTGTAGTCTGACATTAGACTATGCATTATTCTTGCAGTGTGACATTACAGTATGCATTATCCTTGTAGTGTGACATCACGGTATGCATTATCCTTGTAGTGTGATATCACAGTATTCATTATCCTTGTAGTATCACATTACACTATGCAATATCCTTGCAGTGTGTCATTACACTGTACATTATCCTTGTAGTGTGATATCACAGTTTGCATTATCCGTGTAGTGTGACATCACAGTTTGCATTATCCTTGTAGTGTGACATCTCAGTATGCATTATCCTTCTAGTGTGACATTACAGTATACATTATCCTTGCAGTGTGACATCACAGTTTGCATTATCCTTGTAGTGTGACATCTCAGTATACATTATCTTCCTAGTGAGACATTACAGTATGCATTATCCTTCTAGTGTGACATTACAGTATGCATTATCCTTGTAGTGTGACATCTCAGTATGCATTATCCTTGAAGTGTGACATCACACTTTGCATTATCCTTGTAGTGTGACATCTCAGTATACATTATATTCGTAGTGTGACATTACAGTATGCATTATCCTTGTAGTGTGACATTACAGTATGCATTATCCTTGTAGAGTGACATCACATTATACATTATCCTTGTAGTATGGCATTACAATATGCATTATCCTTGTAGTGTGACATTGCACTATGCATTATCCTTGTAGTGTGACATCACAGTATGCATTATCCTTGTAGTGTGACATCTCAGTATATATTTTCTTCGTAGTGTGACATTACAGTATGCATTATCCTTGTAGTGTGTCATCACAGTATACATTATCCTTGTAGTATGACATTACACTATGCATTATCCTTGTAGTGTGACATCACAGTTTGCATTAACCTTGTAGTGTGACAATACAGTATACATTATCCTTGTAGTGTGACATTACAGTATGCATTATCCTTGTAGTATGACATCAAAGTTTGCCATATCCTTGTAGTGTGACATCACAGTACACATTATCCTTGCAGTATGACATTACACTATGCATTTTCCTTTTAGTGTGACATCACAGTATGCATTATACTTGTTGTCTGACATTACACCATGCATTATCCTTGTAGTGCGACAATACACTATGCATTATCCTTGCAGTGTGACATCACAGTTTGCATTATCCGTGTAGTGTGACATCTCAGTATGCATTATCCTTGTAGTGTGACATCACAGTTTGCATTATCCTTGTAGTGTGACATGTCAGTATGCATTATCATTGTAGTGTGAAATTACACTATGCATTATACTTGCAGTGTGACCTCACAGTTTGCATTTTCCTTGTAGTGTGACATCTCAGTATGCATTATCCTTGTAGTGTGACATCACTGTATGCATTATCCTTCTAGTGATATCACAGTTTGCATTATCTGTGAAGTGTGACATCACAGTTTGCATTATCCTTGTAGTGTGACATCTCAGAATACATTAACCTTGTAGTGTGACATCACAGTATGCATTATCCTTGTAGTTTGACATCACAGTTTGCATTATCCTTGTAGTGTGACATCTAAGTATGCATTATCCTTGTAGTGTAACATCACAGTTTGCATTATCCTTGTAGTGTGACATCACAGTTTGCATTATCCTTGCAGTATGACATGTCAGTATGCACAATCCTTGTAGTGTGAAATTACACTATGCATTTTCCATGTAGTGTGACATCACAGTATGCATTATACTTGTAGTGTGACATTACACTATGCATTATCCTTGTAGTGTGACATTACACTATGCATTATCCTTGTGGTGTGACATCACAGTTTGCATTATCCTTGTAGTGTGACATCTCAGTATTCATTATCCTTGTAGTGTGACATCACAGTATGAACTATCCTTGTAGTGTGACATTACAGTTTGCATTATCCTTGCAGTATGACATGTCAGTATGCACTATCCTTGTAGTGTGAAATTACACTATGCATTATCCTTGTAGTGTGACATCACAGTATGCATTATCCTTGTAGTGTGACAATACAATTTGAATTATCCTTGTAGTGTGTCATCACAGTATGCATTATCCTTGTAGTGTGACATTACACTATGCATTATCCTTGTTGTGTGACGTCACAGTATGCATTATCCTTGTAGTATGACATCAAAGTTTGCATTACCCTTGTAGTGTGACATCTCAGTATACATTATCCTTGTAGTGTGAATTCACAGTATGTATTATCCTTGTAGTGTGACATTGCAGTATGCATTATCCTTGTAGTGTGACTTTACAGTATGCATTATCCTTGTAGTGTGACATTACAGTATGCATTATCCTTGCTGTCTAAAATCACAGTATGCATTATCCTTGTAGTATGACATCTCAGTATGCATTTTCCTTGTAGTGTGACATCACGGTATACATTATCATTGCAGTATGACATGTCAGTATGCAGTATCCTTGTAGTGTGAAATTACACTATGCAATTTCCTTGTAGTGTGACATTACACTATACATTATCCTTGTAGTGTGACATTACACTATGCATTTTTCTTGTAGTGTGACATCTCAGTATGCATTATCCTTGTAGTGTGATATCACAGTTTGCATTATCCTATTATCCTTGTAGTGTGACAACTCAGTGTACATTATCCTTGTAGTGTGATATCACAGTATGCATTATCCTTGTAGTGTGACATCTCAGTGTGCAATATCCTTTTAGTGTGACATCACACTATGCATTATCCTTATAGTGTGACATTACAGTATGCATTATCCTTGTAGTGTGACATCTCAGTATGCATTTTCTTTGTAGTGTGACATCACACTATGCATTATCCTTATAGTGTTACATCGCAGTTTGCATTATACTTGTAGTGTGATATCACAGTATGCATTATCCTTGTAGCATGACATTACAATACGCATTATCCTTGTAGTGTGACATCACAGTTTGCATTATCCTTGTAGTGTGACAACTCAGTATGCATTATCCTTGTAGTGTGACATCACAGTATACATTATCCTTGTACTGTGACATCAGAATATGCATATCCTTGTAGTGTGACATCACAGTATGCATTATCCTTGTACTGTGACATCACATTATGCATATCCTTGTAGTGTGACATCACAGTATGCATTGTCCTTGTAGTGTGACATCACAGTTTGCATTATCCTTGTAGTGTGACATCTCAGTATGCATTTTCCTTGTAGTGTGACATCACAGTTTGCATTATCCTTGTAATGTGACATCACAGTATACATTATCATTGTACTGTGACATCACAGTATGCATATCCTTGTAGTGTGACATCACAGTATGCATTATCCTTGTACTGTGACATCACATTATGCATATCCTTGTAGTGTGACATCACAGTATGCATTATCCTTGTAGTGTGACATCACAGTTTGCATTATTCTTTTAGTGTGACATCACAGTATGCATTATCCTTGCAGTGTGACATCTCAGTTTGCATTATCCTTGTAGAGTGACATCATAGTATGCATTATCCTTGTGGTGTGACATCACAGTACACATTATCCTTGCAGTATGACATGTCAGCATGCTCTATCCATGTAGTTTGAAATTACACTATGCATTTTCCTTGTAGTGTGACATCACAGTATGCATTATACTTGTAGTCTGATATTACACTATGCATTATCCTTGTAGTGTGACATTACACTATGCATTATCCTTGTATTGTGACATCACAGTTTGCATTATCCTTGTAGTGTGACATCTCAGTATGCATTATCCTTGTAGTGTGACATCAGAGTTTGCATTATCCTTGTAGTGTGACATCACAGTATGCATTATCCTTGTAGTGTAACATTACACTATGCATTATCCTTGTAGTGTGACATCACAGTATGCATTATCCTTGTAGTATGACATCTCAGTATGCATTATCCTTGTAGTGTGACATCACGGTATACATTATCATTGCAGTATGACATGTCAGTATGCAGTATCCTTGTAGTGTGAAATTACACTATGCATTTTCCTTGTAGTGTGACATTACACTATGCATTATCCTTGTAGTGTGACATTACACTATGCATTTTTCTTGTAGTGTGACATCTCAGTATGCATTATCCTTGTAGTGTGACATCACAGTTTGCATTATCCCATTATCCTTGTAGTATGACATCTCAGTGTACATTATCCTTGTAGTGTAATATCACAGTATGCATTATCCTTGTAGTGTGACATCTTAGTGTGCAATATCCTTGTAGTGTGACATCACGTTATGCATTATCCTTGTAGCATGACATTACAATACGCATTATCCTTGTAGTGTGACATCACAGTTTGCATTATCCTTGTAGTGTGAAATCTCAGTATGCATTTTCCTTGTAGTGTGACATCACAGTTTGCATTATCCTTGTAGTGTGACATCACAGTATACATTATCCTTGTACTGTGACATCACAGTATGCATATCCTTGTAGTGTGACATCACAGTATGCATTATCCTTGTACTGTGACATCACATTATGCATATCCTTGTAGTGTGACATCACAGTATGCATTAGCCTTGTAGTGTGACATCACAGTATGCATTTTCCTTGTAGTGTGACATCTCAGTATGCATTTTCCTTGTAGTGTGACATCACAGTTTGCATTATCCTTGTAGTGTGACATCACAGTATACATTATCCTTGTACTGTGACATCACAGTATGCATATCCTTGTAGTGTGACATCACAGTATGCATTATCCTTGTACTGTGACATCACAGTATGCATTATCCTAGTAGTGTGACATCACAGTTTGCATTATTCTTGTAGTGTGACATTACTGTATGCATTATCCTTGTTGTATTAGTTCTCAGTATGCATTATCCTTGTAGTGTGACATCACAGCATGCATTATCCTTGTAGTGTGACATCACAGTACGTGTTATCCTTGTAGTGTGACATCACAGTTTGCATTATAATTGTAGTTTGACATCACAGTTTGCATTATCTTTGAAGTGTGACATCACATTATGCATTATCCTTGTAGTTTGACATCACAGTATGCATTATCCTTGTAGTATGACATCACAGTTTGCATTATCCCTATAGTGTGACATCAAAGTTTGCATTATCCTTGTAGTGTGACATCACAGTATGAATTATCCTTGTTGTGTGACATCACAGTTTGCATTATCCTTGTAGTTTGACATCACAGTTTTCATTATCCTTGTAGTTCGACATCACAGTATGCATTATCCTTGTAGTGTGACATGCACAGTTTGCATTATCCTTGTAGTGTGACATCACAGTATGCATTATCCTTGTAGTGTGACATCACAGTATGCATTATCCTTGTAGTATTAGTTCTCAGTATGCATTATCCTTGTAGTGTGACATTACAGTTTGCATTATCCATGTAGTTTGACATCACAGTATACATTATCCTTGTAGTGTGACATTACTGTATGCATTATCCTTGTAGTATGACATCACAGTATGCATTATCCTTGTAGTGTGACATCACAGTATGCATTATCCTTGTAGTGTGACATTACAGTATGCATTATCCTTGTAGTATGACATCACAGTATACATTATCCTTGTAGTGTGAAAATACACTATGCATTTTACTTGTAGTGTGACATCACAGCATACATTATCCTTGTAGAGTGACATCACAGTATGTATTATCCTTGTAGTCTGACATCACAGTTTGCATTATCCTTGTGGTGTGACATTACAGTTGCATTATCCTTGTATTGTGACATCTCAGTATGCATTATCCTTGTAATGTGACATCACAGTATGCATTATCCTTGTAGTGTGACATCTCAGTATACCTTATCCTTATAGTGTGACATCACAGTATGCATTATCCTTGTAGTGTGACATCTCAGTATGCATTATCCTTGTAGTGTCACATCACACTATGCATTATCCTTGTAGTATGACATTACAGTATGCAATATCCTTGTAGTGTGACATCACAGTATGCATTATGTGTGTAGTGTGACATCACACTATGCATTATCCTTGTAGGGTGACATCGCAGTTTGCATTATCCTTGTAGTGTGACATCTTAGTATACATTATCCTTGTAGTGTGGTATCACAGTATGCATTATCCTTGCAGTGTGATATCACAGTATGCATTATCCTTTTAGTCTCACATTACACTATGCAATATCCTTGCAGTGTGACATTACACTGTGCATTATAATTGTAGTGTGATATCACAGTTTGCATTATCCGTGTAGTGTGACATCACAGTTTGCATTAATCTTGTTGTGTGACATCTCAGTATGCATTATCCTTCTAGTATGACATTACAGTATACATTATCCTTGTAGTGTGACATCACAGTTTGCATTATCCTTGTAGTGTGACATCTCAGTATACATTATCTTCGTAGTGTGACATTTCAGTATGCATTATCCTTCTAGTGTGTCATTACAGTATGCATTATTCTTGTAGTTTGACATCTCAGTATGCATTATCCTTGTAGTGTGACATCTCAGTATACATTATCTTCGTAGTGTGACATTACAGTATGCATTATCCTTCTAGTGTGTCATTACAGTATGCATTATTCTTGTAGTTTGACATCACAGTTTGCATTAACTTTGTAGTGTGACAATACAGTATACATATCCTTGTAGTGTGACATTACAGTATGCATTATCCTTGTAATGTGACATCACAGTATGCATTATCCTTGTAATGTGACATCACAGTATGCATTATCCTTGTAGTATGACATCAAAGTTTGCCATATCCTTGTAGTATGACATCACAGTATACATTATCCTTGCAGTATGACATGTCAGTATGCACTATCCTTGTATTATGAAACTACACTATGCATTTTCCTTTTAGTGTGACATCACAGTATGCATTATACTTGTAGTCTGACATTACACTATGCATTATCCTTGTAGTGTGACATTACACTATGCATTATCCTTGTAGTGTGACATCACAGTTTGCATTATCCGTGTAGTGTGACATCTCAGTATGCATTATTCTTGTAGTGTGACATCACAGTGTGCATTATCCTTGTAGTGTGACATGTCAGTATGCATTATCCTTGTAGTGTGAAATTACACTATACATTATACTTGCAGTGTGACATCACAGTTTGCATTATCCTTGTAGTGTGACATCACAGTTTGCATTATCCGTGTAGTGTGACATCTCAGTTTACATTTTCCTTGTAGTGTGACATCTCAGTATGCATTATCCTTCTAGTGTGATATCACATTTTGCATTATCTGTGTAGTGTGACATCACAGTATGCATTATCCTTGTAGTGTAACATTACACTATGCATTATCCTTGTAGTGTGACATCACAGTATGCATTATCCTTGTAGTATGACATCTCAGTATGCATTATCCTTGTAGTGTGACATCACGGTATACATTATCATTGCAGTATGACATGTCAGTATGCAGTATCCTTGTAGTGTGAAATTACACTATGCATTTTCCTTGTAGTGTGACATTACACTATGCATTATCCTTGTAGTGTGACATTACACTATGCATTTTTCTTGTAGTGTGACATCTCAGTATGCATTATCCTTGTAGTGTGACATCACAGTTTGCATTATCCCATTATCCTTGTAGTATGACATCTCAGTGTACATTATCCTTGTAGTGTAATATCACAGTATGCATTATCCTTGTAGTGTGACATCTTAGTGTGCAATATCCTTGTAGTGTGACATCACGTTATGCATTATCCTTGTAGCATGACATTACAATACGCATTATCCTTGTAGTGTGACATCACAGTTTGCATTATCCTTGTAGTGTGAAATCTCAGTATGCATTTTCCTTGTAGTGTGACATCACAGTTTGCATTATCCTTGTAGTGTGACATCACAGTATACATTATCCTTGTACTGTGACATCACAGTATGCATATCCTTGTAGTGTGACATCACAGTATGCATTATCCTTGTACTGTGACATCACATTATGCATATCCTTGTAGTGTGACATCACAGTATGCATTAGCCTTGTAGTGTGACATCACAGTTTGCATTATCCTTGTAGTGTGACATCTCAGTATGCATTTTCCTTGTAGTGTGACATCACAGTTTGCATTATCCTTGTAGTGTGACATCACAGTATACATTATCCTTGTACTGTGACATCACAGTATGCATATCCTTGTAGTGTGACATCACAGTATGCATTATCCTTGTACTGTGACATCACAGTTTGCATTATCCTTGTAGTGTGACATCACAGTTTGCATTATTCTTGTAGTGTGACATCACAGTATGCATTATCTTTGCAGTGTGACATCTTAGTATGCATTATCTTTGTAGAGTGACATCACAGTATGCATTATACTTGTGGTGTGACATCACAGTATACATTATCCTTGTAGTGTGACATTACTGTATGCATTATCCTTGTTGTATTAGTTCTCAGTATGCATTATCCTTGTAGTGTGACATTACAGTTTGCATTATGCTTGTAGTGTGACATCACAGTATGCATTATCCTTGTTGTGTGACATCACAGTTTGCATTATCCTTGTAGTTTGACATCACAATTTTCATTATCCTTGTAATTCGACATCACAGTATGCATTAGCCTTGTAGTGTGACATCACGGCATGCATTATCCTTGTAGTGTGACATCACAGTACGTGTTATCCTTGTAGTGTGACATCACAGTTTGCATTATAATTGTAGTTTGACATCACAGTTTGCATTATCTTTGTAGTGTGACATCACATTATGCATTATCCTTGTAGTTTGACATCACAGTATGCATTATCCTTGTAGTTTGACATCACAGTTTGCATTATCCCTATAGTGTGACATCAAAGTTTGCATTATCCTTGTAGTGTGACATCACAGTATGCATTATCCTTGTTGTGTGACATCACAGTTTGCATTATCCTTGTAGTTTGACATCACAATTTTCATTATCCTTGTAGTTCGACATCACAGTATGCATTATCCTTGTAGTGTGACATGCACAGTTTGCATTATCCTTGTAGTGTGACATCACAGCATGCATTATCCTTGTAGTGTGACATCACAGTATGCATTATCCTTGTAGTGTGACATCACAGTATGCATTATCCTTGTAGTATTAGTTCTCAGTATGCATTATCCTTGTAGTGTGACATTACAGTTTGCATTATCCATGTAGTTTGACATCACAGTATACATTATCCTTGTAGTGTGACATTACTGTATGCATTATCCTTGTAGTATGACATCACAGTATGCATTATCCTTGTAGTGTGACATCACAGTATGCATTATCCTTGTAGTGTGACATTACAGTATGCATTATCCTTGTAGTATGACATCACAGTATACATTATCCTTGTAGTGTGAAATTACTCTATGCATTTTACTTGTAGTGTGACATCACATTATGCATTATCCTTGTAGTGTGACATTACAGTTGCATTATCCTTGTAGTGTGAAATTACTCTATGCATTTTCCTTGTAGTGTGACATCACAGTATACATTATCCTTGTAGAGTGGCATCACAGTATGTATTATCCTTGTAGTCTGACATCACAGTTTGCATTATCCTTGTGGTGTGACATTACAGTTGCATTATCCTTGTATTGTGACATCTCAGTATGCATTATCCTTGTAATGTGACATCACAGTATGCATTATCCTTGTAGTGTGACATCTCATTATACATTATCCTTGTAGTGTGACATCTCAGTATACCTTATCCTTATAGTGTGACATCACAGTATGCATTATCCTTGTAGTGTGACATCTCAGTATGCATTATCCTTGTAGTGTCACATCACAATATGCATTATCCTTGTAGTATGACATTACAGTATGCAATATCCTTGTAGTGTGACATCACAGTATGCATTATGTGTGTAGTGTGACATCACACTATGCATTATCCTTGTAGTGTGACATCGCAGTTTGCATTATCCTTGTAGTGTGACATCTTAGTATACATTATCCTTGTAGTGTGATATCACAGTATGCATTATCCTTGCAGTGTGATATCACAGTATGCATTATCCTTGTAGTCTCACATTACACTATGCAATATCCTTGCAGTGTGACATTACACTGTGCATTATAATTGTAGTGTGATATCACAGTTTGCATTATCCGTGTAGTGTGACATAACAGTTTGCATTAACCTTGTTGTGTGACATCTCAGTATGCATTATCCTTCTAGTATGACATTACAGTATACATTATCCTTGTAGTGTGACATCACAGTTTGCATTATCCTTGTAGTGTGACATCTCAGTATACATTATCTTCGTAGTGTGACATTTCAGTATGCATTATCCTTCTAGTGTGTCATTACAGTATGCATTATTCTTGTAGTTTGACATCTCAGTATGCATTATCCTTGTAGTGTGACATCTCAGTATACATTATCTTCGTAGTGTGACATTACAGTATGCATTATCCTTCTAGTGTGTCATTACAGTATGCATTATTCTTGTAGTTTGACATCACAGTTTGCATTAACTTTGTAGTGTGACAATACAGTATACATATCCTTGTAGTGTGACATTACAGTATGCATTATCCTTGTAATGTGACATCACAGTATGCATTATCCTTGTAGTATGACATCAAAGTTTGCCATATCTTTGTAGTATGACATCACAGTATACATTATCCTTGCAGTATGACATGTCAGTATGCACTATCCTTGTATTATGAAATTACACTATGCATTTTCCTTTTAGTGTGACATCACAGTATGCATTATACTTGTAGTCTGACATTACACTATGCATTATCCTTGTAGTGTGACAATACACTATGCATTATCCTTGTAGTGTGACATCACAGTTTGCATTTTCCGTGTAGTGTGACATCTCAGTATGCATTATCCTTGTAGTGTGACATTACAGTGTGCATTATCCTTGTAGTGTGACATGTCAGTATGCATTATCCTTGTAGTGTGAAATTACACTATACATTATACTTGCAGTGTGACATCACAGTTTGCATTATCCTTGTAGTGTGACATCACAGTTTGCATTATCCGTGTAGTGTGACATCTCAGTTTACATTTTCCTTGTAGTGTGACATCTCAGTATGCATTATCCTTCTAGTGTGATATCACAGTTTGCATTATCTGTGTAGTGTGACATCACAGTTTGCATTATCCTTGTAGTGTGACATCTCAGTATACATTATCCTTGTAGCGTGACATCTCAGTATGCATTATCCTTGCAGTGTGACATCACAGTTAGTTTGCATTTTCCTTGTAGTGTGACATCACAGTATGCATTATCCTTGTAGTATGACATCACAGTATGCATTATCCTTGTAGTATGACATGTCAGTATGCACTATCCTTGTAGTGTGTAATTACACTATGCATTATCCTTGTAGTGTGACATTACACTATGCATTATCCTTGTAGTGTGACATCACAGTTTGCATTTTCCTTGTAGTGTGACATCTCAGTATACATTATCCTTGTAGTGTGGCATCACAGTATGCATTATCCTTGAAGTGTGACATCACAGTATGCATTATCCATGTAGTGTGACATCACAGTATGCATTATCCTTGTAGTGTGACATCACAGTTTGCATTATCCTTGTAGTGCGACATCAAAGTATGCACTATCCTTGTAGTTTGACATCACAGTTTGCATTATCATTGTAGTGTGACATCACAGCATGCATTATCCTTGTAGTGTGACATCACAGTACGCATTCTCCTTGTAGTGTGACATCTCAATATGCATTATCCTTGTAGTGTGACATCACAGTATGCATTATCCTTGTAGTTTGACATCACAGTTTGCATTATCCTTGTAGTGTGACATGACAGTTTGCATTATCCTTGTAGTGTGACATCAAAGTATGCATTATTCTTGCAGTATGACATGTCAGTATGCACTGTCCTTGTAGTGTGAAATTACACTATGCATTTTCCATGTAGTGTGACATCACAGTATGCATTATACTTGTAGTCTGACATTACACTATGCATTATCCTTGTAGTGTGACATTACGCTATGCATTAACCTTGTAGAGAGACATCACAGTTTGCATTATCCTTGTAGTGTGACATTACAGTTTGCATTATCCTTGTAGTGTGACATTACAGTTTGCATTATCCTTGTAGTGTGACATGTCAGTATGCACTATCCTTGTAGTGTGACATCACAGTTTGCATTATCCTTGCAGTATGACATGTCAGTATGCACTATCCTTGTAGTGTGAAATTACACTATGCATTTTCCTTGTAGTGTGACATCACAGTATGCAGTAGACTTGTAGTCTGACATTACACTATGCATTATCCTTGTAGTGTGACATTACACTATGCATTATCCGTGTAGTGTGACATCACAGTTTGCATTATCCTTGTAGTGTGACATCTCAGTATGCATTATCCTTCTAGTGTGACATTACAGTATACATTATCCTTGTAGTGTGACATCACAGCTTGCATTATTCTTGTAGTATGACATCTCAGTATACATTATCTTCGTAGTGAGACATAACACTATGCATTATACTTCTAGTGTGACATTACAGTATGCATTATCCTTGTAGAGTGACATCACATTATACATTATCCTTGTAGTATGACATTACAATATGCATTATCCTTGTAGTGTGACATTGCACTATGCATTATCCTTGTAGTGTGACATCACAGTATGCATTATCCTTGTAGTGTGACATCTCAGTATATATTATCTTCGTAGTGTGACATTACAGTATGCATTATCCTTGTAGTGTGTCATCACAGTATACATTATCCTTGTAGTATGACATTACACTATGCATTATCCTTGTAGTGTGACATCACAGTTTGCATTAACCTTGTAGTGTGACAATACAGTATACATTATCCTCGTAGTGTGACATTACAGTATGCATTATCCTTGTAGTGTGACATCACAGTATGCATTATCCTTGTAGTATGACATCAAAGTTTGCCATATCCTTGCAGTGTGACATCACAGTACACATTATCCTTGCAGTATGACATGTCAGTATGCACTATCCTTGTAGTATGAAATTACACTATGCATTTTCCTTTTAGTGTGACATCATAGTATGCATTATCCTTGTAGTGTGACAATACACTATGCATTATCCTTGTAGTGTGACATCACAGTTTGCATTATAAGTGTAGTGTGACATCTCAGTATGCATTATCCTTGTAATGTGACATCACAGTTTGCATTATCCTTGTAGTGTGACACCTCAGTAAACATTATCCTTGTAGCGTGACATCTCAGTATGCATTATCCTTGTAGTAAGACATCACAGTATGCATTATCCTTGTATTGTGACATCAAAGTATGCATTATCCTTGTAGTATTAGTTCTCAGTATGCATTATCCTTGTAGTGTGACATTACAGTTTGCATTATCCTTGTAGTTTGACATCACAGTATACATTATCCTTGTAGTGTGACATTACTGTATGCATTATCCTTGTAGTGTGACATCACAGTATGCATTATCCTTGTAGTGTGACATCACAGTTTGCATTATCCTTGTAGTGTGACATCTCAATATGCATTATCCTTGTAGTGTGACATCACACTATGCATTATCCTTGTAGTATGACATCTCAGTATGCATTATCCTTGTAGTGTGACATCACAGTATGCATTATCCGTGTAGTGTGACATCACAGTTTGCATTATCCTTGTAGTGTGACATCTCAGTATACATTATCCTTGTAGTGTGACATCACACTATGCATTATCCTTGTAGTGTGACATCTCAGTATACATTATCCTTGTAGTGTGACATCACAGTTTGCATTATCCTTGTGGTGTGACATCTCAGTATACATTATCCTTGTAATGTGACTTCACACTATGCATTATCCTTGTACTGTGACATCACAGATTGCATTATCCTGGTAGTGTGACATCTCCGTATACATTATCCTTTAGTGTGACATCACAGTATGCATTATCCTTGTAGTGTGACATCTCAGTATGCATTATCCTGGTAGTGTGACATCTCAGTATACATTATCCTTTAGTGTGACATCACAGTATGCATTATCCTTGTAGTGTGACATCTCATTATGCATTATCCTTGTAGTCTGACTTTTCACTATACATTATCCTTGTAGTGTGACATCACAGTTTGCATTATCCCTGTACAGTGACATCTCAGTATACATTATCTTTGTAGTGTGACATCTCAGTATACATTATCCTTGTAGTGTGACAGCTCAGTATGCATTATTCTTGTAGTGTGACATCACAGTTTGCATTATCCTTCTAGTGTGACATCACAGTATGCATTATCCTTGTAGTGTGATGTCTCAGTATACATTATCACTGTACTGTGACATCTCAGTATACATTATCCTTGTAGTGTGACATCACACTATGCATTATCCATGTAGTGTGACATCACATTATCCATTATCCTTGTAGTGTGACATCACTGTATGCATTATCCGTGTAGTATGACATCTCAGTATGCCTTATCATTGTAGTGTTACATCTCAGTATACATTATCCTTGTAGTGTGACATCACAATTTGCATTATCCTTGTAGTGTGACATCTCAGTATACATTATCCTTGTAGTGTGACATCTCAGAATACATTATCCTTGTAGTGTGACAGCTCAGTATGCATTATCCTTGTAGTGTGACATCACAGTTTGCATTATCGTTGTAGTGTGACATCTCAGTATACATTATCCTTGTGGTGTCACATCACACTATGAATTATCCTTGTAGTGTGACATCTCAGTATACATTATCCTTGTAGTGTGACATCTCAGTATACATTATCCTTGTAGTGTGACATCTCAGTATACATTATCCTTGTAGTGTGACATCACACTATGCATTATCCTTGTAGTGTGACATCTCAGTATGCATTATCCGTGTAGTGTGACATCACAGTATGCATTATCCTTGTAGTGTGACATCACAGTATGCATTATCCACATAGTGTGACATCACAGTATGCATTATCCTTGCAGTGTGACATTATACTATGCATTATCCTTGTAGTGTGACATCACAGTTTGCATTATCCTTGTAGTGTGACATCTCAGTATGCATTATCCTTGTTGCGTGACATCACAGTATGCATTATCCTTGCAGTGTGACATCACAGATAGTTTGCATTTTCCTTGTAGTGTGACATCTCAGTATGCATTATCCTTGTAGTCTGACATTACACAATGCATTATCCTTGTAGTGTGACATGACACTATGCATTATCCTTGTAGAGTGACATCACAGTATGCATTATCCTTGTAGTGTGACATCTCAGTATACATTATCCTTGTAGTGTGACATCTCAGTATACATTATCCTTGTAGTGTGACATCACACTATGCATTATCCTTGTAGTGTGACATCTCAGTATGCATTATCCTTGTAGTGTGACATCACAGTATGCATTATCTGTGTAGTGTGACATCACAGTATGCATTATCCTTGTAGTGTGACATCACAGTATGCATTATCCACATAGTGTGACAATCACAGTATGCATTATCCATGTAGTGTGACATCACAGTTTGCATTATCCTTGTAGTGTGACATCACAGTATGCATTATCCTTGTAGTGTGACATCTCAGTTTGCATTATCCTTGTAGTGTGACATCACAGTATGCATTATCCTTGTAGTATGACATATCAGTGTGCATTATCCTTGTAGTGTGACATCACAGTATGCATTATCCTTGTAGTGTGACATCTCAGTAAACATTATCCTTGTAGTGTGACATCTCAGTATACCTTATCCTTATAGTGTGACATCACAGTATGCATTATCCTTGTAGTGTGACATCACAGTTTGCATTATCCTTGTAGTGTGACATTACAGTTGCATTATCCTTGTATTCTGACATCTCAGTATGCATTATCCTTGTAGTGTGACATCACAGTAAGCATTATCCTTGTAGTGTGACATTACAGTATGCATTATCCTTGTAGTGTGACATCACACTATGCATTATCCTTGTAGTATGACATTACAGTATGCATTATCCTTGTAGTGTGACATCACAGTATGCATTATCCGTGTAGTGTGACATCACAGTTTGCATTATCCTTGTAGTGTGACATCTCAGTATGCATTATCCTTTTAGCGCGAAATTACACTATGCATTATCCTTGTGGTGTGACATCACAGTATGCATTATCCTTGTAGTGTGACATCATAGTATGCATTATCCTTGTAGTGTGACATCACAGTTAGTTTGCATTTTCCTTGTAGTGTGACATCACAGTATGCATTATCCTTGCAGTGTGACATTATACTATGCATTATCCTTGTTGCGTGACATCACAGTATGCATTATCCTTGCAGTGTGACATCACAGATAGTTTGCATTTTCCTTGTAGTGTGACATCTCAGTATGCATTATCCTTGTAGTCTGACATTACACAATGCATTATCCTTGTAGTGTGACATGACACTATGCATTATCCCTGTAGAGTGACATCACAGTATGCATTATCCTTGTAGTGTGACATCATAGTATACACTATCCTTGTAGTATGACATTACAGTATGCATTATCTTTGTAGTGTGACATCTCAGTATGCATTATCCTTGTAGTGTGACATCACAGTATGCATTATCCTTGTAGTGTGACATCACAGTATGCATTATCCATGTAGTGTGACATCACAGTTTGCATTATCCTTGTAGTGTGACATCTCAGTATGCATTATCCTTTTAGTGTGACATTACAGTATACATTATCCTTGTAGTGTGGCATCACAGTTTGCATTATCCTTGTAGTGTGACATCTCAGGATACATTATCTTCGTAGTGTGACATTACAGTATGCATTATCCTTCTAGTGTGACATTACAGTATGCATTATCCTTGTAGTGTGACATCTCAGTATGCATTATCCTTGTAGTGTGACATCACAGCTTGCATTATCCTTGTAGTGTGACATCTCAGTATACATTATCTTCGTAGTGTGACATTACAGTATGCATTATCCTTGTAGTGTGACATTACAGTATGCATTATCCTTGTAGTGTGACCTCACACTATGAATTATCCTTGTAGTGTGACATCTCAGTATACATTATCCTTGTAGTGTGACATCTCAGTATACATTATCCTTGTAGTGTGACATCACAGTTTGCATTATCCTTCTAGTATGACATCTCAGTATGCAATATCCTTGTAGTGTGACATCACACTATGCATTATCCTTGTAGTGTGACATTACAGTATGCATTATCCTTGTAGTGTGACATCTCAGTATGCATTATCTTTGTAGTGTGACATCACACTATGCATTATCCTTGTAGTGTGACATCGCAGTTTGCATTATCCTTGTAGTGTGACATCTTAGTATACATTATCCTTGTAGTGTGATATCACAGTATGCATTATCCTTGTAGCATGACATTACAATACGCATTATCGTAGTAGTGTGACATCACAGTTTGCATTATCCTTGTAGTGTGACATCTCAGTATGCATTATCCTTGCAGTGTGACATTACAGTATGCATTATCCTTGTGGTGTGACATCACAGTATGCATTATCCTCGTAATGTGATATCACAGTATGCATTATCCTTGTAGTCTCACATTACACTATGCAATATCCTTGCAATGTGACATTACACTGTGCATTATCCTTGTAGTGTGATATCACAGTTTGCATTATCCGTGTAGTGTGACATCACAGTTTGCATTATCCTTGTAGTGTGACATCTCAGTATGCATTATCCTTCTATTGTGACATTACAGTATACGTTATCCTTGTAGTGTGACATCACAGTTTGCAATATCCTTGTAGTGTGACATCTCAGTATACATTATCTTCGTAGTGTGACATTACAGTATGCATTATCCTTCTAGTGTGTCATTACAGTATGCATTATTCTTGTAGTGTGACATCTCAGTATGCATTATCCTTGTAGTGTGACATCACAGTTTGCATTATCCTTGTAGTGTGACATCTCAGTATACATTATCTTCGTAGTGTGACATTACAGTATGCATTATCCTTGTAGTGTGACATTACAGTATGCATTATCCTTGTAGAGTGACATCACAGTATACATTATCCTTGTAGTATAACATTACAATATGCATTATCCTTGTAGTGTGACATTACAGTATGCATTATCCTTGTAGTGTCTCATCACAGTATACATTATCCTTGTAGTATGACATTACACTATGCATTATACTTGTAGTGTGACATCACAGTTTGCATTAACCTTGTAGTGTGACAATATAGTATACATTATCCTTGTAGTGTGACATTACAGTATGCATTATCCTTGTAGTGTGACATCACAGTATACATTATCCTTGCAGTATGACATGTCAGTATGCACTATCCTTGTAGTGTGATATCACAGTATGCATTATCCTTGTAGTCTCACATTACACTATGCAATATCCTTGCAGTGTGACATTACACTGTACATTATTCTTGTAGTTTGATATCACAGTTTGCATTATCCGTGTAGTGTGACATCACAGTTTGCATTATCCTTGTAGTGTGACATCTCAGTATGCATTATCCTTCTAGTGTGACATTACAGTATACATTATCCTTGTAGTGTGGCATCACAGTTTGCATTATCCTTGTAGTGTGACATCTCAGGATACATTATCTTCGTAGTGTGACATTACAGTATGCATTATCCTTCTAGTGTGACATTACAGTATGCATTATCCTTGTAGTGTGACATCTCAGTATGCTTTATCCTTGTAGTGTGACATCACAGTTTGCATTATCCTTCTAGTGTGACATCTCAGTATACATTATATTCGTAGTGTGACATTACAGTATGCATTATCCTTGTAGTGTGACCTCACACTATGCATTATCCTTGTAGTATGACATTACAGTATGCATTATCCTTGTATTGTGTCATCACAGTATGCATTATCCGTGTAGTGTGACATCACAGTTTGCATTATCCTTCTAGTGTGACATCTCAGTATGCAATATCCTTGTAGTGTGACATCACACTATGCATTATCCTTGTAGTGTGACATTACAGTATGCATTATCCTTGTAGTGTGACATCTCAGTATGCATTATCTTTGTAGTGTGACATCACACTATGCATTATCCTTGTAGTGTGACATGGCAGTTTGCATTATCCTTGTAGTGTGACATCTTAGTATACATTATCTTCGTAGTGTGACATCACAGTATGCATTATCCTTGTAGTATGACATTACAGTATGCATTATCCTTGTAGTGTGACATCTCAGTATGCATTATCTTTGTAGTGTGACATCACAGTTTGCATTATCCTTCTAGTGTGACATCTCAGTATACATTATCTTCGTAGTGTGACATTAAAGTATGCATTATCCTTGTAGTGTGACATTACAGTATGCATTATCCTTGTAGTGTGACCTCACACTATGCATTATCCTTGTAGTGTGACATCACAGTTTGCATTATCCTTGTAGTGTGACATCTCAGTATACATTATCTTCGTAGTGTGACATTACAGTATGCATTATCCTTGTAGTGTGACATTACAGTATGCATTATCCTTGTAGAGTGACATCACAGTATACATTATCCTTGTAGTATAACATTACAATATGCATTATCCTTGTAGTGTGACATTACAGTATGCATTATCCTTGTAGTGTCTCATCACAGTATACATTATCCTTGTAGTATGACATTACACTATGCATTATCCTTGTAGTGTGACATCACAGTTTGCATTAACCTTGTAGTGTGACAATACAGTATACATTATCCTTGTAGTGTGACATTACAGTATGCATTATCCTTGTAGTGTGACATCACAGTATACATTATCCTTGCAGTATGACATGTCAGTATGCACTATCCTTGTAGTGTGATATCACAGTATACATTATCCTTGTAGTCTCACATTACACTATGCAATATCCTTGCAGTGTGACATTACACTGTACATTATTCTTGTAGTTTGATATCACAGTTTGCATTATCCGTGTAGTGTGACATCACAGTTTGCATTATCCTTGTAGTGTGACATCTCAGTATGCATTATCCTTCTAGTGTGACATTACAGTATACATTATCCTTGTAGTGTGGCATCACAGTTTGCATTATCCTTGTAGTGTGACATCTCAGGATACATTATCTTCGTAGTGTGACATTACAGTATGCATTATCCTTCTAGTGTGACATTACAGTATGCATTATCCTTGTAGTGTGACATCTCAGTATGCTTTATCCTTGTAGTGTGACATCACAGTTTGCATTATCCTTCTAGTGTGACATCTCAGTATACCTTATATTCGTAGTGTGACATTACAGTATGCATTATCCTTGTAGTGTGACCTCTCACTATGCATTATCCTTGTAGTATGACATTACAGTATGCATTATCCTTGTAGTGTGACATCACAGTATGCATTATCCGTGTAGTGTGACATCACAGTTTGCATTATCCTTCTAGTGTGACATCTCAGTATGCAATATCCTTGTAGTGTGACATCACACTATGCATTATCCTTGTAGTGTGACATTACAGTATGCATTATCCTTGTAGTGTGACATCTCAGTATGCATTATCTTTGTAGTGTGACATCACACTATGCATTATCCTTGTAGTGTGACATGGCAGTTTGCATTATCCTTGTAGTGTGACATCTTAGTATACATTATCTTCGTAGTGTGACATCACAGTATGCATTATCCTTGTAGTATGACATTACAGTATGCATTATCCTTGTAGTGTGACATCTCAGTATGCATTATCTTTGTAGTGTGACATCACAGTTTGCATTATCCTTCTAGTGTGACATCTCAGTATACATTATCTTCGTAGTGTGACATTAAAGTATGCATTATCCTTGTAGTGTGACATTACAGTATGCATTATCCTTGTAGTGTGACCTCACACTATGCATTATCCTTGTAGTATGACATTACAGTTTGCATTATCCTTGTAGTGTGACATCTCAGTATGCATTATCCTTGCAGTGTGACATTACAGTATGCATTATCCTTGTGGTGTGACATCACAGTATGCATTATTCTCGTAGTGTGATATCACAGTATGCATTATCCTTGTAGTCTCACATTACACTATGCAATATCCTTGCAATGTGACATTACACTGTGCATTATCCTTGTAGTGTGATATCACAGTTTGCATTATCCGTGTAGTGTGACATCACAGTTTGCATTATCCTTGTAGTGTGACATCTCAGTATGCATTATCCTTCTATTGTGACATTACAGTATACATTATCCTTGTAGTGTGACATCACAGTTTGCAATTTCCTTGTAGTGTGACATCTCAGTATACATTATCTTCGTAGTGTGACATTACAGTATACATTATCCTTGTAGTGTGACATCAAAGTATGCATTATCCTTGTAGTATTAGTTCTCAGTATGCATTATCCTTTTAGTGTGACATTACAGTTTGCATTATCCTTGTAGTTTGACATCTCAGTATACATTATCCTTGTAGTGTGACATTACTGTATGCATTATCCTTGTAGTATGACATCACAGTATGCATTATCCTGAGGAAGGAGCATAGCGCTCCGAAACGCGCGTCGGGTGACGCTGATAGATCTTCTCATCTCCTCTCTCCATTATCGTTTTGGCCAAACTAGGTATGTTATTATACATGTATTGAGAGTTATTGGAGTGCTTCTACATGTTAGCACCGCCCTGTGCCATTTCATCTAATACTATTATCTATTTATTAATGGCATGAGGGTGCTTACGTGTTTGTTTAAACACTATATATATTTTTTTGCTGTGATTTACACTCTATTAGAGATGTTTGAAGTATTTGTCAGCGTCTTGGGCTTTTAGCCAATTTTCACATTGTGATGTTTTGCCCTTTTCATCTGTATGCTTTTTATAATAAAGAAATTTCTTATGGATATTTCATAATAATTTTGGACTTGTTGTCGCTCTTTTTTTTTTGTGTGGTTTGTGTTCAACTATGCGATTAGTCCGTATTTTTGGTCCATTACTCTGGCATCATATTTACTTAGTATTTGTTCCATGCATTTATATATTACTAGATTAAGGCCCGATGCTATCGCATCGAGAGGATAGTGACACACCTCTTGCCATGTTAACCCTCAATACACACACACCTCCTCAACACACACTCCTCTCACCTTTCACCATCTCCACTCACATCCGCTCACTCTTTCACTCCACATACGACCCTTTCTCTCACTCCGTCTCTCATACTCACACTGTCATCGTCGCTGCTCCATGATCCCCGACATCTTCTTCCGCCGGCGCCATCCTGGATCCCGATGTTGTCCACGCCGGCGACATGTTCTTGCGGCCATGCCATCTTGAGTATTCTGAAATCCTGCGAGTGGACATTAGTGGAGATAGTGAAAGGTGAGAGGAGTGTGTGTTGAGGAGTTGTGTGTTGAGGGTTAACATGGCAAGAGGTGTGCTGTGACGTCACCAGTTACAACTGGACGGAAGTTGTTACAACCCGGAAGCTGCTTAGCGCATTTATTATAGTAGATTAAGGCCCGATGCTATCGAATTGAGAGGATAGTGACACACCTCTTGCCATGTTAACCCTCAATACACACACCTCCTCAACACACCACACCGCCTCAACACACTCCTCTCACCTTTCACCATCTCCACTCACGTCCATTCACTCTTTCACTCCACATATGACCCTTTCTCTCACTCCGTCTCTCATACTCACACCGTCATCGTCGCTGCTCCACGATCCCCGACATCTTCTTCCGCCGGCTCCATCCTGGATCCCGACATTGTCCACGCCGGCGACATGTTCTTGCGGCCATGCCATCTTGAGTATTCTGAAATCCTGCGAGTGGACATTAGTGGCTCACCATTGTCATTTTGAAACACGACTGCTACTTCACTGACAGTGGGATTATTGTAGCGTCGAGGGTCTTGAGTACGATCTTGTTTAATAGCCATAGTGATGTTTGGCATGACAGTTCCATTTTGTAGAGATTTAATTTTTTCTTGTTCTTCCACATCACGTAACATTTGATAAGCTTCCACAAAAGGATTAATAGTTTGGATTTGAAGGGCAATAATGTTCATCAATGTAGGATGACATTTTTGATTTTCTTTACATCGTAAGCGTTGTTCGTTTGCGGTAGTGGTATCGAGAATGTAAAGTTGGGCAAATGCGCGTTGCTGGTCATCTGAGGGATGTAGTGTTTCATTTCTATGATAGATCTGGCCATGTATGCGGAAACAGTATGGGCCATATCCAGGAGGTGGTGAAATATTTGCACCCATGGAGGCAAAAGCAAAGGAACTGTTAATACTTCGAATATAATCCATGAAATTTTTGCTAAATTCACTTTGCCCTTTCAGCAAACGTGTAAAGACATCAGGATATTGTAGTATGGGTACATGGACTTTACCCTTCTGAAATCAGAGCGTAAAGTTGTTATCAGAAGGTATCTCTGCTACAAAATGCAAAGCTTCGCAATGCTCACATACATGGGTCATGTCACCACAGCTGTGTTCGGTAATACTATTTTCATCATTAGTGAAAATGTGAGGTTGTAGTAGAAGTGCATGTCCAACCGATGGGGTGCGCCTAGTTTTGAGACCAACGTATATTTGTCTTGGTTGCACTTTCTGCGGGCTAACTGCAGCTTGTATGTGAAGAAACTGTGCGTTGGTATTGACTAATGGTGGTATTGATAGGGCAGAAACAGATTGCTGATTAGTTATGTCAGTGAACGGCATATGGGATGAAGTGTGGTAGTAACTTGTTCCACATGCTGATGTGGAAGCATCCTGTTGTGAGTCTACTAATAATGATGAGGAAGAAGCCGTCTGTTGTTGGCGGTGATGGCGTGTAGAGGCTTCTTCAGCCAATGTAATAGATTTAGAGTTAGGGGATTCGTGTGTGAGATGATGGCGTTTATAAGCCTTAATCTTGTCAAGTCAATGCTGTTTTTCCTCAGGAGTCTCATTAGCACGGCGTTGTTTTTGTCGTAGTGCTAAAGCTGCTTTCCTTTCACTGGCATTGGCATACTGTGCATCGGTATTGAATGTTGGTATTGATAGGGCAGAAACAGATTGCTGATTAGTTATGTCAGTGAACGGCATATGGGATGAAGTGTAGCAGTAAATTGTTCCACATGCTGATGTGGAAGCATCCTGTTGTGAGTCTAATAATAATGATGAGGAAGAGGCCGTCTGTTGTCGGCGGTGACGGCGTGCAGAGGCTTCTTCAGCCAATCTTATGGATTTAGAGTTAGGGGATTCGTGTGTGAGGCGACGGCGTTTATAAGCCTTAATCTTCTCAAGGCGATGGTGTTTTTCCTCAGGAGTCTCATTAGCACGGCGTTGTTTTTGTCGTAGTGCTAAAGCTGCTTTCCTTTCACTGGCATTGGCATACTTTTTGTTATGATTCATGTTGGCACAGGTAAAGAAGTCTATTTGGCAGTTATCTGGCAGTGAAGAAGGCGTCCTGGAGTATTGTAGAGTAAACAGATACTAATTGACCCTGTAATTGCCCAGCAGTAGTTATGAAGTGGTAGTGGCAAATTGGCCCTGTAGTTAGAATCACAGATTGTAGTGTATGCATTATCCTTGTAGTGTGACATCACAGTATGCATTATCCTTGTAGTGTGACATCACAGTTAGTTTGCATTTTCCTTGTAGTGTGACATCACAGTATGCATTATCCTTGCAGTGTGACATTATACTATGCATTATCCTTGTAGTGTGACATCACAGTTTGCATTATCCTTGTAGAGTGATATCACAGTTTGCATTATCCGTGTAGTGTGACATCACAGTTTGCATTATCCTTGTAGTGTGACATCTCAGTATGCAATATCCTTGTTGCGTGACATCTCAGTATGCATTATCCTTGTAGTCTGACATTACACAATGCATTATCTTTGTAGTCTGACATTACACAATGCATTATCCTTGTAGTGTGACATGACACTATGCATTATCCTTGTAGTGTGACATCACAGTATGCATTATCCTTGTAGTGTGACATCACTGTATGCATTATCCGTGTAGTATGACATCTCAGTATGCTTTATCATTGTAGTGTGACATCTCAGTATACATTATCCTTGTAGTGTGACATCTCAGAATACATTATCCTTGTAGTGTGACAGCTCAGTATGCATTATCCTTGTAGTGTGACATCACAGTTTGCATTATCCTTGTAGTGTGACATTACAGCATGCATTATCCTTGTAGTGTGACATCTCAGTATACATTATCCTTGTGGTGTGACATCTCAGTATACATTATCCTTGTAGTGTGACATCTCAGAATACATTATCCTTGTAGTGTGACAGCTCAGTATGCATTATCCTTGTAGTGTGACATCACAGTTTGCATTATCCTTGTAGTGTGACATTACAGCATGCATTATCCTTGTAGTGTGACATCTCAGTATGCATTATCCTTGTGGTGTGACATCTCAGTATACATTATCCTTGTAGTGTGATATCTCAGTATACATTATCCTTGTAGTGTGACCTCAGTATACATTATCCTTGTAGTGTGACATCACACTATGCATTATCCTTGTAGAGTGACATCACACTATGCATTATCCTTGTAGTGTGACATCTCAGTATGCATTATCCTTGTAGTGTGACATCACAGTATGCATTATCCGTGTAGTGTGACATCACAGTTTGCATTATCCTTGTAGTGTGACATCTCAGTATACATTATCCTTGTAGCGTGACATCACACTGTGCATTATCCTTGTAGTGTGACATCTCAGTATGCATTATCCTTGTAGTGTGACATCACAGTATGCATTATCCACGTAGTGTGACATCACAGTTTGCATTATCCACGTAGTGTAACATCACAGTATGCATTGTCCTTGTAGTGTGACATCAAAGTTTGCATTATCCTTGTAGTGTGACATCTCAGTATGCATTATCCATGTAGTGTGACATCACAGTATGCATTATCCATGTAGTGTGACATCACAGTATGTGTTATCCATGTAGTGTGACATCACAGTATGCATTATCCATGTAGTGTGACATCACAGTTTGCATTATCCTTGTAGTGTGACATCACAGTATGCATTATCCTTGTAGTGTGACATCTCAGTTTGCATTATCCTTGTAGTATGACATCACAGTATGCATTATCCTTGTAGTATGACATATCAGTATGCATTATCCTTGTAGTGTGACATCACAGTATGCATTATCCTTGTAGTGTGACATTTCAGTATTCATTATCCTTGTAGTGTGACATCTCAGTATACCTTATCCTTATAGTGTGACATCACAGTATGCATTATCCTTGTAGTGTGACATCACAGTTTGCATTATCCTTGTAGTGTGACATTACAGTTGCATTATCCTTGTATTGTTATATCTCAGTATGCATTATCCTTGTAGTGTGACATTACAGTAAGCATTATCCTTGTAGTGTGACATTACAGTATGCATTATCCTTGTAGTGTGATTTCACAGTTTGCATTATTCTTGTAGTGTGACATCTCAGTATACATTATTTTCGTAGTGAGACATTACAGTATGCATTATACTTCTAGTATGACATTACAGTATGCATTATCCTTGCAGTGTGACATCTCAGTATGCATTATCCTTGTAGTGTGACATCACAGTTTTTCTACTCCTCTCATGAGCCCAAACAAGACTCTAAAAAGATGAGTTTGCAACTACTTTACTTTTGGAGAAAATTCAAAACATTCATTATTCAATAGAGCCCAAAAGCAAAAAGCAGTGTTTTGAATGAACAATCACATGTCTTGGTAGAATCATGCAGGATTGAAATTTTTGATCTTTCTTTACTCCACTCAACAGCCCAAACAAGTTTCTAAAAGGATGAGTTTGCAACTACTTTAGTTTTGGAGAAAATTCAAAACATTCATTATTCAATAGGGCCCAAAATATCAAAAACCAGCGGTTTGAATGAACACTCACATTTCTTGGTAGAATCATGCAGGACTGAAATTTTTGATGTTTTTCTACTCCTCTCATGAGCTCAAACAAGACTCTAAAAGGATGAGTTTGCAACTACTTTACTTTTGGAGAAAATTCAAAACATTCATTATTCAATAGATCGAATAGCAAAAATCAGGTTTTGAATGAAGAATCAAATTTCTTGGTAGAATCATGCAGGATTGAAATTTTTGATGGTTTTTTACTCCTCTCAACAGCCCAAACAAGTTTCTAAAAGGATGAGTTTGCAACTACTTTACTTTTGGAGAAAATTAAAAACATTCATTATTCAATATGGCCCAAAATATGAAAAACCAGCGGTTTGAATGAACACTCACATTTCTTGGTAGAATCGTGCAGGACTGAAATTTTTTATGTTTTTCTACTCCTCTCATGAGCCCAAACAAGACTCTAAAAGGATGAGTTTGCAACTACTTTACTTTTGGAGAAAATTCAAAACATTCATTATTCAATAGAGCCCAAAAGCAAAAAGCAGTGTTTTGAATGAACAATCACATTTCTTGGTAGAATCATGCAGGATTGAAATTTTTGATCTTTCTTTACTCCACTCAACAGCCCAAACAAGTTTATAAAAGGATGAGTTTGCAACTACTTTACTTTTGGAGAAAATTCAAAACATTCATTATTCAATAGGGCCCAAAATATCAACAACCAGAGGTTTGAATGAACACTCACATTTCTTGGTAGAATCATGCAGGATTGACATTTTTGATGGTTTTTTACTCCACTCAACAGCCCAAACAAGTTTCTAAAAGGATGAGTTTGCAAATACTTTACTTTTGGAGAAAATTCAAAACATTCATTATTCAATAGAGCCCAATAGCAAAAACCAGCGTTTTGAATGAAGAATCACATTTCTTGGTAGAATCATGCAGGATTGACATTTTTGATGGTTTTTTACTCCTCTCAACAGCCCAAACAAGTTTCTAAAAGGATGAGTTTGCAACTACTTTACTTTTGGAGGAAATTCAAAACATTCATTATTCAATAGGGCCCAAACTATCAAAAACCAGCGGTTTGAATGAACACTCACATTTCTTGGTAGAATCGTGCAGGACTGAAATTTTTGATGTTTTTCTACTCCTCTCATGAGCCCAAACAAGACTCTGAAAGGATGAGTTTGCAACTACTTTACTTTTGGAGAAAATTCAAAACATTCATTATTCAATAGAGCCCAAAAACAAAAAGCAGTGTTTTGAATGAACAATCACATTTCTTGGTAGAATCATGCAGGATTGAAATTTTTGATCTTTTTTTACTCCTCTCATGAGCCCAAACAAAACTCTAAAAGGATGAGTTTGCAACGACTTTACTTTTGGAGAAAATTCAAAACATTCATTATTCAATAGAGCCCAAAAGCAAAAAGCAGTGTTTTAAATGAACAATCACATTTCTTGGTAGAATCATGCAGGATTGAAATTTTTGATCTTTCTTTACTCCACTCAACAGCACAAACAAGTTTCTAAAAGGATGAGTTTGCAACTACTTTACTTTTGGAGAAAATTCAAAACATTCATTATTCAATAGAGCCCAAAAACAAAAAGCAGTGTTTTGAATGAACAATCACATTTCTTGGTAGAATCATGCAGGATTGAAATTTTTGATCTTTTTTTACTCCTCTCATGAGCCCAAACAAAAATCTAAAAGGATGAGTTTGCAACTACTTTACTTTTGGAGAAAATTCAAAACATTCATTATTCAATAGAGCCCAATAGCAAAAACCAGCGTTTTGAATGAAGAATCACATTTCTTGGTAGAATCATGCAGGATTGAAATTTTTGATGGTTTTTTACTCCTCTCAACAGCCCAAACAAGTTTCTAAAAGGATGAGTTTGCAACTACTTTACTTTTGGAGGAAATTCAAAACATTCATTATTCAATAGGGCCCAAACTATCAAAAACCAGCGGTTTGAATGAACACTCACATTTCTTGGTAGAATCGTGCAGGACTGAAATTTTTGATGTTTTTCTACTCCTCTCATGAGCCCAAACAAGACTCTGAACGGATGAGTTTGCAACTACTTTACTTTTGGAGAAAATTCAAAACATTCATTATTCAATAGAGCCCAAAAACAAAAAGCAGTGTTTTGAATGAACAATCACATTTCTTGGTAGAATCATGCAGGATTGAAATTTTTGATCTTTTTTTACTCCTCTCATGAGCCCAAACAAAACTCTAAAAGGATGAGTTTGCAACGACTTTACTTTTGGAGAAAATTCAAAACATTCATTATTCAATAGAGCCCAAAAGCAAAAAGCAGTGTTTTAAATGAACAATCACATTTCTTGGTAGAATCATGCAGGATTGAAATTTTTGATCTTTCTTTACTCCACTCAACAGCCCAAACAAGTTTCTAAAAGGATGAGTTTGCAACTACTTTACTTTTGGAGAAAATTCAAAACATTCATTATTCAATAGAGCCCAAAAACAAAAAGCAGTGTTTTGAATGAACAATCACATTTCTTGGTAGAATCATGCAGGATTGAAATTTTTGATCTTTTTTTACTCCTCTCATGAGCCCAAACAAAAATCTAAAAGGATGAGTTTGCACCTACTTTACTTTTGGAGAAAATTCAAAACATTCATTATTCAATAGAGCCCAATATCAAAAACCAGCGTTTTGAATGAAGAATCACATTTCTTGGTAGAATCATGCAGGATTGACATTTTTGATGGTTTTTTACTCCTCTCAACAGCCCAAACAAGTTTCTAAAAGGATGAGTTTGCAACTACTTTACTTTTGGAGAAAATTCAAAACATTCATTATTCAATAGGGCCCAAACTATCAAAAACCAGCGGTTTGAATGAACACTCACATTTCTTGGTAGAATCATGCAGGACTGAAATTTTTGATGTTTCACATGTCAGTATGCACTATCCTTGTAGTATGAGATTACACTATGCATTTTCCTTTTAGTGTGACATCACAGTATGCATTATACTTGTAGTCTGACATTACACTATGCATTATCCTTGTAGTGTGGCAATACTCTATGCATTATCCTTGTAGTCTGACATCTCAGTATGCATTATCCTTGTAGTGTGACATGTCAGTATGCATTATCATTGTAGTGTGAAATTACACTATGCATTATATTTGCATTGTGACATCACAGTTTGCATTTTCCTTATAGTGTGACATCTCAGTATGCATTATCCTTGTAGTTTGACATCACAGTATGCATTATCCTTCTAGTGTGACATCACAGTTTGCATTATCTGTGAAGTGTGACATCACAGTTTGCATTATCCTTGTAGTGTGACATCTCAGTATACATTATCCTTGTATCGTGACATCTCTGTATGCATTATCATTGCAGTGTGACATCACAGTTTGCATTTTCCTTGTAGTGTGACATCACAGTATGCATTATCCTTGTAGTGTGACATCTCAGTATGCATTATCCTTGTAGTATGACATCACAGTATGCATTATCCTTGTAGTGTGACATCACAGTATGCGTTATCCTTGTAGTGTGACATCAAAGTATGCATTATCCTTGTAGTATTAGTTCTCAGTATGCATTATCCTTGTAGTGTGACATTACAGTTTGCATTATCCTTGTAGTTTGACATCACAGTATACATTATCCTTGTAGTATGACATCTCAGTATATGTATCCTTGTATCCTTGTAGTGTGACATCACAGTATGCATTATCCTTGTAGTGTGACATCACAGTATGCATTATCCTTGTAGTATGACATCTCAGTATACATTATCCTTGTAGTGTGAAATTACACTATGCATTTTCCTTGTAGTGTGACATCACAGTATGCATTATCCTTGTAGTGTGACATTACAGTTGCATTATCCTTGTAGTGTGAAATTACTCTATGCATTTTCCTTGTAGTGTGACATCACAGTATACATTATCCTTGTAGTGTGCTATCACAGTATGCATTATACTTGTAGTGTGACATCTCAATATGCATTATCCTTGTAGTGTGACTTCAGTTTGCATTATCCTTGTAGTGTGACATTTCAGTATACATTATCCTTGTATTGTGACATCACAGTATGCATTATCCTTGTAGTGTGACATCTCAATATGCATTATCCTTGTAGTGTGACTTCAGTTTGCATTATCCTTGTAGTGTGACATTTCAGTATACATTATCCTTGTATTGTGACATCACAGTATGCATTATCCTTGTAGTGTGACATCTCAATATGCATTATCCTTGTAGTGTGACTTCAGTTTGCATTATCCTTGTAGTGTGACATTTCAATATACATTATCCTTGTATTGTGACATCTCAGTCTGCATTATCCTTTTAGCGTGAAATTACTCTATGCATTTTCCTTGTAGAGTGACATCTCAATATGCATTATCCTTGTAGTGTGACATCTCAGTCTGTATTATCCTTTTAGCGTGAAATTACTCTATGCATTTTCCTTGTACTGTGATATCTCAATATGCATTATCCTTGTAGTGTGACATCACAGTTTGCATTATCCTTGTGGTGTGACATCTCAGTATACATTATCCTTGTAGTGTGACTTCCCACTATGCATTATTCTTGTACTGTGACATCACAGTTTGCATTATCCTGGTAGTGTGACATCTCCGTATACATTATCCTTTAGTGTGACATCACAGGATGCATTATCCTTGTAGTGTGACATCTCAGTATGAATTATCCTGGTAGTGTGACATCTCAGTATACATTATCCTTTAGTGTAACATCACAGTATGCATTATCTTTGTAGTGTGACATCTCAGTATGCATTTTCCTTGAAGTGTGACTTCTCAGTATACATTATCCTTGTAGTGTGACATCACAGTTGCATTATCCTTGTACTGTGACATCTCAGTATACATTATCCTTGTAGTGTGACATCTCAGAATACATTATCCTTGTAGTGTGACATCACACTATGCATTATCCTTGTAGTGTGACATCACAATATACATTATCCTTGTAGTGTGACATCACTGTTTGCATTATCCGTGTAGTATGACATCTCAGTATGCCTTATCATTGTAGGGTTACATCTCAGTATACATTATCCTTGTAGTGTGACATCACAATTTGCATTATCCTTGTAGTGTGACATCTCAGTATACATTATCCTTGTAGTGTGACATCTCAGAATACATTATCCTTGTAGTGTGACAGCTCAGTATGCATTATCCTTGTAGTGTGACATCACAGTTTGCATTATCCGTGTAGTGTAACATTACAGCATGCATTATCCTTGTAGTGTGACATCTCAGTATACATTATCCTTGTTGTGTGACATCACACTATGCATTATCCTTGTAGTGTGACATCTCAGTATACATTATCCTTGTAGTGTGACATCTCAGTATACATTATCCTTGTAGTGTGACATCTCAGTATACATTATCCTTGTAGTGTGACATCACACTATGCATTATCCTTGTAGTGTGACATCTCAGTATGCATTATCCTTGTAGTGTGACATCACAGTATGCATTATCCATGTAGTGTGACATCACAGTTTGCATTATCCTTGTAGTGTAACATCACAGTATGCATTGTCCTTGTAGTGTGACATCAAAGTTTGCATTATCCTTGTAGTGTGACATCTCAGTATGCGTTATCCTTGTAGTGTGACATCACAGTATGCATTATCCATGTAGTGTGACATCACAGTATGCATTATCCATGTAGTGTGACATCACAGTATGCATTATCCATGTAGTGTGACATCTCAGTTTGCATTATTCTTGTAGTGTGACATCACAGTATGCATTATCCTTGTAGTATGACATATCAGTATGCATTATCCTTGTAGTGTGGCATCACAGTATGCATTATCCTTGTAGTGTGACATCTCAGTATACATTTTCCTTGTTGTGTGACATCTCAGTATACCTTATCCTTATAGTGTGACATCACAGTATGCATTATCCTTGTAGTGTGACATCACAGTTTGCATTATCCTTGTAGTGTGACATTACAGTTGCATTATCCTTGTATTGTGACATCTCAGTATGCATTATCCTTGTAGTGTGACATCACGGTAAGCATTATCCTTGTAGTGTGACATTACAGTATGCATTATCCTTGTAGTGTGACATCACTCTATGCATTATCTTTGTAGTATGACATTACAGTATGCATTATCCTTGTAGTGTGACATCACAGTATGCATTATCCGTGTAGTGTGCCAATAGCAAAAATCAGGTTTTGAATGAAGAATCACATTTCTTGGTAGAATCATGCAGGATTGAAATTTTTGATGGTTTTTTACTCCTCTCAACAGCCCAAACAAGTTTCTAAAAGGATGAGTTTGCAACTACTTTACTTTTGGAGAAAATTCAAAACATTCATTATTCAATAGGGCCCAAAATATCAAAAACCAGCGGTTTGAATGAACACTCACATTTCTTGGTAGAATCGTGCAGGACTGAAATTTTTGATGTTTTTCTACTCCTCTCATGAGCCCAAACAAGACTCTAAAAGGATGAGTTTGCAACTACTTTACTTTTGGAGAAAATTCAAAACATTCATTATTCAATAGAGCCCAATAGCAAAAACCAGCGTTTTGAATGAAGAATCACATTTCTTGGTAGAATCATGCAGGATTGAAATTTTTGATGGTTTTTTACTCCTCTCAACAGCCCAAACAAGTTTCTAAAAGGATGAGTTTGCAACTACTTTACTTTTGGAGAAAATTCAAAACATTCATTATTCAATAGGGCCCAAAATATCAAAAACCAGCGGTTTGAATGAACACTCACATTTCTTGGTAGAATCGTGCAGGACTGAAATTTTTGATGTTTTTCTACTCCTCTCATGAGCCCAAACAAGTCTCTAAAAGGATGAGTTTTCAACTACTTTACTTTTGGAGAAAATTCAAAACATTCATTATTCAATAGAGCCCAATAGCAAAAACCAGCGTTTTGAATGAAGAATCACATTTCTTGGTAGAATCATGCAGGATTGAAATTTTTGATGGTTTTTTACTCCTCTCAACAGCCCAAACAAGTTTCTAAAAGGATGAGTTTGCAACTACTTTACTTTTGGAGAAAATTCAAAACATTCATTATTCAATATGGCCCAAAATATCAAAAACCAGCGGTTTGAATGAACACACATTTCTTGGTAGAATCATGCAGGACTGAAATTTTTGATGTTTTTCTACTCCTCTCATGAGCCCAAACAAGTCTCTAAAAGCATGAGTTTGCAACTACTTTACTTTTGGAGAAAATTCAAAACATTCATTATTCAATAGAGCCCAATAGCAAAAATCAGGTTTTGAATGAAGAATCACATTTCTTGGTAGAATCATGCAGGATTGAAATTTTTGATGGTTTTTTACTCCGCTCAACAGCCCAAACAAGTTTCTAAAAGGATGAGTTTGCAACTACTTTACTTTTGGAGAAAATTAAAAACATTCATTATTCAATAGGGCCCAAAATATCAAAAACCAGCGGTTTGAATGAACACACATTTCTTGGTAAAATCATGCAGGACTGAAATTTTTGATGTTTTTCTACTCCTCTCATGAGCCCAAACAAGTCTCTAAAAGCATGAGTTTGCAACTACTTTACTTTTGGAGAAAATTCAAAACATTCATTATTCAATAGAGCCCAATAGCAAAAATCAGGTTTTGAATGAAGAATCATATTTCTTGGTAGAATCATGCAGGATTGAAATTTTTGATGGTTTTTTACTCCTCTCAACAGCCCAAACAAGTTTCTAAAAGGATGAGTTTGCAACTACTTTACTTTTGGAGAAAATTCAAAACATTCATTATTCAATAGAGCCCAATAGCAAAAATCAGGTTTTGAATGAAGAATCACATTTCTTGGTAGAATCATGCAGGATTGAAATTTTTGATGGTTTTTTACTCCTCTCAACAGCCCAAACAAGTTTCTAAAAGGATGAGTTTGCAACTACTTTACTTTTGGAGAAAATTCAAAACATTGATTATTCAATAGGGCCCAAAATATCAAAAACCAGCGGTTTGAATGAACACTCACATTTCTTGGTAGAATCGTGCAGGACTGAAATTTTTGATGTTTTTCTACTCCTCTAATGAGCCCAAACAAGTCTCTAAACGGATGAGTTTTCAACTACTTTACTTTTGGAGAAAATTCAAAACATTCATTATTCAATAGAGCCTAATAGCAAAAACCAGCGTTTTGAATGAAGAATCACATTTCTTGGTAGAATCATGCAGGATTGAAATTTTTGATGGTTTTTTACTCCTCTCAACAGCCCAAACAAGTTTCTAAAAGGATGAGTTTGCAACTACTTTACTTTTGGAGAAAATTCAAAACATTCATTATTCAATATGGCCCAAAATATCAAAAACCAGCGGTTTGAATGAACACACATTTCTTGGCAGAATCATGCATGACTGAAATTTTTGATGTTTTTCTACTCCTCTCATGAGCCCAAACAAGTCTCTAAAAGCATGAGTTTGCAACTACTTTACTTTTGGAGAAAATTCAAAACATTCATTATTCAATAGATCCCAATAGCAAAAATCAGGTTTTGAATGAAGAATCACATTTCTTGGTAGAATCATGCAGGATTGAAATTTTTGATGGTTTTTTACTCCTCTCAACAGCCCAAACAAGTTTCTAAAAGGATGAGTTTGCAACTACTTTACTTTTGGAGAAAATTCAAAACATTCATTATTCAATAGGGCCCAAAATATCAAAAACCAGCGGTTTCAATGAACACACATTTCTTGGTAGAATCATGCAGGACTGAAATTTTTGATGTTTTTCTACTCCTCTCATGAGCCCAAACAAGTCTCTAAAAGCATGAGTTTGCAACTACTTTACTTTTGGAGAAAATTCAAAACATTCATTATTCAATAGAGCCCAATAGCAAAAACCAGCTTTTTGAATGAAGAATCACATTTCTTGGTAGAATCATGCAGGATTGAAATTTTTGATGTTTTTTTACTCCTCTCAACAGCAAAAACAAGTTTCTAAAAGGATGAGTTTGCAACTACTTTACTTTTGGAGAAAATTCAAAACATTCATTATTCAATAGGGCCCAAACTATCAAAAACCAGCGGTTTCAATGAACACACATTTCTTGGTAGAATCATGCAGGACTGAAATTTTTGATGTTTTTCTACTCCTCTCATGAGCCCAAACAAGTTTCTAAAAGCATGAGTTTGCAACTACTTTACTTTTGGAGAAAATTCAAAACATTCATTATTCAATAGAGCCCAATAGCAAAAATCAGGTTTTGAATGAAGAATCACATTTCTTGGTAGAATCATGCAGGATTGAAATTTTTGATGGTTTTTTACTCCTCTCAACAGCCCAAACAAGTTTCTAAAAGGATGAGTTTGCAACTACTTTACTTTTGGAGAAAATTCAAAACATTCATTATTCAATCGGGCCCAAAATATCAAAAAACAGCGATTTGAATAAACACACATTTCTTGGTAGAATCGTGCAGGACTGAAATTTTTGATATTTTTCTACTCCTCTCATGAGCCCAAACAAGTCTCTAAAAGGATGAGTTTTCAACTACTTTACTTTTGGAGAAAATTCAAAACATTCATTATTCAATAGAGCCCAATAGCAAAAATCAGGTTTTGAATGAAGAATCACATTTCTTGGTAGAATCATGCAGGATTGAAATTTTTGATGGTTTTTTACTCCTCTCAACAGCCCAAACAAGTTTGTAAAAGGATGAGTTTGCAACTACTTTACTTTTGGAGAAAATTCAAAACTTTCATTATTCAATAGGGCCCAAACTATCAAAAACTAGCGGTTTGAATGAACACACATTTCTTGGTAGAGTCGTGCAGGACTGAAATTTTTGATGTTTTTCTACTACTCTCATGAGCCCAAACAAGACTCTAAAAGAATGAGTTTGCAACTACTTTACTTTTGGAGAAAATTCAAAACATTCATTATTCAATAGAGCCGAATAGCAAAAATCAGGTTTTGAATGAAGAATCACATTTCTTGGTAGAATCATGCAGGATTGAAATTTTTGATGTTTTTTTACTCCTCTCAAAAGCCCAAACAAGTTTATAAAAGGATGAGTTTGCAACTACTTTACTTTTGGAGAAAATTCAAAACATTCATTATTCAATAGGGCCCAAAATATCAAAAACCAGCGGATTGAATGAACACTCACATTTCTTGGTAGAATCGTGCAGGACTGAAATTTTTGATGTTTTTCTACTCCTCTCATGAGCCCAAACACGACTCTAAAAGGATGAGTTTGCAATTACTTTACTTTTGGAGAAAATTCAAAACATTCATTATTCAATAGAGCCCATTAGCAAAAACCAGCGTTTTGAATGAAGAATCACATTTCTTGGTAGAATCATGCAGGATTGAAATTTTTGATGGTTTTTTACTCCTCTCAACAGCCCAAACAATTTTCTAAAAGGATGAGTTTTCAACTACTTTACTTTTGGAGAAAATTCAAAACATTCATTATTCAATAGGGCCCAAAATATCAAAAAACAGCGGTTTGAATGAACACACATTTCTTGGTAGAATCGTGCAGGACTGAAATTTTTGATGTTTTTCTACTCCTCTCATGAGCCCAAACAAGTCTCTAAAAGGATGAGTTTGCAACTACTTTACTTTTGGAGAAAATTCAAAACATTCATTATTCAATAGAGCCCAATAGCAAAAACCAGCGTTTTGAATGAAGAATCACATTTCTTGGTAGAATCATGCAGGATTGAAATTTTTGATGGTTTTTTACTCCTCTCAACAGCCGAAACAAGTTTCTAAAAGGATGAGTTTGCAACTACTTTACTTTTGGAGAAAATTCAAAACATTCATTATTCAATAGGGCCCAAACTATCAAAATACAGCGGTTTGAATGAACACACATTTCTTGGTAGAATCATGCAGGACTGAAATTTTTGATGTTTTTCTACTCCTCTCATGAGCCCAAAACAAGTCTCTAAAAGCATGAGTTTGCAACTACTTTACTTTTGGAGAAAATTCAAAACATTCATTATTCAATAGAGCCCAATAGCAAAAATCAGGTTTTGAATGAAGAATCACATTTCTTGGTAGAATCATGCAGGATTGAAATTTTTGATGGTTTTTTACTTCTCTCAACAGCCCAAACAAGTTTCTAAAAGGATGAGTTTGCAACTACTTTACTTTTGGAGAAAATTCAAAACATTCATTATTCAAAAGGGCCCAAAATATCAAAAACCAGCGGTTTGAATGAACACACATTTCTTGGTAGAATCGTGCAGGACTGAAATTTTTGATGTTTTTCTACTCCTCTCATGAGCCCAAACAAGTCTCTAAAAGGATGTGTTTGCAACTACTTTACTTTTGGAGAAAATTCAAAACATTCATTATTCAATAGAGCCCAATAGAAAAAATGAGGTTTTGAATGAAGAATCACATTTCTTGGTAGAATCATGCAAGATTGAAATTTTTGATGGTTTTTTACTCCTCTCAACAGCCCAAACAAGTTTCTAAAAGGATAAGTTTGCAACTACTTTACTTTTGGAGAAAATTCAAAACATTCATTATTCAATAGGGCCCAAACTATCAAAAACCAGCGGTTTGAATGAACACACATTTCTTGGTAGAATCATGCAGGACTGAAATTTTTGATGTTTTTCTACTCCTCTCATGAGCCCAAACAAGTCTCTAAAAGCATGAGTTTGCAACTACTTTACTTTTGGAGAAAATTCAAAACATTCATTATTCAATAGAGCCCAATAGCAAAAATCAGGTTTTGAATGAAGAATCATATTTCTTGGTAGAATCATGCAGGATTGAAATTTTTGATGGTTTTTTACTCTCAACAGCCCAAACAAGTTTCTAAAAGGATGAGTTTGCAAATACTTTACTTTTGGAGAAAATTCAAAACATTCATTATTCAATAGGGCCCAAAATATCACAAACCAGCGGTTTGAATGAACACACATTTCTTGGTAGAATCATGCAGGACTGAAATTTTTGATGTTTTTCTACTCCTCTCATGAGCTCAAACAAGTCTCTAAAAGCATGAGTTTGCAACTACTTTACTTTTGGAGAAAATTCAAAACATTCATTATTCAATAGAGCCCAATAGCAAAAATCAGGTTTTGAATGAAGAATCACATTTCTTGGTAGAATCATGCAGGATTGAAATTTTTGATGGTTTTTTACTCCTCTCAACAGCCCAAACAAGTTTCTAAAAGGATGAGTTTGCAACTACTTTACTTTTGGAGAAAATTCAAAACATTCATTATTCAATCGGGCCCAAAATATCAAAAAACAGCGATTTGAATAAACACACATTTCTTGGTAGAATCGTGCAGGACTGAAATTTTTGATATTTTTCTACTCCTCTCATGAGCCCAAACAAGTCTCTAAAAGGATGAGTTTTCAACTACTTTACTTTTGGAGAAAATTCAAAACATTCATTATTCAATAGAGCCCAATAGCAAAAATCAGGTTTTGAATGAAGAATCACATTTCTTGGTAGAATCATGCAGGATTGAAATTTTTGATGGTTTTTTACTCCTCTCAACAGCCCAAACAAGTTTGTAAAAGGATGAGTTTGCAACTACTTTACTTTTGGAGAAAATTCAAAACTTTCATTATTCAATAGGGCCCAAACTATCAAAAACTAGCGGTTTGAATGAACACACATTTCTTGGTAGAGTCGTGCAGGACTGAAATTTTTGATGTTTTTCTACTACTCTCATGAGCCCAAACAAGACTCTAAAAGAATGAGTTTGCAACTACTTTACTTTTGGAGAAAATTCAAAACATTCATTATTCAATAGAGCCAAATAGCAAAAATCAGGTTTTGAATGAAGAATCACATTTCTTGGTAGAATCATGCAGGATTGAAATTTTTGATGTTTTTTTACTCCTCTCAAAAGCCCAAACAAGTTTATAAAAGGATGAGTTTGCAACTACTTTACTTTTGGAGAAAATTCAAAACATTCATTATTCAATAGGGCCCAAAATATCAAAAACCAGCGGATTGAATGAACACTCACATTTCTTGGTAGAATCGTGCAGGACTGAAATTTTTGATGTTTTTCTACTCCTCTCATGAGCCCAAACACGACTCTAAAAGGATGAGTTTGCAATTACTTTACTTTTGGAGAAAATTCAAAACATTCATTATTCAATAGAGCCCATTAGCAAAAACCAGCGTTTTGAATGAAGAATCACATTTCTTGGTAGAATCATGCAGGATTGAAATTTTTGATGGTTTTTTACTCTTCTCAACAGCCCAAACAATTTTCTAAAAGGATGAGTTTTCAACTACTTTACTTTTGGAGAAAATTCAAAACATTCATTATTCAATAGGGCCCAAAATATCAAAAAACAGCGGTTTGAATGAACACACATTTCTTGGTAGAATCGTGCAGGACTGAAATTTTTGATGTTTTTCTACTCCTCTCATGAGCCCAAACAAGTCTCTAAAAGGATGAGTTTGCAACTACTTTACTTTTGGAGAAAATTCAAAACATTCATTATTCAATAGAGCCCAATAGCAAAAACCAGCGTTTTGAATGAAGAATCACATTTCTTGGTAGAATCATGCAGGATTGAAATTTTTGATGGTTTTTTACTCCTCTCAACAGCCGAAACAAGTTTCTAAAAGGATGAGTTTGCAACTACTTTACTTTTGGAGAAAATTCAAAACATTCATTATTCAATAGGGCCCAAACTATCAAAATACAGCGGTTTGAATGAACACACATTTCTTGGTAGAATCATGCAGGACTGAAATTTTTGATGTTTTTCTACTCCTCTCATGAGCCCAAAACAAGTCTCTAAAAGCATGAGTTTGCAACTACTTTACTTTTGGAGAAAATTCAAAACATTCATTATTCAATAGAGCCCAATAGCAAAAATCAGGTTTTGAATGAAGAATCACATTTCTTGGTAGAATCATGCAGGATTGAAATTTTTGATGGTTTTTTACTTCTCTCAACAGCCCAAACAAGTTTCTAAAAGGATGAGTTTGCAACTACTTTACTTTTGGAGAAAATTCAAAACATTCATTATTCAAAAGGGCCCAAAATATCAAAAACCAGCGGTTTGAATGAACACACATTTCTTGGTAGAATCGTGCAGGACTGAAATTTTTGATGTTTTTCTACTCCTCTCATGAGCCCAAACAAGTCTCTAAAAGGATGTGTTTGCAACTACTTTACTTTTGGAGAAAATTCAAAACATTCATTATTCAATAGAGCCCAATAGAAAAAATGAGGTTTTGAATGAAGAATCACATTTCTTGGTAGAATCATGCAAGATTGAAATTTTTGATGGTTTTTTACTCCTCTCAACAGCCCAAACAAGTTTCTAAAAGGATAAGTTTGCAACTACTTTACTTTTGGAGAAAATTCAAAACATTCATTATTCAATAGGGCCCAAACTATCAAAAACCAGCGGTTTGAATGAACACACATTTCTTGGTAGAATCATGCAGGACTGAAATTTTTGATGTTTTTCTACTCCTCTCATGAGCCCAAACAAGTCTCTAAAAGCATGAGTTTGCAACTACTTTACTTTTGGAGAAAATTCAAAACATTCATTATTCAATAGAGCCCAATAGCAAAAATCAGGTTTTGAATGAAGAATCATATTTCTTGGTAGAATCATGCAGGATTGAAATTTTTGATGGTTTTTTACTCTCAACAGCCCAAACAAGTTTCTAAAAGGATGAGTTTGCAAATACTTTACTTTTGGAGAAAATTCAAAACATTCATTATTCAATAGGGCCCAAAATATCACAAACCAGCGGTTTGAATGAACACACATTTCTTGGTAGAATCATGCAGGACTGAAATTTTTGATGTTTTTCTACTCCTCTCATGAGCTCAAACAAGTCTCTAAAAGCATGAGTTTGCAACTACTTTACTTTTGGAGAAAATTCAAAACATTCATTATTCAATAGAGCCCAATAGCAAAAATCAGGTTTTGAATGAAGAATCACATTTCTTGGTAGAATCATGCAGGATTGAAATTTTTGATGGTTTTTTACTCCTCTCAACAGCCCAAACAAGTTTCTAAAAGGATGAGTTTGCAACTACTTTACTTTTGGAGAAAATTCAAAACATTCATTATTCAATAGGGCCCAAAATATCAAAAACCAGCGGTTTGAATGAACACACATTTCTTGGTAGAATCATGCAGGACTGAAATTTTTGATGTTTTTCTACTTCTCTCATGAGCCCAAACAAGTCTCTAAAAGGATGAGTTTGCAACTACTTTACTTTTGGAGAAAATTCAAAACATTCATTATTCAATAGAGCCCATTAGCAAAAACCAGCGTTTTGAATGAAGAATCACATTTCTTGGTAGAATCATGCAGGATTGAAATTTTTGATGGTTTTTTACTCCTCTCAACAGCCCAAACAAGTTTCTAAAAGGATGAGTTTGCAACTACTTTACTTTTGGAGAAAATTCAAAACATTCATTATTCAATAGGGCCCAAACTATCAAAAACCAGCGGTTTCAATGAACACACATTTCTTGGTAGAATCATGCAGGACTGAAATTTTTGATGTTTTTCTACTCCTCTCATGAGCCCAAACAAGTCTCTAAAAGCATGAGTTTGCAACTACTTTACTTTTGGAGACAATTCAAAACATTCATTATTCAATAGAGCCCAATAGCAAAAATCAGGTTTTGAATGAAGAATCACATTTCTTGGTAGAATCATGCAGGATTGAAATTTTTGATGGTTTTTTACGCCTGTCAACAGCCCAAACAAGTTTCTAAAAGGATGAGTTTGCAACTACTTTACTTTTGGAGAAAATTCAAAACATTCATTATTCAATAGGGCCCAAAATATCAAAAACCAGCGATTTGAATGAACACACATTTCTTGGTAGAATCGTGCAGGACTGAAATTTTTGATGTTTTTCTACTCCTCTCATGAGCCCAAACAAGTCTCTAAAAGGATGAGTTTGCAACTACTTTACTTTTGGAGAAAATTCAAAACATTCATTATTCAATAGAGCCCAATAGCAAAAATCAGGTTTTGAATGAAGAATCATATTTCTTGGTAGAATCATGCAGGATTGAAATTTTTGATGGTTTTTTACTCCTCTCAACAGCCCAAACAAGTTTCTAAAAGGATGAGTTTGCAACTACTTTACTTTTGGAGAAAATTCAAAACATTCATTATTCAATAGAGCCCAAAAGCAAAAATCAGGTTTTGAATGAAGAATCACATTTCTTGGTAGAATCATGCTGGATTGAAATTTTTGATGGTTTTTTACTCCTCTCAACAGCCCAAACAAGTTTCTAAAAGGATGAGTTTGCAACTACTTTACTTTTGGAGAAAATTCAAAACATTGATTATTCAATAGGGCCCAAAATATCAAAAACCAGCGATATGAATGAACACACATTTCTTGGTAGAATCGTGCAGGACTGAAATTTTTGATCTTTTTCTACTCCTCTCATGAGCCCAAACAATTCTCTAAAAGGATGAGTTTGCAACTACTTTACTTTTGGAGAAAATTCAAAACATTCATTATTCAATAGAGCCCAATAGCAAAAATCAGGTTTTGAATGAAGAATCATATTTCTTGGTAGAATCATGCAGGATTGAAATTTTTGATTGTTTTTTACTCCTCTCAACAGCCCAAACAAGTTTCTAAAAGGATGAGTTTGCAACTACTTTACTTTTGGAGAAAATTCAAAACATTCATTATTCAATAGAGCCCAATAGCAAAAATCAGGTTTTGAATGAAGAATCACATTTCTTGGTAGAATCATGCAGGACTGAAATTTTTGATGGTTTTTTACTCCTCTCAACAGCCCAAACAAGTTTCTAAAAGGATGAGTTTGCAACTACTTTACTTTTGGAGAAAATTCAAAACATTGATTATTCAATTGGGCCCAAAATATCAAAAACCAGCGGTTTGAATGAACACTCACATTTCTTGGTAGAATCGTGCAGGACTGAAATTTTTGATGTTTTTCTACTCCTCTCATGAGCCCAAACAAGTCTCTAAAAGGATGAGTTTTCAACTACTTTACTTTTGGAGAAAATTCAAAACATTCATTATTCAATAGAGCCTAATAGCAAAAACCAGCGTTTTGAATGAAGAATCACATTTCTTGGTAGAATCATGCAGGATTGAAATTTTTGATGGTTTTTTACTCCTCTCAACAGCCCAAACAAGTTTCTAAAAGGATGAGTTTGCAACTACTTTACTTTTGGAGAAAATTCAAAACATTCATTATTCAATAGGGCCCAAAATATCAAAAACCAGCGGTTTGAATGAACACATATTTCTTGGTAGAATCATGCAGGACTGAAATTTTTGATGTTTTTCTACTCCTCTCATGAGCCCAAACAAGTCTCTAAAAGCATGAGTTTGCAACTACTTTACTTTTGGAGAAAATTCAAAACATTCATTATTCAATAGAGCCCAATAGAAAAAACCAGCGTTTTGAATGAAGAATCACATTTCTTGGTAGAATCATGCAGGATTGAAATTTTTGATGTTTTTTTACTCCTCTCAACAGCAAAAACAAGTTTCTAAAAGGATGAGTTTGCAACTACTTTACTTTTGGAGAAAATTCAAAACATTCATTATTCAATAGGGCCCAAACTATCAAAAACCAGCGGTTTCAATGAACACACATTTCTTGGTAGAATCATGCAGGACTGAAATTTTTGATGTTTTTCTACTCCTCTCATGAGCCCAAACAAGTCTCTAAAAGCATGAGTTTGCAACTACTTTACTTTTGGAGAAAATTCAAAACATTCATTATTCAATAGAGCCCAATAGCAAAAATCAGGTTTTGAATGAAGAATCACATTTCTTGGTAGAATCATGCAGGATTGAAATTTTTGATGGTTTTTTACTCCTCTCAACAGCCCAAACAAGTTTCTAAAAGGATGAGTTTGCAACTACTTTACTTTTGGAGAAAATTCAAAACATTCATTATTCAATAGGGCCCAAAATATCAAAAACCAGCGGTTTGAATGAACACACATTTCTTGGTAGAATCGTGCAAGACTGAAATTTTTGATGTTTTTCTACTCCTCTCATGAGCCCAAACAAGTCTCTAAAAGGATGAGTTTGCAACTACTTTACTTTTGGAGAAAATTCAAAACATTCATTATTCAATAGAGCCCAATAGCAAAAATCAGGTTTTGAATGAAGAATCATATTTCTTGGTAGAATCATGCAGGATTGAAATTTTTGATTGTTTTTTACTCCTCTCAACAGCCCAAACAAGTTTCTAAAAGGATGAGTTTGCAACTAGTTTACTTTTGGAGAAAATTCAAAACATTCATTATTCAATAGAGCCCAATAGCAAAAATCAGGTTTTGAATGAAGAATCACATTTCTTGGTAGAATCATGCAGGATTGAAATTTTTGATGGTTTTTTACTCCTCTCAACAGCCCAAACAAGTTTCTAAAAGGATGAGTTTGCAACTACTTTACTTTTGGAGAAAATTCAAAACATTGATTTTTCAATTGGGCCCAAAATATCAAAAACCAGCGGTTTGAATGAACACTCACATTTCTTGGTAGAATCGTGCAGGACTGAAATTTTTGATGTTTTTCTACTCCTCTCATGAGCCCAAACAAGTCTCTAAAAGGATGAGTTTTCAACTACTTTACTTTTGGAGAAAATTCAAAACATTCATTATTCAATAGAGCCTAATAGCAAAAACCAGCGTTTTGAATGAAGAATCACATTTCTTGGTAGAATCATGCAGGATTGAAATTTTTGATGGTTTTTTACTCCTCTCAACAGCCCAAACAAGTTTCTAAAAGGATGAGTTTGCAACTACTTTACTTTTGGAGAAAATTCAAAACATTCATTATTCAATAGGGCCCAAAATATCAAAAACCAGCGGTTTGAATGAACACACATTTCTTGGTAGAATCATGCAGGACTGAAATTTTTGATGTTTTTCTACTCCTCTCATGAGCCCAAACAAGTCTCTAAAAGCATGAGTTTGCAACTACTTTACTTTTGGAGAAAATTCAAAACATTCATTATTCAATAGAGCCCAATAGAAAAAACCAGCGTTTTGAATGAAGAATCACATTTCTTGGTAGAATCATGCAGGATTGAAATTTTTGATGTTTTTTTACTCCTCTCAACAGCAAAAACAAGTTTCTAAAAGGATGAGTTTGCAACTACTTTACTTTTGGAGAAAATTCAAAACATTCATTATTCAATAGGGCCCAAACTATCAAAAACCAGCGGTTTCAATGAACACACATTTCTTGGTAGAATCATGCAGGACTGAAATTTTTGATGTTTTTCTACTCCTCTCATGAGCCCAAACAAGTTTCTAAAAGCATGAGTTTGCAACTACTTTACTTTTGGAGAAAATTCAAAACATTCATTATTCAATAGAGCCCAATAGCAAAAATCAGGTTTTGAATGAAGAATCACATTTCTTGGTAGAATCATGCAGGATTGAAATTTTTGATGGTTTTTTACTCCTCTCAACAGCCCAAACAAGTTTCTAAAAGGATGAGTTTGCAACTACTTTACTTTTGGAGAAAATTCAAAACTTTCATTATTCAATAGGGCCCAAAATATCAAAAAACAGCGGTTTGAATGAACACACATTTCTTGGTAGAATCGTGCAGGACTGAATTTTTTGATGTTTTTCTACTCCTCTCATGAGCCCAAACAAGTCTCTAAAAGGATGAGTTTGCAACTACTTTACTTTTGGAGAAAATTCAAAACATTCATTATTCAATAGAACCCAATAGCAAAAATCAGGTTTTGAATGAAGAATCACATTTCTTGGTAGAATCATATCATGCAGGATTGAAATTTTTGATGGTTTTTTACTCCTCTCAACAGCCCAAACAAGTTTCTAAAAGGATGAGTTTGCAACTACTTTACTTTTGGAGAAAATTCAAAACATTCATTATTCAATAGGGCCCAAAATATCAAAAACCGCGGTTTGAATGAACACACATTTCTTGGTAGAATCATGCAGGACTGAAATTTTTGATGTTTTTCTACTCCTCTCATGAGCCCAAACAAGTCTCTAAAAGGATGAGTTTGCAACTACTTTACTTTTGGAGAAAATTCAAAACATTCATTATTCAATAGAGCCCATTAGCAAAAACCAGCGTTTTGAATGAAGAATCACATTTCTTGGTAGAATCATGCAGGATTGAAATTTTTGATGGTTTTTTACTCCTCTCAACAGCCCAAACAATTTTCTAATAGGATGAGTTTGCAACTACTTTACTTTTGGAGAAAATTCAAAACATTCATTATTCAATAGGGCCCAAACTATCAAAAACCAGCGGATTGAATGAACACTCACATTTCTTGGTAGAATCGTGCAGGACTGAAATTTTTGATGTTTTTCTACTCCTCTCATGAGCCCAAACAAGACTCTAAAAGGATGAGTTTGCAATTACTTTACTTTTGGAGAAAATTCAAAACATTCATTATTCAATAGAGCCCATTAGCAAAAACCAGCGTTTTGAATGAAGAATCACATTTCTTGGTAGAATCATGCAGGATTGAAATTTTTGATGGTTTTTTACTCCTCTCAACAGCCCAAACAATTTTCTAATAGGATGAGTTTGCAACTACTTTACTTTTGGAGAAAATTCAAAACATTCATTATTCAATAGGGCCCAAAATATCAAAAACCAGCGGTTTGAATGAACACACATTTCTTGGTAGAATCGTGCAGGACTGAAATTTTTGATGTTTTTCTACTCCTCTCATGAACCCAAACAAGTCTCTAAAAGGATGAGTTTGCAACTACTTTACTTTTGGAGAAAATTCAAAACATTCATTATTCAATAGAACCCAATAGCAAAAATCAGGTTTTGAATGAAGAATCACATTTCTTGGTAGAATCATATCATGCAGGATTGAAATTTTTGATGGTTTTTTACTCCTCTCAACAGCCCAAACAAGTTTCTAAAAGGATGAGTTTGCAACTACTTTACTTTTGGAGAAAATTCAAAACATTCATTATTCAATAGGGCCCAAAATATCAAAAACCGCGGTTTGAATGAACACACATTTCTTGGTAGAATCATGCAGGACTGAAATTTTTGATGTTTTTCTACTCCTCTCATGAGCCCAAACAAGTCTCTAAAAGGATGAGTTTTCAACTACTTTACTTTTGGAGAAAATTCAAAACATTCATTATTCAATAGAGCCCAATAGCAAAAATCAGGTTTTGAATGAAGAATCACATTTCTTGGTAGAATCATGCAGGATTGAAATTTTTGATGGTTTTTTACTCCTCTCAACAGCCCAAACAAGTTTCTAAAAGGATGAGTTTGCAACTACTTTACTTTTGGAGAAAATTCAAAACTTTCATTATTCAATAGGGCCCAAACTATCAAAAACTAGCGGTTTGAATGAACACACATTTCTTGGTAGAGTCGTGCAGGACTGAAATTTTTGATGTTTTTCTACTCCTCTCATGAGCCCAAACAAGACTCTAAAAGGATGAGTTTGCAACTACTTTACTTTTGGAGAAAATTCAAAACATTCATTATTCAATAGAGCCGAATAGCAAAAATCAGGTTTTGAATGAAGAATCACATTTCTTGGTAGAATCATGCAGGATTGAAATTTTTGATGTTTTTTTACTCCTCTCAAAAGCCCAAACAAGTTTCTAAAAGGATGAGTTTGCAACTACTTTACTTTTGGAGAAAATTCAAAACATTCATTATTCAATAGGGCCCAAACTATCAAAAACCAGCGGATTGAATGAACACTCACATTTCTTGGTAGAACCGTGCAGGACTGAAATTTTTGATGTTTTTCTACTCCTCTCATGAGCCCAAACAAGACTCTAAAAGGATGAGTTTGCAATTACTTTACTTTTGGAGAAAATTCAAAACATTCATTATTCAATAGAGCCCATTAGCAAAAACCAGCGTTTTGAATGAAGAATCACATTTCTTGGTAGAATCATGCAGGATTGAAATTTTTGATGGTTTTTTACTCCTCTCAACAGCCCAAACAATTTTCTAATAGGATGAGTTTGCAACTACTTTACTTTTGGAGAAAATTCAAAACATTCATTATTCAATAGGGCCCAAAATATCAAAAACCAGCGGTTTGAATGAACACACATTTCTTGGTAGAATCGTGCAGGACTGAAATTTTTGATGTTTTTCTACTCCTCTCATGAGCCCAAACAAGTCTCTAAAAGGATGAGTTTGCAACTACTTTACTTTTGGAGAAAATTCAAAACATTCATTATTCAATAGAACCCAATAGCAAAAATCAGGTTTTGAATGAAGAATCACATTTCTTGGTAGAATCATATCATGCAGGATTGAAATTTTTGATGGTTTTTTACTCCTCTCAACAGCCCAAACAAGTTTCTAAAAGGATGAGTTTGCAACTACTTTACTTTTGGAGAAAATTCAAAACATTCATTATTCAATAGGGCCCAAAATATCAAAAACCGCGGTTTGAATGAACACACATTTCTTGGTAGAATCATGCAGGACTGAAATTTTTGATGTTTTTCTACTCCTCTCATGAGCCCAAACAAGTCTCTAAAAGGATGAGTTTGCAACTACTTTACTTTTGGAGAAAATTCAAAACATTCATTATTCAATAGAGCCTAATAGCAAAAACCAGCGTTTTGAATGAAGAATCACATTTCTTGGTAGAATCATGCAGGATTGAAATTTTTGATGGTTTTTTACTCCTCTCAACAGCCCAAACAAGTTTCTAAAAGGATGAGTTTGCAACTACTTTACTATTGGAGAAAATTCAAAACATTCATTATTCAATAGGGCCCAAACTATCAAAAACCAGCGGTTTGAATGAACACACATTTCTTGGTAGAATCATGCAGGACTGAAATTTTTGATGTTTTTCTACTCCTCTCATGAGTCCAAAACAAGTCTCTAAAAGCATGAGTTTGCAACTACTTTACTTTTGGAGAAAATTCAAAACATTCATTATTCAATAGAGCCCAATAGCAAAAATCAGGTTTTGAATGAAGAATCACATTTCTTGGTAGAATCATGCAGGATTGAAATTTTTGATGGTTTTTTACTTCTCTCAACAGCCCAAACAAGTTTCTAAAAGGATGAGTTTGCAACTACTTTACTTTTGGAGAAAATTCAAAACATTCATTTTTCAAAAGGGCCCAAAATATCAAAAACCAGCGGTTTGAATGAACACACATTTCTTGGTAGAATCGTGCAGGACTGAAATTTTTGATGTTTTTCTACTCCTCTCATGAGCCCAAACAAGTCTCTAAAAGGATGAGTTTGCAACTACTTTACTTTTGGAGAAAATTCAAAACATTCATTATTCAATAGAGCCCAATAGAAAAAATGAGGTTTTGAATGAAGAATCACATTTCTTGGTAGAATCATGCTGGATTGAAATTTTTGATGGTTTTTTACTCCTCTCAACAGCCCAAACAAGTTTCTAAAAGGATGAGTTTGCAACTACTTTACTTTTGGAGAAAATTCAAAACATTCATTATTCAATAGGGCCCAAAATATCAAAAATCAGCGGTTTGAATGAACACACATTTCTTGGTAGAATCATGCAGGACTGAAATTTTTGATGTTTTTCTACTTCTCTCATGAGCCCAAACAAGTCTCTAAAAGGATGAGTTTGCAACTACTTTACTTTTGGAGAAAATTCAAAACATTCATTATTCAATAGAGCTCAATAGCAAAAACCAGCGTTTTGAATGAAGAATCACATTTCTTGGTAGAATCATGCAGGATTGAAATTTTTGATGGGTTTTTACTCCTCTCAACAGCCCAAACAAGTTTCTAAAAGGATGAGTTTGCAACTACTTTACTTTTGGAGAAAATTCAAAACATTCATTATTCAATAGGGCCCAAACTATCAAAAACCAGCGGTTTCAATGAACACACATTTCTTGGTAGAATCATGCAAGACTGAAATTTTTGATGTTTTTCTACTCCTCTCATGAGCCCAAACAAGTCTCTAAAAGCATGAGTTTGCAACTACTTTACTTTTGGAGAAAATTCAAAACATTCAATATTCAATAGAGCCCAATAGAAAAAATGAGGTTTTGAATGAAGAATCACATTTCTTGGTAGAATCATGCAAGATTGAAATTTTTGATGGTTTTTTACTCCTCTCAACAGCCCAAACAAGTTTCTAAAAGGATGAGTTTGCAACTACTTTACTTTTGGAGAAAATTCAAAACATTCATTATTCAATAGGGCCCAAACTGTCAAAAACCAGCGGTTTGAATGAACACACATTTCTTGGTAGAATCATGCAGGACTGAAATTTTTGATGTTTTTCTACTCCTCTCATGAGCCCAAACAAGTCTCTAAAAGCATGAGTTTGCAACTACTTTACTTTTGGAGAAAATTCAAAACATTCATTATTCAATAGAGCCCAATAGCAAAAATCAGGTTTTGAATGAAGAATCATATTTCTTGGTAGAATCATGCAGGATTGAAATTTTTGATGGTTTTTTACTCCTCTCAACAGCCCAAACAAGTTTCTAAAAGGATGAGTTTGCAAATACTTTACTTTTGGAGAAAATTCAAAACATTCATTATTCAATAGGGCCCAAAATATCAAAAACCAGCGGTTTGAATGAACACACATTTCTTGGTAGAATCATGCAGGACTGAAATTTTTGATGTTTTTCTACTCCGCTCATGAGCTCAAACAAGTCTCTAAAAGCATGAGTTTGCAACTACTTTACTTTTGGAGAAAATTCAAAACATTCATTATTCAATAGAGCCCAATAGCAAAAATCAGGTTTTGAATGAAGAATCACATTTCTTGGTAGAATCATGCAGGATTGAAATTTTTGATGGTTTTTTACTCCTCTCAACAGCCCAAACAAGTTTCTAAAAGGATGAGTTTGCAACTACTTTACTTTTGGAGAAAATTCAAAACATTCATTATTCAATAGGGCCCAAAATATCAAAAACCAGCGGTTTGAATGAACACACATTTCTTGGTAGAATCATGCAGGACTGAAATTTTTGATGTTTTTCTACTTCTCTCATGAGCCCAAACAAGTCTCTAAAAGGATGAGTTTGCAACTACTTTACTTTTGGAGAAAATTCAAAACATTCATTATTCAATAGAGCCCAATAGCAAAAATCAGGTTTTGAATGAAGAATCACATTTCTTGGTAGAATCATGCAGGATTGAAATTTTTGATTGTTTTTTACGCCTCTCAACAGCCCAAACAAGTTTCTAAAAGGATGAGTTTGCAACTACTTTACTTTTGGAGAAAATTCAAAACATTCATTATTCAATAGGGCCCAAAATATCAAAAACCAGCGATTTGAATGAACACACATTTCTTGGTAGAATCGTGCAGGACTGAAATTTTTGATGTTTTTCTACTCCTCTCATGAGCCCAAACAAGTCTCTAAAAGGATGAGTTTGCAACTACTTTACTTTTGGAGAAAATTCAAAACATTCATTATTCAATAGAGCCCAATAGCAAAAACCAACGTTTTGAATGAAGAATCACATTTCTTGGTAGAATCATGCAGGATTGAAATTTTTGATGGTTTTTTACTCCTCTCAACAGCCCAAACAAGTTTCTAAAAGGATGAGTTTGCAACTACTTTACTTTTGGAGAAAATTCAAAACATTCATTATTCAATAGGGCCCAAACTATCAAAAACCAGCGGTTTGAATGAACACACATTTCTTGGTAGAATCATGCAGGACTGAAATATTTGATGTTTTTCTACTCCTCTCATGAGCCCAAACAAGTCACTAAAAGCATGAGTTTGCAACTACTTTACTTTTGGAGAAAATTCAAAACATTCATTATTCAATAGAGCCCAATAGCAAAAATCAGGTTTTGAATGAAGAATCACATTTCTTGGTAGAATCATGCAGGATTGAAATTTTTGATGGTTTTTTACTCCTCTCAACAGCCCAAACAAGTTTCTAAAAGGATGAGTTTGCAACTACTTTACTATTGGAGAAAATTCAAAACATTCATTATTCAATAGGGCCCAAAATATCAAAAACCAGCGATTTGAATAAACACACATTTCTTGGTAGAATCGTGCAGGACTGAAATTTTTGATATTTTTCTACTCCTCTCATGAGCCCAAACAAGTCTCTACAAGGATGAGTTTTCAACTACTTTACTTTTGGAGAAAATTCAAAACATTCATTATTCAATAGAGCCCAATAGCAAAAATCAGGTTTTGAATGAAGAATCACATTTCTTGGTAGAATCATGCAGGATTGAAATTTTTGATGGTTTTTTACTCCTCTCAACAGCCCAAACAAGTTTCTAAAAGGATGAGTTTGCAACTACTTTACTTTTGGAGAAAATTTAAAACATTCATTATTCAATAGGGCCCAAACTATCAAAAACTAGCGGTTTGAATGAACACACATTTCTTGGTAGAGTCGTGCAGGACTGAAATTTTTGATGTTTTTCTACTCCTCTCATGAGCCCAAACAAGACTCTAAAAGGATGAGTTTGCAACTACTTTACTTTTGGAGAAAATTCAAAACATTCATTATTCAATAGAGCCGAATAGCAAAAATCAGGTTTTGAATGAAGAATCACATTTCTTGGTAGAATCATGCAGGATTGAAATTTTTGATGGTTTTTTACTCCTCTCAAAAGCCCAAACAAGTTTCTAAAAGGATGAGTTTGCAACTACTTTACTTTTGGAGAAAATTCAAAACATTCATTATTCAATAGGGCCCAAAATATCAAAAACCAGCGATTTGAATAAACACACATTTCTTGGTAGAATCGTGCAGGACTGAAATTTTTGATATTTTTCTACTCCTCTCATGAGCCCAAACAAGTCTCTACAAGGATGAGTTTTCAACTACTTTACTTTTGGAGAAAATTCAAAACATTCATTATTCAATAGAGCCCAATAGCAAAAATCAGGTTTTGAATGAAGAATCACATTTCTTGGTAGAATCATGCAGGATTGAAATTTTTGATGGTTTTTTACTCCTCTCAACAGCCCAAACAAGTTTCTAAAAGGATGAGTTTGCAACTATTTTACTTTTGGAGAAAATTCAAAACATTCATTATTCAATAGGGCCCAAACTATCAAAAACTAGCGGTTTGAATGAACACACATTTCTTGGTAGAGTCGTGCATGACTGAAATTTTTGATGTTTTTCTACTCCTCTCATGAGCCCAAACAAGACTCTAAAAGGATGAGTTTGCAACTACTTTACTTTTGGAGAAAATTCAAAACATTCATTATTCAATAGAGCCCATTAGCAAAAACCAGCGTTTTGAATGAAGAATCACATTTCTTGGTAGAATCATGCAGGATTGAAATTTTTGATGGTTTTTTACTCCTCTCAACAGCCCAAACAATTTTCTAAAAGGATGAGTTTGCAACTACTTTACTTTTGGAGAAAATTCAAAACATTCATTATTCAATAGGGCCCAAAATATCAAAAACCAGCGGTTTGAATGAACACACATTTCTTGGTAGAATCGTGCAGGACTGAAATTTTTGATGTTTTTCTACTCCTCTCATGAGCCCAAACAAGTCTCTAAAAGGATGAGTTTGCAACTACTTTACTTTTGGAGAAAATTCAAAACATTCATTATTCAATAGAACCCAATAGCAAAAATCAGGTTTTGAATGAAGAATCACATTTCTTGGTAGAATCATATCATGCAGGATTGAAATTTTTGATGGTTTTTTACTCCTCTCAACAGCCCAAACAAGTTTCTAAAAGGATGAGTTTGCAACTACTTTACTTTTGGAGAAAATTCAAAACATTCATTATTCAATAGGGCCCAAAATATCAAAAACCAGCGGTTTGAATGAACACACATTTCTTGGTAGAATCATGCAGGACTGAAATTTTTGATGTTTTTCTACTCCTCTCATGAGCCCAAACAAGTCTCTAAAAGGATGAGTTTGCAACTACTTTACTTTTGGAGAAAATTCAAAACATTCATTATTCAATAGAGCCCAATAGCAAAAACCAGCGTTTTGAATGAAGAATCACATTTCTTGGTAGAATCATGCAGGATTGAAATTTTTGATGGGTTTTTACTCCTCTCAACAGCCCAAACAAGTTTCTAAAAGGATGAGTTTGCAACTACTTTACTTTTGGAGAAAATTCAAAACATTCATTATTCAATAGAGCCCAATAGCAAAAATCAGGTTTTGAATGAAGAATCACATTTCTTGGTAGAATCATGCAGGATTGAAATTTTTGATGGTTTTTTACTCCTCTCAACAGCCCAAACAAGTTTCTAAAAGGATGAGTTTGCAACTACTTTACTTTTGGAGAAAATTCAAAACATTCATTATTCAATAGGGCCCAAAATATCAAAAACCAGCGATTTGAATAAACACACATTTCTTGGTAGAATCGTGCAGGACTGAAATTTTTGATATTTTTCTACTCCTCTCATGAGCCCAAACAAGTCTCTACAAGGATGAGTTTTCAACTACTTTACTTTTGGAGAAAATTCAAAACATTCATTATTCAATAGAGCCCAATAGCAAAAATCAGGTTTTGAATGAAGAATCACATTTCTTGGTAGAATCATGCAGGATTGAAATTTTTGATGGTTTTTTACTCCTCTCAACAGCCCAAACAAGTTTCTAAAAGGATGAGTTTGCAACTACTTTACTTTTGGAGAAAATTTAAAACATTCATTATTCAATAGGGCCCAAACTATCAAAAACTAGCGGTTTGAATGAACACACATTTCTTGGTAGAGTCGTGCAGGACTGAAATTTTTGATGTTTTTCTACTCCTCTCATGAGCCCAAACAAGACTCTAAAAGGATGAGTTTGCAACTACTTTACTTTTGGAGAAAATTCAAAACATTCATTATTCAATAGAGCCGAATAGCAAAAATCAGGTTTTGAATGAAGAATCACATTTCTTGGTAGAATCATGCAGGATTGAAATTTTTGATGGTTTTTTACTCCTCTCAAAAGCCCAAACAAGTTTCTAAAAGGATGAGTTTGCAACTACTTTACTTTTGGAGAAAATACAAAACATTCATTATTCAATAGGGCCCAAAATATCAAAAACCAGCGATTTGAATAAACACACATTTCTTGGTAGAATCGTGCAGGACTGAAATTTTTGATATTTTTCTACTCCTCTCATGAGCCCAAACAAGTCTCTACAAGGATGAGTTTTCAACTACTTTACTTTTGGAGAAAATTCAAAACATTCATTATTCAATAGAGCCCAATAGCAAAAATCAGGTTTTGAATGAAGAATCACATTTCTTGGTAGAATCATGCAGGATTGAAATTTTTGATGGTTTTTTACTCCTCTCAACAGCCCAAACAAGTTTCTAAAAGGATGAGTTTGCAACTACTTTACTTTTGGAGAAAATTCAAAACATTCATTATTCAATAGGGCCCAAAATATCAAAAACCAGCGGTTTGAATGAACACATATTTCTTGATAGAATCATGCAGGACTGAAATTTTTGATGTTTTTCTACTCCTCTCATGAGCCCAAACAAGACTCTAAAAGGATGAGTTTGCAATTACTTTACTTTTGGAGAAAATTCAAAACATTCATTATTCAATAGAGCCCATTAGCAAAAACCAGCGTTTTGAATGAAGAATCACATTTCTTGGTAGAATCATGCAGGATTGAAATTTTTGATGGTTTTTTACTCCTCTCAACAGCCCAAACAATTTTCTAATAGGATGAGTTTGCAACTACTTTACTTTTGGAGAAAATTCAAAACATTCATTATTCAATAGGGCCCAAAATATCAAAAACCAGCGGTTTGAATGAACACACATTTCTTGGTAGAATCGTGCAGGACTGAAATTTTTGATGTTTTTCTACTCCTCTCATGAACCCAAACAAGTCTCTAAAAGGATGAGTTTGCAACTACTTTACTTTTGGAGAAAATTCAAAACATTCATTATTCAATAGAACCCAATAGCAAAAATCAGGTTTTGAATGAAGAATCACATTTCTTGGTAGAATCATATCATGCAGGATTGAAATTTTTGATGGTTTTTTACTCCTCTCAACAGCCCAAACAAGTTTCTAAAAGGATGAGTTTGCAACTACTTTACTTTTGGAGAAAATTCAAAACATTCATTATTCAATAGGGCCCAAAATATCAAAAACCGCGGTTTGAATGAACACACATTTCTTGGTAGAATCATGCAGGACTGAAATTTTTGATGTTTTTCTACTCCTCTCATGAGCCCAAACAAGTCTCTAAAAGGATGAGTTTTCAACTACTTTACTTTTGGAGAAAATTCAAAACATTCATTATTCAATAGAGCCCAATAGCAAAAATCAGGTTTTGAATGAAGAATCACATTTCTTGGTAGAATCATGCAGGATTGAAATTTTTGATGGTTTTTTACTCCTCTCAACAGCCCAAACAAGTTTCTAAAAGGATGAGTTTGCAACTACTTTACTTTTGGAGAAAATTCAAAACTTTCATTATTCAATAGGGCCCAAACTATCAAAAACTAGCGGTTTGAATGAACACACATTTCTTGGTAGAGTCGTGCAGGACTGAAATTTTTGATGTTTTTCTACTCCTCTCATGAGCCCAAACAAGACTCTAAAAGGATGAGTTTGCAACTACTTTACTTTTGGAGAAAATTCAAAACATTCATTATTCAATAGAGCCGAATAGCAAAAATCAGGTTTTGAATGAAGAATCACATTTCTTGGTAGAATCATGCAGGATTGAAATTTTTGATGTTTTTTTACTCCTCTCAAAAGCCCAAACAAGTTTCTAAAAGGATGAGTTTGCAACTACTTTACTTTTGGAGAAAATTCAAAACATTCATTATTCAATAGGGCCCAAACTATCAAAAACCAGCGGATTGAATGAACACTCACATTTCTTGGTAGGACCGTGCAGGACTGAAATTTTTGATGTTTTTCTACTCCTCTCATGAGCCCAAACAAGACTCTAAAAGGATGAGTTTGCAATTACTTTACTTTTGGAGAAAATTCAAAACATTCATTATTCAATAGAGCCCATTAGCAAAAACCAGCGTTTTGAATGAAGAATCACATTTCTTGGTAGAATCATGCAGGATTGAAATTTTTGATGGTTTTTTACTCCTCTCAACAGCCCAAACAATTTTCTAATAGGATGAGTTTGCAACTACTTTACTTTTGGAGAAAATTCAAAACATTCATTATTCAATAGGGCCCAAAATATCAAAAACCGCGGTTTGAATGAACACACATTTCTTGGTAGAATCGTGCAGGACTGAAATTTTTGATGTTTTTCTACTCCTCTCATGAGCCCAAACAAGTCTCTAAAAGGATGAGTTTGCAACTACTTTACTTTTGGAGAAAATTCAAAACATTCATTATTCAATAGAACCCAATAGCAAAAATCAGGTTTTGAATGAAGAATCACATTTCTTGGTAGAATCATATCATGCAGGATTGAAATTTTTGATGGTTTTTTACTCCTCTCAACAGCCCAAACAAGTTTCTAAAAGGATGAGTTTGCAACTACTTTACTTTTGGAGAAAATTCAAAACATTCATTATTCAATAGGGCCCAAAATATCAAAAACCGCGGTTTGAATGAACACACATTTCTTGGTAGAATCATGCAGGACTGAAATTTTTGATGTTTTTCTACTCCTCTCATGAGCCCAAACAAGTCTCTAAAAGGATGAGTTTGCAACTACTTTACTTTTGGAGAAAATTCAAAACATTCATTATTCAATAGAGCCTAATAGCAAAAACCAGCGTTTTGAATGAAGAATCACATTTCTTGGTAGAATCATGCAGGATTGAAATTTTTGATGGTTTTTTACTCCTCTCAACAGCCCAAACAAGTTTCTAAAAGGATGAGTTTGCAACTACTTTACTATTGGAGAAAATTCAAAACATTCATTATTCAATAGGGCCCAAACTATCAAAAACCAGCGGTTTGAATGAACACACATTTCTTGGTAGAATCATGCAGGACTGAAATTTTTGATGTTTTTCTACTCCTCTCATGAGTCCAAAACAAGTCTCTAAAAGCATGAGTTTGCAACTACTTTACTTTTGGAGAAAATTCAAAACATTCATTATTCAATAGAGCCCAATAGCAAAAATCAGGTTTTGAATGAAGAATCACATTTCTTGGTAGAATCATGCAGGATTGAAATTTTTGATGGTTTTTTACTTCTCTCAACAGCCCAAACAAGTTTCTAAAAGGATGAGTTTGCAACTACTTTACTTTTGGAGAAAATTCAAAACATTCATTTTTCAAAAGGGCCCAAAATATCAAAAACCAGCGGTTTGAATGAACACACATTTCTTGGTAGAATCGTGCAGGACTGAAATTTTTGATGTTTTTCTACTCCTCTCATGAGCCCAAACAAGTCTCTAAAAGGATGAGTTTGCAACTACTTTACTTTTGGAGAAAATTCAAAACATTCATTATTCAATAGAGCCCAATAGAAAAAATGAGGTTTTGAATGAAGAATCACATTTCTTGGTAGAATCATGCTGGATTGAAATTTTTGATGGTTTTTTACTCCTCTCAACAGCCCAAACAAGTTTCTAAAAGGATGAGTTTGCAACTACTTTACTTTTGGAGAAAATTCAAAACATTCATTATTCAATAGGGCCCAAAATATCAAAAATCAGCGGTTTGAATGAACACACATTTCTTGGTAGAATCATGCAGGACTGAAATTTTTGATGTTTTTCTACTTCTCTCATGAGCCCAAACAAGTCTCTAAAAGGATGAGTTTGCAACTACTTTACTTTTGGAGAAAATTCAAAACATTCATTATTCAATAGAGCTCAATAGCAAAAACCAGCGTTTTGAATGAAGAATCACATTTCTTGGTAGAATCATGCAGGATTGAAATTTTTGATGGGTTTTTACTCCTCTCAACAGCCCAAACAAGTTTCTAAAAGGATGAGTTTGCAACTACTTTACTTTTGGAGAAAATTCAAAACATTCATTATTCAATAGGGCCCAAACTATCAAAAACCAGCGGTTTCAATGAACACACATTTCTTGGTAGAATCATGCAAGACTGAAATTTTTGATGTTTTTCTACTCCTCTCATGAGCCCAAACAAGTCTCTAAAAGCATGAGTTTGCAACTACTTTACTTTTGGAGAAAATTCAAAACATTCAATATTCAATAGAGCCCAATAGAAAAAATGAGGTTTTGAATGAAGAATCACATTTCTTGGTAGAATCATGCAAGATTGAAATTTTTGATGGTTTTTTACTCCTCTCAACAGCCCAAACAAGTTTCTAAAAGGATGAGTTTGCAACTACTTTACTTTTGGAGAAAATTCAAAACATTCATTATTCAATAGGGCCCAAACTGTCAAAAACCAGCGGTTTGAATGAACACACATTTCTTGGTAGAATCATGCAGGACTGAAATTTTTGATGTTTTTCTACTCCTCTCATGAGCCCAAACAAGTCTCTAAAAGCATGAGTTTGCAACTACTTTACTTTTGGAGAAAATTCAAAACATTCATTATTCAATAGAGCCCAATAGCAAAAATCAGGTTTTGAATGAAGAATCATATTTCTTGGTAGAATCATGCAGGATTGAAATTTTTGATGGTTTTTTACTCCTCTCAACAGCCCAAACAAGTTTCTAAAAGGATGAGTTTGCAAATACTTTACTTTTGGAGAAAATTCAAAACATTCATTATTCAATAGGGCCCAAAATATCAAAAACCAGCGGTTTGAATGAACACACATTTCTTGGTAGAATCATGCAGGACTGAAATTTTTGATGTTTTTCTACTCCGCTCATGAGCTCAAACAAGTCTCTAAAAGCATGAGTTTGCAACTACTTTACTTTTGGAGAAAATTCAAAACATTCATTATTCAATAGAGCCCAATAGCAAAAATCAGGTTTTGAATGAAGAATCACATTTCTTGGTAGAATCATGCAGGATTGAAATTTTTGATGGTTTTTTACTCCTCTCAACAGCCCAAACAAGTTTCTAAAAGGATGAGTTTGCAACTACTTTACTTTTGGAGAAAATTCAAAACATTCATTATTCAATAGGGCCCAAAATATCAAAAACCAGCGGTTTGAATGAACACACATTTCTTGGTAGAATCATGCAGGACTGAAATTTTTGATGTTTTTCTACTTCTCTCATGAGCCCAAACAAGTCTCTAAAAGGATGAGTTTGCAACTACTTTACTTTTGGAGAAAATTCAAAACATTCATTATTCAATAGAGCCCAATAGCAAAAATCAGGTTTTGAATGAAGAATCACATTTCTTGGTAGAATCATGCAGGATTGAAATTTTTGATTGTTTTTTACGCCTCTCAACAGCCCAAACAAGTTTCTAAAAGGATGAGTTTGCAACTACTTTACTTTTGGAGAAAATTCAAAACATTCATTATTCAATAGGGCCCAAAATATCAAAAACCAGCGATTTGAATGAACACACATTTCTTGGTAGAATCGTGCAGGACTGAAATTTTTGATGTTTTTCTACTCCTCTCATGAGCCCAAACAAGTCTCTAAAAGGATGAGTTTGCAACTACTTTACTTTTGGAGAAAATTCAAAACATTCATTATTCAATAGAGCCCAATAGCAAAAACCAACGTTTTGAATGAAGAATCACATTTCTTGGTAGAATCATGCAGGATTGAAATTTTTGATGGTTTTTTACTCCTCTCAACAGCCCAAACAAGTTTCTAAAAGGATGAGTTTGCAACTACTTTACTTTTGGAGAAAATTCAAAACATTCATTATTCAATAGGGCCCAAACTATCAAAAACCAGCGGTTTGAATGAACACACATTTCTTGGTAGAATCATGCAGGACTGAAATATTTGATGTTTTTCTACTCCTCTCATGAGCCCAAACAAGTCACTAAAAGCATGAGTTTGCAACTACTTTACTTTTGGAGAAAATTCAAAACATTCATTATTCAATAGAGCCCAATAGCAAAAATCAGGTTTTGAATGAAGAATCACATTTCTTGGTAGAATCATGCAGGATTGAAATTTTTGATGGTTTTTTACTCCTCTCAACAGCCCAAACAAGTTTCTAAAAGGATGAGTTTGCAACTACTTTACTTTTGGAGAAAATTCAAAACATTCATTATTCAATAGGGCCCAAAATATCAAAAACCAGCGATTTGAATAAACACACATTTCTTGGTAGAATCGTGCAGGACTGAAATTTTTGATATTTTTCTACTCCTCTCATGAGCCCAAACAAGTCTCTACAAGGATGAGTTTTCAACTACTTTACTTTTGGAGAAAATTCAAAACATTCATTATTCAATAGAGCCCAATAGCAAAAATCAGGTTTTGAATGAAGAATCACATTTCTTGGTAGAATCATGCAGGATTGAAATTTTTGATGGTTTTTTACTCCTCTCAACAGCCCAAACAAGTTTCTAAAAGGATGAGTTTGCAACTACTTTACTTTTGGAGAAAATTTAAAACATTCATTATTCAATAGGGCCCAAACTATCAAAAACTAGCGGTTTGAATGAACACACATTTCTTGGTAGAGTCGTGCAGGACTGAAATTTTTGATGTTTTTCTACTCCTCTCATGAGCCCAAACAAGACTCTAAAAGGATGAGTTTGCAACTACTTTACTTTTGGAGAAAATTCAAAACATTCATTATTCAATAGAGCCGAATAGCAAAAATCAGGTTTTGAATGAAGAATCACATTTCTTGGTAGAATCATGCAGGATTGAAATTTTTGATGGTTTTTTACTCCTCTCAAAAGCCCAAACAAGTTTCTAAAAGGATGAGTTTGCAACTACTTTACTTTTGGAGAAAATTCAAAACATTCATTATTCAATAGGGCCCAAAATATCAAAAACCAGCGATTTGAATAAACACACATTTCTTGGTAGAATCGTGCAGGACTGAAATTTTTGATATTTTTCTACTCCTCTCATGAGCCCAAACAAGTCTCTACAAGGATGAGTTTTCAACTACTTTACTTTTGGAGAAAATTCAAAACATTCATTATTCAATAGAGCCCAATAGCAAAAATCAGGTTTTGAATGAAGAATCACATTTCTTGGTAGAATCATGCAGGATTGAAATTTTTGATGGTTTTTTACTCCTCTCAACAGCCCAAACAAGTTTCTAAAAGGATGAGTTTGCAACTATTTTACTTTTGGAGAAAATTCAAAACATTCATTATTCAATAGGGCCCAAACTATCAAAAACTAGCGGTTTGAATGAACACACATTTCTTGGTAGAGTCGTGCATGACTGAAATTTTTGATGTTTTTCTACTCCTCTCATGAGCCCAAACAAGACTCTAAAAGGATGAGTTTGCAACTACTTTACTTTTGGAGAAAATTCAAAACATTCATTATTCAATAGAGCCCATTAGCAAAAACCAGCGTTTTGAATGAAGAATCACATTTCTTGGTAGAATCATGCAGGATTGAAATTTTTGATGGTTTTTTACTCCTCTCAACAGCCCAAACAATTTTCTAAAAGGATGAGTTTGCAACTACTTTACTTTTGGAGAAAATTCAAAACATTCATTATTCAATAGGGCCCAAAATATCAAAAACCAGCGGTTTGAATGAACACACATTTCTTGGTAGAATCGTGCAGGACTGAAATTTTTGATGTTTTTCTACTCCTCTCATGAGCCCAAACAAGTCTCTAAAAGGATGAGTTTGCAACTACTTTACTTTTGGAGAAAATTCAAAACATTCATTATTCAATAGAACCCAATAGCAAAAATCAGGTTTTGAATGAAGAATCACATTTCTTGGTAGAATCATATCATGCAGGATTGAAATTTTTGATGGTTTTTTACTCCTCTCAACAGCCCAAACAAGTTTCTAAAAGGATGAGTTTGCAACTACTTTACTTTTGGAGAAAATTCAAAACATTCATTATTCAATAGGGCCCAAAATATCAAAAACCAGCGGTTTGAATGAACACACATTTCTTGGTAGAATCATGCAGGACTGAAATTTTTGATGTTTTTCTACTCCTCTCATGAGCCCAAACAAGTCTCTAAAAGGATGAGTTTGCAACTACTTTACTTTTGGAGAAAATTCAAAACATTCATTATTCAATAGAGCCCAATAGCAAAAACCAGCGTTTTGAATGAAGAATCACATTTCTTGGTAGAATCATGCAGGATTGAAATTTTTGATGGGTTTTTACTCCTCTCAACAGCCCAAACAAGTTTCTAAAAGGATGAGTTTGCAACTACTTTACTTTTGGAGAAAATTCAAAACATTCATTATTCAATAGAGCCCAATAGCAAAAATCAGGTTTTGAATGAAGAATCACATTTCTTGGTAGAATCATGCAGGATTGAAATTTTTGATGGTTTTTTACTCCTCTCAACAGCCCAAACAAGTTTCTAAAAGGATGAGTTTGCAACTACTTTACTTTTGGAGAAAATTCAAAACATTCATTATTCAATAGGGCCCAAAATATCAAAAACCAGCGATTTGAATAAACACACATTTCTTGGTAGAATCGTGCAGGACTGAAATTTTTGATATTTTTCTACTCCTCTCATGAGCCCAAACAAGTCTCTACAAGGATGAGTTTTCAACTACTTTACTTTTGGAGAAAATTCAAAACATTCATTATTCAATAGAGCCCAATAGCAAAAATCAGGTTTTGAATGAAGAATCACATTTCTTGGTAGAATCATGCAGGATTGAAATTTTTGATGGTTTTTTACTCCTCTCAACAGCCCAAACAAGTTTCTAAAAGGATGAGTTTGCAACTACTTTACTTTTGGAGAAAATTTAAAACATTCATTATTCAATAGGGCCCAAACTATCAAAAACTAGCGGTTTGAATGAACACACATTTCTTGGTAGAGTCGTGCAGGACTGAAATTTTTGATGTTTTTCTACTCCTCTCATGAGCCCAAACAAGACTCTAAAAGGATGAGTTTGCAACTACTTTACTTTTGGAGAAAATTCAAAACATTCATTATTCAATAGAGCCGAATAGCAAAAATCAGGTTTTGAATGAAGAATCAAATTTCTTGGTAGAATCATGCAGGATTGAAATTTTTGATGGTTTTTTACTCCTCTCAAAAGCCCAAACAAGTTTCTAAAAGGATGAGTTTGCAACTACTTTACTTTTGGAGAAAATACAAAACATTCATTATTCAATAGGGCCCAAAATATCAAAAACCAGCGATTTGAATAAACACACATTTCTTGGTAGAATCGTGCAGGACTGAAATTTTTGATATTTTTCTACTCCTCTCATGAGCCCAAACAAGTCTCTACAAGGATGAGTTTTCAACTACTTTACTTTTGGAGAAAATTCAAAACATTCATTATTCAATAGAGCCCAATAGCAAAAATCAGGTTTTGAATGAAGAATCACATTTCTTGGTAGAATCATGCAGGATTGAAATTTTTGATGGTTTTTTACTCCTCTCAACAGCCCAAACAAGTTTCTAAAAGGATGAGTTTGCAACTACTTTACTTTTGGAGAAAATTCAAAACATTCATTATTCAATAGGGCCCAAAATATCAAAAACCAGCGGTTTGAATGAACACATATTTCTTGATAGAATCATGCAGGACTGAAATTTTTGATGTTTTTCTACTCCTCTCATGAGCTCAAACAAGTCTCTAAAAGCATGAGTTTGCAACTACTTTACTTTTGGAGAAAATTCAAAACATTCATTATTCAATAGAGCCCAATAGCAAAAATCAGGTTTTGAATGAAGAATCACATTTCTTGGTAGAATCATGCTGGATTGAAATTTTTGATGGTTTTTTACTCCTCTCAACAGCCCAAACAAGTTTCTAAAAGGATGAGTTTGCAACTACTTTACTTTTGGAGAAAATTCAAAACATTCATTATTCAATAGGGCCCAAAATATCAAAAATCAGCGGTTTGAATGAACACACATTTCTTGGTAGAATCATGCAGGACTGAAATTTTTGATGTTTTTCTACTTCTCTCATGAGCCCAAACAAGTCTCTAAAAGGATGAGTTTGCAACTACTTTACTTTTGGAGAAAATTCAAAACATTCATTATTCAATAGAGCTCAATAGCAAAAACCAGCGTTTTGAATGAAGAATCACATTTCTTGGTAGAATCATGCAGGATTGAAATTTTTGATGGGTTTTTACTCCTCTCAACAGCCCAAACAAGTTTCTAAAAGGATGAGTTTGCAACTACTTTACTTTTGGAGAAAATTCAAAACATTCATTATTCAATAGGGCCCAAACTATCAAAAACCAGCGGTTTCAATGAACACACATTTCTTGGTAGAATCATGCAAGACTGAAATTTTTGATGTTTTTCTACTCCTCTCATGAGCCCAAACAAGTCTCTAAAAGCATGAGTTTGCAACTACTTTACTTTTGGAGAAAATTCAAAACATTCAATATTCAATAGAGCCCAATAGAAAAAATGAGGTTTTGAATGAAGAATCACATTTCTTGGTAGAATCATGCAAGATTGAAATTTTTGATGGTTTTTTACTCCTCTCAACAGCCCAAACAAGTTTCTAAAAGGATGAGTTTGCAACTACTTTACTTTTGGAGAAAATTCAAAACATTCATTATTCAATAGGGCCCAAACTGTCAAAAACCAGCGGTTTGAATGAACACACATTTCTTGGTAGAATCATGCAGGACTGAAATTTTTGATGTTTTTCTACTCCTCTCATGAGCCCAAACAAGTCTCTAAAAGCATGAGTTTGCAACTACTTTACTTTTGGAGAAAATTCAAAACATTCATTATTCAATAGAGCCCAATAGCAAAAATCAGGTTTTGAATGAAGAATCATATTTCTTGGTAGAATCATGCAGGATTGAAATTTTTGATGGTTTTTTACTCCTCTCAACAGCCCAAACAAGTTTCTAAAAGGATGAGTTTGCAAATACTTTACTTTTGGAGAAAATTCAAAACATTCATTATTCAATAGGGCCCAAAATATCAAAAACCAGCGGTTTGAATGAACACACATTTCTTGGTAGAATCATGCAGGACTGAAATTTTTGATGTTTTTCTACTCCGCTCATGAGCTCAAACAAGTCTCTAAAAGCATGAGTTTGCAACTACTTTACTTTTGGAGAAAATTCAAAACATTCATTATTCAATAGAGCCCAATAGCAAAAATCAGGTTTTGAATGAAGAATCACATTTCTTGGTAGAATCATGCAGGATTGAAATTTTTGATGGTTTTTTACTCCTCTCAACAGCCCAAACAAGTTTCTAAAAGGATGAGTTTGCAACTACTTTACTTTTGGAGAAAATTCAAAACATTCATTATTCAATAGGGCCCAAAATATCAAAAACCAGCGGTTTGAATGAACACACATTTCTTGGTAGAATCATGCAGGACTGAAATTTTTGATGTTTTTCTACTTCACTCATGAAACCAAACAAGTCTCTAAAAGGATGAGTTTGCAACTACTTTACTTTTGGAGAAAATTCAAAACATTCATTATTCAATAGAGCGCAATAGCAAAAACCAGCGTTTTGAATGAAGAATCACATTTCTTGGTAGAATCATGCAGGATTGAAATTTTTGATGGGTTTTTACTCCTCTCAACAGCCCAAACAAGTTTCTAAAAGGATGAGTTTGCAACTACTTTACTTTTGGAGAAAATTCAAAACATTCATTATTCAATAGGGCCCAAACTATCAAAAACCAGCGGTTTTAATGAACACACATTTCTTGGTAGAATCATGCAAGACTGAAATTTTTGATGTTTTTCTACTCCTCTCATGAGCCCAAACAAGTCTCTAAAAGCATGAGTTTGCAACTACTTTACTTTTGGAGAAAATTCAAAACATTCATTATTCAATAGGGCCCAAAATATCAAAAACCAGCGATTTGAATGAACACACATTTCTTGGTAGAATCGTGCAGGAATGAAATTTTTGATGTTTTTCTACTCCTCTCATGAGCCCAAACAAGTCTCTAAAAGGATGAGTTTGCAACTACTTTACTTTTGGAGAAAATTCAAGACATTCATTATTCAATAGAGCCCAATAGCAAAAACCAACGTTTTGAATGAAGAATCACATTTCTTGGTAGAATCATGCAGGATTGAAATTTTTGATGGTTTTTTACTCCTCTCAACAGCCCAAACAAGTTTCTAAAAGGATGAGTTTGCAACTACTTTACTTTTGGAGAAAATTCAAAACATTCATTATTCAATAGGGCCCAAACTATCAAAAACCAGCGGTTTGAATGAACACACATTTCTTGGTAGAATCATGCAGGACTGAAATATTTGATGTTTTTCTACTCCTCTCATGAGCCCAAACAAGTCACTAAAAGCATGAGTTTGCAACTACTTTACTTTTGGAGAAAATTCAAAACATTCATTATTCAATAGAGCCCAATAGCAAAAATCAGGTTTTGAATGAAGAATCACATTTCTTGGTAGAATCATGCAGGATTGAAATTTTTGATGGTTTTTTACTCCTCTCAACAGCCCAAACAAGTTTCTAAAAGGATGAGTTTGCAACTACTTTACTTTTGGAGAAAATTCAAAACATTCATTATTCAATAGGGCCCAAAATATCAAAAACCAGCGATTTGAATAAACACACATTTCTTGGTAGAATCGTGCAGGACTGAAATTTGTGATATTTTTCTACTCCTCTCATGAGCCCAAACAAGTCTCTACAAGGATGAGTTTTCAACTACTTTACTTTTGGAGAAAATTCAAAACATTCATTATTCAATAGAGCCCAATAGCAAAAATCAGGTTTTGAATGAAGAATCACATTTCTTGGTAGAATCATGCAGGATTGAAATTTTTGATGGTTTTTTACTCCTCTCAACAGCCCAAACAAGTTTCTAAAAGGATGAGTTTTCAACTACTTTACTTTTGGAGAAAATTTAAAACATTCATTATTCAATAGGGCCCAAACTATCAAAAACTAGCGGTTTGAATGAACACACATTTCTTGGTAGAGTCGTGCAGGACTGAAATTTTTGATGTTTTTCTACTCCTCTCATGAGCCCAAACAAGACTCTAAAAGGATGAGTTTGCAACTACTTTACTTTTGGAGAAAATTCAAAACATTCATTATTCAATAGAGCCGAATAGCAAAAATCAGGTTTTGAATGAAGAATCACATTTCTTGGTAGAATCATGCAGGATTGAAATTTTTGATGGTTTTTTACTCCTCTCAAAAGCCCAAACAAGTTTCTAAAAGGATGAGTTTGCAACTACTTTACTTTTGGAGAAAATTCAAAACATTCATTATTCAATAGGGCCCAAAATATCAAAAACCAGCGATTTGAATAAACACACATTTCTTGGTAGAATCGTGCAGGACTGAAATTTTTGATATTTTTCTACTCCTCTCATGAGCCCAAACAAGTCTCTACAAGGATGAGTTTTCAACTACTTTACTTTTGGAGAAAATTCAAAACATTCATTATTCAATAGAGCCCAATAGCAAAAATCAGGTTTTGAATGAAGAATCACATTTCTTGGTAGAATCATGCAGGATTGAAATTTTTGATGGTTTTTTACTCCTCTCAACAGCCCAAACAAGTTTCTAAAAGGATGAGTTTGCAACTACTTTACTTTTGGAGAAAATTCAAAACATTCATTATTCAATAGGGCCCAAACTATCAAAAACTAGCGGTTTGAATGAACACACATTTCTTGGTAGAGTCGTGCAGGACTGAAATTTTTGATGTTGTTCTACTCCTCTCATGAGCCCAAACAAGTCTCTAAAAGGATGAGTTTGCAACTACTTTACTTTTGGAGAAAATTCAAAACATTCATTATTCAATAGAGCCTAATAGCAAAAACCAGCGTTTTGAATGAAGAATCACATTTCTTGGTAGAATCATGCAGGATTGAAATTTTTGATGGTTTTTTACTCCTCTCAACAGCCCAAACAAGTTTCTAAAAGGATGAGTTTGCAACTACTTTACTATTGGAGAAAATTCAAAACATTCATTATTCAATAGGGCCCAAACTATCAAAAACCAGCGGTTTGAATGAACACACATTTCTTGGTAGAATCATGCAGGACTGAAATTTTTGATGTTTTTCTACTCCTCTCATGAGTCCAAAACAAGTCTCTAAAAGCATGAGTTTGCAACTACTTTACTTTTGGAGAAAATTCAAAACATTCATTATTCAATAGAGCCCAATAGCAAAAATCAGGTTTTGAATGAAGAATCACATTTCTTGGTAGAATCATGCAGGATTGAAATTTTTGATGGTTTTTTACTTCTCTCAACAGCCCAAACAAGTTTCTAAAAGGATGAGTTTGCAACTACTTTACTTTTGGAGAAAATTCAAAACATTCATTTTTCAAAAGGGCCCAAAATATCAAAAACCAGCGGTTTGAATGAACACACATTTCTTGGTAGAATCGTGCAGGACTGAAATTTTTGATGTTTTTCTACTCCTCTCATGAGCCCAAACAAGTCTCTAAAAGGATGAGTTTGCAACTACTTTACTTTTGGAGAAAATTCAAAACATTCATTATTCAATAGAGCCCAATAGAAAAAATGAGGTTTTGAATGAAGAATCACATTTCTTGGTAGAATCATGCAAGATTGAAATTTTTGATGGTTTTTTACTCCTCTCAACAGCCCAAACAAGTTTCTAAAAGGATGAGTTTGCAACTACCTTACTTTTGGAGAAAATTCAAAACATTCATTATTCAATAGGGCCCAAACTATCAAAAACCAGCGGTTTCAATGAACACACATTTCTTGGTAGAATCATGCAAGACTGAAATTTTTGATGTTTTTCTACTCCTCTCATGAGCCCAAACAAGTCTCTAAAAGGATGAGTTTGCAACTACTTTACTTTTGGAGAAAATTCAAAACATTCATTATTCAATAGAGCGCAATAGCAAAAACCAGCGTTTTGAATGAAGAATCACATTTCTTGGTAGAATCATGCAGGATTGAAATTTTTGATGGTTTTTTACTCCTCTCAACAGCCCAAACAAGTTTCTAAAAGGATGAGTTTGCAACTACTTTACTTTTGGAGAAAATTCAAAACATTCATTATTCAATAGAGCTCAATAGCAAAAACCAGCGTTTTGAATGAAGAATCACATTTCTTGGTAGAATCATGCAGGATTGAAATTTTTGATGGTTTTTTACTCCTCTCAACAGCCCAAACAAGTTTCTAAAAGGATGAGTTTGCAACTACTTTACTTTTGGAGAAAATTCAAAACATTCATTATTCAATAGGGCCCAAACTATCAAAAACCAGCGGTTTCAATGAACACACATTTCTTGGTAGAATCATGCAAGACTGAAATTTTTGATGTTTTTCTACTCCTCTCATGAGCCCAAACAAGTCTCTAAAAGGATGAGTTTGCAACTACTTTACTTTTGGAGAAAATTCAAAACATTCATTATTCAATAGAGCGCAATAGCAAAAACCAGCGTTTTGAATGAAGAATCACATTTCTTGGTAGAATCATGCAGGATTGAAATTTTTGATGGGTTTTTACTCCTCTCAACAGCCCAAACAAGTTTCTAAAAGGATGAGTTTGCAACTACTTTACTTTTGGAGAAAATTCAAAACATTCATTATTCAATAGGGCCCAAACTATCAAAAACCAGCGGTTTCAATGAACACACATTTCTTGGTAGAATCATGCAAGACTGAAATTTTTGATGTTTTTCTACTCCTCTCATGAGCCCAAACAAGTCTCTAAAAGCATGAGTTTGCAACTACTTTACTTTTGGAGAAAATTCAAAACATTCATTATTCAATAGAGCCCAATAGCAAAAATCAGGTTTTGAATGAAGAATCACATTTCTTGGTAGAATCATGCAGGATTGAAATTTTTGATTGTTTTTTACGCCTCTCAACAGCCCAAACAAGTTTCTAAAAGGATGAGTTTGCAACTACTTTACTTTTGGAGAAAATTCAAAACATTCATTATTCAATAGGGCCCAAAATATCAAAAACCAGCGATTTGAATGAACACACATTTCTTGGTAGAATCGTGCAGGACTGAAATTTTTGATGTTTTTCTACTCCTCTCATGAGCCCAAACAAGTCTCTAAAAGGATGAGTTTGCAACTACTTTACTTTTGGAGAAAATTCAAAACATTCATTATTCAATAGAGCCCAATAGCAAAAACCAACGTTTTGAATGAAGAATCACATTTCTTGGTAGAATCATGCAGGATTGAAATTTTTGATGGTTTTTTACTCCTCTCAACAGCCCAAACAAGTTTCTAAAAGGATGAGTTTGCAACTACTTTACTTTTGGAGAAAATTCAAAACATTCATTATTCAATAGGGCCCAAACTATCAAAAACCAGCGGTTTGAATGAACACACATTTCTTGGTAGAATCATGCAGGACTGAAATATTTGATGTTTTTCTACTCCTCTCATGAGCCCAAACAAGTCACTAAAAGCATGAGTTTGCAACTACTTTACTTTTGGAGAAAATTCAAAACATTCATTATTCAATAGAGCCCAATAGCAAAAATCAGGTTTTGAATGAAGAATCACATTTCTTGGTAGAATCATGCAGGATTGAAATTTTTGATGGTTTTTTACTCCTCTCAACAGCCCAAACAAGTTTCTAAAAGGATGAGTTTGCAACTACTTTACTTTTGGAGAAAATTCAAAACATTCATTATTCAATAGGGCCCAAAATATCAAAAACCAGCGATTTGAATAAACACACATTTCTTGGTAGAATCGTGCAGGACTGAAATTTTTGATATTTTTCTACTCCTCTCATGAGCCCAAACAAGTCTCTACAAGGATGAGTTTTCAACTACTTTACTTTTGGAGAAAATTCAAAACATTCATTATTCAATAGAGCCCAATAGCAAAAATCAGGTTTTGAATGAAGAATCACATTTCTTGGTAGAATCATGCAGGATTGAAATTTTTGATGGTTTTTTACTCCTCTCAACAGCCCAAACAAGTTTCTAAAAGGATGAGTTTGCAACTACTTTACTTTTGGAGAAAATTTAAAACATTCATTATTCAATAGGGCCCAAACTATCAAAAATTAGCGGTTTGAATGAACACACATTTCTTGGTAGAGTCGTGCAGGACTGAAATTTTTGATGTTTTTCTACTCCTCTCATGAGCCCAAACAAGACTCTAAAAGGATGAGTTTGCAACTACTTTACTTTTGGAGAAAATTCAAAACATTCATTATTCAATAGAGCCGAATAGCAAAAATCAGGTTTTGAATGAAGAATCACATTTCTTGGTAGAATCATGCAGGATTGAAATTTTTGATGGTTTTTTACTCCTCTCAAAAGCCCAAACAAGTTTCTAAAAGGATGAGTTTGCAACTACTTTACTTTTGGAGAAAATTCAAAACATTCATTATTCAATAGAGCTCAATAGCAAAAACCAGCGTTTTGAATGAAGAATCACATTTCTTGGTAGAATCATGCAGGATTGAAATTTTTGATGGTTTTTTACTCCTCTCAACAGCCCAAACAAGTTTCTAAAAGGATGAGTTTGCAACTACTTTACTTTTGGAGAAAATTCAAAACATTCATTATTCAATAGGGCCCAAACTATCAAAAACCAGCGGTTTCAATGAACACACATTTCTTGGTAGAATCATGCAAGACTGAAATTTTTGAAGTTTTTCTACTCCTCTCATGAGCCCAAACAAGTCTCTAAAAGGATGAGTTTGCAACTACTTTACTTTTGGAGAAAATTCAAAACATTCATTATTCAATAGAGCGCAATAGCAAAAACCAGCGTTTTGAATGAAGAATCACATTTCTTGGTAGAATCATGCAGGATTGAAATTTTTGATGGGTTTTTACTCCTCTCAACAGCCCAAACAAGTTTCTAAAAGGATGAGTTTGCAACTACTTTACTTTTGGAGAAAATTCAAAACATTCATTATTCAATAGGGCCCAAACTATCAAAAACCAGCGGTTTCAATGAACACACATTTCTTGGTAGAATCATGCAAGACTGAAATTTTTGATGTTTTTCTACTCCTCTCATGAGCCCAAACAAGTCTCTAAAAGCATGAGTTTGCAACTACTTTACTTTTGGAGAAAATTCAAAACATTCATTATTCAATAGAGCCCAATAGCAAAAATCAGGTTTTGAATGAAGAATCACATTTCTTGGTAGAATCATGCAGGATTGAAATTTTTGATTGTTTTTTACGCCTCTCAACAGCCCAAACAAGTTTCTAAAAGGATGAGTTTGCAACTACTTTACTTTTGGAGAAAATTCAAAACATTCATTATTCAATAGGGCCCAAAATATCAAAAACCAGCGATTTGAATGAACACACATTTCTTGGTAGAATCGTGCAGGACTGAAATTTTTGATGTTTTTCTACTCCTCTCATGAGCCCAAACAAGTCTCTAAAAGGATGAGTTTGCAACTACTTTACTTTTGGAGAAAATTCAAAACATTCATTATTCAAAAGAGCCCAATAGCAAAAACCAACGTTTTGAATGAAGAATCACATTTCTTGGTAGAATCATGCAGGATTGAAATTTTTGATGGTTTTTTACTCCTCTCAACAGCCCAAACAAGTTTCTAAAAGGATGAGTTTGCAACTACTTTACTTTTGGAGAAAATTCAAAACATTCATTATTCAATAGGGCCCAAACTATCAAAAACCAGCGGTTTGAATGAACACACATTTCTTGGTAGAATCATGCAGGACTGAAATATTTGATGTTTTTCTACTCCTCTCATGAGCCCAAACAAGTCACTAAAAGCATGAGTTTGCAACTACTTTACTTTTGGAGAAAATTCAAAACATTCATTATTCAATAGAGCCCAATAGCAAAAATCAGGTTTTGAATGAAGAATCACATTTCTTGGTAGAATCATGCAGGATTGAAATTTTTGATGGTTTTTTACTCCTCTCAACAGCCCAAACAAGTTTCTAAAAGGATGAGTTTGCAACTACTTTACTTTTGGAGAAAATTCAAAACATTCATTATTCAATAGGGCCCAAAATATCAAAAACCAGCGATTTGAATAAACACACATTTCTTGGTAGAATCGTGCAGGACTGAAATTTTTGATATTTTTCTACTCCTCTCATGAGCCCAAACAAGTCTCTACAAGGATGAGTTTTCAACTACTTTACTTTTGGAGAAAATTCAAAACATTCATTATTCAATAGAGCCCAATAGCAAAAATCAGGTTTTGAATGAAGAATCACATTTCTTGGTAGAATCATGCAGGATTGAAATTTTTGATGGTTTTTTACTCCTCTCAACAGCCCAAACAAGTTTCTAAAAGGATGAGTTTGCAACTACTTTACTTTTGGAGAAAATTTAAAACATTCATTATTCAATAGGGCCCAAACTATCAAAAACTAGCGGTTTGAATGAACACACATTTCTTGGTAGAGTCGTGCAGGACTGAAATTTTTGATGTTTTTCTACTCCTCTCATGAGCCCAAACAAGACTCTAAAAGGATGAGTTTGCAACTACTTTACTTTTGGAGAAAATTCAAAACATTCATTATTCAATAGAGCCGAATAGCAAAAATCAGGTTTTGAATGAAGAATCACATTTCTTGGTAGAATCATGCAGGATTGAAATTTTTGATGGTTTTTTACTCCTCTCAAAAGCCCAAACAAGTTTCTAAAAGGATGAGTTTGCAACTACTTTTCTTTTGGAGAAAATTCAAAACATTCATTATTCAATAGGGCCCAAAATATCAAAAACCAGCGATTTGAATAAACACACATTTCTTGGTAGAATCGTGCAGGACTGAAATTTTTGATATTTTTCTACTCCTCTCATGAGCCCAAACAAGTCTCTACAAGGATGAGTTTTCAACTACTTTACTTTTGGAGAAAATTCAAAACATTCATTATTCAATAGAGCCCAATAGCAAAAATCAGGTTTTGAATGAAGAATCACATTTCTTGGTAGAATCATGCAGGATTTAAATTTTTGATGGTTTTTTACTCCTCTCAACAGCCCAAACAAGTTTCTAAAAGGATGAGTTTGCAACTACTTTACTTTTGGAGAAAATTCAAAACATTCATTATTCAATAGGGCCCAAACTATCAAAAACTAGCGGTTTGAATGAACACACATTTCTTGGTAGAGTCGTGCAGGACTGAAATTTTTGATGTTTTTCTACTCCTCTCATGAGCCCAAACAAGACTCTAAAAGGATGAGTTTGCAACTACTTTACTTTTGGAGAAAATTCAAAACATTCATTATTCAATAGAGCCCATTAGCAAAAACCAGCGTTTTGAATGAAGAATCACATTTCTTGGTAGAATCATGCAGGATTGAAATTTTTGATGGTTTTTTACTCCTCTCAACAGCCCAAACAATTTTCTAAAAGGATGAGTTTGCAACTACTTTACTTTTGGAGAAAATTCAAAACATTCATTATTCAATAGGGCCCAAAATATCAAAAACCAGCGGTTTGAATGAACACACATTTCTTGGTAGAATCGTGCAGGACTGAAATTTTTGATGTTTTTCTACTCCTCTCATGAGCCCAAACAAGTCTCTAAAAGGATGAGTTTGCAACTACTTTACTTTTGGAGAAAATTCAAAACATTCATTATTCAATAGAACCCAATAGCAAAAATCAGGTTTTGAATGAAGAATCACATTTCTTGGTAGAATCGTATCATGCAGGATTGAAATTTTTGATGGTTTTTTACTCCTCTCAACAGCCCAAACAAGTTTCTAAAAGGATGAGTTTGCAACTACTTTACTTTTGGAGAAAATTCAAAACATTCATTATTCAATAGGGCCCAAAATATCAAAAACCAGCGGTTTGAATGAACACACATTTCTTGGTAGAATCATGCAGGACTGAAATTTTTGATGTTTTTCTACTCCTCTCATGAGCCCAAACAAGTCTCTAAAAGGATGAGTTTGCAACTACTTTACTTTTGGAGAAAATTCAAAACATTCATTATTCAATAGAGCCCAATAGCAAAAACCAGCGTTTTGAATGAAGAATCACATTTCTTGGTAGAATCATGCAGGATTGAAATTTTTGATGGGTTTTTACTCCTCTCAACAGCCCAAACAAGTTTCTAAAAGGATGAGTTTGCAACTACTTTACTTTTGGAGAAAATTCAAAACATTCATTATTCAATAGAGCCCAATAGCAAAAATCAGGTTTTGAATGAAGAATCACATTTCTTGGTAGAATCATGCAGGATTGAAATTTTTGATGGTTTTTTACTCCTCTCAACAGCCCAAACAAGTTTCTAAAAGGATGAGTTTGCAACTACTTTACTTTTGGAGAAAATTCAAAACATTCATTATTCAATAGGGCCCAAAATATCAAAAACCAGCGATTTGAATAAACACACATTTCTTGGTAGAATCGTGCAGGACTGAAATTTTTGATATTTTTCTACTCCTCTCATGAGCCCAAACAAGTCTCTACAAGGATGAGTTTTCAACTACTTTACTTTTGGAGAAAATTCAAAACATTCATTATTCAATAGAGCCCAATAGCAAAAATCAGGTTTTGAATGAAGAATCACATTTCTTGGTAGAATCATGCAGGATTGAAATTTTTGATGGTTTTTTACTCCTCTCAACAGCCCAAACAAGTTTCTAAAAGGATGAGTTTGCAACTACTTTACTTTTGGAGAAAATTTAAAACATTCATTATTCAATAGGGCCCAAACTATCAAAAACTAGCGGTTTGAATGAACACACATTTCTTGGTAGAGTCGTGCAGGACTGAAATTTTTGATGTTTTTCTACTCCTCTCATGAGCCCAAACAAGACTCTAAAAGGATGAGTTTGCAACTACTTTACTTTTGGAGAAAATTCAAAACATTCATTATTCAATAGAGCCGAATAGCAAAAATCAGGTTTTGAATGAAGAATCACATTTCTTGGTAGAATCATGCAGGATTGAAATTTTTGATGGTTTTTTACTCCTCTCAAAAGCCCAAACAAGTTTCTAAAAGGATGAGTTTGCAACTACTTTACTTTTGGAGAAAATACAAAACATTCATTATTCAATAGGGCCCAAAATATCAAAAACCAGCGATTTGAATAAACACACATTTCTTGGTAGAATCGTGCAGGACTGAAATTTTTGATATTTTTCTACTCCTCTCATGAGCCCAAACAAGTCTCAACAAGGATGAGTTTTCAACTACTTTACTTTTGGAGAAAATTCAAAACATTCATTATTCAATAGAGCCCAATAGCAAAAATCAGGTTTTGAATGAAGAATCACATTTCTTGGTAGAATCATGCAGGATTGAAATTTTTGATGGTTTTTTACTCCTCTCAACAGCCCAAACAAGTTTCTAAAAGGATGAGTTTGCAACTACTTTACTTTTGGAGAAAATTCAAAACATTCATTATTCAATAGGGCCCAAAATATCAAAAACCAGCGGTTTGAATGAACACATATTTCTTGATAGAATCATGCAGGACTGAAATTTTTGATGTTTTTCTACTCCTCTCATGAGCTCAAACAAGTCTCTAAAAGCATGAGTTTGCAACTACTTTACTTTTGGAGAAAATTCAAAACATTCATTATTCAATAGAGCCCAATAGCAAAAATCAGGTTTTGAATGAAGAATCACATTTCTTGGTAGAATCATGCTGGATTGAAATTTTTGATGGTTTTTTACTCCTCTCAACAGCCCAAACAAGTTTCTAAAAGGATGAGTTTGCAACTACTTTACTTTTGGAGAAAATTCAAAACATTCATTATTCAATAGGGCCCAAAATATCAAAAATCAGCGGTTTGAGTGAACACACATTTCTTGGTAGAATCATGCAGGACTGAAATTTTTGATGTTTTTCTACTTCTCTCATGAGCCCAAACAAGTCTCTAAAAGGATGAGTTTGCAACTACTTTACTTTTGGAGAAAATTCAAAACATTCATTATTCAATAGAGCTCAATAGCAAAAACCAGCGTTTTGAATGAAGAATCACATTTCTTGGTAGAATCATGCAGGATTGAAATTTTTGATGGGTTTTTACTCCTCTCAACAGCCCAAACAAGTTTCTAAAAGGATGAGTTTGCAACTACTTTACTTTTGGAGAAAATTCAAAACATTCATTATTCAATAGGGCCCAAACTATCAAAAACCAGCGGTTTCAATGAACACACATTTCTTGGTAGAATCATGCAAGACTGAAATTTTTGATGTTTTTCTACTCCTCTCATGAGCCCAAACAAGTCTCTAAAAGCATGAGTTTGCAACTACTTTACTTTTGGAGAAAATTCAAAACATTCAATATTCAATAGAGCCCAATAGAAAAAATGAGGTTTTGAATGAAGAATCACATTTCTTGGTAGAATCATGCAAGATTGAAATTTTTGATGGTTTTTTACTCCTCTCAACAGCCCAAACAAGTTTCTAAAAGGATGAGTTTGCAACTACTTTACTTTTGGAGAAAATTCAAAACATTCATTATTCAATAGGGCCCAAACTGTCAAAAACCAGCGGTTTGAATGAACACACATTTCTTGGTAGAATCATGCAGGACTGAAATTTTTGATGTTTTTCTACTCCTCTCATGAGCCCAAACAAGTCTCTAAAAGCATGAGTTTGCAACTACTTTACTTTTGGAGAAAATTCAAAACATTCATTATTCAATAGAGCCCAATAGCAAAAATCAGGTTTTGAATGAAGAATCATATTTCTTGGTAGAATCATGCAGGATTGAAATTTTTGATGGTTTTTTACTCCTCTCAACAGCCCAAACAAGTTTCTAAAAGGATGAGTTTGCAAATACTTTACTTTTGGAGAAAATTCAAAACATTCATTATTCAATAGGGCCCAAAATATCAAAAACCAGCGGTTTGAATGAACACACATTTCTTGGTAGAATCATGCAGGACTGAAATTTTTGATGTTTTTCTACTCCGCTCATGAGCTCAAACAAGTCTCTAAAAGCATGAGTTTGCAACTACTTTACTTTTGGAGAAAATTCAAAACATTCATTATTCAATAGAGCGCAATAGCAAAAACCAGCGTTTTGAATGAAGAATCACATTTCTTGGTAGAATCATGCAGGATTGAAATTTTTGATGGGTTTTTACTCCTCTCAACAGCCCAAACAAGTTTCTAAAAGGATGAGTTTGCAACTACTTTACTTTTGGAGAAAATTCAAAACATTCATTATTCAATAGGGCCCAAACTATCAAAAACCAGCGGTTTTAATGAACACACATTTCTTGGTAGAATCATGCAAGACTGAAATTTTTGATGTTTTTCTACTCCTCTCATGAGCCCAAACAAGTCTCTAAAAGCATGAGTTTGCAACTACTTTACTTTTGGAGAAAATTCAAAACATTCATTATTCAATAGGGCCCAAAATATCAAAAACCAGCGATTTGAATGAACACACATTTCTTGGTAGAATCGTGCAGGACTGAAATTTTTGATGTTTTTCTACTCCTCTCATGAGCCCAAACAAGTCTCTAAAAGGATGAGTTTGCAACTACTTTACTTTTGGAGAAAATTCAAGACATTCATTATTCAATAGAGCCCAATAGCAAAAACCAACGTTTTGAATGAAGAATCACATTTCTTGGTAGAATCATGCAGGATTGAAATTTTTGATGGTTTTTTACTCCTCTCAACAGCCCAAACAAGTTTCTAAAAGGATGAGTTTGCAACTACTTTACTTTTGGAGAAAATTCAAAACATTCATTATTCAATAGGGCCCAAACTATCAAAAACCAGCGGTTTGAATGAACACACATTTCTTGGTAGAATCATGCAGGACTGAAATATTTGATGTTTTTCTACTCCTCTCATGAGCCCAAACAAGTCACTAAAAGCATGAGTTTGCAACTACTTTACTTTTGGAGAAAATTCAAAACATTCATTATTCAATAGAGCCCAATAGCAAAAATCAGGTTTTGAATGAAGAATCACATTTCTTGGTAGAATCATGCAGGATTGAAATTTTTGATGGTTTTTTACTCCTCTCAACAGCCCAAACAAGTTTCTAAAAGGATGAGTTTGCAACTACTTTACTTTTGGAGAAAATTCAAAACATTCATTATTCAATAGGGCCCAAAATATCAAAAACCAGCGATTTGAATAAACACACATTTCTTGGTAGAATCGTGCAGGACTGAAATTTTTGATATTTTTCTACTCCTCTCATGAGCCCAAACAAGTCTCTACAAGGATGAGTTTTCAACTACTTTACTTTTGGAGAAAATTCAAAACATTCATTATTCAATAGAGCCCAATAGCAAAAATCAGGTTTTGAATGAAGAATCACATTTCTTGGTAGAATCATGCAGGATTGAAATTTTTGATGGTTTTTTACTCCTCTCAACAGCCCAAACAAGTTTCTAAAAGGATGAGTTTGCAACTACTTTACTTTTGGAGAAAATTTAAAACATTCATTATTCAATAGGGCCCAAACTATCAAAAACTAGCGGTTTGAATGAACACACATTTCTTGGTAGAGTCGTGCAGGACTGAAATTTTTGATGTTTTTCTACTCCTCTCATGAGCCCAAACAAGACTCTAAAAGGATGAGTTTGCAACTACTTTACTTTTGGAGAAAATTCAAAACATTCATTATTCAATAGAGCCGAGTAGCAAAAATCAGGTTTTGAATGAAGAATCACATTTCTTGGTAGAATCATGCAGGATTGAAATTTTTGATGGTTTTTTACTCCTCTCAAAAGCCCAAACAAGTTTCTAAAAGGATGAGTTTGCAACTACTTTACTTTTGGAGAAAATTCAAAACATTCATTATTCAATAGGGCCCAAAATATCAAAAACCAGCGATTTGAATAAACACACATTTCTTGGTAGAATCGTGCAGGACTGAAATTTTTGATATTTTTCTACTCCTCTCATGAGCCCAAACAAGTCTCTACAAGGATGAGTTTTCAACTACTTTACTTTTGGAGAAAATTCAAAACATTCATTATTCAATAGAGCCCAATAGCAAAAATCAGGTTTTGAATGAAGAATCACATTTCTTGGTAGAATCATGCAGGATTGAAATTTTTGATGGTTTTTTACTCCTCTCAACAGCCCAAACAAGTTTCTAAAAGGATGAGTTTGCAACTACTTTACTTTTGGAGAAAATTCAAAACATTCATTATTCAATAGAGCTCAATAGCAAAAACCAGCGTTTTGAATGAAGAATCACATTTCTTGGTAGAATCATGCAGGATTGAAATTTTTGATGGTTTTTTACTCCTCTCAACAGCCCAAACAAGTTTCTAAAAGGATGAGTTTGCAACTACTTTACTTTTGGAGAAAATTCAAAACATTCATTATTCAATAGGGCCCAAACTATCAAAAACCAGCGGTTTCAATGAACACACATTTCTTGGTAGAATCATGCAAGACTGAAATTTTTGATGTTTTTCTACTCCTCTCATGAGCCCAAACAAGTCTCTAAAAGGATGAGTTTGCAACTACTTTACTTTTGGAGAAAATTCAAAACATTCATTATTCAATAGAGCGCAATAGCAAAAACCAGCGTTTTGAATGAAGAATCACATTTCTTGGTAGAATCATGCAGGATTGAAATTTTTGATGGGTTTTTACTCCTCTCAACAGCCCAAACAAGTTTCTAAAAGGATGAGTTTGCAACTACTTTACTTTTGGAGAAAATTCAAAACATTCATTATTCAATAGGGCCCAAACTATCAAAAACCAGCGGTTTCAATGAACACACATTTCTTGGTAGAATCGTGCAGGACTGAAATTTTTGATGTTTTTCTACTCCTCTCATGAGCCCAAACAAGTCTCTAAAAGGATGAGTTTGCAACTACTTTACTTTTGGAGAAAATTCAAAACATTCATTATTCAATAGAGCCCAATAGCAAAAATCAGGTTTTGAATGAAGAATCACATTTCTTGGTAGAATCATGCAGGATTGAAATTTTTGATTGTTTTTTACGCCTCTCAACAGCCCAAACAAGTTTCTAAAAGGATGAGTTTGCAACTACTTTACTTTTGGAGAAAATTCAAAACATTCATTATTCAATAGGGCCCAAAATATCAAAAACCAGCGATTTGAATGAACACACATTTCTTGGTAGAATCGTGCAGGACTGAAATTTTTGATGTTTTTCTACTCCTCTCATGAGCCCAAACAAGTCTCTAAAAGGATGAGTTTGCAACTACTTTACTTTTGGAGAAAATTCAAAACATTCATTATTCAATAGAGCCCAATAGCAAAAACCAATGTTTTGAATGAAGAATCACATTTCTTGGTAGAATCATGCAGGATTGAAATTTTTGATGGTTTTTTACTCCTCTCAACAGCCCAAACAAGTTTCTAAAAGGATGAGTTTGCAACTACTTTACTTTTGGAGAAAATTCAAAACATTCATTATTCAATAGGGCCCAAACTATCAAAAACCAGCGGTTTGAATGAACACACATTTCTTGGTAGAATCATGCAGGACTGAAATATTTGATGTTTTTCTACTCCTCTCATGAGCCCAAACAAGTCACTAAAAGCATGAGTTTGCAACTACTTTACTTTTGGAGAAAATTCAAAACATTCATTATTCAATAGAGCCCAATAGCAAAAATCAGGTTTTGAATGAAGAATCACATTTCTTGGTAGAATCATGCAGGATTGAAATTTTTGATGGTTTTTTACTCCTCTCAACAGCCCAAACAAGTTTCTAAAAGGATGAGTTTGCAACTACTTTACTTTTGGAGAAAATTCAAAACATTCATTATTCAATAGGGCCCAAAATATCAAAAACCAGCGATTTGAATAAACACACATTTCTTGGTAGAATCGTGCAGGACTGAAATTTTTGATATTTTTCTACTCCTCTCATGAGCCCAAACAAGTCTCTACAAGGATGAGTTTTCAACTACTTTACTTTTGGAGAAAATTCAAAACATTCATTATTCAATAGAGCCCAATAGCAAAAATCAGGTTTTGAATGAAGAATCACATTTCTTGGTAGAATCATGCAGGATTGAAATTTTTGATGGTTTTTTACTCCTCTCAACAGCCCAAACAAGTTTCTAAAAGGATGAGTTTGCAACTACTTTACTTTTGGAGAAAATTTAAAACATTCATTATTCAATAGGGCCCAAACTATCAAAAACTAGCGGTTTGAATGAACACACATTTCTTGGTAGAGTCGTGCAGGACTGAAATTTTTGATGTTTTTCTACTCCTCTCATGAGCCCAAACAAGACTCTAAAAGGATGAGTTTGCAACTACTTTACTTTTGGAGAAAATTCAAAACATTCATTATTCAATAGAGCCGAATAGCAAAAATCAGGTTTTGAATGAAGAATCACATTTCTTGGTAGAATCATGCAGGATTGAAATTTTTGATGGTTTTTTACTCCTCTCAAAAGCCCAAACAAGTTTCTAAAAGGATGAGTTTGCAACTACTTTACTTTTGGAGAAAATTCAAAACATTCATTATTCAATAGGGCCCAAAATATCAAAAACCAGCGATTTGAATAAACACACATTTCTTGGTAGAATCGTGCAGGACTGAAATTTTTGATATTTTTCTACTCCTCTCATGAGCCCAAACAAGTCTCTACAAGGATGAGTTTTCAACTACTTTACTTTTGGAGAAAATTCAAAACATTCATTATTCAATAGAGCCCAATAGCAAAAATCAGGTTTTGAATGAAGAATCACATTTCTTGGTAGAATCATGCAGGATTTAAATTTTTGATGGTTTTTTACTCCTCTCAACAGCCCAAACAAGTTTCTAAAAGGATGAGTTTGCAACTACTTTACTTTTGGAGAAAATTCAAAACATTCATTATTCAATAGGGCCCAAACTATCAAAAACTAGCGGTTTGAATGAACACACATTTCTTGGTAGAGTCGTGCAGGACTGAAATTTTTGATGTTTTTCTACTCCTCTCATGAGCCCAAACAAGACTCTAAAAGGATGAGTTTGCAACTACTTTACTTTTGGAGAAAATTCAAAACATTCATTATTCAATAGAGCCCATTAGCAAAAACCAGCGTTTTGAATGAAGAATCACATTTCTTGGTAGAATCATGCAGGATTGAAATTTTTGATGGTTTTTTACTCCTCTCAACAGCCCAAACAATTTTCTAAAAGGATGAGTTTGCAACTACTTTACTTTTGGAGAAAATTCAAAACATTCATTATTCAATAGGGCCCAAAATATCAAAAACCAGCGGTTTGAATGAACACACATTTCTTGGTAGAATCGTGCAGGACTGAAATTTTTGATGTTTTTCTACTCCTCTCATGAGCCCAAACAAGTCTCTAAAAGGATGAGTTTGCAACTACTTTACTTTTGGAGAAAATTCAAAACATTCATTATTCAATAGAACCCAATAGCAAAAATCAGGTTTTGAATGAAGAATCACATTTCTTGGTAGAATCATATCATGCAGGATTGAAATTTTTGATGGTTTTTTACTCCTCTCAACAGCCCAAACAAGTTTCTAAAAGGATGAGTTTGCAACTACTTTACTTTTGGAGAAAATTCAAAACATTCATTATTCAATAGGGCCCAAAATATCAAAAACCAGCGGTTTGAATGAACACACATTTCTTGGTAGAATCATGCAGGACTGAAATTTTTGATGTTTTTCTACTCCTCTCATGAGCCCAAACAAGTCTCTAAAAGGATGAGTTTGCAACTACTTTACTTTTGGAGAAAATTCAAAACATTCATTATTCAATAGAGCCCAATAGCAAAAACCAGCGTTTTGAATGAAGAATCACATTTCTTGGTAGAATCATGCAGGATTGAAATTTTTGATGGGTTTTTACTCCTCTCAACAGCCCAAACAAGTTTCTAAAAGGATGAGTTTGCAACTACTTTACTTTTGGAGAAAATTCAAAACATTCATTATTCAATAGAGCCCAATAGCAAAAATCAGGTTTTGAATGAAGAATCACATTTCTTGGTAGAATCATGCAGGATTGAAATTTTTGATGGTTTTTTACTCCTCTCAACAGCCCAAACAAGTTTCTAAAAGGATGAGTTTGCAACTACTTTACTTTTGGAGAAAATTCAAAACATTCATTATTCAATAGGGCCCAAAATATCAAAAACCAGCGATTTGAATAAACACACATTTCTTGGTAGAATCGTGCAGGACTGAAATTTTTGATATTTTTCTACTCCTCTCATGAGCCCAAACAAGTCTCTACAAGGATGAGTTTTCAACTACTTTACTTTTGGAGAAAATTCAAAACATTCATTATTCAATAGAGCCCAATAGCAAAAATCAGGTTTTGAATGAAGAATCACATTTCTTGGTAGAATCATGCAGGATTGAAATTTTTGATGGTTTTTTACTCCTCTCAACAGCCCAAACAAGTTTCTAAAAGGATGAGTTTGCAACTACTTTACTTTTGGAGAAAATTTAAAACATTCATTATTCAATAGGGCCCAAACTATCAAAAACTAGCGGTTTGAATGAACACACATTTCTTGGTAGAGTCGTGCAGGACTGAAATTTTTGATGTTTTTCTACTCCTCTCATGAGCCCAAACAAGACTCTAAAAGGATGAGTTTGCAACTACTTTACTTTTGGAGAAAATTCAAAACATTCATTATTCAATAGAGCCGAATAGCAAAAATCAGGTTTTGAATGAAGAATCACATTTCTTGGTAGAATCATGCAGGATTGAAATTTTTGATGGTTTTTTACTCCTCTCAACAGCCCAAACAAGTTTCTAAAAGGATGAGTTTGCAACTACTTTACTTTTGGAGAAAATTCAAAACATTCATTATTCAATAGGGCCCAAAATATCAAAAACCAGCGGTTTGAATGAACACACATTTCTTGGTAGAATCATGCAGGACTGAAATTTTTGATGTTTTTCTACTCCTCTCATGAGCCCAAACAAGTCTCTAAAAGCATGAGTTTGCAACTACTTTACTTTTGGAGAAAATTCAAAACATTCATTATTCAATAGAGCCCAATAGCAAAAACCAGCGTTTTGAATGAAGAATCACATTTCTTGGTAGAATCATGCAGGATTGAAATTTTTGATGTTTTTTTACTCCTCTCAACAGCAAAAACAAGTTTCTAAAAGGATGAGTTTGCAACTACTTTACTTTTGGAGAAAATTCAAAACATTCATTATTCAATAGGGCCCAAACTATCAAAAACCAGCGGTTTCAATGAACACACATTTCTTGGTAGAATCATGCAGGACTGAAATTTTTGATGTTTTTCTACTCCTCTCATGAGCCCAAACAAGTTTCTAAAAGCATGAGTTTGCAACTACTTTACTTTTGGAGAAAATTCAAAACATTCATTATTCAATAGAGCCCAATAGCAAAAATCAGGTTTTGAATGAAGAATCACATTTCTTGGTAGAATCATGCAGGATTGAAATTTTTGATGGTTTTTTACTCCTCTCAACAGCCCAAACAAGTTTCTAAAAGGATGAGTTTGCAACTACTTTACTTTTGGAGAAAATTCAAAACATTCATTATTCAATCGGGCCCAAAATATCAAAAAACAGCGATTTGAATAAACACACATTTCTTGGTAGAATCGTGCAGGACTGAAATTTTTGATATTTTTCTACTCCTCTCATGAGCCCAAACAAGTCTCTAAAAGGATGAGTTTTCAACTACTTTACTTTTGGAGAAAATTCAAAACATTCATTATTCAATAGAGCCCAATAGCAAAAATCAGGTTTTGAATGAAGAATCACATTTCTTGGTAGAATCATGCAGGATTGAAATTTTTGATGGTTTTTTACTCCTCTCAACAGCCCAAACAAGTTTGTAAAAGGATGAGTTTGCAACTACTTTACTTTTGGAGAAAATTCAAAACTTTCATTATTCAATAGGGCCCAAACTATCAAAAACTAGCGGTTTGAATGAACACACATTTCTTGGTAGAGTCGTGCAGGACTGAAATTTTTGATGTTTTTCTACTACTCTCATGAGCCCAAACAAGACTCTAAAAGAATGAGTTTGCAACTACTTTACTTTTGGAGAAAATTCAAAACATTCATTATTCAATAGAGCCGAATAGCAAAAATCAGGTTTTGAATGAAGAATCACATTTCTTGGTAGAATCATGCAGGATTGAAATTTTTGATGTTTTTTTACTCCTCTCAAAAGCCCAAACAAGTTTATAAAAGGATGAGTTTGCAACTACTTTACTTTTGGAGAAAATTCAAAACATTCATTATTCAATAGGGCCCAAAATATCAAAAACCAGCGGATTGAATGAACACTCACATTTCTTGGTAGAATCGTGCAGGACTGAAATTTTTGATGTTTTTCTACTCCTCTCATGAGCCCAAACACGACTCTAAAAGGATGAGTTTGCAATTACTTTACTTTTGGAGAAAATTCAAAACATTCATTATTCAATAGAGCCCATTAGCAAAAACCAGCGTTTTGAATGAAGAATCACATTTCTTGGTAGAATCATGCAGGATTGAAATTTTTGATGGTTTTTTACTCCTCTCAACAGCCCAAACAATTTTCTAAAAGGATGAGTTTTCAACTACTTTACTTTTGGAGAAAATTCAAAACATTCATTATTCAATAGGGCCCAAAATATCAAAAAACAGCGGTTTGAATGAACACACATTTCTTGGTAGAATCGTGCAGGACTGAAATTTTTGATGTTTTTCTACTCCTCTCATGAGCCCAAACAAGTCTCTAAAAGGATGAGTTTGCAACTACTTTACTTTTGGAGAAAATTCAAAACATTCATTATTCAATAGAGCCCAATAGCAAAAACCAGCGTTTTGAATGAAGAATCACATTTCTTGGTAGAATCATGCAGGATTGAAATTTTTGATGGTTTTTTACTCCTCTCAACAGCCGAAACAAGTTTCTAAAAGGATGAGTTTGCAACTACTTTACTTTTGGAGAAAATTCAAAACATTCATTATTCAATAGGGCCCAAACTATCAAAATACAGCGGTTTGAATGAACACACATTTCTTGGTAGAATCATGCAGGACTGAAATTTTTGATGTTTTTCTACTCCTCTCATGAGCCCAAAACAAGTCTCTAAAAGCATGAGTTTGCAACTACTTTACTTTTGGAGAAAATTCAAAACATTCATTATTCAATAGAGCCCAATAGCAAAAATCAGGTTTTGAATGAAGAATCACATTTCTTGGTAGAATCATGCAGGATTGAAATTTTTGATGGTTTTTTACTTCTCTCAACAGCCCAAACAAGTTTCTAAAAGGATGAGTTTGCAACTACTTTACTTTTGGAGAAAATTCAAAACATTCATTATTCAAAAGGGCCCAAAATATCAAAAACCAGCAGTTTGAATGAACACACATTTCTTGGTAGAATCGTGCAGGACTGAAATTTTTGATGTTTTTCTACTCCTCTCATGAGCCCAAACAAGTCTCTAAAAGGATGTGTTTGCAACTACTTTACTTTTGGAGAAAATTCAAAACATTCATTATTCAATAGAGCCCAATAGAAAAAATGAGGTTTTGAATGAAGAATCACATTTCTTGGTAGAATCATGCAAGATTGAAATTTTTGATGGTTTTTTACTCCTCTCAACAGCCCAAACAAGTTTCTAAAAGGATGAGTTTGCAACTACTTTACTTTTGGAGAAAATTCAAAACATTCATTATTCAATAGGGCCCAAACTATCAAAAACCAGCGGTTTGAATGAACACACATTTCTTGGTAGAATCATGCAGGACTGAAATTTTTGATGTTTTTCTACTCCTCTCATGAGCCCAAACAAGTCTCTAAAAGCATGAGTTTGCAACTACTTTACTTTTGGAGAAAATTCAAAACATTCATTATTCAATAGAGCCCAATAGCAAAAATCAGGTTTTGAATGAAGAATCATATTTCTTGGTAGAATCATGCAGGATTGAAATTTTTGATGGTTTTTTACTCTCAACAGCCCAAACAAGTTTCTAAAAGGATGAGTTTGCAAATACTTTACTTTTGGAGAAAATTCAAAACATTCATTATTCAATAGGGCCCAAAATATCACAAACCAGCGGTTTGAATGAACACACATTTCTTGGTAGAATCATGCAGGACTGAAATTTTTGATGTTTTTCTACTCCTCTCATGAGCTCAAACAAGTCTCTAAAAGCATGAGTTTGCAACTACTTTACTTTTGGAGAAAATTCAAAACATTCATTATTCAATAGAGCCCAATAGCAAAAATCAGGTTTTGAATGAAGAATCACATTTCTTGGTAGAATCATGCAGGATTGAAATTTTTGATGGTTTTTTACTCCTCTCAACAGCCCAAACAAGTTTCTAAAAGGATGAGTTTGCAACTACTTTACTTTTGGAGAAAATTCAAAACATTCATTATTCAATAGGGCCCAAAATATCAAAAACCAGCGGTTTGAATGAACACACATTTCTTGGTAGAATCATGCAGGACTGAAATTTTTGATGTTTTTCTACTTCTCTCATGAGCCCAAACAAGTCTCTAAAAGGATGAGTTTGCAACTACTTTACTTTTGGAGAAAATTCAAAACATTCATTATTCAATAGAGCCCATTAGCAAAAACCAGCGTTTTGAATGAAGAATCACATTTCTTGGTAGAATCATGCAGGATTGAAATTTTTGATGGTTTTTTACTCCTCTCAACAGCCCAAACAAGTTTCTAAAAGGATGAGTTTGCAACTACTTTACTTTTGGAGAAAATTCAAAACATTCATTATTCAATAGGGCCCAAACTATCAAAAACCAGCGGTTTCAATGAACACACATTTCTTGGTAGAATCATGCAGGACTGAAATTTTTGATGTTTTTCTACTCCTCTCATGAGCCCAAACAAGTCTCTAAAAGCATGAGTTTGCAACTACTTTACTTTTGGAGAAAATTCAAAACATTCATTATTCAATAGAGCCCAATAGCAAAAATCAGGTTTTGAATGAAGAATCACATTTCTTGGTAGAATCATGCAGGATTGAAATTTTTGATGGTTTTTTACGCCTGTCAACAGCCCAAACAAGTTTCTAAAAGGATGAGTTTGCAACTACTTTACTTTTGGAGAAAATTCAAAACATTCATTATTCAATAGGGCCCAAAATATCAAAAACCAGCGATTTGAATGAACACACATTTCTTGGTAGAATCGTGCAGGACTGAAATTTTTGATGTTTTTCTACTCCTCTCATGAGCCCAAACAAGTCTCTAAAAGGATGAGTTTGCAACTACTTTACTTTTGGAGAAAATTCAAAACATTCATTATTCAATAGAGCCCAATAGCAAAAATCAGGTTTTGAATGAAGAATCATATTTCTTGGTAGAATCATGCAGGATTGAAATTTTTGATGGTTTTTTACTCCTCTCAACAGCCCAAACAAGTTTCTAAAAGGATGAGTTTGCAACTACTTTACTTTTGGAGAAAATTCAAAACATTCATTATTCAATAGAGCCCAATAGCAAAAATCAGGTTTTGAATGAAGAATCACATTTCTTGGTAGAATCATGCTGGATTGAAATTTTTGATGGTTTTTTACTCCTCTCAACAGCCCAAACAAGTTTCTAAAAGGATGAGTTTGCAACTACTTTACTTTTGGAGAAAATTCAAAACATTGATTATTCAATAGGGCCCAAAATATCAAAAACCAGCGATATGAATGAACACACATTTCTTGGTAGAATCGTGCAGGACTGAAATTTTTGATGTTTTTCTACTCCTCTCATGAGCCCAAACAATTCTCTAAAAGGATGAGTTTGCAACTACTTTACTTTTGGAGAAAATTCAAAACATTCATTATTCAATAGAGCCCAATAGCAAAAATCAGGTTTTGAATGAAGAATCATATTTCTTGGTAGAATCATGCAGGATTGAAATTTTTGATTGTTTTTTACTCCTCTCAACAGCCCAAACAAGTTTCTAAAAGGATGAGTTTGCAACTACTTTACTTTTGGAGAAAATTCAAAACATTCATTATTCAATAGAGCCCAATAGCAAAAATCAGGTTTTGAATGAAGAATCACATTTCTTGGTAGAATCATGCAGGACTGAAATTTTTGATGGTTTTTTACTCCTCTCAACAGCCCAAACAAGTTTCTAAAAGGATGAGTTTGCAACTACTTTACTTTTGGAGAAAATTCAAAACATTGATTATTCAATTGGGCCCAAAATATCAAAAACCAGCGGTTTGAATGAACACTCACATTTCTTGGTAGAATCGTGCAGGACTGAAATTTTTGATGTTTTTCTACTCCTCTCATGAGCCCAAACAAGTCTCTAAAAGGATGAGTTTTCAACTACTTTACTTTTGGAGAAAATTCAAAACATTCATTATTCAATAGAGCCTAATAGCAAAAACCAGCGTTTTGAATGAAGAATCACATTTCTTGGTAGAATCATGCAGGATTGAAATTTTTGATGGTTTTTTACTCCTCTCAACAGCCCAAACAAGTTTCTAAAAGGATGAGTTTGCAACTACTTTACTTTTGGAGAAAATTCAAAACATTCATTATTCAATAGGGCCCAAAATATCAAAAACCAGCGGTTTGAATGAACACACATTTCTTGGTAGAATCATGCAGGACTGAAATTTTTGATGTTTTTCTACTCCTCTCATGAGCCCAAACAAGTCTCTAAAAGCATGAGTTTGCAACTACTTTACTTTTGGAGAAAATTCAAAACATTCATTATTCAATAGAGCCCAATAGAAAAAACCAGCGTTTTGAATGAAGAATCACATTTCTTGGTAGAATCATGCAGGATTGAAATTTTTGATGTTTTTTTACTCCTCTCAACAGCAAAAACAAGTTTCTAAAAGGATGAGTTTGCAACTACTTTACTTTTGGAGAAAATTCAAAACATTCATTATTCAATAGGGCCCAAACTATCAAAAACCAGCGGTTTCAATGAACACACATTTCTTGGTAGAATCATGCAGGACTGAAATTTTTGATGTTTTTCTACTCCTCTCATGAGCCCAAACAAGTCTCTAAAAGCATGAGTTTGCAACTACTTTACTTTTGGAGAAAATTCAAAACATTCATTATTCAATAGAGCCCAATAGCAAAAATCAGGTTTTGAATGAAGAATCACATTTCTTGGTAGAATCATGCAGGATTGAAATTTTTGATGGTTTTTTACTCCTCTCAACAGCCCAAACAAGTTTCTAAAAGGATGAGTTTGCAACTACTTTACTTTTGGAGAAAATTCAAAACATTCATTATTCAATAGGGCCCAAAATATCAAAAACCAGCGGTTTGAATGAACACACATTTCTTGGTAGAATCGTGCAAGACTGAAATTTTTGATGTTTTTCTACTCCTCTCATGAGCCCAAACAAGTCTCTAAAAGGATGAGTTTGCAACTACTTTACTTTTGGAGAAAATTCAAAACATTCATTATTCAATAGAGCCCAATAGCAAAAATCAGGTTTTGAATGAAGAATCATATTTCTTGGTAGAATCATGCAGGATTGAAATTTTTGATTGTTTTTTACTCCTCTCAACAGCCCAAACAAGTTTCTAAAAGGATGAGTTTGCAACTAGTTTACTTTTGGAGAAAATTCAAAACATTCATTATTCAATAGAGCCCAATAGCAAAAATCAGGTTTTGAATGAAGAATCACATTTCTTGGTAGAATCATGCAGGATTGAAATTTTTGATGGTTTTTTACTCCTCTCAACAGCCCAAACAAGTTTCTAAAAGGATGAGTTTGCAACTACTTTACTTTTGGAGAAAATTCAAAACATTGATTTTTCAATTGGGCCCAAAATATCAAAAACCAGCGGTTTGAATGAACACTCACATTTCTTGGTAGAATCGTGCAGGACTGAAATTTTTGATGTTTTTCTACTCCTCTCATGAGCCCAAACAAGTCTCTAAAAGGATGAGTTTTCAACTACTTTACTTTTGGAGAAAATTCAAAACATTCATTATTCAATAGAGCCTAATAGCAAAAACCAGCGTTTTGAATGAAGAATCACATTTCTTGGTAGAATCATGCAGGATTGAAATTTTTGATGGTTTTTTACTCCTCTCAACAGCCCAAACAAGTTTCTAAAAGGATGAGTTTGCAACTACTTTACTTTTGGAGAAAATTCAAAACATTCATTATTCAATAGGGCCCAAAATATCAAAAACCAGCGGTTTGAATGAACACACATTTCTTGGTAGAATCATGCAGGACTGAAATTTTTGATGTTTTTCTACTCCTCTCATGAGCCCAAACAAGTCTCTAAAAGCATGAGTTTGCAACTACTTTACTTTTGGAGAAAATTCAAAACATTCATTATTCAATAGAGCCCAATAGAAAAAACCAGCGTTTTGAATGAAGAATCACATTTCTTGGTAGAATCATGCAGGATTGAAATTTTTGATGTTTTTTTACTCCTCTCAACAGCAAAAACAAGTTTCTAAAAGGATGAGTTTGCAACTACTTTACTTTTGGAGAAAATTCAAAACATTCATTATTCAATAGGGCCCAAACTATCAAAAACCAGCGGTTTCAATGAACACACATTTCTTGGTAGAATCATGCAGGACTGAAATTTTTGATGTTTTTCTACTCCTCTCATGAGCCCAAACAAGTTTCTAAAAGCATGAGTTTGCAACTACTTTACTTTTGGAGAAAATTCAAAACATTCATTATTCAATAGAGCCCAATAGCAAAAATCAGGTTTTGAATGAAGAATCACATTTCTTGGTAGAATCATGCAGGATTGAAATTTTTGATGGTTTTTTACTCCTCTCAACAGCCCAAACAAGTTTCTAAAAGGATGAGTTTGCAACTACTTTACTTTTGGAGAAAATTCAAAACATTCATTATTCAATAGGGCCCAAAATATCAAAAAACAGCGGTTTGAATGAACACACATTTCTTGGTAGAATCGTGCAGGACTGAATTTTTTGATGTTTTTCTACTCCTCTCATGAGCCCAAACAAGTCTCTAAAAGGATGAGTTTGCAACTACTTTACTTTTGGAGAAAATTCAAAACATTCATTATTCAATAGAACCCAATAGCAAAAATCAGGTTTTGAATGAAGAATCACATTTCTTGGTAGAATCATATCATGCAGGATTGAAATTTTTGATGGTTTTTTACTCCTCTCAACAGCCCAAACAAGTTTCTAAAAGGATGAGTTTGCAACTACTTTACTTTTGGAGAAAATTCAAAACATTCATTATTCAATAGGGCCCAAAATATCAAAAACCGCGGTTTGAATGAACACACATTTCTTGGTAGAATCATGCAGGACTGAAATTTTTGATGTTTTTCTACTCCTCTCATGAGTCCAAACAAGTCTCTAAAAGGATGAGTTTGCAACTACTTTACTTTTGGAGAAAATTCAAAACATTCATTATTCAATAGAGCCCATTAGCAAAAACCAGCGTTTTGAATGAAGAATCACATTTCTTGGTAGAATCATGCAGGATTGAAATTTTTGATGGTTTTTTACTCCTCTCAACAGCCCAAACAATTTTCTAATAGGATGAGTTTGCAACTACTTTACTTTTGGAGAAAATTCAAAACATTCATTATTCAATAGGGCCCAAACTATCAAAAACCAGCGGATTGAATGAACACTCACATTTCTTGGTAGAATCGTGCAGGACTGAAATTTTTGATGTTTTTCTACTCCTCTCATGAGCCCAAACAAGACTCTAAAAGGATGAGTTTGCAATTACTTTACTTTTGGAGAAAATTCAAAACATTCATTATTCAATAGAGCCCATTAGCAAAAACCAGCGTTTTGAATGAAGAATCACATTTCTTGGTAGAATCATGCAGGATTGAAATTTTTGATGGTTTTTTACTCCTCTCAACAGCCCAAACAATTTTCTAATAGGATGAGTTTGCAACTACTTTACTTTTGGAGAAAATTCAAAACATTCATTATTCAATAGGGCCCAAAATATCAAAAACCAGCGGTTTGAATGAACACACATTTCTTGGTAGAATCGTGCAGGACTGAAATTTTTGATGTTTTTCTACTCCTCTCATGAACCCAAACAAGTCTCTAAAAGGATGAGTTTGCAACTACTTTACTTTTGGAGAAAATTCAAAACATTCATTATTCAATAGAACCCAATAGCAAAAATCAGGTTTTGAATGAAGAATCACATTTCTTGGTAGAATCATATCATGCAGGATTGAAATTTTTGATGGTTTTTTACTCCTCTCAACAGCCCAAACAAGTTTCTAAAAGGATGAGTTTGCAACTACTTTACTTTTGGAGAAAATTCAAAACATTCATTATTCAATAGGGCCCAAAATATCAAAAACCGCGGTTTGAATGAACACACATTTCTTGGTAGAATCATGCAGGACTGAAATTTTTGATGTTTTTCTACTCCTCTCATGAGCCCAAACAAGTCTCTAAAAGGATGAGTTTTCAACTACTTTACTTTTGGAGAAAATTCAAAACATTCATTATTCAATAGAGCCCAATAGCAAAAATCAGGTTTTGAATGAAGAATCACATTTCTTGGTAGAATCATGCAGGATTGAAATTTTTGATGGTTTTTTACTCCTCTCAACAGCCCAAACAAGTTTCTAAAAGGATGAGTTTGCAACTACTTTACTTTTGGAGAAAATTCAAAACTTTCATTATTCAATAGGGCCCAAACTATCAAAAACTAGCGGTTTGAATGAACACACATTTCTTGGTAGAGTCGTGCAGGACTGAAATTTTTGATGTTTTTCTACTCCTCTCATGAGCCCAAACAAGACTCTAAAAGGATGAGTTTGCAACTACTTTACTTTTGGAGAAAATTCAAAACATTCATTATTCAATAGAGCCGAATAGCAAAAATCAGGTTTTGAATGAAGAATCACATTTCTTGGTAGAATCATGCAGGATTGAAATTTTTGATGTTTTTTTACTCCTCTCAAAAGCCCAAACAAGTTTCTAAAAGGATGAGTTTGCAACTACTTTACTTTTGGAGAAAATTCAAAACATTCATTATTCAATAGGGCCCAAACTATCAAAAACCAGCGGATTGAATGAACACTCACATTTCTTGGTAGAACCGTGCAGGACTGAAATTTTTGATGTTTTTCTACTCCGCTCATGAGCCCAAACAAGACTCTAAAAGGATGAGTTTGCAATTACTTTACTTTTGGAGAAAATTCAAAACATTCATTATTCAATAGAGCCCATTAGCAAAAACCAGCGTTTTGAATGAAGAATCACATTTCTTGGTAGAATCATGCAGGATTGAAATTTTTGATGGTTTTTTACTCCTCTCAACAGCCCAAACAATTTTCTAATAGGATGAGTTTGCAACTACTTTACTTTTGGAGAAAATTCAAAACATTCATTATTCAATAGGGCCCAAAATATCAAAAACCAGCGGTTTGAATGAACACACATTTCTTGGTAGAATCGTGCAGGACTGAAATTTTTGATGTTTTTCTACTCCTCTCATGAGCCCAAACAAGTCTCTAAAAGGATGAGTTTGCAACTACTTTACTTTTGGAGAAAATTCAAAACATTCATTATTCAATAGAACCCAATAGCAAAAATCAGGTTTTGAATGAAGAATCACATTTCTTGGTAGAATCATATCATGCAGGATTGAAATTTTTGATGGTTTTTTACTCCTCTCAACAGCCCAAACAAGTTTCTAAAAGGATGAGTTTGCAACTACTTTACTTTTGGAGAAAATTCAAAACATTCATTATTCAATAGGGCCCAAAATATCAAAAACCGCGGTTTGAATGAACACACATTTCTTGGTAGAATCATGCAGGACTGAAATTTTTGATGTTTTTCTACTCCTCTCATGAGCCCAAACAAGTCTCTAAAAGGATGAGTTTGCAACTACTTTACTTTTGGAGAAAATTCAAAACATTCATTATTCAATAGAGCCTAATAGCAAAAACCAGCGTTTTGAATGAAGAATCACATTTCTTGGTAGAATCATGCAGGATTGAAATTTTTGATGGTTTTTTACTCCTCTCAACAGCCCAAACAAGTTTCTAAAAGGATGAGTTTGCAACTACTTTACTATTGGAGAAAATTCAAAACATTCATTATTCAATAGGGCCCAAACTATCAAAAACCAGCGGTTTGAATGAACACACATTTCTTGGTAGAATCATGCAGGACTGAAATTTTTGATGTTTTTCTACTCCTCTCATGAGTCCAAAACAAGTCTCTAAAAGCATGAGTTTGCAACTACTTTACTTTTGGAGAAAATTCAAAACATTCATTATTCAATAGAGCCCAATAGCAAAAATCAGGTTTTGAATGAAGAATCACATTTCTTGGTAGAATCATGCAGGATTGAAATTTTTGATGGTTTTTTACTTCTCTCAACAGCCCAAACAAGTTTCTAAAAGGATGAGTTTGCAACTACTTTACTTTTGGAGAAAATTCAAAACATTCATTTTTCAAAAGGGCCCAAAATATCAAAAACCAGCGGTTTGAATGAACACACATTTCTTGGTAGAATCGTGCAGGACTGAAATTTTTGATGTTTTTCTACTCCTCTCATGAGCCCAAACAAGTCTCTAAAAGGATGAGTTTGCAACTACTTTACTTTTGGAGAAAATTCAAAACATTCATTATTCAATAGAGCCCAATAGAAAAAATGAGGTTTTGAATGAAGAATCACATTTCTTGGTAGAATCATGCTGGATTGAAATTTTTGATGGTTTTTTACTCCTCTCAACAGCCCAAACAAGTTTCTAAAAGGATGAGTTTGCAACTACTTTACTTTTGGAGAAAATTCAAAACATTCATTATTCAATAGGGCCCAAAATATCAAAAATCAGCGGTTTGAATGAACACACATTTCTTGGTAGAATCATGCAGGACTGAAATTTTTGATGTTTTTCTACTTCTCTCATGAGCCCAAACAAGTCTCTAAAAGGATGAGTTTGCAACTACTTTACTTTTGGAGAAAATTCAAAACATTCATTATTCAATAGAGCTCAATAGCAAAAACCAGCGTTTTGAATGAAGAATCACATTTCTTGGTAGAATCATGCAGGATTGAAATTTTTGATGGGTTTTTACTCCTCTCAACAGCCCAAACAAGTTTCTAAAAGGATGAGTTTGCAACTACTTTACTTTTGGAGAAAATTCAAAACATTCATTATTCAATAGGGCCCAAACTATCAAAAACCAGCGGTTTCAATGAACACACATTTCTTGGTAGAATCATGCAAGACTGAAATTTTTGATGTTTTTCTACTCCTCTCATGAGCCCAAACAAGTCTCTAAAAGCATGAGTTTGCAACTACTTTACTTTTGGAGAAAATTCAAAACATTCAATATTCAATAGAGCCCAATAGAAAAAATGAGGTTTTGAATGAAGAATCACATTTCTTGGTAGAATCATGCAAGATTGAAATTTTTGATGGTTTTTTACTCCTCTCAACAGCCCAAACAAGTTTCTAAAAGGATGAGTTTGCAACTACTTTACTTTTGGAGAAAATTCAAAACATTCATTATTCAATAGGGCCCAAACTGTCAAAAACCAGCGGTTTGAATGAACACACATTTCTTGGTAGAATCATGCAGGACTGAAATTTTTGATGTTTTTCTACTCCTCTCATGAGCCCAAACAAGTCTCTAAAAGCATGAGTTTGCAACTACTTTACTTTTGGAGAAAATTCAAAACATTCATTATTCAATAGAGCCCAATAGCAAAAATCAGGTTTTGAATGAAGAATCATATTTCTTGGTAGAATCATGCAGGATTGAAATTTTTGATGGTTTTTTACTCCTCTCAACAGCCCAAACAAGTTTCTAAAAGGATGAGTTTGCAAATACTTTACTTTTGGAGAAAATTCAAAACATTCATTATTCAATAGGGCCCAAAATATCAAAAACCAGCGGTTTGAATGAACACACATTTCTTGGTAGAATCATGCAGGACTGAAATTTTTGATGTTTTTCTACTCCGCTCATGAGCTCAAACAAGTCTCTAAAAGCATGAGTTTGCAACTACTTTACTTTTGGAGAAAATTCAAAACATTCATTATTCAATAGAGCCCAATAGCAAAAATCAGGTTTTGAATGAAGAATCACATTTCTTGGTAGAATCATGCAGGATTGAAATTTTTGATGGTTTTTTACTCCTCTCAACAGCCCAAACAAGTTTCTAAAAGGATGAGTTTGCAACTACTTTACTTTTGGAGAAAATTCAAAACATTCATTATTCAATAGGGCCCAAAATATCAAAAACCAGCGGTTTGAATGAACACACATTTCTTGGTAGAATCATGCAGGACTGAAATTTTTGATGTTTTTCTACTTCTCTCATGAGCCCAAACAAGTCTCTAAAAGGATGAGTTTGCAACTACTTTACTTTTGGAGAAAATTCAAAACATTCATTATTCAATAGAGCCCAATAGCAAAAATCAGGTTTTGAATGAAGAATCACATTTCTTGGTAGAATCATGCAGGATTGAAATTTTTGATTGTTTTTTACGCCTCTCAACAGCCCAAACAAGTTTCTAAAAGGATGAGTTTGCAACTACTTTACTTTTGGAGAAAATTCAAAACATTCATTATTCAATAGGGCCCAAAATATCAAAAACCAGCGATTTGAATGAACACACATTTCTTGGTAGAATCGTGCAGGACTGAAATTTTTGATGTTTTTCTACTCCTCTCATGAGCCCAAACAAGTCTCTAAAAGGATGAGTTTGCAACTACTTTACTTTTGGAGAAAATTCAAAACATTCATTATTCAATAGAGCCCAATAGCAAAAACCAACGTTTTGAATGAAGAATCACATTTCTTGGTAGAATCATGCAGGATTGAAATTTTTGATGGTTTTTTACTCCTCTCAACAGCCCAAACAAGTTTCTAAAAGGATGAGTTTGCAACTACTTTACTTTTGGAGAAAATTCAAAACATTCATTATTCAATAGGGCCCAAACTATCAAAAACCAGCGGTTTGAATGAACACACATTTCTTGGTAGAATCATGCAGGACTGAAATATTTGATGTTTTTCTACTCCTCTCATGAGCCCAAACAAGTCACTAAAAGCATGAGTTTGCAACTACTTTACTTTTGGAGAAAATTCAAAACATTCATTATTCAATAGAGCCCAATAGCAAAAATCAGGTTTTGAATGAAGAATCACATTTCTTGGTAGAATCATGCAGGATTGAAATTTTTGATGGTTTTTTACTCCTCTCAACAGCCCAAACAAGTTTCTAAAAGGATGAGTTTGCAACTACTTTACTTTTGGAGAAAATTCAAAACATTCATTATTCAATAGGGCCCAAAATATCAAAAACCAGCGATTTGAATAAACACACATTTCTTGGTAGAATCGTGCAGGACTGAAATTTTTGATATTTTTCTACTCCTCTCATGAGCCCAAACAAGTCTCTACAAGGATGAGTTTTCAACTACTTTACTTTTGGAGAAAATTCAAAACATTCATTATTCAATAGAGCCCAATAGCAAAAATCAGGTTTTGAATGAAGAATCACATTTCTTGGTAGAATCATGCAGGATTGAAATTTTTGATGGTTTTTTACTCCTCTCAACAGCCCAAACAAGTTTCTAAAAGGATGAGTTTGCAACTACTTTACTTTTGGAGAAAATTTAAAACATTCATTATTCAATAGGGCCCAAACTATCAAAAACTAGCGGTTTGAATGAACACACATTTCTTGGTAGAGTCGTGCAGGACTGAAATTTTTGATGTTTTTCTACTCCTCTCATGAGCCCAAACAAGACTCTAAAAGGATGAGTTTGCAACTACTTTACTTTTGGAGAAAATTCAAAACATTCATTATTCAATAGAGCCGAATAGCAAAAATCAGGTTTTGAATGAAGAATCACATTTCTTGGTAGAATCATGCAGGATTGAAATTTTTGATGGTTTTTTACTCCTCTCAAAAGCCCAAACAAGTTTCTAAAAGGATGAGTTTGCAACTACTTTACTTTTGGAGAAAATTCAAAACATTCATTATTCAATAGGGCCCAAAATATCAAAAACCAGCGATTTGAATAAACACACATTTCTTGGTAGAATCGTGCAGGACTGAAATTTTTGATATTTTTCTACTCCTCTCATGAGCCCAAACAAGTCTCTACAAGGATGAGTTTTCAACTACTTTACTTTTGGAGAAAATTCAAAACATTCATTATTCAATAGAGCCCAATAGCAAAAATCAGGTTTTGAATGAAGAATCACATTTCTTGGTAGAATCATGCAGGATTGAAATTTTTGATGGTTTTTTACTCCTCTCAACAGCCCAAACAAGTTTCTAAAAGGATGAGTTTGCAACTATTTTACTTTTGGAGAAAATTCAAAACATTCATTATTCAATAGGGCCCAAACTATCAAAAACTAGCGGTTTGAATGAACACACATTTCTTGGTAGAGTCGTGCATGACTGAAATTTTTGATGTTTTTCTACTCCTCTCATGAGCCCAAACAAGACTCTAAAAGGATGAGTTTGCAACTACTTTACTTTTGGAGAAAATTCAAAACATTCATTATTCAATAGAGCCCATTAGCAAAAACCAGCGTTTTGAATGAAGAATCACATTTCTTGGTAGAATCATGCAGGATTGAAATTTTTGATGGTTTTTTACTCCTCTCAACAGCCCAAACAATTTTCTAAAAGGATGAGTTTGCAACTACTTTACTTTTGGAGAAAATTCAAAACATTCATTATTCAATAGGGCCCAAAATATCAAAAACCAGCGGTTTGAATGAACACACATTTCTTGGTAGAATCGTGCAGGACTGAAATTTTTGATGTTTTTCTACTCCTCTCATGAGCCCAAACAAGTCTCTAAAAGGATGAGTTTGCAACTACTTTACTTTTGGAGAAAATTCAAAACATTCATTATTCAATAGAACCCAATAGCAAAAATCAGGTTTTGAATGAAGAATCACATTTCTTGGTAGAATCATATCATGCAGGATTGAAATTTTTGATGGTTTTTTACTCCTCTCAACAGCCCAAACAAGTTTCTAAAAGGATGAGTTTGCAACTACTTTACTTTTGGAGAAAATTCAAAACATTCATTATTCAATAGGGCCCAAAATATCAAAAACCAGCGGTTTGAATGAACACACATTTCTTGGTAGAATCATGCAGGACTGAAATTTTTGATGTTTTTCTACTCCTCTCATGAGCCCAAACAAGTCTCTAAAAGGATGAGTTTGCAACTACTTTACTTTTGGAGAAAATTCAAAACATTCATTATTCAATAGAGCCCAATAGCAAAAACCAGCGTTTTGAATGAAGAATCACATTTCTTGGTAGAATCATGCAGGATTGAAATTTTTGATGGGTTTTTACTCCTCTCAACAGCCCAAACAAGTTTCTAAAAGGATGAGTTTGCAACTACTTTACTTTTGGAGAAAATTCAAAACATTCATTATTCAATAGAGCCCAATAGCAAAAATCAGGTTTTGAATGAAGAATCACATTTCTTGGTAGAATCATGCAGGATTGAAATTTTTGATGGTTTTTTACTCCTCTCAACAGCCCAAACAAGTTTCTAAAAGGATGAGTTTGCAACTACTTTACTTTTGGAGAAAATTCAAAACATTCATTATTCAATAGGGCCCAAAATATCAAAAACCAGCGATTTGAATAAACACACATTTCTTGGTAGAATCGTGCAGGACTGAAATTTTTGATATTTTTCTACTCCTCTCATGAGCCCAAACAAGTCTCTACAAGGATGAGTTTTCAACTACTTTACTTTTGGAGAAAATTCAAAACATTCATTATTCAATAGAGCCCAATAGCAAAAATCAGGTTTTGAATGAAGAATCACATTTCTTGGTAGAATCATGCAGGATTGAAATTTTTGATGGTTTTTTACTCCTCTCAACAGCCCAAACAAGTTTCTAAAAGAATGAGTTTGCAACTACTTTACTTTTGGAGAAAATTTAAAACATTCATTATTCAATAGGGCCCAAACTATCAAAAACTAGCGGTTTGAATGAACACACATTTCTTGGTAGAGTCGTGCAGGACTGAAATTTTTGATGTTTTTCTACTCCTCTCATGAGCCCAAACAAGACTCTAAAAGGATGAGTTTGCAACTACTTTACTTTTGGAGAAAATTCAAAACATTCATTATTCAATAGAGCCGAATAGCAAAAATCAGGTTTTGAATGAAGAATCACATTTCTTGGTAGAATCATGCAGGATTGAAATTTTTGATGGTTTTTTACTCCTCTCAAAAGCCCAAACAAGTTTCTAAAAGGATGAGTTTGCAACTACTTTACTTTTGGAGAAAATACAAAACATTCATTATTCAATAGGGCCCAAAATATCAAAAACCAGCGATTTGAATAAACACACATTTCTTGGTAGAATCGTGCAGGACTGAAATTTTTGATATTTTTCTACTCCTCTCATGAGCCCAAACAAGTCTCTACAAGGATGAGTTTTCAACTACTTTACTTTTGGAGAAAATTCAAAACATTCATTATTCAATAGAGCCCAATAGCAAAAATCAGGTTTTGAATGAAGAATCACATTTCTTGGTAGAATCATGCAGGATTGAAATTTTTGATGGTTTTTTACTCCTCTCAACAGCCCAAACAAGTTTCTAAAAGGATGAGTTTGCAACTACTTTACTTTTGGAGAAAATTCAAAACATTCATTATTCAATAGGGCCCAAAATATCAAAAACCAGCGGTTTGAATGAACACATATTTCTTGATAGAATCATGCAGGACTGAAATTTTTGATGTTTTTCTACTCCTCTCATGAGCTCAAACAAGTCTCTAAAAGCATGAGTTTGCAACTACTTTACTTTTGGAGAAAATTCAAAACATTCATTATTCAATAGAGCCCAATAGCAAAAATCAGGTTTTGAATGAAGAATCACATTTCTTGGTAGAATCATGCTGGATTGAAATTTTTGATGGTTTTTTACTCCTCTCAACAGCCCAAACAAGTTTCTAAAAGGATGAGTTTGCAACTACTTTACTTTTGGAGAAAATTCAAAACATTCATTATTCAATAGGGCCCAAAATATCAAAAATCAGCGGTTTGAATGAACACACATTTCTTGGTAGAATCATGCAGGACTGAAATTTTTGATGTTTTTCTACTTCTCTCATGAGCCCAAACAAGTCTCTAAAAGGATGAGTTTGCAACTACTTTACTTTTGGAGAAAATTCAAAACATTCATTATTCAATAGAGCTCAATAGCAAAAACCAGCGTTTTGAATGAAGAATCACATTTCTTGGTAGAATCATGCAGGATTGAAATTTTTGATGGGTTTTTACTCCTCTCAACAGCCCAAACAAGTTTCTAAAAGGATGAGTTTGCAACTACTTTACTTTTGGAGAAAATTCAAAACATTCATTATTCAATAGGGCCCAAACTATCAAAAACCAGCGGTTTCAATGAACACACATTTCTTGGTAGAATCATGCAAGACTGAAATTTTTGATGTTTTTCTACTCCTCTCATGAGCCCAAACAAGTCTCTAAAAGCATGAGTTTGCAACTACTTTACTTTTGGAGAAAATTCAAAACATTCAATATTCAATAGAGCCCAATAGAAAAAATGAGGTTTTGAATGAAGAATCACATTTCTTGGTAGAATCATGCAAGATTGAAATTTTTGATGGTTTTTTACTCCTCTCAACAGCCCAAACAAGTTTCTAAAAGGATGAGTTTGCAACTACTTTACTTTTGGAGAAAATTCAAAACATTCATTATTCAATAGGGCCCAAACTGTGAAAAACCAGCGGTTTGAATGAACACACATTTCTTGGTAGAATCATGCAGGACTGAAATTTTTGATGTTTTTCTACTCCTCTCATGAGCCCAAACAAGTCTCTAAAAGCATGAGTTTGCAACTACTTTACTTTTGGAGAAAATTCAAAACATTCATTATTCAATAGAGCCCAATAGCAAAAATCAGGTTTTGAATGAAGAATCATATTTCTTGGTAGAATCATGCAGGATTGAAATTTTTGATGGTTTTTTACTCCTCTCAACAGCCCAAACAAGTTTCTAAAAGGATGAGTTTGCAAATACTTTACTTTTGGAGAAAATTCAAAACATTCATTATTCAATAGGGCCCAAAATATCAAAAACCAGCGGTTTGAATGAACACACATTTCTTGGTAGAATCATGCAGGACTGAAATTTTTGATGTTTTTCTACTCCGCTCATGAGCTCAAACAAGTCTCTAAAAGCATGAGTTTGCAACTACTTTACTTTTGGAGAAAATTCAAAACATTCATTATTCAATAGAGCCCAATAGCAAAAATCAGGTTTTGAATGAAGAATCACATTTCTTGGTAGAATCATGCAGGATTGAAATTTTTGATGGTTTTTTACTCCTCTCAACAGCCCAAACAAGTTTCTAAAAGGATGAGTTTGCAACTACTTTACTTTTGGAGAAAATTCAAAACATTCATTATTCAATAGGGCCCAAAATATCAAAAACCAGCGGTTTGAATGAACACACATTTCTTGGTAGAATCATGCAGGACTGAAATTTTTGATGTTTTTCTACTTCACTCATGAAACCAAACAAGTCTCTAAAAGGATGAGTTTGCAACTACTTTACTTTTGGAGAAAATTCAAAACATTCATTATTCAATAGAGCGCAATAGCAAAAACCAGCGTTTTGAATGAAGAATCACATTTCTTGGTAGAATCATGCAGGATTGAAATTTTTGATGGGTTTTTACTCCTCTCAACAGCCCAAACAAGTTTCTAAAAGGATGAGTTTGCAACTACTTTACTTTTGGAGAAAATTCAAAACATTCATTATTCAATAGGGCCCAAACTATCAAAAACCAGCGGTTTTAATGAACACACATTTCTTGGTAGAATCATGCAAGACTGAAATTTTTGATGTTTTTCTACTCCTCTCATGAGCCCAAACAAGTCTCTAAAAGCATGAGTTTGCAACTACTTTACTTTTGGAGAAAATTCAAAACATTCATTATTCAATAGGGCCCAAAATATCAAAAACCAGCGATTTGAATGAACACACATTTCTTGGTAGAATCGTGCAGGAATGAAATTTTTGATGTTTTTCTACTCCTCTCATGAGCCCAAACAAGTCTCTAAAAGGATGAGTTTGCAACTACTTTACTTTTGGAGAAAATTCAAGACATTCATTATTCAATAGAGCCCAATAGCAAAAACCAACGTTTTGAATGAAGAATCACATTTCTTGGTAGAATCATGCAGGATTGAAATTTTTGATGGTTTTTTACTCCTCTCAACAGCCCAAACAAGTTTCTAAAAGGATGAGTTTGCAACTACTTTACTTTTGGAGAAAATTCAAAACATTCATTATTCAATAGGGCCCAAACTATCAAAAACCAGCGGTTTGAATGAACACACATTTCTTGGTAGAATCATGCAGGACTGAAATATTTGATGTTTTTCTACTCCTCTCATGAGCCCAAACAAGTCACTAAAAGCATGAGTTTGCAACTACTTTACTTTTGGAGAAAATTCAAAACATTCATTATTCAATAGAGCCCAATAGCAAAAATCAGGTTTTGAATGAAGAATCACATTTCTTGGTAGAATCATGCAGGATTGAAATTTTTGATGGTTTTTTACTCCTCTCAACAGCCCAAACAAGTTTCTAAAAGGATGAGTTTGCAACTACTTTACTTTTGGAGAAAATTCAAAACATTCATTATTCAATAGGGCCCAAAATATCAAAAACCAGCGATTTGAATAAACACACATTTCTTGGTAGAATCGTGCAGGACTGAAATTTGTGATATTTTTCTACTCCTCTCATGAGCCCAAACAAGTCTCTACAAGGATGAGTTTTCAACTACTTTACTTTTGGAGAAAATTCAAAACATTCATTATTCAATAGAGCCCAATAGCAAAAATCAGGTTTTGAATGAAGAATCACATTTCTTGGTAGAATCATGCAGGATTGAAATTTTTGATGGTTTTTTACTCCTCTCAACAGCCCAAACAAGTTTCTAAAAGGATGAGTTTTCAACTACTTTACTTTTGGAGAAAATTTAAAACATTCATTATTCAATAGGGCCCAAACTATCAAAAACTAGCGGTTTGAATGAACACACATTTCTTGGTAGAGTCGTGCAGGACTGAAATTTTTGATGTTTTTCTACTCCTCTCATGAGCCCAAACAAGACTCTAAAAGGATGAGTTTGCAACTACTTTACTTTTGGAGAAAATTCAAAACATTCATTATTCAATAGAGCCGAATAGCAAAAATCAGGTTTTGAATGAAGAATCACATTTCTTGGTAGAATCATGCAGGATTGAAATTTTTGATGGTTTTTTACTCCTCTCAAAAGCCCAAACAAGTTTCTAAAAGGATGAGTTTGCAACTACTTTACTTTTGGAGAAAATTCAAAACATTCATTATTCAATAGGGCCCAAAATATCAAAAACCAGCGATTTGAATAAACACACATTTCTTGGTAGAATCGTGCAGGACTGAAATTTTTGATATTTTTCTACTCCTCTCATGAGCCCAAACAAGTCTCTACAAGGATGAGTTTTCAACTACTTTACTTTTGGAGAAAATTCAAAACATTCATTATTCAATAGAGCCCAATAGCAAAAATCAGGTTTTGAATGAAGAATCACATTTCTTGGTAGAATCATGCAGGATTGAAATTTTTGATGGTTTTTTACTCCTCTCAACAGCCCAAACAAGTTTCTAAAAGGATGAGTTTGCAACTACTTTACTTTTGGAGAAAATTCAAAACATTCATTATTCAATAGGGCCCAAACTATCAAAAACTAGCGGTTTGAATGAACACACATTTCTTGGTAGAGTCGTGCAGGACTGAAATTTTTGATGTTGTTCTACTCCTCTCATGAGCCCAAACAAGTCTCTAAAAGGATGAGTTTGCAACTACTTTACTTTTGGAGAAAATTCAAAACATTCATTATTCAATAGAGCCTAATAGCAAAAACCAGCGTTTTGAATGAAGAATCACATTTCTTGGTAGAATCATGCAGGATTGAAATTTTTGATGGTTTTTTACTCCTCTCAACAGCCCAAACAAGTTTCTAAAAGGATGAGTTTGCAACTACTTTACTATTGGAGAAAATTCAAAACATTCATTATTCAATAGGGCCCAAACTATCAAAAACCAGCGGTTTGAATGAACACACATTTCTTGGTAGAATCATGCAGGACTGAAATTTTTGATGTTTTTCTACTCCTCTCATGAGTCCAAAACAAGTCTCTAAAAGCATGAGTTTGCAACTACTTTACTTTTGGAGAAAATTCAAAACATTCATTATTCAATAGAGCCCAATAGCAAAAATCAGGTTTTGAATGAAGAATCACATTTCTTGGTAGAATCATGCAGGATTGAAATTTTTGATGGTTTTTTACTTCTCTCAACAGCCCAAACAAGTTTCTAAAAGGATGAGTTTGCAACTACTTTACTTTTGGAGAAAATTCAAAACATTCATTTTTCAAAAGGGCCCAAAATATCAAAAACCAGCGGTTTGAATGAACACACATTTCTTGGTAGAATCGTGCAGGACTGAAATTTTTGATGTTTTTCTACTCCTCTCATGAGCCCAAACAAGTCTCTAAAAGGATGAGTTTGCAACTACTTTACTTTTGGAGAAAATTCAAAACATTCATTATTCAATAGAGCTCAATAGCAAAAACCAGCGTTTTGAATGAAGAATCACATTTCTTGGTAGAATCATGCAGGATTGAAATTTTTGATGGTTTTTTACTCCTCTCAACAGCCCAAACAAGTTTCTAAAAGGATGAGTTTGCAACTACTTTACTTTTGGAGAAAATTCAAAACATTCATTATTCAATAGGGCCCAAACTATCAAAAACCAGCGGTTTCAATGAACACACATTTCTTGGTAGAATCATGCAAGACTGAAATTTTTGATGTTTTTCTACTCCTCTCATGAGCCCAAACAAGTCTCTAAAAGGATGAGTTTGCAACTACTTTACTTTTGGAGAAAATTCAAAACATTCATTATTCAATAGAGCGCAATAGCAAAAACCAGCGTTTTGAATGAAGAATCACATTTCTTGGTAGAATCATGCAGGATTGAAATTTTTGATGGGTTTTTACTCCTCTCAACAGCCCAAACAAGTTTCTAAAAGGATGAGTTTGCAACTACTTTACTTTTGGAGAAAATTCAAAACATTCATTATTCAATAGGGCCCAAACTATCAAAAACCAGCGGTTTCAATGAACACACATTTCTTGGTAGAATCATGCAAGACTGAAATTTTTGATGTTTTTCTACTCCTCTCATGAGCCCAAACAAGTCTCTAAAAGCATGAGTTTGCAACTACTTTACTTTTGGAGAAAATTCAAAACATTCATTATTCAATAGAGCCCAATAGCAAAAATCAGGTTTTGAATGAAGAATCACATTTCTTGGTAGAATCATGCAGGATTGAAATTTTTGATTGTTTTTTACGCCTCTCAACAGCCCAAACAAGTTTCTAAAAGGATGAGTTTGCAACTACTTTACTTTTGGAGAAAATTCAAAACATTCATTATTCAATAGGGCCCAAAATATCAAAAACCAGCGATTTGAATGAACACACATTTCTTGGTAGAATCGTGCAGGACTGAAATTTTTGATGTTTTTCTACTCCTCTCATGAGCCCAAACAAGTCTCTAAAAGGATGAGTTTGCAACTACTTTACTTTTGGAGAAAATTCAAAACATTCATTATTCAATAGAGCCCAATAGCAAAAACCAACGTTTTGAATGAAGAATCACATTTCTTGGTAGAATCATGCAGGATTGAAATTTTTGATGGTTTTTTACTCCTCTCAACAGCCCAAACAAGTTTCTAAAAGGATGAGTTTGCAACTACTTTACTTTTGGAGAAAATTCAAAACATTCATTATTCAATAGGGCCCAAACTATCAAAAACCAGCGGTTTGAATGAACACACATTTCTTGGTAGAATCATGCAGGACTGAAATATTTGATGTTTTTCTACTCCTCTCATGAGCCCAAACAAGTCACTAAAAGCATGAGTTTGCAACTACTTTACTTTTGGAGAAAATTCAAAACATTCATTATTCAATAGAGCCCAATAGCAAAAATCAGGTTTTGAATGAAGAATCACATTTCTTGGTAGAATCATGCAGGATTGAAATTTTTGATGGTTTTTTACTCCTCTCAACAGCCCAAACAAGTTTCTAAAAGGATGAGTTTGCAACTACTTTACTTTTGGAGAAAATTCAAAACATTCATTATTCAATAGGGCCCAAAATATCAAAAACCAGCGATTTGAATAAACACACATTTCTTGGTAGAATCGTGCAGGACTGAAATTTTTGATATTTTTCTACTCCTCTCATGAGCCCAAACAAGTCTCTACAAGGATGAGTTTTCAACTACTTTACTTTTGGAGAAAATTCAAAACATTCATTATTCAATAGAGCCCAATAGCAAAAATCAGGTTTTGAATGAAGAATCACATTTCTTGGTAGAATCATGCAGGATTGAAATTTTTGATTGTTTTTTACGCCTCTCAACAGCCCAAACAAGTTTCTAAAAGGATGAGTTTGCAACTACTTTACTTTTGGAGAAAATTCAAAACATTCATTATTCAATAGGGCCCAAAATATCAAAAACCAGCGATTTGAATGAACACACATTTCTTGGTAGAATCGTGCAGGACTGAAATTTTTGATGTTTTTCTACTCCTCTCATGAGCCCAAACAAGTCTCTAAAAGGATGAGTTTGCAACTACTTTACTTTTGGAGAAAATTCAAAACATTCATTATTCAAAAGAGCCCAATAGCAAAAACCAACGTTTTGAATGAAGAATCACATTTCTTGGTAGAATCATGCAGGATTGAAATTTTTGATGGTTTTTTACTCCTCTCAACAGCCCAAACAAGTTTCTAAAAGGATGAGTTTGCAACTACTTTACTTTTGGAGAAAATTCAAAACATTCATTATTCAATAGGGCCCAAACTATCAAAAACCAGCGGTTTGAATGAACACACATTTCTTGGTAGAATCATGCAGGACTGAAATATTTGATGTTTTTCTACTCCTCTCATGAGCCCAAACAAGTCACTAAAAGCATGAGTTTGCAACTACTTTACTTTTGGAGAAAATTCAAAACATTCATTATTCAATAGAGCCCAATAGCAAAAATCAGGTTTTGAATGAAGAATCACATTTCTTGGTAGAATCATGCAGGATTGAAATTTTTGATGGTTTTTTACTCCTCTCAACAGCCCAAACAAGTTTCTAAAAGGATGAGTTTGCAACTACTTTACTTTTGGAGAAAATTCAAAACATTCATTATTCAATAGGGCCCAAAATATCAAAAACCAGCGATTTGAATAAACACACATTTCTTGGTAGAATCGTGCAGGACTGAAATTTTTGATATTTTTCTACTCCTCTCATGAGCCCAAACAAGTCTCTACAAGGATGAGTTTTCAACTACTTTACTTTTGGAGAAAATTCAAAACATTCATTATTCAATAGAGCCCAATAGCAAAAATCAGGTTTTGAATGAAGAATCACATTTCTTGGTAGAATCATGCAGGATTGAAATTTTTGATGGTTTTTTACTCCTCTCAACAGCCCAAACAAGTTTCTAAAAGGATGAGTTTGCAACTACTTTACTTTTGGAGAAAATTTAAAACATTCATTATTCAATAGGGCCCAAACTATCAAAAACTAGCGGTTTGAATGAACACACATTTCTTGGTAGAGTCGTGCAGGACTGAAATTTTTGATGTTTTTCTACTCCTCTCATGAGCCCAAACAAGACTCTAAAAGGATGAGTTTGCAACTACTTTACTTTTGGAGAAAATTCAAAACATTCATTATTCAATAGAGCCGAATAGCAAAAATCAGGTTTTGAATGAAGAATCACATTTCTTGGTAGAATCATGCAGGATTGAAATTTTTGATGGTTTTTTACTCCTCTCAAAAGCCCAAACAAGTTTCTAAAAGGATGAGTTTGCAACTACTTTTCTTTTGGAGAAAATTCAAAACATTCATTATTCAATAGGGCCCAAAATATCAAAAACCAGCGATTTGAATAAACACACATTTCTTGGTAGAATCGTGCAGGACTGAAATTTTTGATATTTTTCTACTCCTCTCATGAGCCCAAACAAGTCTCTACAAGGATGAGTTTTCAACTACTTTACTTTTGGAGAAAATTCAAAACATTCATTATTCAATAGAGCCCAATAGCAAAAATCAGGTTTTGAATGAAGAATCACATTTCTTGGTAGAATCATGCAGGATTTAAATTTTTGATGGTTTTTTACTCCTCTCAACAGCCCAAACAAGTTTCTAAAAGGATGAGTTTGCAACTACTTTACTTTTGGAGAAAATTCAAAACATTCATTATTCAATAGGGCCCAAACTATCAAAAACTAGCGGTTTGAATGAACACACATTTCTTGGTAGAGTCGTGCAGGACTGAAATTTTTGATGTTTTTCTACTCCTCTCATGAGCCCAAACAAGACTCTAAAAGGATGAGTTTGCAACTACTTTACTTTTGGAGAAAATTCAAAACATTCATTATTCAATAGAGCCCATTAGCAAAAACCAGCGTTTTGAATGAAGAATCACATTTCTTGGTAGAATCATGCAGGATTGAAATTTTTGATGGTTTTTTACTCCTCTCAACAGCCCAAACAATTTTCTAAAAGGATGAGTTTGCAACTACTTTACTTTTGGAGAAAATTCAAAACATTCATTATTCAATAGGGCCCAAAATATCAAAAACCAGCGGTTTGAATGAACACACATTTCTTGGTAGAATCGTGCAGGACTGAAATTTTTGATGTTTTTCTACTCCTCTCATGAGCCCAAACAAGTCTCTAAAAGGATGAGTTTGCAACTACTTTACTTTTGGAGAAAATTCAAAACATTCATTATTCAATAGAACCCAATAGCAAAAATCAGGTTTTGAATGAAGAATCACATTTCTTGGTAGAATCATATCATGCAGGATTGAAATTTTTGATGGTTTTTTACTCCTCTCAACAGCCCAAACAAGTTTCTAAAAGGATGAGTTTGCAACTACTTTACTTTTGGAGAAAATTCAAAACATTCATTATTCAATAGGGCCCAAAATATCAAAAACCAGCGGTTTGAATGAACACACATTTCTTGGTAGAATCATGCAGGACTGAAATTTTTGATGTTTTTCTACTCCTCTCATGAGCCCAAACAAGTCTCTAAAAGGATGAGTTTGCAACTACTTTACTTTTGGAGAAAATTCAAAACATTCATTATTCAATAGAGCCCAATAGCAAAAACCAGCGTTTTGAATGAAGAATCACATTTCTTGGTAGAATCATGCAGGATTGAAATTTTTGATGGTTTTTTACTCCTCTCAAAAGCCCAAACAAGTTTCTAAAAGGATGAGTTTGCAACTACTTTACTTTTGGAGAAAATACAAAACATTCATTATTCAATAGGGCCCAAAATATCAAAAACCAGCGATTTGAATAAACACACATTTCTTGGTAGAATCGTGCAGGACTGAAATTTTTGATATTTTTCTACTCCTCTCATGAGCCCAAACAAGTCTCAACAAGGATGAGTTTTCAACTACTTTACTTTTGGAGAAAATTCAAAACATTCATTATTCAATAGAGCCCAATAGCAAAAATCAGGTTTTGAATGAAGAATCACATTTCTTGGTAGAATCATGCAGGATTGAAATTTTTGATGGTTTTTTACTCCTCTCAACAGCCCAAACAAGTTTCTAAAAGGATGAGTTTGCAACTACTTTACTTTTGGAGAAAATTCAAAACATTCATTATTCAATAGGGCCCAAAATATCAAAAACCAGCGGTTTGAATGAACACATATTTCTTGATAGAATCATGCAGGACTGAAATTTTTGATGTTTTTCTACTCCTCTCATGAGCTCAAACAAGTCTCTAAAAGCATGAGTTTGCAACTACTTTACTTTTGGAGAAAATTCAAAACATTCATTATTCAATAGAGCCCAATAGCAAAAATCAGGTTTTGAATGAAGAATCACATTTCTTGGTAGAATCATGCTGGATTGAAATTTTTGATGGTTTTTTACTCCTCTCAACAGCCCAAACAAGTTTCTAAAAGGATGAGTTTGCAACTACTTTACTTTTGGAGAAAATTCAAAACATTCATTATTCAATAGGGCCCAAAATATCAAAAATCAGCGGTTTGAGTGAACACACATTTCTTGGTAGAATCATGCAGGACTGAAATTTTTGATGTTTTTCTACTTCTCTCATGAGCCCAAACAAGTCTCTAAAAGGATGAGTTTGCAACTACTTTACTTTTGGAGAAAATTCAAAACATTCATTATTCAATAGAGCTCAATAGCAAAAACCAGCGTTTTGAATGAAGAATCACATTTCTTGGTAGAATCATGCAGGATTGAAATTTTTGATGGGTTTTTACTCCTCTCAACAGCCCAAACAAGTTTCTAAAAGGATGAGTTTGCAACTACTTTACTTTTGGAGAAAATTCAAAACATTCATTATTCAATAGGGCCCAAACTATCAAAAACCAGCGGTTTCAATGAACACACATTTCTTGGTAGAATCATGCAAGACTGAAATTTTTGATGTTTTTCTACTCCTCTCATGAGCCCAAACAAGTCTCTAAAAGCATGAGTTTGCAACTACTTTACTTTTGGAGAAAATTCAAAACATTCAATATTCAATAGAGCCCAATAGAAAAAATGAGGTTTTGAATGAAGAATCACATTTCTTGGTAGAATCATGCAAGATTGAAATTTTTGATGGTTTTTTACTCCTCTCAACAGCCCAAACAAGTTTCTAAAAGGATGAGTTTGCAACTACTTTACTTTTGGAGAAAATTCAAAACATTCATTATTCAATAGGGCCCAAACTGTCAAAAACCAGCGGTTTGAATGAACACACATTTCTTGGTAGAATCATGCAGGACTGAAATTTTTGATGTTTTTCTACTCCTCTCATGAGCCCAAACAAGTCTCTAAAAGCATGAGTTTGCAACTACTTTACTTTTGGAGAAAATTCAAAACATTCATTATTCAATAGAGCCCAATAGCAAAAATCAGGTTTTGAATGAAGAATCATATTTCTTGGTAGAATCATGCAGGATTGAAATTTTTGATGGTTTTTTACTCCTCTCAACAGCCCAAACAAGTTTCTAAAAGGATGAGTTTGCAAATACTTTACTTTTGGAGAAAATTCAAAACATTCATTATTCAATAGGGCCCAAAATATCAAAAACCAGCGGTTTGAATGAACACACATTTCTTGGTAGAATCATGCAGGACTGAAATTTTTGATGTTTTTCTACTCCGCTCATGAGCTCAAACAAGTCTCTAAAAGCATGAGTTTGCAACTACTTTACTTTTGGAGAAAATTCAAAACATTCATTATTCAATAGAGCGCAATAGCAAAAACCAGCGTTTTGAATGAAGAATCACATTTCTTGGTAGAATCATGCAGGATTGAAATTTTTGATGGGTTTTTACTCCTCTCAACAGCCCAAACAAGTTTCTAAAAGGATGAGTTTGCAACTACTTTACTTTTGGAGAAAATTCAAAACATTCATTATTCAATAGGGCCCAAACTATCAAAAACCAGCGGTTTTAATGAACACACATTTCTTGGTAGAATCATGCAAGACTGAAATTTTTGATGTTTTTCTACTCCTCTCATGAGCCCAAACAAGTCTCTAAAAGCATGAGTTTGCAACTACTTTACTTTTGGAGAAAATTCAAAACATTCATTATTCAATAGGGCCCAAAATATCAAAAACCAGCGATTTGAATGAACACACATTTCTTGGTAGAATCGTGCAGGACTGAAATTTTTGATGTTTTTCTACTCCTCTCATGAGCCCAAACAAGTCTCTAAAAGGATGAGTTTGCAACTACTTTACTTTTGGAGAAAATTCAAGACATTCATTATTCAATAGAGCCCAATAGCAAAAACCAACGTTTTGAATGAAGAATCACATTTCTTGGTAGAATCATGCAGGATTGAAATTTTTGATGGTTTTTTACTCCTCTCAACAGCCCAAACAAGTTTCTAAAAGGATGAGTTTGCAACTACTTTACTTTTGGAGAAAATTCAAAACATTCATTATTCAATAGGGCCCAAACTATCAAAAACCAGCGGTTTGAATGAACACACATTTCTTGGTAGAATCATGCAGGACTGAAATATTTGATGTTTTTCTACTCCTCTCATGAGCCCAAACAAGTCACTAAAAGCATGAGTTTGCAACTACTTTACTTTTGGAGAAAATTCAAAACATTCATTATTCAATAGAGCCCAATAGCAAAAATCAGGTTTTGAATGAAGAATCACATTTCTTGGTAGAATCATGCAGGATTGAAATTTTTGATGGTTTTTTACTCCTCTCAACAGCCCAAACAAGTTTCTAAAAGGATGAGTTTGCAACTACTTTACTTTTGGAGAAAATTCAAAACATTCATTATTCAATAGGGCCCAAAATATCAAAAACCAGCGATTTGAATAAACACACATTTCTTGGTAGAATCGTGCAGGACTGAAATTTTTGATATTTTTCTACTCCTCTCATGAGCCCAAACAAGTCTCTACAAGGATGAGTTTTCAACTACTTTACTTTTGGAGAAAATTCAAAACATTCATTATTCAATAGAGCCCAATAGCAAAAATCAGGTTTTGAATGAAGAATCACATTTCTTGGTAGAATCATGCAGGATTGAAATTTTTGATGGTTTTTTACTTCTCTCAACAGCCCAAACAAGTTTCTAAAAGGATGAGTTTGCAACTACTTTACTTTTGGAGAAAATTTAAAACATTCATTATTCAATAGGGCCCAAACTATCAAAAACTAGCGGTTTGAATGAACACACATTTCTTGGTAGAGTCGTGCAGGACTGAAATTTTTGATGTTTTTCTACTCCTCTCATGAGCCCAAACAAGACTCTAAAAGGATGAGTTTGCAACTACTTTACTTTTGGAGAAAATTCAAAACATTCATTATTCAATAGAGCCGAGTAGCAAAAATCAGGTTTTGAATGAAGAATCACATTTCTTGGTAGAATCATGCAGGATTGAAATTTTTGATGGTTTTTTACTCCTCTCAAAAGCCCAAACAAGTTTCTAAAAGGATGAGTTTGCAACTACTTTACTTTTGGAGAAAATTCAAAACATTCATTATTCAATAGGGCCCAAAATATCAAAAACCAGCGATTTGAATAAACACACATTTCTTGGTAGAATCGTGCAGGACTGAAATTTTTGATATTTTTCTACTCCTCTCATGAGCCCAAACAAGTCTCTACAAGGATGAGTTTTCAACTACTTTACTTTTGGAGAAAATTCAAAACATTCATTATTCAATAGAGCCCAATAGCAAAAATCAGGTTTTGAATGAAGAATCACATTTCTTGGTAGAATCATGCAGGATTGAAATTTTTGATGGTTTTTTACTCCTCTCAACAGCCCAAACAAGTTTCTAAAAGGATGAGTTTGCAACTACTTTACTTTTGGAGAAAATTCAAAACATTCATTATTCAATAGAGCTCAATAGCAAAAACCAGCGTTTTGAATGAAGAATCACATTTCTTGGTAGAATCATGCAGGATTGAAATTTTTGATGGTTTTTTACTCCTCTCAACAGCCCAAACAAGTTTCTAAAAGGATGAGTTTGCAACTACTTTACTTTTGGAGAAAATTCAAAACATTCATTATTCAATAGGGCCCAAACTATCAAAAACCAGCGGTTTCAATGAACACACATTTCTTGGTAGAATCATGCAAGACTGAAATTTTTGATGTTTTTCTACTCCTCTCATGAGCCCAAACAAGTCTCTAAAAGGATGAGTTTGCAACTACTTTACTTTTGGAGAAAATTCAAAACATTCATTATTCAATAGAGCGCAATAGCAAAAACCAGCGTTTTGAATGAAGAATCACATTTCTTGGTAGAATCATGCAGGATTGAAATTTTTGATGGGTTTTTACTCCTCTCAACAGCCCAAACAAGTTTCTAAAAGGATGAGTTTGCAACTACTTTACTTTTGGAGAAAATTCAAAACATTCATTATTCAATAGGGCCCAAACTATCAAAAACCAGCGGTTTCAATGAACACACATTTCTTGGTAGAATCGTGCAGGACTGAAATTTTTGATGTTTTTCTACTCCTCTCATGAGCCCAAACAAGTCTCTAAAAGGATGAGTTTGCAACTACTTTACTTTTGGAGAAAATTCAAAACATTCATTATTCAATAGAGCCCAATAGCAAAAATCAGGTTTTGAATGAAGAATCACATTTCTTGGTAGAATCATGCAGGATTGAAATTTTTGATTGTTTTTTACGCCTCTCAACAGCCCAAACAAGTTTCTAAAAGGATGAGTTTGCAACTACTTTACTTTTGGAGAAAATTCAAAACATTCATTATTCAATAGGGCCCAAACTATCAAAAACCAGCGGTTTGAATGAACACACATTTCTTGGTAGAATCATGCAGGACTGAAATATTTGATGTTTTTCTACTCCTCTCATGAGCCCAAACAAGTCACTAAAAGCATGAGTTTGCAACTACTTTACTTTTGGAGAAAATTCAAAACATTCATTATTCAATAGAGCCCAATAGCAAAAATCAGGTTTTGAATGAAGAATCACATTTCTTGGTAGAATCATGCAGGATTGAAATTTTTGATGGTTTTTTACTCCTCTCAACAGCCCAAACAAGTTTCTAAAAGGATGAGTTTGCAACTACTTTACTTTTGGAGAAAATTCAAAACATTCATTATTCAATAGGGCCCAAAATATCAAAAACCAGCGATTTGAATAAACACACATTTCTTGGTAGAATCGTGCAGGACTGAAATTTTTGATATTTTTCTACTCCTCTCATGAGCCCAAACAAGTCTCTACAAGGATGAGTTTTCAACTACTTTACTTTTGGAGAAAATTCAAAACATTCATTATTCAATAGAGCCCAATAGCAAAAATCAGGTTTTGAATGAAGAATCACATTTCTTGGTAGAATCATGCAGGATTGAAATTTTTGATGGTTTTTTACTCCTCTCAACAGCCCAAACAAGTTTCTAAAAGGATGAGTTTGCAACTACTTTACTTTTGGAGAAAATTTAAAACATTCATTATTCAATAGGGCCCAAACTATCAAAAACTAGCGGTTTGAATGAACACACATTTCTTGGTAGAGTCGTGCAGGACTGAAATTTTTGATGTTTTTCTACTCCTCTCATGAGCCCAAACAAGACTCTAAAAGGATGAGTTTGCAACTACTTTACTTTTGGAGAAAATTCAAAACATTCATTATTCAATAGAGCCGAATAGCAAAAATCAGGTTTTGAATGAAGAATCACATTTCTTGGTAGAATCATGCAGGATTGAAATTTTTGATGGTTTTTTACTCCTCTCAAAAGCCCAAACAAGTTTCTAAAAGGATGAGTTTGCAACTACTTTACTTTTGGAGAAAATTCAAAACATTCATTATTCAATAGGGCCCAAAATATCAAAAACCAGCGATTTGAATAAACACACATTTCTTGGTAGAATCGTGCAGGACTGAAATTTTTGATATTTTTCTACTCCTCTCATGAGCCCAAACAAGTCTCTACAAGGATGAGTTTTCAACTACTTTACTTTTGGAGAAAATTCAAAACATTCATTATTCAATAGAGCCCAATAGCAAAAATCAGGTTTTGAATGAAGAATCACATTTCTTGGTAGAATCATGCAGGATTTAAATTTTTGATGGTTTTTTACTCCTCTCAACAGCCCAAACAAGTTTCTAAAAGGATGAGTTTGCAACTACTTTACTTTTGGAGAAAATTCAAAACATTCATTATTCAATAGGGCCCAAACTATCAAAAACTAGCGGTTTGAATGAACACACATTTCTTGGTAGAGTCGTGCAGGACTGAAATTTTTGATGTTTTTCTACTCCTCTCATGAGCCCAAACAAGACTCTAAAAGGATGAGTTTGCAACTACTTTACTTTTGGAGAAAATTCAAAACATTCATTATTCAATAGAGCCCATTAGCAAAAACCAGCGTTTTGAATGAAGAATCACATTTCTTGGTAGAATCATGCAGGATTGAAATTTTTGATGGTTTTTTACTCCTCTCAACAGCCCAAACAATTTTCTAAAAGGATGAGTTTGCAACTACTTTACTTTTGGAGAAAATTCAAAACATTCATTATTCAATAGGGCCCAAAATATCAAAAACCAGCGGTTTGAATGAACACACATTTCTTGGTAGAATCGTGCAGGACTGAAATTTTTGATGTTTTTCTACTCCTCTCATGAGCCCAAACAAGTCTCTAAAAGGATGAGTTTGCAACTACTTTACTTTTGGAGAAAATTCAAAACATTCATTATTCAATAGAACCCAATAGCAAAAATCAGGTTTTGAATGAAGAATCACATTTCTTGGTAGAATCATATCATGCAGGATTGAAATTTTTGATGGTTTTTTACTCCTCTCAACAGCCCAAACAAGTTTCTAAAAGGATGAGTTTGCAACTACTTTACTTTTGGAGAAAATTCAAAACATTCATTATTCAATAGGGCCCAAAATATCAAAAACCAGCGGTTTGAATGAACACACATTTCTTGGTAGAATCATGCAGGACTGAAATTTTTGATGTTTTTCTACTCCTCTCATGAGCCCAAACAAGTCTCTAAAAGGATGAGTTTGCAACTACTTTACTTTTGGAGAAAATTCAAAACATTCATTATTCAATAGAGCCCAATAGCAAAAACCAGCGTTTTGAATGAAGAATCACATTTCTTGGTAGAATCATGCAGGATTGAAATTTTTGATGGGTTTTTACTCCTCTCAACAGCCCAAACAAGTTTCTAAAAGGATGAGTTTGCAACTACTTTACTTTTGGAGAAAATTCAAAACATTCATTATTCAATAGAGCCCAATAGCAAAAATCAGGTTTTGAATGAAGAATCACATTTCTTGGTAGAATCATGCAGGATTGAAATTTTTGATGGTTTTTTACTCCTCTCAACAGCCCAAACAAGTTTCTAAAAGGATGAGTTTGCAACTACTTTACTTTTGGAGAAAATTTAAAACATTCATTATTCAATAGGGCCCAAACTATCAAAAACTAGCGGTTTGAATGAACACACATTTCTTGGTAGAGTCGTGCAGGACTGAAATTTTTGATGTTTTTCTACTCCTCTCATGAGCCCAAACAAGACTCTAAAAGGATGAGTTTGCAACTACTTTACTTTTGGAGAAAATTCAAAACATTCATTATTCAATAGAGCCGAATAGCAAAAATCAGGTTTTGAATGAAGAATCACATTTCTTGGTAGAATCATGCAGGATTGAAATTTTTGATGGTTTTTTACTCCTCTCAAAAGCCCAAACAAGTTTCTAAAAGGATGAGTTTGCAACTACTTTTCTTTTGGAGAAAATTCAAAACATTCATTATTCAATAGGGCCCAAAATATCAAAAACCAGCGATTTGAATAAACACACATTTCTTGGTAGAATCGTGCAGGACTGAAATTTTTGATATTTTTCTACTCCTCTCATGAGCCCAAACAAGTCTCTACAAGGATGAGTTTTCAACTACTTTACTTTTGGAGAAAATTCAAAACATTCATTATTCAATAGAGCCCAATAGCAAAAATCAGGTTTTGAATGAAGAATCACATTTCTTGGTAGAATCATGCAGGATTTAAATTTTTGATGGTTTTTTACTCCTCTCAACAGCCCAAACAAGTTTCTAAAAGGATGAGTTTGCAACTACTTTACTTTTGGAGAAAATTCAAAACATTCATTATTCAATAGGGCCCAAACTATCAAAAACTAGCGGTTTGAATGAACACACATTTCTTGGTAGAGTCGTGCAGGACTGAAATTTTTGATGTTTTTCTACTCCTCTCATGAGCCCAAACAAGACTCTAAAAGGATGAGTTTGCAACTACTTTACTTTTGGAGAAAATTCAAAACATTCATTATTCAATAGAGCCCATTAGCAAAAACCAGCGTTTTGAATGAAGAATCACATTTCTTGGTAGAATCATGCAGGATTGAAATTTTTGATGGTTTTTTACTCCTCTCAACAGCCCAAACAATTTTCTAAAAGGATGAGTTTGCAACTACTTTACTTTTGGAGAAAATTCAAAACATTCATTATTCAATAGGGCCCAAAATATCAAAAACCAGCGGTTTGAATGAACACACATTTCTTGGTAGAATCGTGCAGGACTGAAATTTTTGATGTTTTTCTACTCCTCTCATGAGCCCAAACAAGTCTCTAAAAGGATGAGTTTGCAACTACTTTACTTTTGGAGAAAATTCAAAACATTCATTATTCAATAGAACCCAATAGCAAAAATCAGGTTTTGAATGAAGAATCACATTTCTTGGTAGAATCATATCATGCAGGATTGAAATTTTTGATGGTTTTTTACTCCTCTCAACAGCCCAAACAAGTTTCTAAAAGGATGAGTTTGCAACTACTTTACTTTTGGAGAAAATTCAAAACATTCATTATTCAATAGGGCCCAAAATATCAAAAACCAGCGGTTTGAATGAACACACATTTCTTGGTAGAATCATGCAGGACTGAAATTTTTGATGTTTTTCTACTCCTCTCATGAGCCCAAACAAGTCTCTAAAAGGATGAGTTTGCAACTACTTTACTTTTGGAGAAAATTCAAAACATTCATTATTCAATAGAGCCCAATAGCAAAAACCAGCGTTTTGAATGAAGAATCACATTTCTTGGTAGAATCATGCAGGATTGAAATTTTTGATGGTTTTTTACTCCTCTCAAAAGCCCAAACAAGTTTCTAAAAGGATGAGTTTGCAACTACTTTACTTTTGGAGAAAATACAAAACATTCATTATTCAATAGGGCCCAAAATATCAAAAACCAGCGATTTGAATAAACACACATTTCTTGGTAGAATCGTGCAGGACTGAAATTTTTGATATTTTTCTACTCCTCTCATGAGCCCAAACAAGTCTCAACAAGGATGAGTTTTCAACTACTTTACTTTTGGAGAAAATTCAAAACATTCATTATTCAATAGAGCCCAATAGCAAAAATCAGGTTTTGAATGAAGAATCACATTTCTTGGTAGAATCATGCAGGATTGAAATTTTTGATGGTTTTTTACTCCTCTCAACAGCCCAAACAAGTTTCTAAAAGGATGAGTTTGCAACTACTTTACTTTTGGAGAAAATTCAAAACATTCATTATTCAATAGGGCCCAAAATATCAAAAACCAGCGGTTTGAATGAACACATATTTCTTGATAGAATCATGCAGGACTGAAATTTTTGATGTTTTTCTACTCCTCTCATGAGCTCAAACAAGTCTCTAAAAGCATGAGTTTGCAACTACTTTACTTTTGGAGAAAATTCAAAACATTCATTATTCAATAGAGCCCAATAGCAAAAATCAGGTTTTGAATGAAGAATCACATTTCTTGGTAGAATCATGCTGGATTGAAATTTTTGATGGTTTTTTACTCCTCTCAACAGCCCAAACAAGTTTCTAAAAGGATGAGTTTGCAACTACTTTACTTTTGGAGAAAATTCAAAACATTCATTATTCAATAGGGCCCAAAATATCAAAAATCAGCGGTTTGAGTGAACACACATTTCTTGGTAGAATCATGCAGGACTGAAATTTTTGATGTTTTTCTACTTCTCTCATGAGCCCAAACAAGTCTCTAAAAGGATGAGTTTGCAACTACTTTACTTTTGGAGAAAATTCAAAACATTCATTATTCAATAGAGCTCAATAGCAAAAACCAGCGTTTTGAATGAAGAATCACATTTCTTGGTAGAATCATGCAGGATTGAAATTTTTGATGGGTTTTTACTCCTCTCAACAGCCCAAACAAGTTTCTAAAAGGATGAGTTTGCAACTACTTTACTTTTGGAGAAAATTCAAAACATTCATTATTCAATAGGGCCCAAACTATCAAAAACCAGCGGTTTCAATGAACACACATTTCTTGGTAGAATCATGCAAGACTGAAATTTTTGATGTTTTTCTACTCCTCTCATGAGCCCAAACAAGTCTCTAAAAGCATGAGTTTGCAACTACTTTACTTTTGGAGAAAATTCAAAACATTCAATATTCAATAGAGCCCAATAGAAAAAATGAGGTTTTGAATGAAGAATCACATTTCTTGGTAGAATCATGCAAGATTGAAATTTTTGATGGTTTTTTACTCCTCTCAACAGCCCAAACAAGTTTCTAAAAGGATGAGTTTGCAACTACTTTACTTTTGGAGAAAATTCAAAACATTCATTATTCAATAGGGCCCAAACTGTCAAAAACCAGCGGTTTGAATGAACACACATTTCTTGGTAGAATCATGCAGGACTGAAATTTTTGATGTTTTTCTACTCCTCTCATGAGCCCAAACAAGTCTCTAAAAGCATGAGTTTGCAACTACTTTACTTTTGGAGAAAATTCAAAACATTCATTATTCAATAGAGCCCAATAGCAAAAATCAGGTTTTGAATGAAGAATCATATTTCTTGGTAGAATCATGCAGGATTGAAATTTTTGATGGTTTTTTACTCCTCTCAACAGCCCAAACAAGTTTCTAAAAGGATGAGTTTGCAAATACTTTACTTTTGGAGAAAATTCAAAACATTCATTATTCAATAGGGCCCAAAATATCAAAAACCAGCGGTTTGAATGAACACACATTTCTTGGTAGAATCATGCAGGACTGAAATTTTTGATGTTTTTCTACTCCGCTCATGAGCTCAAACAAGTCTCTAAAAGCATGAGTTTGCAACTACTTTACTTTTGGAGAAAATTCAAAACATTCATTATTCAATAGAGCGCAATAGCAAAAACCAGCGTTTTGAATGAAGAATCACATTTCTTGGTAGAATCATGCAGGATTGAAATTTTTGATGGGTTTTTACTCCTCTCAACAGCCCAAACAAGTTTCTAAAAGGATGAGTTTGCAACTACTTTACTTTTGGAGAAAATTCAAAACATTCATTATTCAATAGGGCCCAAACTATCAAAAACCAGCGGTTTTAATGAACACACATTTCTTGGTAGAATCATGCAAGACTGAAATTTTTGATGTTTTTCTACTCCTCTCATGAGCCCAAACAAGTCTCTAAAAGCATGAGTTTGCAACTACTTTACTTTTGGAGAAAATTCAAAACATTCATTATTCAATAGGGCCCAAAATATCAAAAACCAGCGATTTGAATGAACACACATTTCTTGGTAGAATCGTGCAGGACTGAAATTTTTGATGTTTTTCTACTCCTCTCATGAGCCCAAACAAGTCTCTAAAAGGATGAGTTTGCAACTACTTTACTTTTGGAGAAAATTCAAGACATTCATTATTCAATAGAGCCCAATAGCAAAAACCAACGTTTTGAATGAAGAATCACATTTCTTGGTAGAATCATGCAGGATTGAAATTTTTGATGGTTTTTTACTCCTCTCAACAGCCCAAACAAGTTTCTAAAAGGATGAGTTTGCAACTACTTTACTTTTGGAGAAAATTCAAAACATTCATTATTCAATAGGGCCCAAACTATCAAAAACCAGCGGTTTGAATGAACACACATTTCTTGGTAGAATCATGCAGGACTGAAATATTTGATGTTTTTCTACTCCTCTCATGAGCCCAAACAAGTCACTAAAAGCATGAGTTTGCAACTACTTTACTTTTGGAGAAAATTCAAAACATTCATTATTCAATAGAGCCCAATAGCAAAAATCAGGTTTTGAATGAAGAATCACATTTCTTGGTAGAATCATGCAGGATTGAAATTTTTGATGGTTTTTTACTCCTCTCAACAGCCCAAACAAGTTTCTAAAAGGATGAGTTTGCAACTACTTTACTTTTGGAGAAAATTCAAAACATTCATTATTCAATAGGGCCCAAAATATCAAAAACCAGCGATTTGAATAAACACACATTTCTTGGTAGAATCGTGCAGGACTGAAATTTTTGATATTTTTCTACTCCTCTCATGAGCCCAAACAAGTCTCTACAAGGATGAGTTTTCAACTACTTTACTTTTGGAGAAAATTCAAAACATTCATTATTCAATAGAGCCCAATAGCAAAAATCAGGTTTTGAATGAAGAATCACATTTCTTGGTAGAATCATGCAGGATTGAAATTTTTGATGGTTTTTTACTTCTCTCAACAGCCCAAACAAGTTTCTAAAAGGATGAGTTTGCAACTACTTTACTTTTGGAGAAAATTTAAAACATTCATTATTCAATAGGGCCCAAACTATCAAAAACTAGCGGTTTGAATGAACACACATTTCTTGGTAGAGTCGTGCAGGACTGAAATTTTTGATGTTTTTCTACTCCTCTCATGAGCCCAAACAAGACTCTAAAAGGATGAGTTTGCAACTACTTTACTTTTGGAGAAAATTCAAAACATTCATTATTCAATAGAGCCGAGTAGCAAAAATCAGGTTTTGAATGAAGAATCACATTTCTTGGTAGAATCATGCAGGATTGAAATTTTTGATGGTTTTTTACTCCTCTCAAAAGCCCAAACAAGTTTCTAAAAGGATGAGTTTGCAACTACTTTACTTTTGGAGAAAATTCAAAACATTCATTATTCAATAGGGCCCAAAATATCAAAAACCAGCGATTTGAATAAACACACATTTCTTGGTAGAATCGTGCAGGACTGAAATTTTTGATATTTTTCTACTCCTCTCATGAGCCCAAACAAGTCTCTACAAGGATGAGTTTTCAACTACTTTACTTTTGGAGAAAATTCAAAACATTCATTATTCAATAGAGCCCAATAGCAAAAATCAGGTTTTGAATGAAGAATCACATTTCTTGGTAGAATCATGCAGGATTGAAATTTTTGATGGTTTTTTACTCCTCTCAACAGCCCAAACAAGTTTCTAAAAGGATGAGTTTGCAACTACTTTACTTTTGGAGAAAATTCAAAACATTCATTATTCAATAGAGCTCAATAGCAAAAACCAGCGTTTTGAATGAAGAATCACATTTCTTGGTAGAATCATGCAGGATTGAAATTTTTGATGGTTTTTTACTCCTCTCAACAGCCCAAACAAGTTTCTAAAAGGATGAGTTTGCAACTACTTTACTTTTGGAGAAAATTCAAAACATTCATTATTCAATAGGGCCCAAACTATCAAAAACCAGCGGTTTCAATGAACACACATTTCTTGGTAGAATCATGCAAGACTGAAATTTTTGATGTTTTTCTACTCCTCTCATGAGCCCAAACAAGTCTCTAAAAGGATGAGTTTGCAACTACTTTACTTTTGGAGAAAATTCAAAACATTCATTATTCAATAGAGCGCAATAGCAAAAACCAGCGTTTTGAATGAAGAATCACATTTCTTGGTAGAATCATGCAGGATTGAAATTTTTGATGGGTTTTTACTCCTCTCAACAGCCCAAACAAGTTTCTAAAAGGATGAGTTTGCAACTACTTTACTTTTGGAGAAAATTCAAAACATTCATTATTCAATAGGGCCCAAACTATCAAAAACCAGCGGTTTCAATGAACACACATTTCTTGGTAGAATCGTGCAGGACTGAAATTTTTGATGTTTTTCTACTCCTCTCATGAGCCCAAACAAGTCTCTAAAAGGATGAGTTTGCAACTACTTTACTTTTGGAGAAAATTCAAAACATTCATTATTCAATAGAGCCCAATAGCAAAAATCAGGTTTTGAATGAAGAATCACATTTCTTGGTAGAATCATGCAGGATTGAAATTTTTGATTGTTTTTTACGCCTCTCAACAGCCCAAACAAGTTTCTAAAAGGATGAGTTTGCAACTACTTTACTTTTGGAGAAAATTCAAAACATTCATTATTCAATAGGGCCCAAACTATCAAAAACCAGCGGTTTGAATGAACACACATTTCTTGGTAGAATCATGCAGGACTGAAATATTTGATGTTTTTCTACTCCTCTCATGAGCCCAAACAAGTCACTAAAAGCATGAGTTTGCAACTACTTTACTTTTGGAGAAAATTCAAAACATTCATTATTCAATAGAGCCCAATAGCAAAAATCAGGTTTTGAATGAAGAATCACATTTCTTGGTAGAATCATGCAGGATTGAAATTTTTGATGGTTTTTTACTCCTCTCAACAGCCCAAACAAGTTTCTAAAAGGATGAGTTTGCAACTACTTTACTTTTGGAGAAAATTCAAAACATTCATTATTCAATAGGGCCCAAAATATCAAAAACCAGCGATTTGAATAAACACACATTTCTTGGTAGAATCGTGCAGGACTGAAATTTTTGATATTTTTCTACTCCTCTCATGAGCCCAAACAAGTCTCTACAAGGATGAGTTTTCAACTACTTTACTTTTGGAGAAAATTCAAAACATTCATTATTCAATAGAGCCCAATAGCAAAAATCAGGTTTTGAATGAAGAATCACATTTCTTGGTAGAATCATGCAGGATTGAAATTTTTGATGGTTTTTTACTCCTCTCAACAGCCCAAACAAGTTTCTAAAAGGATGAGTTTGCAACTACTTTACTTTTGGAGAAAATTTAAAACATTCATTATTCAATAGGGCCCAAACTATCAAAAACTAGCGGTTTGAATGAACACACATTTCTTGGTAGAGTCGTGCAGGACTGAAATTTTTGATGTTTTTCTACTCCTCTCATGAGCCCAAACAAGACTCTAAAAGGATGAGTTTGCAACTACTTTACTTTTGGAGAAAATTCAAAACATTCATTATTCAATAGAGCCGAATAGCAAAAATCAGGTTTTGAATGAAGAATCACATTTCTTGGTAGAATCATGCAGGATTGAAATTTTTGATGGTTTTTTACTCCTCTCAAAAGCCCAAACAAGTTTCTAAAAGGATGAGTTTGCAACTACTTTACTTTTGGAGAAAATTCAAAACATTCATTATTCAATAGGGCCCAAAATATCAAAAACCAGCGATTTGAATAAACACACATTTCTTGGTAGAATCGTGCAGGACTGAAATTTTTGATATTTTTCTACTCCTCTCATGAGCCCAAACAAGTCTCTACAAGGATGAGTTTTCAACTACTTTACTTTTGGAGAAAATTCAAAACATTCATTATTCAATAGAGCCCAATAGCAAAAATCAGGTTTTGAATGAAGAATCACATTTCTTGGTAGAATCATGCAGGATTTAAATTTTTGATGGTTTTTTACTCCTCTCAACAGCCCAAACAAGTTTCTAAAAGGATGAGTTTGCAACTACTTTACTTTTGGAGAAAATTCAAAACATTCATTATTCAATAGGGCCCAAACTATCAAAAACTAGCGGTTTGAATGAACACACATTTCTTGGTAGAGTCGTGCAGGACTGAAATTTTTGATGTTTTTCTACTCCTCTCATGAGCCCAAACAAGACTCTAAAAGGATGAGTTTGCAACTACTTTACTTTTGGAGAAAATTCAAAACATTCATTATTCAATAGAGCCCATTAGCAAAAACCAGCGTTTTGAATGAAGAATCACATTTCTTGGTAGAATCATGCAGGATTGAAATTTTTGATGGTTTTTTACTCCTCTCAACAGCCCAAACAATTTTCTAAAAGGATGAGTTTGCAACTACTTTACTTTTGGAGAAAATTCAAAACATTCATTATTCAATAGGGCCCAAAATATCAAAAACCAGCGGTTTGAATGAACACACATTTCTTGGTAGAATCGTGCAGGACTGAAATTTTTGATGTTTTTCTACTCCTCTCATGAGCCCAAACAAGTCTCTAAAAGGATGAGTTTGCAACTACTTTACTTTTGGAGAAAATTCAAAACATTCATTATTCAATAGAACCCAATAGCAAAAATCAGGTTTTGAATGAAGAATCACATTTCTTGGTAGAATCATATCATGCAGGATTGAAATTTTTGATGGTTTTTTACTCCTCTCAACAGCCCAAACAAGTTTCTAAAAGGATGAGTTTGCAACTACTTTACTTTTGGAGAAAATTCAAAACATTCATTATTCAATAGGGCCCAAAATATCAAAAACCAGCGGTTTGAATGAACACACATTTCTTGGTAGAATCATGCAGGACTGAAATTTTTGATGTTTTTCTACTCCTCTCATGAGCCCAAACAAGTCTCTAAAAGGATGAGTTTGCAACTACTTTACTTTTGGAGAAAATTCAAAACATTCATTATTCAATAGAGCCCAATAGCAAAAACCAGCGTTTTGAATGAAGAATCACATTTCTTGGTAGAATCATGCAGGATTGAAATTTTTGATGGGTTTTTACTCCTCTCAACAGCCCAAACAAGTTTCTAAAAGGATGAGTTTGCAACTACTTTACTTTTGGAGAAAATTCAAAACATTCATTATTCAATAGAGCCCAATAGCAAAAATCAGGTTTTGAATGAAGAATCACATTTCTTGGTAGAATCATGCAGGATTGAAATTTTTGATGGTTTTTTACTCCTCTCAACAGCCCAAACAAGTTTCTAAAAGGATGAGTTTGCAACTACTTTACTTTTGGAGAAAATTCAAAACATTCATTATTCAATAGGGCCCAAAATATCAAAAACCAGCGATTTGAATAAACACACATTTCTTGGTAGAATCGTGCAGGACTGAAATTTTTGATATTTTTCTACTCCTCTCATGAGCCCAAACAAGTCTCTACAAGGATGAGTTTTCAACTACTTTACTTTTGGAGAAAATTCAAAACATTCATTATTCAATAGAGCCCAATAGCAAAAATCAGGTTTTGAATGAAGAATCACATTTCTTGGTAGAATCATGCAGGATTGAAATTTTTGATGGTTTTTTACTCCTCTCAACAGCCCAAACAAGTTTCTAAAAGGATGAGTTTGCAACTACTTTACTTTTGGAGAAAATTTAAAACATTCATTATTCAATAGGGCCCAAACTATCAAAAACTAGCGGTTTGAATGAACACACATTTCTTGGTAGAGTCGTGCAGGACTGAAATTTTTGATGTTTTTCTACTCCTCTCATGAGCCCAAACAAGACTCTAAAAGGATGAGTTTGCAACTACTTTACTTTTGGAGAAAATTCAAAACATTCATTATTCAATAGAGCCGAATAGCAAAAATCAGGTTTTGAATGAAGAATCACATTTCTTGGTAGAATCATGCAGGATTGAAATTTTTGATGGTTTTTTACTCCTCTCAAAAGCCCAAACAAGTTTCTAAAAGGATGAGTTTGCAACTACTTTACTTTTGGAGAAAATACAAAACATTCATTATTCAATAGGGCCCAAAATATCAAAAACCAGCGATTTGAATAAACACACATTTCTTGGTAGAATCGTGCAGGACTGAAATTTTTGATATTTTTCTACTCCTCTCATGAGCCCAAACAAGTCTCAACAAGGATGAGTTTTCAACTACTTTACTTTTGGAGAAAATTCAAAACATTCATTATTCAATAGAGCCCAATAGCAAAAATCAGGTTTTGAATGAAGAATCACATTTCTTGGTAGAATCATGCAGGATTGAAATTTTTGATGGTTTTTTACTCCTCTCAACAGCCCAAACAAGTTTCTAAAAGGATGAGTTTGCAACTACTTTACTTTTGGAGAAAATTTAAAACATTCATTATTCAATAGGGCCCAAACTATCAAAAACTAGCGGTTTGAATGAACACACATTTCTTGGTAGAGTCGTGCAGGACTGAAATTTTTGATGTTTTTCTACTCCTCTCATGAGCCCAAACAAGACTCTAAAAGGATGAGTTTGCAACTACTTTACTTTTGGAGAAAATTCAAAACATTCATTATTCAATAGAGCCGAATAGCAAAAATCAGGTTTTGAATGAAGAATCACATTTCTTGGTAGAATCATGCAGGATTGAAATTTTTGATGGTTTTTTACTCCTCTCAAAAGCCCAAACAAGTTTCTAAAAGGATGAGTTTGCAACTACTTTACTTTTGGAGAAAATACAAAACATTCATTATTCAATAGGGCCCAAAATATCAAAAACCAGCGATTTGAATAAACACACATTTCTTGGTAGAATCGTGCAGGACTGAAATTTTTGATATTTTTCTACTCCTCTCATGAGCCCAAACAAGTCTCAACAAGGATGAGTTTTCAACTACTTTACTTTTGGAGAAAATTCAAAACATTCATTATTCAATAGAGCCCAATAGCAAAAATCAGGTTTTGAATGAAGAATCACATTTCTTGGTAGAATCATGCAGGATTGAAATTTTTGATGGTTTTTTACTCCTCTCAACAGCCCAAACAAGTTTCTAAAAGGATGAGTTTGCAACTACTTTACTTTTGGAGAAAATTCAAAACATTCATTATTCAATAGGGCCCAAAATATCAAAAACCAGCGGTTTGAATGAACACATATTTCTTGATAGAATCATGCAGGACTGAAATTTTTGATGTTTTTCTACTCCTCTCATGAGCTCAAACAAGTCTCTAAAAGCATGAGTTTGCAACTACTTTACTTTTGGAGAAAATTCAAAACATTCATTATTCAATAGAGCCCAATAGCAAAAATCAGGTTTTGAATGAAGAATCACATTTCTTGGTAGAATCATGCTGGATTGAAATTTTTGATGGTTTTTTACTCCTCTCAACAGCCCAAACAAGTTTCTAAAAGGATGAGTTTGCAACTACTTTACTTTTGGAGAAAATTCAAAACATTCATTATTCAATAGGGCCCAAAATATCAAAAATCAGCGGTTTGAGTGAACACACATTTCTTGGTAGAATCATGCAGGACTGAAATTTTTGATGTTTTTCTACTTCTCTCATGAGCCCAAACAAGTCTCTAAAAGGATGAGTTTGCAACTACTTTACTTTTGGAGAAAATTCAAAACATTCATTATTCAATAGAGCTCAATAGCAAAAACCAGCGTTTTGAATGAAGAATCACATTTCTTGGTAGAATCATGCAGGATTGAAATTTTTGATGGGTTTTTACTCCTCTCAACAGCCCAAACAAGTTTCTAAAAGGATGAGTTTGCAACTACTTTACTTTTGGAGAAAATTCAAAACATTCATTATTCAATAGGGCCCAAACTATCAAAAACCAGCGGTTTCAATGAACACACATTTCTTGGTAGAATCATGCAAGACTGAAATTTTTGATGTTTTTCTACTCCTCTCATGAGCCCAAACAAGTCTCTAAAAGCATGAGTTTGCAACTACTTTACTTTTGGAGAAAATTCAAAACATTCAATATTCAATAGAGCCCAATAGAAAAAATGAGGTTTTGAATGAAGAATCACATTTCTTGGTAGAATCATGCAAGATTGAAATTTTTGATGGTTTTTTACTCCTCTCAACAGCCCAAACAAGTTTCTAAAAGGATGAGTTTGCAACTACTTTACTTTTGGAGAAAATTCAAAACATTCATTATTCAATAGGGCCCAAACTGTCAAAAACCAGCGGTTTGAATGAACACACATTTCTTGGTAGAATCATGCAGGACTGAAATTTTTGATGTTTTTCTACTCCTCTCATGAGCCCAAACAAGTCTCTAAAAGCATGAGTTTGCAACTACTTTACTTTTGGAGAAAATTCAAAACATTCATTATTCAATAGAGCCCAATAGCAAAAATCAGGTTTTGAATGAAGAATCATATTTCTTGGTAGAATCATGCAGGATTGAAATTTTTGATGGTTTTTTACTCCTCTCAACAGCCCAAACAAGTTTCTAAAAGGATGAGTTTGCAAATACTTTACTTTTGGAGAAAATTCAAAACATTCATTATTCAATAGGGCCCAAAATATCAAAAACCAGCGGTTTGAATGAACACACATTTCTTGGTAGAATCATGCAGGACTGAAATTTTTGATGTTTTTCTACTCTGCTCATGAGCTCAAACAAGTCTCTAAAAGCATGAGTTTGCAACTACTTTACTTTTGGAGAAAATTCAAAACATTCATTATTCAATAGAGCGCAATAGCAAAAACCAGCGTTTTGAATGAAGAATCACATTTCTTGGTAGAATCATGCAGGATTGAAATTTTTGATGGGTTTTTACTCCTCTCAACAGCCCAAACAAGTTTCTAAAAGGATGAGTTTGCAACTACTTTACTTTTGGAGAAAATTCAAAACATTCATTATTCAATAGGGCCCAAACTATCAAAAACCAGCGGTTTTAATGAACACACATTTCTTGGTAGAATCATGCAAGACTGAAATTTTTGATGTTTTTCTACTCCTCTCATGAGCCCAAACAAGTCTCTAAAAGCATGAGTTTGCAACTACTTTACTTTTGGAGAAAATTCAAAACATTCATTATTCAATAGGGCCCAAAATATCAAAAACCAGCGATTTGAATGAACACACATTTCTTGGTAGAATCGTGCAGGACTGAAATTTTTGATGTTTTTCTACTCCTCTCATGAGCCCAAACAAGTCTCTAAAAGGATGAGTTTGCAACTACTTTACTTTTGGAGAAAATTCAAAACATTCATTATTCAATAGAGCCCAATAGCAAAAACCAGCGTTTTGAATGAAGAATCACATTTCTTGGTAGAATCATGCAGGATTGAAATTTTTGATGGTTTTTTACTCCTCTCAACAGCCCAAACAAGTTTCTAAAAGGATGAGTTTGCAACTACTTTACTTTTGGAGAAAATTCAAAACATTCATTATTCAATAGGGCCCAAACTATCAAAAACCAGCGGTTTGAATGAACACACATTTCTTGGTAGAATCATGCAGGACTGAAATATTTGATGTTTTTCTACTCCTCTCATGAGCCCAAACAAGTCTCTAAAAGCATGAGTTTGCAACTACTTTACTTTTGGAGAAAATTCAAAACATTCATTATTCAATAGAGCCCAATAGCAAAAATCAGGTTTTGAATGAAGAATCACATTTCTTGGTAGAATCATGCAGGATTGAAATTTTTGATGGTTTTTTACTCCTCTCAACAGCCCAAACAAGTTTCTAAAAGGATGAGTTTGCAACTACTTTACTTTTGGAGAAAATTCAAAACATTCATTATTCAATAGGGCCCAAAATATCAAAAACCAGCGATTTGAATAAACACACATTTCTTGGTAGAATCGTGCAGGACTGAAATTTTTGATATTTTTCTACTCCTCTCATGAGCCCAAACAAGTCTCTACAAGGATGAGTTTTCAACTACTTTACTTTTGGAGAAAATTCAAAACATTCATTATTCAATAGAGCCCAATAGCAAAAATCAGGTTTTGAATGAAGAATCACATTTCTTGGTAGAATCATGCAGGATTGAAATTTTTGATGGTTTTTTACTCCTCTCAACAGCCCAAACAAGTTTCTAAAAGGATGAGTTTGCAACTACTTTACTTTTGGAGAAAATTTAAAACATTCATTATTCAATAGGGCCCAAACTATCAAAAACTAGCGGTTTGAATGAACACACATTTCTTGGTAGAGTCGTGCAGGACTGAAATTTTTGATGTTTTTCTACTCCTCTCATGAGCCCAAACAAGACTCTAAAAGGATGAGTTTGCAACTACTTTACTTTTGGAGAAAATTCAAAACATTCATTATTCAATAGAGCCGAGTAGCAAAAATCAGGTTTTGAATGAAGAATCACATTTCTTGGTAGAATCATGCAGGATTGAAATTTTTGATGGTTTTTTACTCCTCTCAAAAGCCCAAACAAGTTTCTAAAAGGATGAGTTTGCAACTACTTTACTTTTGGAGAAAATTCAAAACATTCATTATTCAATAGGGCCCAAAATATCAAAAACCAGCGATTTGAATAAACACACATTTCTTGGTAGAATCGTGCAGGACTGAAATTTTTGATATTTTTCTACTCCTCTCATGAGCCCAAACAAGTCTCTACAAGGATGAGTTTTCAACTACTTTACTTTTGGAGAAAATTCAAAACATTCATTATTCAATAGAGCCCAATAGCAAAAATCAGGTTTTGAATGAAGAATCACATTTCTTGGTAGAATCATGCAGGATTGAAATTTTTGATGGTTTTTTACTCCTCTCAACAGCCCAAACAAGTTTCTAAAAGGATGAGTTTGCAACTACTTTACTTTTGGAGAAAATTCAAAACATTCATTATTCAATAGAGCTCAATAGCAAAAACCAGCGTTTTGAATGAAGAATCACATTTCTTGGTAGAATCATGCAGGATTGAAATTTTTGATGGTTTTTTACTCCTCTCAACAGCCCAAACAAGTTTCTAAAAGGATGAGTTTGCAACTACTTTACTTTTGGAGAAAATTCAAAACATTCATTATTCAATAGGGCCCAAACTATCAAAAACCAGCGGTTTCAATGAACACACATTTCTTGGTAGAATCATGCAAGACTGAAATTTTTGATGTTTTTCTACTCCTCTCATGAGCCCAAACAAGTCTCTAAAAGGATGAGTTTGCAACTACTTTACTTTTGGAGAAAATTCAAAACATTCATTATTCAATAGAGCGCAATAGCAAAAACCAGCGTTTTGAATGAAGAATCACATTTCTTGGTAGAATCATGCAGGATTGAAATTTTTGATGGGTTTTTACTCCTCTCAACAGCCCAAACAAGTTTCTAAAAGGATGAGTTTGCAACTACTTTACTTTTGGAGAAAATTCAAAACATTCATTATTCAATAGGGCCCAAACTATCAAAAACCAGCGGTTTCAATGAACACACATTTCTTGGTAGAATCGTGCAGGACTGAAATTTTTGATGTTTTTCTACTCCTCTCATGAGCCCAAACAAGTCTCTAAAAGGATGAGTTTGCAACTACTTTACTTTTGGAGAAAATTCAAAACATTCATTATTCAATAGAGCCCAATAGCAAAAATCAGGTTTTGAATGAAGAATCACATTTCTTGGTAGAATCATGCAGGATTGAAATTTTTGATTGTTTTTTACGCCTCTCAACAGCCCAAACAAGTTTCTAAAAGGATGAGTTTGCAACTACTTTACTTTTGGAGAAAATTCAAAACATTCATTATTCAATAGGGCCCAAAATATCAAAAACCAGCGATTTGAATGAACACACATTTCTTGGTAGAATCGTGCAGGACTGAAATTTTTGATGTTTTTCTACTCCTCTCATGAGCCCAAACAAGTCTCTAAAAGGATGAGTTTGCAACTACTTTACTTTTGGAGAAAATTCAAAACATTCATTATTCAATAGAGCCCAATAGCAAAAACCAGCGTTTTGAATGAAGAATCACATTTCTTGGTAGAATCATGCAGGATTGAAATTTTTGATGGTTTTTTACTCCTCTCAACAGCCCAAACAAGTTTCTAAAAGGATGAGTTTGCAACTACTTTACTTTTGGAGAAAATTCAAAACATTCATTATTCAATAGGGCCCAAACTATCAAAAACCAGCGGTTTGAATGAACACACATTTCTTGGTAGAATCATGCAGGACTGAAATATTTGATGTTTTTCTACTCCTCTCATGAGCCCAAACAAGTCTCTAAAAGCATGAGTTTGCAACTACTTTACTTTTGGAGAAAATTCAAAACATTCATTATTCAATAGAGCCCAATAGCAAAAATCAGGTTTTGAATGAAGAATCACATTTCTTGGTAGAATCATGCAGGATTGAAATTTTTGATGGTTTTTTACTCCTCTCAACAGCCCAAACAAGTTTCTAAAAGGATGAGTTTGCAACTACTTTACTTTTGGAGAAAATTCAAAACATTCATTATTCAATAGGGCCCAAAATATCAAAAACCAGCGATTTGAATAAACACACATTTCTTGGTAGAATCGTGCAGGACTGAAATTTTTGATATTTTTCTACTCCTCTCATGAGCCCAAACAAGTCTCTACAAGGATGAGTTTTCAACTACTTTACTTTTGGAGAAAATTCAAAACATTCATTATTCAATAGAGCCCAATAGCAAAAATCAGGTTTTGAATGAAGAATCACATTTCTTGGTAGAATCATGCAGGATTGAAATTTTTGATGGTTTTTTACTCCTCTCAACAGCCCAAACAAGTTTCTAAAAGGATGAGTTTGCAACTACTTTACTTTTGGAGAAAATTCAAAACATTCATTATTCAATAGGGCCCAAACTATCAAAAACTAGCGGTTTGAATGAACACACATTTCTTGGTAGAGTCGTGCAGGACTGAAATTTTTGATGTTTTTCTACTCCTCTCATGAGCCCAAACAAGACTCTAAAAGGATGAGTTTGCAACTACTTTACTTTTGGAGAAAATTCAAAACATTCATTATTCAATAGAGCCGAATAGCAAAAATCAGGTTTTGAATGAAGAATCACATTTCTTGGTAGAATCATGCAGGATTGAAATTTTTGATGGTTTTTTACTCCTCTCAAAAGCCCAAACAAGTTTCTAAAAGGATGAGTTTGCAACTACTTTACTTTTGGAGAAAATTCAAAACATTCATTATTCAATAGGGCCCAAAATATCAAAAACCAGCGATTTGAATAAACACACATTTCTTGGTAGAATCGTGCAGGACTGAAATTTTTGATATTTTTCTACTCCTCTCATGAGCCCAAACAAGTCTCTACAAGGATGAGTTTTCAACTACTTTACTTTTGGAGAAAATTCAAAACATTCATTATTCAATAGAGCCCAATAGCAAAAATCAGGTTTTGAATGAAGAATCACATTTCTTGGTAGAATCATGCAGGATTTAAATTTTTGATGGTTTTTTACTCCTCTCAACAGCCCAAACAAGTTTCTAAAAGGATGAGTTTGCAACTACTTTACTTTTGGAGAAAATTCAAAACATTCATTATTCAATAGGGCCCAAACTATCAAAAACTAGCGGTTTGAATGAACACACATTTCTTGGTAGAATCGTGCAGGACTGAAATTTTTGATGTTTTTCTACTCCTCTCATGAGCCCAAACAAGACTCTAAAAGGATGAGTTTGCAACTACTTTACTTTTGGAGAAAATTCAAAACATTCATTATTCAATAGAGCCCATTAGCAAAAACCAGCGTTTTGAATGAAGAATCACATTTCTTGGTAGAATCATGCAGGATTGAAATTTTTGATGGTTTTTTACTCCTCTCAACAGCCCAAACAAGTTTCTAAAAGGATGAGTTTGCAACTACTTTACTTTTGGAGAAAATTCAAAACATTCATTATTCAATAGGGCCCAAAATATCAAAAACCAGCGGTTTGAATGAACACACATTTCTTGGTAGAATCGTGCAGGACTGAAATTTTTGATGTTTTTCTACTCCTCTCATGAGCCCAAACAAGTCTCTAAAAGGATGAGTTTGCAACTACTTTACTTTTGGAGAAAATTCAAAACATTCATTATTCAATAGAACCCAATAGCAAAAACCAGGTTTTGAATGAAGAATCACATTTCTTGGTAGAATCATATCATGCAGGATTGAAATTTTTGATGGTTTTTTACTCCTCTCAACAGCCCAAACAAGTTTCTAAAAGGATGAGTTTGCAACTACTTTACTTTTGGAGAAAATTCAAAACATTCATTATTCAATAGGGCCCAAAATATCAAAAACCAGCGGTTTGAATGAACACACATTTCTTGGTAGAATCATGCAGGACTGAAATTTTTGATGTTTTTCTACTCCTCTCATGAGCCCAAACAAGTCTCTAAAAGGATGAGTTTGCAACTACTTTACTTTTGGAGAAAATTCAAAACATTCATTATTCAATAGAGCCCAATAGCAAAAACCAGCGTTTTGAATGAAGAATCACATTTCTTGGTAGAATCATGCAGGATTTAAATTTTTGATGGGTTTTTACTCCTCTCAACAGCCCAAACAAGTTTCTAAAAGGATGAGTTTGCAACTACTTTACTTTTGGAGAAAATTCAAAACATTCATTATTCAATAGAGCCCAATAGCAAAAATCAGGTTTTGAATGAAGAATCACATTTCTTGGTAGAATCATGCAGGATTGAAATTTTTGATGGTTTTTTACTCCTCTCAACAGCCCAAACAAGTTTCTAAAAGGATGAGTTTGCAACTACTTTACTTTTGGAGAAAATTCAAAACATTCATTATTCAATAGGGCCCAAACTATCAAAAACCAGCGGTTTCAATGAACACACATTTCTTGGTAGAATCGTGCAGGACTGAAATTTTTAATGTTTTTCTACTCCTCTCATGAGCCCAAACAAGTCTCTAAAAGGATGAGTTTGCAACTACTTTACTTTTGGAGAAAATTCAAAACATTCATTATTCAATAGAGCCCAATAGCAAAAATCAGGTTTTGAATGAAGAATCACATTTCTTGGTAGAATCATGCAGGATTGAAATTTTTGATTGTTTTTTACGCCTCTCAACAGCCCAAACAAGTTTCTAAAAGGATGAGTTTGCAACTACTTTACTTTTGGAGAAAATTCAAAACATTCATTATTCAATAGGGCCCAAAATATCAAAAACCAGCGATTTGAATGAACACACATTTCTTGGTAGAATCGTGCAGGACTGAAATTTTTGATGTTTTTCTACTCCTCTCATGAGCCCAAACAAGTCTCTAAAAGGATGAGTTTGCAACTACTTTACTTTTGGAGAAAATTCAAAACATTCATTATTCAATAGAGCCCAATAGCAAAAACCAATGTTTTGAATGAAGAATCACATTTCTTGGTAGAATCATGCAGGATTGAAATTTTTGATGGTTTTTTACTCCTCTCAACAGCCCAAACAAGTTTCTAAAAGGATGAGTTTGCAACTACTTTACTTTTGGAGAAAATTCAAAACATTCATTATTCAATAGGGCCCAAACTATCAAAAACCAGCGGTTTGAATGAACACACATTTCTTGGTAGAATCATGCAGGACTGAAATATTTGATGTTTTTCTACTCCTCTCATGAGCCCAAACAAGTCACTAAAAGCATGAGTTTGCAACTACTTTACTTTTGGAGAAAATTCAAAACATTCATTATTCAATAGAGCCCAATAGCAAAAATCAGGTTTTGAATGAAGAATCACATTTCTTGGTAGAATCATGCAGGATTGAAATTTTTGATGGTTTTTTACTCCTCTCAACAGCCCAAACAAGTTTCTAAAAGGATGAGTTTGCAACTACTTTACTTTTGGAGAAAATTCAAAACATTCATTATTCAATAGGGCCCAAAATATCAAAAACCAGCGATTTGAATAAACACAAATTTCTTGGTAGAATCGTGCAGGACTGAAATTTTTGATATTTTTCTACTCCTCTCATGAGCCCAAACAAGTCTCTACAAGGATGAGTTTTCAACTACTTTACTTTTGGAGAAAATTCAAAACATTCATTATTCAATAGAGCCCAATAGCAAAAATCAGGTTTTGAATGAAGAATCACATTTCTTGGTAGAATCATGCAGGATTGAAATTTTTGATGGTTTTTTACTCCTCTCAACAGCCCAAACAAGTTTCTAAAAGGATGAGTTTGCAACTACTTTACTTTTGGAGAAAATTTAAAACATTCATTATTCAATAGGGCCCAAACTATCAAAAACTAGCGGTTTGAATGAACACACATTTCTTGGTAGAGTCGTGCAGGACTGAAATTTTTGATGTTTTTCTACTCCTCTCATGAGCCCAAACAAGACTCTAAAAGGATGAGTTTGCAACTACTTTACTTTTGGAGAAAATTCAAAACATTCATTATTCAATAGAGCCGAATAGCAAAAATCAGGTTTTGAATGAAGAATCACATTTCTTGGTAGAATCATGCAGGATTGAAATTTTTGATGGTTTTTTACTCCTCTCAAAAGCCCAAACAAGTTTCTAAAAGGATGAGTTTGCAACTACTTTACTTTTGGAGAAAATTCAAAACATTCATTATTCAATAGGGCCCAAAATATCAAAAACCAGCGATTTGAATAAACACACATTTCTTGGTAGAATCGTGCAGGACTGAAATTTTTGATATTTTTCTACTCCTCTCATGAGCCCAAACAAGTCTCTACAAGGATGAGTTTTCAACTACTTTACTTTTGGAGAAAATTCAAAACATTCATTATTCAATAGAGCCCAATAGCAAAAATCAGGTTTTGAATGAAGAATCACATTTCTTGGTAGAATCATGCAGGATTTAAATTTTTGATGGTTTTTTACTCCTCTCAACAGCCCAAACAAGTTTCTAAAAGGATGAGTTTGCAACTACTTTACTTTTGGAGAAAATTCAAAACATTCATTATTCAATAGGGCCCAAACTATCAAAAACTAGCGGTTTGAATGAACACACATTTCTTGGTAGAGTCGTGCAGGACTGAAATTTTTGATGTTTTTCTACTCCTCTCATGAGCCCAAACAAGACTCTAAAAGGATGAGTTTGCAACTACTTTACTTTTGGAGAAAATTCAAAACATTCATTATTCAATAGAGCCCATTAGCAAAAACCAGCGTTTTGAATGAAGAATCACATTTCTTGGTAGAATCATGCAGGATTGAAATTTTTGATGGTTTTTTACTCCTCTCAACAGCCCAAACAATTTTCTAAAAGGATGAGTTTGCAACTACTTTACTTTTGGAGAAAATTCAAAACATTCATTATTCAATAGGGCCCAAAATATCAAAAACCAGCGGTTTGAATGAACACACATTTCTTGGTAGAATCGTGCAGGACTGAAATTTTTGATGTTTTTCTACTCCTCTCATGAGCCCAAACAAGTCTCTAAAAGGATGAGTTTGCAACTACTTTACTTTTGGAGAAAATTCAAAACATTCATTATTCAATAGAACCCAATAGCAAAAACCAGGTTTTGAATGAAGAATCACATTTCTTGGTAGAATCATATCATGCAGGATTGAAATTTTTGATGGTTTTTTACTCCTCTCAACAGCCCAAACAAGTTTCTAAAAGGATGAGTTTGCAACTACTTTACTTTTGGAGAAAATTCAAAACATTCATTATTCAATAGGGCCCAAAATATCAAAAACCAGCGGTTTGAATGAACACACATTTCTTGGTAGAATCATGCAGGACTGAAATTTTTGATGTTTTTCTACTCCTCTCATGAGCCCAAACAAGTCTCTAAAAGGATGAGTTTGCAACTACTTTACTTTTGGAGAAAATTCAAAACATTCATTATTCAATAGAGCCCAATAGCAAAAACCAGCGTTTTGAATGAAGAATCACATTTCTTGGTAGAATCATGCAGGATTGAAATTTTTGATGGGTTTTTACTCCTCTCAACAGCCCAAACAAGTTTCTAAAAGGATGAGTTTGCAACTACTTTACTTTTGGAGAAAATTCAAAACATTCATTATTCAATAGAGCCCAATAGCAAAAATCAGGTTTTGAATGAAGAATCACATTTCTTGGTAGAATCATGCAGGATTGAAATTTTTGATGGTTTTTTACTCCTCTCAACAGCCCAAACAAGTTTCTAAAAGGATGAGTTTGCAACTACTTTACTTTTGGAGAAAATTCAAAACATTCATTATTCAATAGGGCCCAAAATATCAAAAACCAGCAATTTGAATAAACACACATTTCTTGGTAGAATCGTGCAGGACTGAAATTTTTGATATTTTTCTACTCCTCTCATGAGCCCAAACAAGTCTCTACAAGGATGAGTTTTCAACTACTTTACTTTTGGAGAAAATTCAAAACATTCATTATTCAATAGAGCCCAATAGCAAAAATCAGGTTTTGAATGAAGAATCACATTTCTTGGTAGAATCATGCAGGATTGAAATTTTTGATGGTTTTTTACTCCTCTCAACAGCCCAAACAAGTTTCTAAAAGGATGAGTTTGCAACTACTTTACTTTTGGAGAAAATTCAAAACATTCATTATTCAATAGGGCCCAAAATATCAAAAACCAGCGGTTTGAATGAACACATATTTCTTGATAGAATCATGCAGGACTGACATTTTTGATGTTTTTCTACTCCTCTCATGAGCTCAAACAAGTCTCTAAAAGCATGAGTTTGCAACTACTTTACTTTTGGAGAAAATTCAAAACATTCATTATTCAATAGAGCCCAATAGCAAAAATCAGGTTTTGAATGAAGAATCACATTTCTTGGTAGAATCATGCTGGATTGAAATTTTTGATGGTTTTTTACTCCTCTCAACAGCCCAAACAAGTTTCTAAAAGGATGAGTTTGCAACTACTTTACTTTTGGAGAAAATTCAAAACATTCATTATTCAATAGGGCCCAAAATATCAAAAATCAGCGGTTTGAGTGAACACACATTTCTTGGTAGAATCATGCAGGACTGAAATTTTTGATGTTTTTCTACTTCTCTCATGAGCCCAAACAAGTCTCTAAAAGGATGAGTTTGCAACTACTTTACTTTTGGAGAAAATTCAAAACATTCATTATTCAATAGAGCTCAATAGCAAAAACCAGCGTTTTGAATGAAGAATCACATTTCTTGGTAGAATCATGCAGGATTGAAATTTTTGATGGGTTTTTACTCCTCTCAACAGCCCAAACAAGTTTCTAAAAGGATGAGTTTGCAACTACTTTACTTTTGGAGAAAATTCAAAACATTCATTATTCAATAGGGCCCAAACTATCAAAAACCAGCGGTTTCAATGAACACACATTTCTTGGTAGAATCATGCAAGACTGAAATTTTTGATGTTTTTCTACTCCTCTCATGAGCCCAAACAAGTCTCTAAAAGCATGAGTTTGCAACTACTTTACTTTTGGAGAAAATTCAAAACATTCAATATTCAATAGAGCCCAATAGAAAAAATGAGGTTTTGAATGAAGAATCACATTTCTTGGTAGAATCATGCAAGATTGAAATTTTTGATGGTTTTTTACTCCTCTCAACAGCCCAAACAAGTTTCTAAAAGGATGAGTTTGCAACTACTTTACTTTTGGAGAAAATTCAAAACATTCATTATTCAATAGGGCCCAAACTGTCAAAAACCAGCGGTTTGAATGAACACACATTTCTTGGTAGAATCATGCAGGACTGAAATTTTTGATGTTTTTCTACTCCTCTCATGAGCCCAAACAAGTCTCTAAAAGCATGAGTTTGCAACTACTTTACTTTTGGAGAAAATTCAAAACATTCATTATTCAATAGAGCCCAATAGCAAAAATCAGGTTTTGAATGAAGAATCATATTTCTTGGTAGAATCATGCAGGATTGAAATTTTTGATGGTTTTTTACTCCTCTCAACAGCCCAAACAAGTTTCTAAAAGGATGAGTTTGCAAATACTTTACTTTTGGAGAAAATTCAAAACATTCATTATTCAATAGGGCCCAAAATATCAAAAACCAGCGGTTTGAATGAACACACATTTCTTGGTAGAATCATGCAGGACTGAAATTTTTGATGTTTTTCTACTCCGCTCATGAGCTCAAACAAGTCTCTAAAAGCATGAGTTTGCAACTACTTTACTTTTGGAGAAAATTCAAAACATTCATTATTCAATAGAGCGCAATAGCAAAAACCAGCGTTTTGAATGAAGAATCACATTTCTTGGTAGAATCATGCAGGATTGAAATTTTTGATGGGTTTTTACTCCTCTCAACAGCCCAAACAAGTTTCTAAAAGGATGAGTTTGCAACTACTTTACTTTTGGAGAAAATTCAAAACATTCATTATTCAATAGGGCCCAAACTATCAAAAACCAGCGGTTTTAATGAACACACATTTCTTGGTAGAATCATGCAAGACTGAAATTTTTGATGTTTTTCTACTCCTCTCATGAGCCCAAACAAGTCTCTAAAAGCATGAGTTTGCAACTACTTTACTTTTGGAGAAAATTCAAAACATTCATTATTCAATAGGGCCCAAAATATCAAAAACCAGCGATTTGAATGAACACACATTTCTTGGTAGAATCGTGCAGGACTGAAATTTTTGATGTTTTTCTACTCCTCTCATGAGCCCAAACAAGTCTCTAAAAGGATGAGTTTGCAACTACTTTACTTTTGGAGAAAATTCAAGACATTCATTATTCAATAGAGCCCAATAGCAAAAACCAACGTTTTGAATGAAGAATCACATTTCTTGGTAGAATCATGCAGGATTGAAATTTTTGATGGTTTTTTACTCCTCTCAACAGCCCAAACAAGTTTCTAAAAGGATGAGTTTGCAACTACTTTACTTTTGGAGAAAATTTAAAACATTCATTATTCAATAGGGCCCAAACTATCAAAAACTAGCGGTTTGAATGAACACACATTTCTTGGTAGAGTCGTGCAGGACTGAAATTTTTGATGTTTTTCTACTCCTCTCATGAGCCCAAACAAGACTCTAAAAGGATGAGTTTGCAACTACTTTACTTTTGGAGAAAATTCAAAACATTCATTATTCAATAGAGCCGAGTAGCAAAAATCAGGTTTTGAATGAAGAATCACATTTCTTGGTAGAATCATGCAGGATTGAAATTTTTGATGGTTTTTTACTCCTCTCAAAAGCCCAAACAAGTTTCTAAAAGGATGAGTTTGCAACTACTTTACTTTTGGAGAAAATTCAAAACATTCATTATTCAATAGGGCCCAAAATATCAAAAACCAGCGATTTGAATAAACACACATTTCTTGGTAGAATCGTGCAGGACTGAAATTTTTGATATTTTTCTACTCCTCTCATGAGCCCAAACAAGTCTCTACAAGGATGAGTTTTCAACTACTTTACTTTTGGAGAAAATTCAAAACATTCATTATTCAATAGAGCCCAATAGCAAAAATCAGGTTTTGAATGAAGAATCACATTTCTTGGTAGAATCATGCAGGATTGAAATTTTTGATGGTTTTTTACTCCTCTCAACAGCCCAAACAAGTTTCTAAAAGGATGAGTTTGCAAATACTTTACTTTTGGAGAAAATTCAAAACATTCATTATTCAATAGGGCCCAAAATATCAAAAACCAGCGGTTTGAATGAACACACATTTCTTGGTAGAATCATGCAGGACTGAAATTTTTGATGTTTTTCTACTCCGCTCATGAGCTCAAACAAGTCTCTAAAAGCATGAGTTTGCAACTACTTTACTTTTGGAGAAAATTCAAAACATTCATTATTCAATAGAGCGCAATAGCAAAAACCAGCGTTTTGAATGAAGAATCACATTTCTTGGTAGAATCATGCAGGATTGAAATTTTTGATGGGTTTTTACTCCTCTCAACAGCCCAAACAAGTTTCTAAAAGGATGAGTTTGCAACTACTTTACTTTTGGAGAAAATTCAAAACATTCATTATTCAATAGGGCCCAAACTATCAAAAACCAGCGGTTTTAATGAACACACATTTCTTGGTAGAATCATGCAAGACTGAAATTTTTGATGTTTTTCTACTCCTCTCATGAGCCCAAACAAGTCTCTAAAAGCATGAGTTTGCAACTACTTTACTTTTGGAGAAAATTCAAAACATTCATTATTCAATAGGGCCCAAAATATCAAAAACCAGCGATTTGAATGAACACACATTTCTTGGTAGAATCGTGCAGGACTGAAATTTTTGATGTTTTTCTACTCCTCTCATGAGCCCAAACAAGTCTCTAAAAGGATGAGTTTGCAACTACTTTACTTTTGGAGAAAATTCAAGACATTCATTATTCAATAGAGCCCAATAGCAAAAACCAACGTTTTGAATGAAGAATCACATTTCTTGGTAGAATCATGCAGGATTGAAATTTTTGATGGTTTTTTACTCCTCTCAACAGCCCAAACAAGTTTCTAAAAGGATGAGTTTGCAACTACTTTACTTTTGGAGAAAATTTAAAACATTCATTATTCAATAGGGCCCAAACTATCAAAAACTAGCGGTTTGAATGAACACACATTTCTTGGTAGAGTCGTGCAGGACTGAAATTTTTGATGTTTTTCTACTCCTCTCATGAGCCCAAACAAGACTCTAAAAGGATGAGTTTGCAACTACTTTACTTTTGGAGAAAATTCAAAACATTCATTATTCAATAGAGCCGAGTAGCAAAAATCAGGTTTTGAATGAAGAATCACATTTCTTGGTAGAATCATGCAGGATTGAAATTTTTGATGGTTTTTTACTCCTCTCAAAAGCCCAAACAAGTTTCTAAAAGGATGAGTTTGCAACTACTTTACTTTTGGAGAAAATTCAAAACATTCATTATTCAATAGGGCCCAAAATATCAAAAACCAGCGATTTGAATAAACACACATTTCTTGGTAGAATCGTGCAGGACTGAAATTTTTGATATTTTTCTACTCCTCTCATGAGCCCAAACAAGTCTCTACAAGGATGAGTTTTCAACTACTTTACTTTTGGAGAAAATTCAAAACATTCATTATTCAATAGAGCCCAATAGCAAAAATCAGGTTTTGAATGAAGAATCACATTTCTTGGTAGAATCATGCAGGATTGAAATTTTTGATGGTTTTTTACTCCTCTCAACAGCCCAAACAATTTTCTAAAAGGATGAGTTTGCAACTACTTTACTTTTGGAGAAAATTCAAAACATTCATTATTCAATAGGGCCCAAAATATCAAAAACCAGCGGTTTGAATGAACACACATTTCTTGGTAGAATCGTGCAGGACTGAAATTTTTGATGTTTTTCTACTCCTCTCATGAGCCCAAACAAGTCTCTAAAAGGATGAGTTTGCAACTACTTTACTTTTGGAGAAAATTCAAAACATTCATTATTCAATAGAACCCAATAGCAAAAATCAGGTTTTGAATGAACACACATTTCTTGGTAGAATCATGCAGGACTGAAATTTTTGATGTTTTTCTACTCCTCTCATGAGCCCAAACAAGTCTCTAAAAGGATGAGTTTGCAACTACTTTACTTTTGGAGAAAATTCAAAACATTCATTATTCAATAGAGCCCAATAGCAAAAACCAGCGTTTTGAATGAAGAATCACATTTCTTGGTAGAATCATGCAGGATTGAAATTTTTGATGGGTTTTTACTCCTCTCAACAGCCCAAACAAGTTTCTAAAAGGATGAGTTTGCAACTACTTTACTTTTGGAGAAAATTCAAAACATTCATTATTCAATAGAGCCCAATAGCAAAAATCAGGTTTTGAATGAAGAATCACATTTCTTGGTAGAATCATGCAGGATTGAAATTTTTGATGGTTTTTTACTCCTCTCAACAGCCCAAACAAGTTTCTAAAAGGATGAGTTTGCAACTACTTTACTTTTGGAGAAAATTCAAAACATTCATTATTCAATAGGGCCCAAAATATCAAAAACCAGCGATTTGAATAAACACACATTTCTTGGTAGAATCGTGCAGGACTGAAATTTTTGATATTTTTCTACTCCTCTCATGAGCCCAAACAAGTCTCTACAAGGATGAGTTTTCAACTACTTTACTTTTGGAGAAAATTCAAAACATTCATTATTCAATAGAGCCCAATAGCAAAAATCAGGTTTTGAATGAAGAATCACATTTCTTGGTAGAATCATGCAGGATTGAAATTTTTGATGGTTTTTTACTCCTCTCAACAGCCCAAACAAGTTTCTAAAAGGATGAGTTTGCAACTACTTTACTTTTGGAGAAAATTTAAAACATTCATTATTCAATAGGGCCCAAACTATCAAAAACTAGCGGTTTGAATGAACACACATTTCTTGGTAGAGTCGTGCAGGACTGAAATTTTTGATGTTTTTCTACTCCTCTCATGAGCCCAAACAAGACTCTAAAAGGATGAGTTTGCAACTACTTTACTTTTGGAGAAAATTCAAAACATTCATTATTCAATAGAGCCGAATAGCAAAAATCAGGTTTTGAATGAAGAATCACATTTCTTGGTAGAATCATGCAGGATTGAAATTTTTGATGGTTTTTTACTCCTCTCAAAAGCCCAAACAAGTTTCTAAAAGGATGAGTTTGCAACTACTTTACTTTTGGAGAAAATTCAAAACATTCATTATTCAATAGGGCCCAAAATATCAAAAACCAGCGATTTGAATAAACACACATTTCTTGGTAGAATCGTGCAGGACTGAAATTTTTGATATTTTTCTACTCCTCTCATGAGCCCAAACAAGTCTCTACAAGGATGAGTTTTCAACTACTTTACTTTTGGAGAAAATTCAAAACATTCATTATTCAATAGAGCCCAATAGCAAAAATCAGGTTTTGAATGAAGAATCACATTTCTTGGTAGAATCATGCAGGATTGAAATTTTTGATGGTTTTTTACTCCTCTCAACAGCCCAAACAAGTTTCTAAAAGGATGAGTTTGCAACTACTTTACTTTTGGAGAAAATTCAAAACATTCATTATTCAATAGGGCCCAAACTATCAAAAACTAGCGGTTTGAATGAACACACATTTCTTGGTAGAGTCGTGCAGGACTGAAATTTTTGATGTTTTTCTACTCCTCTCATGAGCCCAAACAAGACTCTAAAAGGATGAGTTTGCAACTACTTTACTTTTGGAGAAAATTCAAAACATTCATTATTCAATAGAGCCCATTAGCAAAAACCAGCGTTTTGAATGAAGAATCACATTTCTTGGTAGAATCATGCAGGATTGAAATTTTTGATGGTTTTTTACTCCTCTCAACAGCCCAAACAATTTTCTAAAAGGATGAGTTTGCAACTACTTTACTTTTGGAGAAAATTCAAAACATTCATTATTCAATAGGGCCCAAAATATCAAAAACCAGCGGTTTGAATGAACACACATTTCTTGGTAGAATCGTGCAGGACTGAAATTTTTGATGTTTTTCTACTCCTCTCATGAGCCCAAACAAGTCTCTAAAAGGATGAGTTTGCAACTACTTTACTTTTGGAGAAAATTCAAAACATTCATTATTCAATAGAACCCAATAGCAAAAATCAGGTTTTGAATGAAGAATCACATTTCTTGGTAGAATCATATCATGCAGGATTGAAATTTTTGATGGTTTTTTACTCCTCTCAACAGCCCAAACAAGTTTCTAAAAGGATGAGTTTGCAACTACTTTACTTTTGGAGAAAATTCAAAACCTTCATTATTCAATAGGGCCCAAAATATCAAAAACCAGCGGTTTGAATGAACACACATTTCTTGGTAGAATCATGCAGGACTGAAATTTTTGATGTTTTTCTACTCCTCTCATGAGCCCAAACAAGTCTCTAAAAGGATGAGTTTGCAACTACTTTACTTTTGGAGAAAATTCAAAACATTCATTATTCAATAGAGCCCAATAGCAAAAACCAGCGTTTTGAATGAAGAATCACATTTCTTGGTAGAATCATGCAGGATTGAAATTTTTGATGGGTTTTTACTCCTCTCAACAGCCCAAACAAGTTTCTAAAAGGATGAGTTTGCAACTACTTTACTTTTGGAGAAAATTCAAAACATTCATTATTCAATAGGGCCCAAACTATCAAAAACCAGCGGTTTCAATGAACACACATTTCTTGGTAGAATCATGCAGGACTGAAATTTTTGATGTTTTTCTACTCCTCTCATGAGCCCAAACAAGTCTCTAAAAGCATGAGTTTGCAACTACTTTACTTTTGGAGAAAATTCAAAACATTCATTATTCAATAGAGCCCAATAGCAAAAATCAGGTTTTGAATGAAGAATCACATTTCTTGGTAGAATCATGCAGGATTGAAATTTTTGATGGATTTTTACTCCTCTCAACAGCCCAAACAAGTTTCTAAAAGGATGAGTTTGCAACTACTTTACTTTTGGAGAAAATTCAAAACATTCATTATTCAATAGGGCCCAAAATATCAAAAACCAGCGATTTGAATGAACACACATTTCTTGGTAGAATCGTGCAGGACTGAAATTTTTGATGTTTTTCTACTCCTCTCATGAGCCCAAACAAGTCTCTAAAAGGATGAGTTTGCAACTACTTTACTTTTGGAGAAAATTCAAAACATTCATTATTCAATAGAGCCCAATAGCAAAAACCAGCGTTTTGAATGAAGAATCACATTTCTTGGTAGAATCATACAGGATTGAAATTTTTGATGGTTTTTTACTCCTCTCAACAGCCCAAACAAGTTTCTAAAAGGATGAGTTTGCAACTACTTTACTTTTGGAGAAAATTCAAAACATTCATTATTCAATAGGGCCCAAACTATCAAAAACCAGCGGTTTGAATGAACACACATTTCTTGGTATAATCATGCAGGACTGAAATATTTGATGTTTTTCTACTCCTCTCATGAGCCCAAACAAGTCTCTAAAAGCATGAGTTTGCTTTTAGAGACTATACTTTTGGAGAAAATTCAAAACATTCATTATTCAATAGAGCCCAATAGCAAAAATCAGGTTTTGAATGAAGAATCACATTTCTTGGTAGAATCATGCAGGATTGAAATTTTTGATGGTTTTTTACTCCTCTCAACAGCCCAAACAAGTTTCTAAAAGGATGAGTTTGCAACTACTTTACTTTTGGAGAAATTTCAAAACATTCATTATTCAATAGGGCCCAAAATATCAAAAACCAGCGATTTGAATGAACACACATTTCTTGGTAGAATCGTGCAGGACTGAAATTTTTGATATTTTTCTACTCCTCTCATGAGCCCAAACAAGTCTCTAAAAGGATGAGTTTTCAACTACTTTACTTTTGGAGAAAATTCAAAACATTCATTATTCAATAGAGCCCAATAGCAAAAATCAGGTTTTGAATGAAGAATCACATTTCTTGGTAGAATCATGCAGGATTGAAATTTTTGATGGTTTTTTACTCCTCTCAAAAGCCCAAACAAGTTTCTAAAAGGATGAGTTTGCAACTACTTTACTTTTGGAGCAAATTCAAAACATTCATTATTCAATAGGGCCCAAACTATCAAAAACCAGCGGTTTGAATGAACACACACATTTCTTGGTAGAATCGTGCAGGACTGAAATTTTTGATGTTTTTCTACTCCTCTCATGAGCCCAAACAAGATTCTAAAAGGATGAGTTTGCAACTACTTTACTTTTGGAGAAAATTCAAAACATTCATTATTCAATAGAGCCCATTAGCAAAAACCAGCGTTTTGAAAGAAGAATCACATTTCTTGGTAGAATCATGCAGGATTGAAATTTTTGATGGTTTTTTACTCCTCTCAACAGCCCAAACAATTTTCTAAAAGGATGAGTTTGCAACTACTTTACTTTTGGAGAAAATTCAAAACATTCATTATTCAATAGGGCCCAAAATATCAAAAACCAGCGGTTTGAATGAACACACATTTCTTGGTAGAATCGTGCAGGACTGAAATTTTTGATGTTTTTCTACTCCTCTCATGAGCCCAAACAAGTCTCTAAAAGGATGAGTTTGGAACTACTTTACTTTTGGAGAAAATTCAAAACATTCATTATTCAATAGAGCCCAATAGCAAAAACCAGCGTTTTGAATGAAGAATCACATTTCTTGGTAGAATCATGCAGGATTGAAATTTTTGATGGGTTTTTACTCCTCTCAACAGCCCAAACAAGTTTCTAAAAGGATGAGTTTGCAACTACTTTACTTTTGGAGAAAATTCAAAACATTCATTATTCAATAGAGCCCAGTAGCAAAAATCAGGTTTTGAATGAAGAATCACATTTCTTGGTAGAATCATGCAGGATTGAAATTTTTGATGGTTTTTTACTCCTCTCAACAGCCCAAACAAGTTTCTAAAAGGATGAGTTTGCAACTACTTTACTTTTGGAGAAAATTCAAAACATTCATTATTCAATAGGGCCCAAAATATCAAAAACCAGCGATTTGAATAAACACACATTTCTTGGTAGAATCGTGCAGGACTGAAATTTTTGATATTTTTCTACTCCTCTCATGAGCCCAAACAAGTCTCTACAAGGATGAGTTTTCAACTACTTTACTTTTGGAGAAAATTCAAAACATTCATTATTCAATAGAGCCCAATAGCAAAAATCAGGTTTTGAATGACGAATCACATTTCTTGGTAGAATCATGCAGGATTGAAATTTTTGATGGTTTTTTACTCCTCTCAACAGCCCAAACAAGTTTCTAAAAGGATGAGTTTGCAACTACTTTACTTTTGGAGAAAATTCAAAACATTCATTATTCAATAGGGCCCAAAATATCAAAAACCAGCGATTTGAATAAACACACATTTCTTGGTAGAATCGTGCAGGACTGAAATTTTTGATATTTTTCTACTCCTCTCATGAGCCCAAACAAGTCTCTACAAGGATGAGTTTTCAACTACTTTACTTTTGGAGAAAATTCAAAACATTCATTATTCAATAGAGCCCAATAGCAAAAATCAGGTTTTGAATGAAGAATCACATTTCTTGGTAGAATCATGCAGGATTGAAATTTTTGATGGTTTTTTACTCCTCTCAACAGCCCAAACAAGTTTCTAAAAGGATGAGTTTGCAACTACTTTACTTTTGGAGAAAATTTAAAACATTCATTATTCAATAGGGCCCAAACTATCAAAAACTAGCGGTTTGAATGAACACACATTTCTTGGTAGAGTCGTGCAGGACTGAAATTTTTGATGTTTTTCTACTCCTCTCATGAGCCCAAACAAGACTCTAAAAGGATGAGTTTGCAACTACTTTACTTTTGGAGAAAATTCAAAACATTCATTATTCAATAGAGCCGAATAGCAAAAATCAGGTTTTGAATGAAGAATCACATTTCTTGGTAGAATCATGCAGGATTGAAATTTTTGATGGTTTTTTACTCCTCTCAAAAGCCCAAACAAGTTTCTAAAAGGATGAGTTTGCAACTACTTTACTTTTGGAGAAAATACAAAACATTCATTATTCAATAGGGCCCAAAATATCAAAAACCAGCGATTTGAATAAACACACATTTCTTGGTAGAATCGTGCAGGACTGAAATTTTTGATATTTTTCTACTCCTCTCATGAGCCCAAACAAGTCTCTACAAGGATGAGTTTTCAACTACTTTACTTTTGGAGAAAATTCAAAACATTCATTATTCAATAGAGCCCAATAGCAAAAATCAGGTTTTGAATGAAGAATCACATTTCTTGGTAGAATCATGCAGGATTGAAATTTTTGATGGTTTTTTACTCCTCTCAACAGCCCAAACAAGTTTCTAAAAGGATGAGTTTGCAACTACTTTACTTTTGGAGAAAATTCAAAACATTCATTATTCAATAGGGCCCAAAATATCAAAAACCAGCGGTTTGAATGAACACATATTTCTTGATAGAATCATGCAGGACTGAAATTTTTGATGTTTTTCTACTCCTCTCATGAGCTCAAACAAGTCTCTAAAAGCATGAGTTTGCAACTACTTTACTTTTGGAGAAAATTCAAAACATTCATTATTCAATAGAGCCCAATAGCAAAAATCAGGTTTTGAATGAAGAATCACATTTCTTGGTAGAATCATGCTGGATTGAAATTTTTGATGGTTTTTTACTCCTCTCAACAGCCCAAACAAGTTTCTAAAAGGATGAGTTTGCAACTACTCTACTTTTGGAGAAAATTCAAAACATTCATTATTCAATAGGGCCCAAAATATCAAAAATCAGCGGTTTGAATGAACACACATTTCTTGGTAGAATCATGCAGGACTGAAATTTTTGATGTTTTTCTACTTCTCTCATGAGCCCAAACAAGTCTCTAAAAGGATGAGTTTGCAACTACTTTACTTTTGGAGAAAATTCAAAACATTCATTATTCAATAGAGCTCAATAGCAAAAACCAGCGTTTTGAATGAAGAATCACATTTCTTGGTAGAATCATGCAGGATTGAAATTTTTGATGGGTTTTTACTCCTCTCAACAGCCCAAACAAGTTTCTAAAAGGATGAGTTTGCAACTACTTTACTTTTGGAGAAAATTCAAAACATTCATTATTCAATAGGGCCCAAACTATCAAAAACCAGCGGTTTCAATGAACACACATTTCTTGGTAGAATCATGCAAGACTGAAATTTTTGATGTTTTTCTACTCCTCTCATGAGCCCAAACAAGTCTCTAAAAGCATGAGTTTGCAACTACTTTACTTTTGGAGAAAATTCAAAACATTCAATATTCAATAGAGCCCAATAGAAAAAATGAGGTTTTGAATGAAGAATCACATTTCTTGGTAGAATCATGCAAGATTGAAATTTTTGATGGTTTTTTACTCCTCTCAACAGCCCAAACAAGTTTCTAAAAGGATGAGTTTGCAACTACTTTACTTTTGGAGAAAATTCAAAACATTCATTATTCAATAGGGCCCAAACTGTCAAAAAACAGCGGTTTGAATGAACACACATTTCTTGGTAGAATCATGCAGGACTGAAATTTTTGATGTTTTTCTACTCCTCTCATGAGCCCAAACAAGTCTCTAAAAGCATGAGTTTGCAACTACTTTACTTTTGGAGAAAATTCAAAACATTCATTATTCAATAGAGCCCAATAGCAAAAATCAGGTTTTGAATGAAGAATCATATTTCTTGGTAGAATCATGCAGGATTGAAATTTTTGATGGTTTTTTACTCCTCTCAACAGCCCAAACAAGTTTCTAAAAGGATGAGTTTGCAAATACTTTACTTTTGGAGAAAATTCAAAACATTCATTATTCAATAGGGCCCAAAATATCAAAAACCAGCGGTTTGAATGAACACACATTTCTTGGTAGAATCATGCAGGACTGAAATTTTTGATGTTTTTCTACTCCGCTCATGAGCTCAAACAAGTCTCTAAAAGCATGAGTTTGCAACTACTTTACTTTTGGAGAAAATTCAAAACATTCATTATTCAATAGAGCCCAATAGCAAAAATCAGGTTTTGAATGAAGAATCACATTTCTTGGTAGAATCATGCAGGATTGAAATTTTTGATGGTTTTTTACTCCTCTCAACAGCCCAAACAAGTTTCTAAAAGGATGAGTTTGCAACTACTTTACTTTTGGAGAAAATTCAAAACATTCATTATTCAATAGGGCCCAAAATATCAAAAACCAGCGGTTTGAATGAACACACATTTCTTGGTAGAATCATGCAGGACTGAAATTTTTGATGTTTTTCTACTTCACTCATGAGCCCAAACAAGTCTCTAAAAGGATGAGTTTGCAACTACTTTACTTTTGGAGAAAATTCAAAACATTCATTATTCAATAGAGCGCAATAGCAAAAACCAGCGTTTTGAATGAAGAATCACATTTCTTGGTAGAATCATGCAGGATTGAAATTTTTGATGGGTTTTTACTCCTCTCAACAGCCCAAACAAGTTTCTAAAAGGATGAGTTTGCAACTACTTTACTTTTGGAGAAAATTCAAAACATTCATTATTCAATAGGGCCCAAACTATCAAAAACCAGCGGTTTTAATGAACACACATTTCTTGGTAGAATCATGCAAGACTGAAATTTTTGATGTTTTTCTACTCCTCTCATGAGCCCAAACAAGTCTCTAAAAGCATGAGTTTGCAACTACTTTACTTTTGGAGAAAATTCAAAACATTCATTATTCAATAGGGCCCAAAATATCAAAAACCAGCGATTTGAATGAACACACATTTCTTGGTAGAATCGTGCAGGACTGAAATTTTTGATGTTTTTCTACTCCTCTCATGAGCCCAAACAAGTCTCTAAAAGGATGAGTTTGCAACTACTTTACTTTTGGAGAAAATTCAAGACATTCATTATTCAATAGAGCCCAATAGCAAAAACCAACGTTTTGAATGAAGAATCACATTTCTTGGTAGAATCATGCAGGATTGAAATTTTTGATGGTTTTTTACTCCTCTCAACAGCCCAAACAAGTTTCTAAAAGGATGAGTTTGCAACTACTTTACTTTTGGAGAAAATTCAAAACATTCATTATTCAATAGGGCCCAAACTATCAAAAACCAGCGGTTTGAATGAACACACATTTCTTGGTAGAATCATGCAGGACTGAAATATTTGATGTTTTTCTACTCCTCTCATGAGCCCAAACAAGTCACTAAAAGCATGAGTTTGCAACTACTTTACTTTTGGAGAAAATTCAAAACATTCATTATTCAATAGAGCCCAATAGCAAAAATCAGGTTTTGAATGAAGAATCACATTTCTTGGTAGAATCATGCAGGATTGAAATTTTTGATGGTTTTTTACTCCTCTCAACAGCCCAAACAAGTTTCTAAAAGGATGAGTTTGCAACTACTTTACTTTTGGAGAAAATTCAAAACATTCATTATTCAATAGGGCCCAAAATATCAAAAACCAGCGATTTGAATAAACACACATTTCTTGGTAGAATCGTGCAGGACTGAAATTTTTGATATTTTTCTACTCCTCTCATGAGCCCAAACAAGTCTCTACAAGGATGAGTTTTCAACTACTTTACTTTTGGAGAAAATTCAAAACATTCATTATTCAATAGAGCCCAATAGCAAAAATCAGGTTTTGAATGAAGAATCACATTTCTTGGTAGAATCATGCAGGATTGAAATTTTTGATGGTTTTTTACTCCTCTCAACAGCCCAAACAAGTTTCTAAAAGGATGAGTTTGCAACTACTTTACTTTTGGAGAAAATTTAAAACATTCATTATTCAATAGGGCCCAAACTATCAAAAACTAGCGGTTTGAATGAACACACATTTCTTGGTAGAGTCGTGCAGGACTGAAATTTTTGATGTTTTTCTACTCCTCTCATGAGCCCAAACAAGACTCTAAAAGGATGAGTTTGCAACTACTTTACTTTTGGAGAAAATTCAAAACATTCATTATTCAATAGAGCCGAGTAGCAAAAATCAGGTTTTGAATGAAGAATCACATTTCTTGGTAGAATCATGCAGGATTGAAATTTTTGATGGTTTTTTACTCCTCTCAAAAGCCCAAACAAGTTTCTAAAAGGATGAGTTTGCAACTACTTTACTTTTGGAGAAAATTCAAAACATTCATTATTCAATAGGGCCCAAAATATCAAAAACCAGCGATTTGAATAAACACACATTTCTTGGTAGAATCGTGCAGGACTGAAATTTTTGATATTTTTCTACTCCTCTCATGAGCCCAAACAAGTCTCTACAAGGATGAGTTTTCAACTACTTTACTTTTGGAGAAAATTCAAAACATTCATTATTCAATAGAGCCCATTAGCAAAAACCAGCGTTTTGAATGAAGAATCACATTTCTTGGTAGAATCATGCAGGACTGAAATTTTTGATGTTTTTCTACTCCTCTCATGAGCCCAAACAAGTCTCTAAAAGGATGAGTTTGCAACTACTTTACTTTTGGAGAAAATTCAAAACATTCATTATTCAATAGAGCCCAATAGCAAAAACCAGCGTTTTGAATGAAGAATCACATTTCTTGGTAGAATCATGCAGGATTGAAATTTTTGATGGGTTTTTACTCCTCTCAACAGCCCAAACAAGTTTCTAAAAGGATGAGTTTGCAACTACTTTACTTTTGGAGAAAATTCAAAACATTCATTATTCAATAGGGCCCAAACTATCAAAAACCAGCGGTTTCAATGAACACACATTTCTTGGTAGAATCATGCAGGACTGAAATTTTTGATGTTTTTCTACTCCTCTCATGAGCCCAAACAAGTCTCTAAAAGCATGAGTTTGCAACTACTTTACTTTTGGAGAAAATTCAAAACATTCATTATTCAATAGAGCCCAATAGCAAAAATCAGGTTTTGAATGAAGAATCACATTTCTTGGTAGAATCATGCAGGATTGAAATTTTTGATGGATTTTTACTCCTCTCAACAGCCCAAACAAGTTTCTAAAAGGATGAGTTTGCAACTACTTTACTTTTGGAGAAAATTCAAAACATTCATTATTCAATAGGGCCCAAAATATCAAAAACCAGCGATTTGAATGAACACACATTTCTTGGTAGAATCGTGCAGGACTGAAATTTTTGATGTTTTTCTACTCCTCTCATGAGCCCAAACAAGTCTCTAAAAGGATGAGTTTGCAACTACTTTACTTTTGGAGAAAATTCAAAACATTCATTATTCAATAGAGCCCAATAGCAAAAACCAGCGTTTTGAATGAAGAATCACATTTCTTGGTAGAATCATGCAGGATTGAAATTTTTGATGGTTTTTTACTCCTCTCAACAGCCCAAACAAGTTTCTAAAAGGATGAGTTTGCAACTACTTTATTTTTGGAGAAAATTTAAAACATTCATTATTCAATAGGGCCCAAACTATCAAAAACTAGCGGTTTGAATGAACACACATTTCTTGGTAGAGTCGTGCAGGACTGAAATTTTTGATGTTTTTCTACTCCTCTCATGAGCCCAAACAAGACTCTAAAAGGATGAGTTTGCAACTACTTTACTTTTGGAGAAAATTCAAAACATTCATTATTCAATAGAGCCGAGTAGCAAAAATCAGGTTTTGAATGAAGAATCACATTTCTTGGTAGAATCATGCAGGATTGAAATTTTTGATGGTTTTTTACTCCTCTCAAAAGCCCAAACAAGTTTCTAAAAGGATGAGTTTGCAACTACTTTACTTTTGGAGAAAATTCAAAACATTCATTATTCAATAGGGCCCAAAATATCAAAAACCAGCGATTTGAATAAACACACATTTCTTGGTAGAATCGTGCAGGACTGAAATTTTTGATATTTTTCTACTCCTCTCATGAGCCCAAACAAGTCTCTACAAGGATGAGTTTTCAACTACTTTACTTTTGGAGAAAATTCAAAACATTCATTATTCAATAGAGCCCATTAGCAAAAACCAGCGTTTTGAATGAAGAATCACATTTCTTGGTAGAATCATGCAGGACTGAAATTTTTGATGTTTTTCTACTCCTCTCATGAGCCCAAACAAGTCTCTAAAAGGATGAGTTTGCAACTACTTTACTTTTGGAGAAAATTCAAAACATTCATTATTCAATAGAGCCCAATAGCAAAAACCAGCGTTTTGAATGAAGAATCACATTTCTTGGTAGAATCATGCAGGATTGAAATTTTTGATGGGTTTTTACTCCTCTCAACAGCCCAAACAAGTTTCTAAAAGGATGAGTTTGCAACTACTTTACTTTTGGAGAAAATTCAAAACATTCATTATTCAATAGGGCCCAAACTATCAAAAACCAGCGGTTTCAATGAACACACATTTCTTGGTAGAATCATGCAGGACTGAAATTTTTGATGTTTTTCTACTCCTCTCATGAGCCCAAACAAGTCTCTAAAAGCATGAGTTTGCAACTACTTTACTTTTGGAGAAAATTCAAAACATTCATTATTCAATAGAGCCCAATAGCAAAAATCAGGTTTTGAATGAAGAATCACATTTCTTGGTAGAATCATGCAGGATTGAAATTTTTGATGGATTTTTACTCCTCTCAACAGCCCAAACAAGTTTCTAAAAGGATGAGTTTGCAACTACTTTACTTTTGGAGAAAATTCAAAACATTCATTATTCAATAGGGCCCAAAATATCAAAAACCAGCGATTTGAATGAACACACATTTCTTGGTAGAATCGTGCAGGACTGAAATTTTTGATGTTTTTCTACTCCTCTCATGAGCCCAAACAAGTCTCTAAAAGGATGAGTTTGCAACTACTTTACTTTTGGAGAAAATTCAAAACATTCATTATTCAATAGAGCCCAATAGCAAAAACCAGCGTTTTGAATGAAGAATCACATTTCTTGGTAGAATCATGCAGGATTGAAATTTTTGATGGTTTTTTACTCCTCTCAACAGCCCAAACAAGTTTCTAAAAGGATGAGTTTGCAACTACTTTACTTTTGGAGAAAATTCAAAACATTCATTATTCAATAGGGCCCAAACTATCAAAAACCAGCGGTTTGAATGAACACACATTTCTTGGTAGAATCATGCAGGACTGAAATATTTGATGTTTTTCTACTCCTCTCATGAGCCCAAACAAGTCTCTAAAAGCATGAGTTTGCTTTTAGAGACTATACTTTTGGAGAAAATTCAAAACATTCATTATTCAATAGAGCCCAATAGCAAAAATCAGGTTTTGAATGAAGAATCACATTTCTTGGTAGAATCATGCAGGATTGAAATTTTTGATGGTTTTTTACTCCTCTCAACAGCCCAAACAAGTTTCTAAAAGGATGAGTTTGCAACTACTTTACTTTTGGAGAAATTTCAAAACATTCATTATTCAATAGGGCCCAAAATATCAAAAACCAGCGATTTGAATGAACACACATTTCTTGGTAGAATCGTGCAGGACTGAAATTTTTGATATTTTTCTACTCCTCTCATGAGCCCAAACAAGTCTCTAAAAGGATGAGTTTTCAACTACTTTACTTTTGGAGAAAATTCAAAACATTCATTATTCAATAGAGCCCAATAGCAAAAATCAGGTTTTGAATGAAGAATCACATTTCTTGGTAGAATCATGCAGGATTGAAATTTTTGATGGTTTTTTACTCCTCTCAAAAGCCCAAACAAGTTTCTAAAAGGATGAGTTTGCAACTACTTTACTTTTGGAGCAAATTCAAAACATTCATTATTCAATAGGGCCCAAACTATCAAAAACCAGCGGTTTGAATGAACACACACATTTCTTGGTAGAATCGTGCAGGACTGAAATTTTTGATGTTTTTCTACTCCTCTCATGAGCCCAAACAAGATTCTAAAAGGATGAGTTTGCAACTACTTTACTTTTGGAGAAAATTCAAAACATTCATTATTCAATAGAGCCCATTAGCAAAAACCAGCGTTTTGAAAGAAGAATCACATTTCTTGGTAGAATCATGCAGGATTGAAATTTTTGATGGTTTTTTACTCCTCTCAACAGCCCAAACAATTTTCTAAAAGGATGAGTTTGCAACTACTTTACTTTTGGAGAAAATTCAAAACATTCATTATTCAATAGGGCCCAAAATATCAAAAACCAGCGGTTTGAATGAACACACATTTCTTGGTAGAATCGTGCAGGACTGAAATTTTTGATGTTTTTCTACTCCTCTCATGAGCCCAAACAAGTCTCTAAAAGGATGAGTTTGGAACTACTTTACTTTTGGAGAAAATTCAAAACATTCATTATTCAATAGAGCCCAATAGCAAAAACCAGCGTTTTGAATGAAGAATCACATTTCTTGGTAGAATCATGCAGGATTGAAATTTTTGATGGGTTTTTACTCCTCTCAACAGCCCAAACAAGTTTCTAAAAGGATGAGTTTGCAACTACTTTACTTTTGGAGAAAATTCAAAACATTCATTATTCAATAGAGCCCAGTAGCAAAAATCAGGTTTTGAATGAAGAATCACATTTCTTGGTAGAATCATGCAGGATTGAAATTTTTGATGGTTTTTTACTCCTCTCAACAGCCCAAACAAGTTTCTAAAAGGATGAGTTTGCAACTACTTTACTTTTGGAGAAAATTCAAAACATTCATTATTCAATAGGGCCCAAAATATCAAAAACCAGCGATTTGAATAAACACACATTTCTTGGTAGAATCGTGCAGGACTGAAATTTTTGATATTTTTCTACTCCTCTCATGAGCCCAAACAAGTCTCTACAAGGATGAGTTTTCAACTACTTTACTTTTGGAGAAAATTCAAAACATTCATTATTCAATAGAGCCCAATAGCAAAAATCAGGTTTTGAATGACGAATCACATTTCTTGGTAGAATCATGCAGGATTGAAATTTTTGATGGTTTTTTACTCCTCTCAACAGCCCAAACAAGTTTCTAAAAGGATGAGTTTGCAACTACTTTACTTTTGGAGAAAATTCAAAACATTCATTATTCAATAGGGCCCAAAATATCAAAAACCAGCGATTTGAATAAACACACATTTCTTGGTAGAATCGTGCAGGACTGAAATTTTTGATATTTTTCTACTCCTCTCATGAGCCCAAACAAGTCTCTACAAGGATGAGTTTTCAACTACTTTACTTTTGGAGAAAATTCAAAACATTCATTATTCAATAGAGCCCAATAGCAAAAATCAGGTTTTGAATGAAGAATCACATTTCTTGGTAGAATCATGCAGGATTGAAATTTTTGATGGTTTTTTACTCCTCTCAACAGCCCAAACAAGTTTCTAAAAGGATGAGTTTGCAACTACTTTACTTTTGGAGAAAATTTAAAACATTCATTATTCAATAGGGCCCAAACTATCAAAAACTAGCGGTTTGAATGAACACACATTTCTTGGTAGAGTCGTGCAGGACTGAAATTTTTGATGTTTTTCTACTCCTCTCATGAGCCCAAACAAGACTCTAAAAGGATGAGTTTGCAACTACTTTACTTTTGGAGAAAATTCAAAACATTCATTATTCAATAGAGCCGAATAGCAAAAATCAGGTTTTGAATGAAGAATCACATTTCTTGGTAGAATCATGCAGGATTGAAATTTTTGATGGTTTTTTACTCCTCTCAAAAGCCCAAACAAGTTTCTAAAAGGATGAGTTTGCAACTACTTTACTTTTGGAGAAAATACAAAACATTCATTATTCAATAGGGCCCAAAATATCAAAAACCAGCGATTTGAATAAACACACATTTCTTGGTAGAATCGTGCAGGACTGAAATTTTTGATATTTTTCTACTCCTCTCATGAGCCCAAACAAGTCTCTACAAGGATGAGTTTTCAACTACTTTACTTTTGGAGAAAATTCAAAACATTCATTATTCAATAGAGCCCAATAGCAAAAATCAGGTTTTGAATGAAGAATCACATTTCTTGGTAGAATCATGCAGGATTGAAATTTTTGATGGTTTTTTACTCCTCTCAACAGCCCAAACAAGTTTCTAAAAGGATGAGTTTGCAACTACTTTACTTTTGGAGAAAATTCAAAACATTCATTATTCAATAGGGCCCAAAATATCAAAAACCAGCGGTTTGAATGAACACATATTTCTTGATAGAATCATGCAGGACTGAAATTTTTGATGTTTTTCTACTCCTCTCATGAGCTCAAACAAGTCTCTAAAAGCATGAGTTTGCAACTACTTTACTTTTGGAGAAAATTCAAAACATTCATTATTCAATAGAGCCCAATAGCAAAAATCATGTTTTGAATGAAGAATCACATTTCTTGGTAGAATCATGCTGGATTGAAATTTTTGATGGTTTTTTACTCCTCTCAACAGCCCAAACAAGTTTCTAAAAGGATGAGTTTGCAACTACTCTACTTTTGGAGAAAATTCAAAACATTCATTATTCAATAGGGCCCAAAATATCAAAAATCAGCGGTTTGAATGAACACACATTTCTTGGTAGAATCATGCAGGACTGAAATTTTTGATGTTTTTCTACTTCTCTCATGAGTCCAAACAAGTCTCTAAAAGGATGAGTTTGCAACTACTTTACTTTTGGAGAAAATTCAAAACATTCATTATTCAATAGAGCTCAATAGCAAAAACCAGCGTTTTGAATGAAGAATCACATTTCTTGGTAGAATCATGCAGGATTGAAATTTTTGATGGGTTTTTACTCCTCTCAACAGCCCAAACAAGTTTCTAAAAGGATGAGTTTGCAACTACTTTACTTTTGGAGAAAATTCAAAACATTCATTATTCAATAGGGCCCAAACTATCAAAAACCAGCGGTTTCAATGAACACACATTTCTTGGTAGAATCATGCAAGACTGAAATTTTTGATGTTTTTCTACTCCTCTCATGAGCCCAAACAAGTCTCTAAAAGCATGAGTTTGCAACTACTTTACTTTTGGAGAAAATTCAAAACATTCAATATTCAATAGAGCCCAATAGAAAAAATGAGGTTTTGAATGAAGAATCACATTTCTTGGTAGAATCATGCAAGATTGAAATTTTTGATGGTTTTTTACTCCTCTCAAAAGCCCAAACAAGTTTCTAAAAGGATGAGTTTGCAACTACTTTACTTTTGGAGAAAATTCAAAACATTCATTATTCAATAGGGCCCAAACTGTCAAAAAACAGCGGTTTGAATGAACACACATTTCTTGGTAGAATCATGCAGGACTGAAATTTTTGATGTTTTTCTACTCCTCTCATGAGCCCAAACAAGTCTCTAAAAGCATGAGTTTGCAACTACTTTACTTTTGGAGAAAATTCAAAACATTCATTATTCAATAGAGCCCAATAGCAAAAATCAGGTTTTGAATGAAGAATCATATTTCTTGGTAGAATCATGCAGGATTGAAATTTTTGATGGTTTTTTTACTCCTCTCAACAGCCCAAACAAGTTTCTAAAAGGATGAGTTTGCAAATACTTTACTTTTGGAGAAAATTCAAAACATTCATTATTCAATAGGGCCCAAAATATCAAAAACCAGCGGTTTGAATGAACACACATTTCTTGGTAGAATCATGCAGGACTGAAATTTTTGATTTTTTTCTACTCCGCTCATGAGCTCAAACAAGTCTCTAAAAGCATGAGTTTGCAACTACTTTACTTTTGGAGAAAATTCAAAACATTCATTATTCAATAGAGCCCAATAGCAAAAATCAGGTTTTGAATGAAGAATCACATTTCTTGGTAGAATCATGCAGGATTGAAATTTTTGATGGTTTTTTACTCCTCTCAACAGCCCAAACAAGTTTCTAAAAGGATGAGTTTGCAACTACTTTACTTTTGGAGAAAATTCAAAACATTCATTATTCAATAGGGCCCAAAATATCAAAAACCAGCGGTTTGAATGAACACACATTTCTTGGTAGAATCATGCAGGACTGAAATTTTTGATGTTTTTCTACTTCACTCATGAGCCCAAACAAGTCTCTAAAAGGATGAGTTTGCAACTACTTTACTTTTGGAGAAAATTCAAAACATTCATTATTCAATAGAGCGCAATAGCAAAAACCAGCGTTTTGAATGAAGAATCACATTTCTTGGTAGAATCATGCAGGATTGAAATTTTTGATGGGTTTTTACTCCTCTCAACAGCCCAAACAAGTTTCTAAAAGGATGAGTTTGCAACTACTTTACTTTTGGAGAAAATTCAAAACATTCATTATTCAATAGGGCCCAAACTATCAAAAACCAGCGGTTTTAATGAACACACATTTCTTGGTAGAATCATGCAAGACTGAAATTTTTGATGTTTTTCTACTCCTCTCATGAGCCCAAACAAGTCTCTAAAAGCATGAGTTTGCAACTACTTTACTTTTGGAGAAAATTCAAAACATTCATTATTCAATAGGGCCCAAAATATCAAAAACCAGCGATTTGAATGAACACACATTTCTTGGTAGAATCGTGCAGGACTGAAATTTTTGATGTTTTTCTACTCCTCTCATGAGCCCAAACAAGTCTCTAAAAGGATGAGTTTGCAACTACTTTACTTTTGGAGAAAATTCAAGACATTCATTATTCAATAGAGCCCAATAGCAAAAACCAACGTTTTGAATGAAGAATCACATTTCTTGGTAGAATCATGCAGGATTGAAATTTTTGATGGTTTTTTACTCCTCTCAACAGCCCAAACAAGTTTCTAAAAGGATGAGTTTGCAACTACTTTACTTTTGGAGAAAATTCAAAACATTCATTATTCAATAGGGCCCAAACTATCAAAAACCAGCGGTTTGAATGAACACACATTTCTTGGTAGAATCATGCAGGACTGAAATATTTGATGTTTTTCTACTCCTCTCATGAGCCCAAACAAGTCACTAAAAGCATGAGTTTGCAACTACTTTACTTTTGGAGAAAATTCAAAACATTCATTATTCAATAGAGCCCAATAGCAAAAATCAGGTTTTGAATGAAGAATCACATTTCTTGGTAGAATCATGCAGGATTGAAATTTTTGATGGTTTTTTACTCCTCTCAACAGCCCAAACAAGTTTCTAAAAGGATGAGTTTGCAACTACTTTACTTTTGGAGAAAATTCAAAACATTCATTATTCAATAGGGCCCAAAATATCAAAAACCAGCGATTTGAATAAACACACATTTCTTGGTAGAATCGTGCAGGACTGAAATTTTTGATATTTTTCTACTCCTCTCATGAGCCCAAACAAGTCTCTACAAGGATGAGTTTTCAACTACTTTACTTTTGGAGAAAATTCAAAACATTCATTATTCAATAGAGCCCAATAGCAAAAATCAGGTTTTGAATGAAGAATCACATTTCTTGGTAGAATCATGCAGGATTGAAATTTTTGATGGTTTTTTACTCCTCTCAACAGCCCAAACAAGTTTCTAAAAGGATGAGTTTGCAACTACTTTACTTTTGGAGAAAATTTAAAACATTCATTATTCAATAGGGCCCAAACTATCAAAAACTAGCGGTTTGAATGAACACACATTTCTTGGTAGAGTCGTGCAGGACTGAAATTTTTGATGTTTTTCTACTCCTCTCATGAGCCCAAACAAGACTCTAAAAGGATGAGTTTGCAACTACTTTACTTTTGGAGAAAATTCAAAACATTCATTATTCAATAGAGCCGAGTAGCAAAAATCAGGTTTTGAATGAAGAATCACATTTCTTGGTAGAATCATGCAGGATTGAAATTTTTGATGGTTTTTTACTCCTCTCAAAAGCCCAAACAAGTTTCTAAAAGGATGAGTTTGCAACTACTTTACTTTTGGAGAAAATTCAAAACATTCATTATTCAATAGGGCCCAAAATATCAAAAACCAGCGATTTGAATAAACACACATTTCTTGGTAGAATCGTGCAGGACTGAAATTTTTGATATTTTTCTACTCCTCTCATGAGCCCAAACAAGTCTCTACAAGGATGAGTTTTCAACTACTTTACTTTTGGAGAAAATTCAAAACATTCATTATTCAATAGAGCCCATTAGCAAAAACCAGCGTTTTGAATGAAGAATCACATTTCTTGGTAGAATCATGCAGGATTGAAATTTTTGATGGTTTTTTACTCCTCTCAACAGCCCAAACAATTTTCTAAAAGGATGAGTTTGCAACTACTTTACTTTTGGAGAAAATTCAAAACATTCATTATTCAATAGGGCCCAAAATATCAAAAACCAGCGGTTTGAATGAACACACATTTCTTGGTAGAATCGTGCAGGACTGAAATTTTTGATGTTTTTCTACTCCTCTCATGAGCCCAAACAAGTCTCTAACAGGATGAGTTTGCAACTACTTTACTTTTGGAGAAAATTCAAAACATTCATTATTCAATAGAACCCAATAGCAAAAATCAGGTTTTGAATGAAGAATCACATTTCTTGGTAGAATCATATCATGCAGGATTGAAATTTTTGATGGTTTTTTACTCCTCTCAACAGCCCAAACAAGTTTCTAAAAGGATGAGTTTGCAACTACTTTACTTTTGGAGAAAATTCAAAACATTCATTATTCAATAGGGCCCAAAATATCAAAAACCAGCGGTTTGAAAGAACACACATTTCTTGGTAGAATCATGCAGGACTGAAATTTTTGATGTTTTTCTACTCCTCTCATGAGCCCAAACAAGTCTCTAAAAGGATGAGTTTGCAACTACTTTACTTTTGGAGAAAATTCAAAACATTCATTATTCAATAGAGCCCAATAGCAAAAACCAGCGTTTTGAATGAAGAATCACATTTCTTGGTAGAATCATGCAGGATTGAAATTTTTGATGGGTTTTTACTCCTCTCAACAGCCCAAACAAGTTTCTAAAAGGATGAGTTTGCAACTACTTTACTTTTGGAGAAAATTCAAAACATTCATTATTCAATAGAGCCCAATAGCAAAAATCAGGTTTTGAATGAAGAATCACATTTCTTGGTAGAATCATGCAGGATTGAAATTTTTGATGGTTTTTTACTCCTCTCAACAGCCCAAACAAGTTTCTAAAAGGATGAGTTTGCAACTACTTTACTTTTGGAGAAAATTTAAAACATTCATTATTCAATAGGGCCCAAACTATCAAAAACTAGCGGTTTGAATGAACACACATTTCTTGGTAGAGTCGTGCAGGACTGAAATTTTTGATGTTTTTCTACTCCTCTCATGAGCCCAAACAAGACTCTAAAAGGATGAGTTTGCAACTACTTTACTTTTGGAGAAAATTCAAAACATTCATTATTCAATAGAGCCGAATAGCAAAAATCAGGTTTTGAATGAAGAATCACATTTCTTGGTAGAATCATGCAGGATTGAAATTTTTGATGGTTTTTTACTCCTCTCAAAAGCCCAAACAAGTTTCTAAAAGGATGAGTTTGCAACTACTTTACTTTTGGAGAAAATTCAAAACATTCATTATTCAATAGGGCCCAAAATATCAAAAACCAGCGATTTGAATAAACACACATTTCTTGGTAGAATCGTGCAGGACTGAAATTTTTGATATTTTTCTACTCCTCTCATGAGCCCAAACAAGTCTCTACAAGGATGAGTTTTCAACTACTTTACTTTTGGAGAAAATTCAAAACATTCATTATTCAATAGAGCCCAATAGCAAAAATCAGGTTTTGAATGAAGAATCACATTTCTTGGTAGAATCATGCAGGATTGAAATTTTTGATGGTTTTTTACTCCTCTCAACAGCCCAAACAAGTTTCTAAAAGGATGAGTTTGCAACTACTTTACTTTTGGAGAAAATTCAAAACATTCATTATTCAATAGGGCCCAAAATATCAAAAACTAGCGGTTTGAATGAACACACATTTCTTGGTAGAGTCGTGCAGGACTGAAATTTTTGATGTTTTTCTACTCCTCTCATGAGCCCAAACAAGACTCTAAAAGGATGAGTTTGCAACTACTTTACTTTTGGAGAAAATTCAAAACATTCATTATTCAATAGAGCCTAATAGCAAAAACCAGCGTTTTGAATGAAGAATCACATTTCTTGGTAGAATCATGCAGGATTGAAATTTTTGATGGTTTTTTACTCCTCTCAACAGCCCAAACAAGTTTCTAAAAGGATGAGTTTGCAACTACTTTACTATTGGAGAAAATTCAAAACATTCATTATTCAATAGGGCCCAAACTATCAAAAACCAGCGGTTTGAATGAACACACATTTCTTGGTAGAATCATGCAGGACTGAAATTTTTGATGTTTTTCTACTCCTCTCATGAGTCCAAAACAAGTCTCTAAAAGCATGAGTTTGCAACTACTTTACTTTTGGAGAAAATTCAAAACATTCATTATTCAATAGAGCCCAATAGCAAAAATCAGGTTTTGAATGAAGAATCACATTTCTTAGTAGAATCATGCAGGATTGAAATTTTTGATGGTTTTTTACTTCTCTCAACAGCCCAAACAAGTTTCTAAAAGGATGAGTTTGCAACTACTTTACTTTTGGAGAAAATTCAAAACATTCATTTTTCAAAAGGGCCCAAAATATCAAAAACCAGCGGTTTGAATGAACACACATTTCTTGGTAGAATCGTGCAGGACTGAAATTTTTGATGTTTTTCTACTCCTCTCATGAGCCCAAACAAGTCTCTAAAAGGATGAGTTTGCAACTACTTTAATTTTGGAGAAAATTCAAAACATTCATTATTCAATAGAGCCCAATAGAAAAAATGAGGTTTTGAATGAAGAATCACATTTCTTGGTAGAATCATGCAAGATTGAAATTTTTGATGGTTTTTTACTCCTCTCAACAGCCCAAACAAGTTTCTAAAAGGATGAGTTTGCAACTACTTTACTTTTGGAGAAAATTCAAAACATTCATTATTCAATAGGGCCCAAACTGTCAAAAACCAGCGGTTTGAATGAACACACATTTCTTGGTAGAATCATGAAGGACTGAAATTTTTGATGTTTTTCTACTCCTCTCATGAGCCCAAACAAGTCTCTAAAAGCATGAGTTTGCAACTACTTTACTTTTGGAGAAAATTCAAAACATTCATTATTCAATAGAGCCCAATAGCAAAAATCAGGTTTTGAATGAAGAATCACATTTCTTGGTAGAATCATGGTGGATTGAAATTTTTGATGGTTTTTTACTCCTCTCAACAGCCCAAACAAGTTTCTAAAAGGATGAGTTTGCAACTACTTTACTTTTGGAGAAAATTCAAAACATTCATTATTCAATAGGGCCCAAAATATCAAAAACCAGCGGTTTGAATGAACACACATTTCTTGGTAGAATCATGCAGGACTGAAATTTTTGATGTTTTTCTACTCCGCTCATGAGCTCAAACAAGTCTCTAAAAGCATGAGTTTGCAACTACTTTACTTTTGGAGAAAATTCAAAACATTCATTATTCAATAGAGCCCAATAGCAAAAATCAGGTTTTGAATGAAGAATCTCATTTCTTGGTAGAATCATGCAGGATTGAAATTTTTGATGGTTTTTTACTCCTCTCAACAGCCCAAACAAGTTTCTAAAAGGATGAGTTTGCAACTACTTTACTTTTGGAGAAAATTCAAAACATTCATTATTCAATAGGGCCCAAAATATCAAAAACCAGCGGTTTGAATGAACACACATTTCTTGGTAGAATCATGCAGGACTGAAATTTTTGATGTTTTTCTACTTCTCTCATGAGCCCAAACAAGTCTCTAAAAGGATGAGTTTGCAACTACTTTACTTTTGGAGAAAATTCAAAACATTCATTATTCAATAGAGCGCAATAGCAAAAACCAGCGTTTTGAATGAAGAATCACATTTCTTGGTAGAATCATGCAGGATTGAAATTTTTGATGGGTTTTTACTCCTCTCAACAGCCCAAACAAGTTTCTAAAAGGATGAGTTTGCAACTACTTTACTTTTGGAGAAAATTCAAAACATTCATTATTCAATAGGGCCCAAACTATCAAAAACCAGTGGTTTCAATGAACACACATTTCTTGGTAGAATCATGCAAGACTGAAATTTTTGATGTTTTTCTACTCCTCTCATGAGCCCAAACAAGTCTCTAAAAGCATGAGTTTGCAACTACTTTACTTTTGGAGAAAATTCAAAACATTCATTATTCAATAGAGCCCAATAGCAAAAATCAGGTTTTGAATGAAGAATCACATTTCTTGGTAGAATCGTGCAGGATTGAAATTTTTGATTGTTTTTTACGCCTCTCAACAGCCCAAACAAGTTTCTAAAAGGATGAGTTTGCAACTACTTTACTTTTGGAGAAAATTCAAAACATTCATTATTCAATAGGGCCCAAAATATCAAAAACCAGCGATTTGAATGAACACACATTTCTTGGTAGAATCGTGCAGGACTGAAATTTTTGATGTTTTTCTACTCCTCTCATGAGCCCAAACAAGTCTCTAAAAGGATGAGTTTGCAACTACTTTACTTTTGGAGAAAATTCAAAACATTCATTATTCAATAGAGCCCAATAGCAAAAACCAACGTTTTGAATGAAGAATCACATTTCTTGGTAGAATCATGCAGGATTGAAATTTTTGATGGTTTTTTACTCCTCTCAACAGCCCAAACAAGTTTCTAAAAGGATGAGTTTGCAACTACTTTACTTTTGGAGAAAATTCAAAACATTCATTATTCAATAGGGCCCAAACTATCAAAAACCAGCGGTTTGAATGAACACACATTTCTTGGTAGAATCATGCAGGACTGAAATATTTGATGTTTTTCTACTCCTCTCATGAGCCCAAACAAGTCACTAAAAGCATGAGTTTGCAACTACTTTACTTTTGGAGAAAATTCAAAACATTCATTATTCAATAGAGCCCAATAGCAAAAATCAGGTTTTGAATGAAGAATCACATTTCTTGGTAGAATCATGCAGGATTGAAATTTTTGATGGTTTTTTACTCCTCTCAACAGCCCAAACAAGTTTCTAAAAGGATGAGTTTGCAACTACTTTACTTTTGGAGAAAATTCAAAACATTCATTATTCAATAGGGCCCAAAATATCAAAAACCAGCGATTTGAATAAACACACATTTCTTGGTAGAATCGTGCAGGACTGAAATTTTTGATATTTTTCTACTCCTCTCATGAGCCCAAACAAGTCTCTACAAGGATGAGTTTTCAACTACTTTACTTTTGGAGAAAATTCAAAACATTCATTATTCAATAGAGCCCAATAGCAAAAATCAGGTTTTGAATGAAGAATCACATTTCTTGGTAGAATCATGCAGGATTGAAATTTTTGATGGTTTTTTACTCCTCTCAACATCCCAAACAAGTTTCTAAAAGGATGAGTTTGCAACTACTTTACTTTTGGAGAAAATTTAAAACATTCATTATTCAATAGGGCCCAAACTATCAAAAACTAGCGGTTTGAATGAACACACATTTCTTGGTAGAGTCGTGCAGGACTGAAATTTTTGATGTTTTTCTACTCCTCTCATGAGCCCAAACAAGACTCTAAAAGGATGAGTTTGCAACTACTTTACTTTAGGAGAAAATTCAAAACATTCATTATTCAATAGAGCCGAATAGCAAAAATCAGGTTTTGAATGAAGAATCACATTTCTTGGTAGAATCATGCAGGATTGAAATTTTTGATGGTTTTTTACTCCTCTCAAAAGCCCAAACAAGTTTCTAAAAGGATGAGTTTGCAACTACTTTACTTTTGGAGAAAATTCAAAACATTCATTATTCAATAGGGCCCAAAATATCAAAAACCAGCGATTTGAATAAACACACATTTCTTGGTAGAATCGTGCAGGACTGAAATTTTTGATATTTTTCTACTCCTCTCATGAGCCCAAACAAGTCTCTACAAGGATGAGTTTTCAACTACTTTACTTTTGGAGAAAATTCAAAACATTCATTATTCAATAGAGCCCAATAGCAAAAATCAGGTTTTGAATGAAGAATCACATTTCTTGGTAGAATCATGCAGGATTGAAATTTTTGATGGTTTTTTACTCCTCTCAACAGCCCAAACAAGTTTCTAAAAGGATGAGTTTGCAACTACTTTACTTTTGGAGAAAATTCAAAACATTCATTATTCAATAGGGCCCAAACTATCAAAAACTAGCGGTTTGAATGAACACACATTTCTTGGTAGAGTCGTGCAGGACTGAAATTTTTGATGTTTTTCTACTCCTCTCATGAGCCCAAACAAGACTCTAAAAGGATGAGTTTGCAACTACTTTACTTTTGGAGAAAATTCAAAACATTCATTATTCAATAGAGCCCATTAGCAAAAACCAGCGTTTTGAATGAAGAATCACATTTCTTGGTAGAATCATGCAGGATTGAAATTTTTGATGGTTTTTTACTCCTCTCAACAGCCCAAACAATTTTCTAAAAGGATGATTTTGCAACTACTTTACTTTTGGAGAAAATTCAAAACATTCATTATTCAATAGGGCCCAAAATATCAAAAACCAGCGGTTTGAATGAACACACATTTCTTGGTAGAATCGTGCAGGACTGAAATTTTTGATGTTTTTCTACTCCTCTCATGAGCCCAAACAAGTCTCTAAAAGGATGAGTTTGCAACTACTTTACTTTTGGAGAAAATTCAAAACATTCATTATTCAATAGAACCCAATAGCAAAAATCAGGTTTTGAATGAAGAATCACATTTCTTGGTAGAATCATATCATGCAGGATTGAAATTTTTGATGGTTTTTTACTCCTCTCAACAGCCCAAACAAGTTTCTAAAAGGATGAGTTTGCAACTACTTTACTTTTGGAGAAAATTCAAAACATTCATTATTCAATAGGGCCCAAAATATCAAAAACCAGCGGTTTGAATGAACACACATTTCTTGGTAGAATCATGCAGGACTGAAATTTTTGATGTTTTTCTACTCCTCTCATGAGCCCAAACAAGTCTCTACAAGGATGAGTTTTCAACTACTTTACTTTTGGAGAAAATTCAAAACATTGATTATTCAATAGAGCCCAATAGCAAAAATCAGGTTTTGAATGAAGAATCACATTTCTTGGTAGAATCATGCAGGATTGAAATTTTTGATGGTTTTTTACTCCTCTCAACAGCCCAAACAAGTTTCTAAAAGGATGAGTTTGCAACTACTTTACTTTTGGAGAAAATTCAAAACATTCATTATTCAATAGGGCCCAAAATATCAAAAACCAGCGGTTTGAATGAACACATATTTCTTGATAGAATCATGCAGGACTGAAATTTTTGATGTTTTTCTACTCCTCTCATGAGCTCAAACAAGTCTCTAAAAGCATGAGTTTGCAACTACTTTACTTTTGGAGAAAATTCAAAACATTCATTATTCAATAGAGCCCAATAGCAAAAATCAGGTTTTGAATGAAGAATCACATTTCTTGGTAGAATCATGCTGGATTGAAATTTTTGATGGTTTTTTACTCCTCTCAACAGCCCAAACAAGTTTCTAAAAGGATGAGTTTGCAACTACTCTACTTTTGGAGAAAATTCAAAACATTCATTATTCAATAGGGCCCAAAATATCAAAAATCAGCGGTTTGAATGAACACACATTTCTTGGTAGAATCATGCAGGACTGAAATTTTTGATGTTTTTCTACTTCTCTCATGAGCCCAAACAAGTCTCTAAAAGGATGAGTTTGCAACTACTTTACTTTTGGAGAAAATTCAAAACATTCATTATTCAATAGAGCTCAATAGCAAAAACCAGCGTTTTGAATGAAGAATCACATTTCTTGGTAGAATCATGCAGGATTGAAATTTTTGATGGGTTTTTACTCCTCTCAACAGCCCAAACAAGTTTCTAAAAGGATGAGTTTGCAACTACTTTACTTTTGGAGAAAATTCAAAACATTCATTATTCAATAGGGCCCAAACTATCAAAAACCAGCGGTTTCAATGAACACACATTTCTTGGTAGAATCATGCAAGACTGAAATTTTTGATGTTTTTCTACTCCTCTCATGATCCCAAACAAGTCTCTAAAAGCATGAGTTTGCAACTACTTTACTTTTGGAGAAAATTCAAAACATTCAATATTCAATAGAGCCCAATAGAAAAAATGAGGTTTTGAATGAAGAATCACATTTCTTGGTAGAATCATGCAAGATTGAAATTTTTGATGGTTTTTTACTCCTCTCAACAGCCCAAGCAAGTTTCTAAAAGGATGAGTTTGCAACTACTTTACTTTTGGAGAAAATTCAAAACATTCATTATTCAATAGGGCCCAAACTGTCAAAAAACAGCGGTTTGAATGAACACACATTTCTTGGTAGAATCATGCAGGACTGAAATTTTTGATGTTTTTCTACTCCTCTCATGAGCCCAAACAAGTCTCTAAAAGCATGAGTTTGCAACTACTTTACTTTTGGAGAAAATTCAAAACATTCATTATTCAATAGAGCCCAATAGCAAAAATCAGGTTTTGAATGAAGAATCATATTTCTTGGTAGAATCATGCAGGATTGAAATTTTTGATGGTTTTTTACTCCTCTCAACAGCCCAAACAAGTTTCTAAAAGGATGAGTTTGCAAATACTTTACTTTTGGAGAAAATTCAAAACATTCATTATTCAATAGGGCCCAAAATATCAAAAACCAGCGGTTTGAATGAACACACATTTCTTGGTAGAATCATGCAGGACTGAAATTTTTGATGTTTTTCTACTCCGCTCATGAGCTCAAACAAGTCTCTAAAAGCATGAGTTTGCAACTACTTTACTTTTGGAGAAAATTCAAAACATTCATTATTCAATAGAGCCCAATAGCAAAAATCAGGTTTTGAATGAAGAATCACATTTCTTGGTAGAATCATGCAGGATTGAAATTTTTGATGGTTTTTTACTCCTCTCAACAGCCCAAACAAGTTTCTAAAAGGATGAGTTTGCAACTACTTTACTTTTGGAGAAAATTCAAAACATTCATTATTCAATAGGGCCCAAAATATCAAAAACCAGCGGTTTGAATGAACACACATTTCTTGGTAGAATCATGCAGGACTGAAATTTTTGATGTTTTTCTACTTCACTCATGAGCCCAAACAAGTCTCTAAAAGGATGAGTTTGCAACTACTTTACTTTTGGAGAAAATTCAAAACATTCATTATTCAATAGAGCGCAATAGCAAAAACCAGCGTTTTGAATGAAGAATCACATTTCTTGGTAGAATCATGCAGGATTGAAATTTTTGATGGGTTTTTACTCCTCTCAACAGCCCAAACAAGTTTCTAAAAGGATGAGTTTGCAACTACTTTACTTTTGGAGAAAATTCAAAACATTCATTATTCAATAGGGCCCAAACTATCAAAAACCAGCGGTTTTAATGAACACACATTTCTTGGTAGAATCATGTAAGACTGAAATTTTTGATGTTTTTCTACTCCTCTCATGAGCCCAAACAAGTCTCTAAAAGCATGAGTTTGCAACTACTTTACTTTTGGAGAAAATTCAAAACATTCATTATTCAATAGCGCCCAAAATATCAAAAACCAGCGATTTGAATGAACACACATTTCTTGGTAGAATCGTGCAGGACTGAAATTTTTGATGTTTTTCTACTCCTCTCATGAGCCCAAACAAGTCTCTAAAAGGATGAGTTTGCAACTACTTTACTTTTGGAGAAAATTCAAGACATTCATTATTCAATAGAGCCCAATAGCAAAAACCAACGTTTTGAATGAAGAATCACATTTCTTGGTAGAATCATGCAGGATTGAAATTTTTGATGGTTTTTTACTCCTCTCAACAGCCCAAACAAGTTTCTAAAAGGATGAGTTTGCAACTACTTTACTTTTGGAGAAAATTCAAAACATTCATTATTCAATAGGGCCCAAACTATCAAAAACCAGCGGTTTGAATGAACACACATTTCTTGGTAGAATCATGCAGGACTGAAATATTTGATGTTTTTCTACTCCTCTCATGAGCCCAAACAAGTCACTAAAAGCATGAGTTTGCAACTACTTTACTTTTGGAGAAAATTCAAAACATTCATTATTCAATAGAGCCCAATAGCAAAAATCAGGTTTTGAATGAAGAATCACATTTCTTGGTAGAATCATGCAGGATTGAAATTTTTGATGGTTTTTTACTCCTCTCAACAGCCCAAACAAGTTTCTAAAAGGATGAGTTTGCAACTACTTTACTTTTGGAGAAAATTCAAAACATTCATTATTCAATAGGGCCCAAAATATCAAAAACCAGCGATTTGAATAAACACACATTTCTTGGTAGAATCGTGCAGGACTGAAATTTTTGATATTTTTCTACTCCTCTCATGAGCCCAAACAAGTCTCTACAAGGATGAGTTTTCAACTACTTTACTTTTGGAGAAAATTCAAAACATTCATTATTCAATAGAGCCCAATAGCAAAAATCAGGTTTTGAATGAAGAATCACATTTCTTGGTAGAATCATGCAGGATTGAAATTTTTGATGGTTTTTTACTCCTCTCAACAGCCCAAACAAGTTTCTAAAAGGATGAGTTTGCAACTACTTTACTTTTGGAGAAAATTTAAAACATTCATTATTCAATAGGGCCCAAACTATCAAAAACTAGCGGTTTGAATGAACACACATTTCTTGGTAGAGTCGTGCAGGACTGAAATTTTTGATGTTTTTCTACTCCTCTCATGAGCCCAAACAAGACTCTAAAAGGATGAGTTTGCAACTACTTTACTTTTGGAGAAAATTCAAAACATTCATTATTCAATAGAGCCCATTAGCAAAAACCAGCGTTTTGAATGAAGAATCACATTTCTTGGTAGAATCATGCAGGATTGAAATTTTTGATGGTTTTTTACTCCTCTCAACAGCCCAAACAATTTTCTAAAAGGATGAGTTTGCAACTACTTTACTTTTGGAGAAAATTCAAAACATTCATTATTCAATAGGGCCCAAAATATCAAAAACCAGCGGTTTGAATGAACACACATTTCTTGGTAGAATCGTGCAGGACTGAAATTTTTGATGTTTTTCTACTCCTCTCATGAGCCCAAACAAGTCTCTAACAGGATGAGTTTGCAACTACTTTACTTTTGGAGAAAATTCAAAACATTCATTATTCAATAGAACCCAATAGCAAAAATCAGGTTTTGAATGAAGAATCACATTTCTTGGTAGAATCATATCATGCAGGATTGAAATTTTTGATGGTTTTTTACTCCTCTCAACAGCCCAAACAAGTTTCTAAAAGGATGAGTTTGCAACTACTTTACTTTTGGAGAAAATTCAAAACATTCATTATTCAATAGGGCCCAAAATATCAAAAACCAGCGGTTTGAAAGAACACACATTTCTTGGTAGAATCATGCAGGACTGAAATTTTTGATGTTTTTCTACTCCTCTCATGAGCCCAAACAAGTCTCTAAAAGGATGAGTTTGCAACTACTTTACTTTTGGAGAAAATTCAAAACATTCATTATTCAATAGAGCCCAATAGCAAAAACCAGCGTTTTGAATGAAGAATCACATTTCTTGGTAGAATCATGCAGGATTGAAATTTTTGATGGGTTTTTACTCCTCTCAACAGCCCAAACAAGTTTCTAAAAGGATGAGTTTGCAACTACTTTACTTTTGGAGAAAATTCAAAACATTCATTATTCAATAGAGCCCAATAGCAAAAATCAGGTTTTGAATGAAGAATCACATTTCTTGGTAGAATCATGCAGGATTGAAATTTTTGATGGTTTTTTACTCCTCTCAACAGCCCAAACAAGTTTCTAAAAGGATGAGTTTGCAACTACTTTACTTTTGGAGAAAATTTAAAACATTCATTATTCAATAGGGCCCAAACTATCAAAAACTAGCGGTTTGAATGAACACACATTTCTTGGTAGAGTCGTGCAGGACTGAAATTTTTGATGTTTTTCTACTCCTCTCATGAGCCCAAACAAGACTCTAAAAGGATGAGTTTGCAACTACTTTACTTTTGGAGAAAATTCAAAACATTCATTATTCAATAGAGCCGAATAGCAAAAATCAGGTTTTGAATGAAGAATCACATTTCTTGGTAGAATCATGCAGGATTGAAATTTTTGATGGTTTTTTACTCCTCTCAAAAGCCCAAACAAGTTTCTAAAAGGATGAGTTTGCAACTACTTTACTTTTGGAGAAAATTCAAAACATTCATTATTCAATAGGGCCCAAAATATCAAAAACCAGCGATTTGAATAAACACACATTTCTTGGTAGAATCGTGCAGGACTGAAATTTTTGATATTTTTCTACTCCTCTCATGAGCCCAAACAAGTCTCTACAAGGATGAGTTTTCAACTACTTTACTTTTGGAGAAAATTCAAAACATTCATTATTCAATAGAGCCCAATAGCAAAAATCAGGTTTTGAATGAAGAATCACATTTCTTGGTAGAATCATGCAGGATTGAAATTTTTGATGGTTTTTTACTCCTCTCAACAGCCCAAACAAGTTTCTAAAAGGATGAGTTTGCAACTACTTTACTTTTGGAGAAAATTCAAAACATTCATTATTCAATAGGGCCCAAAATATCAAAAACTAGCGGTTTGAATGAACACACATTTCTTGGTAGAGTCGTGCAGGACTGAAATTTTTGATGTTTTTCTACTCCTCTCATGAGCCCAAACAAGACTCTAAAAGGATGAGTTTGCAACTACTTTACTTTTGGAGAAAATTCAAAACATTCATTATTCAATAGAGCCTAATAGCAAAAACCAGCGTTTTGAATGAAGAATCACATTTCTTGGTAGAATCATGCAGGATTGAAATTTTTGATGGTTTTTTACTCCTCTCAACAGCCCAAACAAGTTTCTAAAAGGATGAGTTTGCAACTACTTTACTATTGGAGAAAATTCAAAACATTCATTATTCAATAGGGCCCAAACTATCAAAAACCAGCGGTTTGAATGAACACACATTTCTTGGTAGAATCATGCAGGACTGAAATTTTTGATGTTTTTCTACTCCTCTCATGAGTCCAAAACAAGTCTCTAAAAGCATGAGTTTGCAACTACTTTACTTTTGGAGAAAATTCAAAACATTCATTATTCAATAGAGCCCAATAGCAAAAATCAGGTTTTGAATGAAGAATCACATTTCTTGGTAGAATCATGCAGGATTGAAATTTTTGATGGTTTTTTACTTCTCTCAACAGCCCAAACAAGTTTCTAAAAGGATGAGTTTGCAACTACTTTACTTTTGGAGAAAATTCAAAACATTCATTTTTCAAAAGGGCCCAAAATATCAAAAACCAGCGGTTTGAATGAACACACATTTCTTGGTAGAATCGTGCAGGACTGAAATTTTTGATGTTTTTCTACTCCTCTCATGAGCCCAAACAAGTCTCTAAAAGGATGAGTTTGCAACTACTTTACTTTTGGAGAAAATTCAAAACATTCATTATTCAATAGAGCCCAATAGAAAAAATGAGGTTTTGAATGAAGAATCACATTTCTTGGTAGAATCATGCAAGATTGAAATTTTTGATGGTTTTTTACTCCTCTCAACAGCCCAAACAAGTTTCTAAAAGGATGAGTTTGCAACTACTTTACTTTTGGAGAAAATTCAAAACATTCATTATTCAATAGGGCCCAAACTGTCAAAAACCAGCGGTTTGAATGAACACACATTTCTTGGTAGAATCATGAAGGACTGAAATTTTTGATGTTTTTCTGCTCCTCTCATGAGCCCAAACAAGTCTCTAAAAGCATGAGTTTGCAACTACTTTACTTTTGGAGAAAATTCAAAACATTCATTATTCAATAGAGCCCAATAGCAAAAATCAGGTTTTGAATGAAGAATCACATTTCTTGGTAGAATCATGCTGGATTGAAATTTTTGATGGTTTTTTACTCCTCTCAACAGCCCAAACAAGTTTCTAAAAGGATGAGTTTGCAACTACTTTACTTTTGGAGAAAATTCAAAACATTCATTATTCAAAAGGGCCCAAAATATCAAAAATCAGCGGTTTGAATGAACACACATTTCTTGGTAGAATCATGCAGGACTGAAATTTTTGATGTTTTTCTACTTCTCTCATGAGCCCAAACAAGTCTCTAAAAGGATGAGTTTGCAACTACTTTACTTTTGGAGAAAATTCAAAACATTCATTATTCAATAGAGCTCAATAGCAAAAACCAGCGTTTTGAATGAAGAATCACATTTCTTGGTAGAATCATGCAGGATTGAAATTTTTGATGGGTTTTTACTCCTCTCAACAGCCCAAACAAGTTTCTAAAAGGATGAGTTTGCAACTACTTTACTTTTGGAGAAAATTCAAAACATTCATTATTCAATAGGGCCCAAACTATCAAAAACCAGCGGTTTCAATGAACACACATTTCTTGGTAGAATCATGCAAGACTGAAATTTTTGATGTTTTTCTACTCCTCTCATGAGCCCAAACAAGTCTCTAAAAGCATGAGTTTGCAACTACTTTACTTTTGGAGAAAATTCAAAACATTCAATATTCAATAGAGCCCAATAGAAAAAATGAGGTTTTGAATGAAGAATCACATTTCTTGGTAGAATCATGCAAGATTGAAATTTTTGATGGTTTTTTACTCCTCTCAACAGCCCAAACAAGTTTCTAAAAGGATGAGTTTGCAACTACTTTACTTTTGGAGAAAATTCAAAACATTCATTATTCAATAGGGCCCAAACTGTCAAAAACCAGCGGTTTGAATGAACACACATTTCTTGGTAGAATCATGCAGGACTGAAATTTTTGATGTTTTTCTACTCCTCTCATGAGCCCAAACAAGTCTCTAAAAGCATGAGTTTGCAACTACTTTACTTTTGGAGAAAATTCAAAACATTCATTATTCAATAGAGCCCAATAGCAAAAATCAGGTTTTGAATGAAGAATCATATTTCTTGGTAGAATCATGCAGGATTGAAATTTTTGATGGTTTTTTACTCCTCTCAACAGCCCAAACAAGTTTCTAAAAGGATGAGTTTGCAAATACTTTACTTTTGGAGAAAATTCAAAACATTCATTATTCAATAGGGCCCAAAATATCAAAAACCAGCGGTTTGAATGAACACACATTTCTTGGTAGAATCATGCAGGACTGAAATTTTTGATGTTTTTCTACTCCGCTCATGAGCTCAAACAAGTCTCTAAAAGCATGAGTTTGCAACTACTTTACTTTTGGAGAAAATTCAAAACATTCATTATTCAATAGAGCCCAATAGCAAAAATCAGGTTTTGAATGAAGAATCTCATTTCTTGGTAGAATCATGCAGGATTGAAATTTTTGATGGTTTTTTACTCCTCTCAACAGCCCAAACAAGTTTCTAAAAGGATGAGTTTGCAACTACTTTACTTTTGGAGAAAATTCAAAACATTCATTATTCAATAGGGCCCAAAATATCAAAAACCAGCGGTTTGAATGAACACACATTTCTTGGTAGAATCATGCAGGACTGAAATTTTTGATGTTTTTCTACTTCTCTCATGAGCCCAAACAAGTCTCTAAAAGGATGAGTTTGCAACTACTTTACTTTTGTAGAAAATTCAAAACATTCATTATTCAATAGAGCGCAATAGCAAAAACCAGCGTTTTGAATGAAGAATCACATTTCTTGGTAAAATCATGCAGGATTGAAATTTTTGATGGGTTTTTACTCCTCTCAACAGCCCAAACAAGTTTCTAAAAGGATGAGTTTGCAACTACTTTACTTTTGGAGAAAATTCAAAACATTCATTATTCAATAGGGCCCAAACTATCAAAAACCAGTGGTTTCAATGAACACACATTTCTTGGTAGAATCATGCAAGACTGAAATTTTTGATGTTTTTCTACTCCTCTCATGAGCCCAAACAAGTCTCTAAAAGCATGAGTTTGCAACTACTTTACTTTTGGAGAAAATTCAAAACATTCATTATTCAATAGAGCCCAATAGCAAAAATCAGGTTTTGAATGAAGAATCACATTTCTTGGTAGAATCATGCAGGATTGAAATTTTTGATTGTTTTTTACGCCTCTCAACAGCCCAAACAAGTTTCTAAAAGGATGAGTTTGCAACTACTTTACTTTTGGAGAAAATTCAAAACATTCATTATTCAATAGGGCCCAAAATATCAAAAACCAGCGATTTGAATGAACACACATTTCTTGGTAGAATCGTGCAGGACTGAAATTTTTGATGTTTTTCTACTCCTCTCATGAGCCCAAACAAGTCTCTAAAAGGATGAGTTTGCAACTACTTTACTTTTGGAGAAAATTCAAAACATTCATTATTCAATAGAGCCCAATAGCAAAAACCAACGTTTTGAATGAAGAATCACATTTCTTGGTAGAATCATGCAGGATTGAAATTTTTGATGGTTTTTTACTCCTCTCAACAGCCCAAACAAGTTTCTAAAAGGATGAGTTTGCAACTACTTTACTTTTGGAGAAAATTCAAAACATTCATTATTCAATAGGGCCCAAACTATCAAAAACCAGCGGTTTGAATGAACACACATTTCTTGGTAGAATCATGCAGGACTGAAATATTTGATGTTTTTCTACTCCTCTCATGAGCCCAAACAAGTCACTAAAAGCATGAGTTTGCAACTACTTTACTTTTGGAGAAAATTCAAAACATTCATTATTCAATAGAGCCCAATAGCAAAAATCAGGTTTTGAATGAAGAATCACATTTCTTGGTAGAATCATGCAGGATTGAAATTTTTGATGGTTTTTTACTCCTCTCAACAGCCCAAACAAGTTTCTAAAAGGATGAGTTTGCAACTACTTTACTTTTGGAGAAAATTCAAAACATTCATTATTCAATAGGGCCCAAAATATCAAAAACCAGCGATTTGAATAAACACACATTTCTTGGTAGAATCGTGCAGGACTGAAATTTTTGATATTTTTCTACTCCTCTCATGAGCCCAAACAAGTCTCTACAAGGATGAGTTTTCAACTACTTTACTTTTGGAGAAAATTCAAAACATTCATTATTCAATAGAGCCCAATAGCAAAAATCAGGTTTTGAATGAAGAATCACATTTCTTGGTAGAATCATGCAGGATTGAAATTTTTGATTGTTTTTTACGCCTCTCAACAGCCCAAACAAGTTTCTAAAAGGATGAGTTTGCAACTACTTTACTTTTGGAGAAAATTCAAAACATTCATTATTCAATAGGGCCCAAAATATCAAAAACCAGCGATTTGAATGAACACACATTTCTTGGTAGAATCGTGCAGGACTGAAATTTTTGATGTTTTTCTACTCCTCTCATGAGCCCAAACAAGTCTCTAAAAGGATGAGTTTGCAACTACTTTACTTTTGGAGAAAATTCAAAACATTCATTATTCAATAGAGCCCAATAGCAAAAACCAACGTTTTGAATGAAGAATCACATTTCTTGGTAGAATCATGCAGGATTGAAATTTTTGATGGTTTTTTACTCCTCTCAACAGCCCAAACAAGTTTCTAAAAGGATGAGTTTGCAACTACTTTACTTTTGGAGAAAATTCAAAACATTCATTATTCAATAGGGCCCAAACTATCAAAAACCAGCGGTTTGAATGAACACACATTTCTTGGTAGAATCATGCAGGACTGAAATATTTGATGTTTTTCTACTCCTCTCATGAGCCCAAACAAGTCACTAAAAGCATGAGTTTGCAACTACTTTACTTTTGGAGAAAATTCAAAACATTCATTATTCAATAGAGCCCAATAGCAAAAATCAGGTTTTGAATGAAGAATCACATTTCTTGGTAGAATCATGCAGGATTGAAATTTTTGATGGTTTTTTACTCCTCTCAACAGCCCAAACAAGTTTCTAAAAGGATGAGTTTGCAACTACTTTACTTTTGGAGAAAATTCAAAACATTCATTATTCAATAGGGCCCAAAATATCAAAAACCAGCGATTTGAATAAACACACATTTCTTGGTAGAATCGTGCAGGACTGAAATTTTTGATATTTTTCTACTCCTCTCATGAGCCCAAACAAGTCTCTACAAGGATGAGTTTTCAACTACTTTACTTTTGGAGAAAATTCAAAACATTCATTATTCAATAGAGCCCAATAGCAAAAATCAGGTTTTGAATGAAGAATCACATTTCTTGGTAGAATCATGCAGGATTGAAATTTTTGATGGTTTTTTACTCCTCTCAACAGCCCAAACAAGTTTCTAAAAGGATGAGTTTGCAACTACTTTACTTTTGGAGAAAATTTAAAACATTCATTATTCAATAGGGCCCAAACTATCAAAAACTAGCGGTTTGAATGAACACACATTTCTTGGTAGAGTCGTGCAGGACTGAAATTTTTGATGTTTTTCTACTCCTCTCATGAGCCCAAACAAGACTCTAAAAGGATGAGTTTGCAACTACTTTACTTTTGGAGAACATTCAAAACATTCATTATTCAATAGAGCCGAATAGCAAAAATCAGGTTTTGAATGAAGAATCACATTTCTTGGTAGAATCATGCAGGATTGAAATTTTTGATGGTTTTTTACTCCTCTCAAAAGCCCAAACAAGTTTCTAAAAGGATGAGTTTGCAACTACTTTACTTTTGGAGAAAATTCAAAACATTCATTATTCAATAGGGCCCAAAATATCAAAAACCAGCGATTTGAATAAACACACATTTCTTGGTAGAATCGTGCAGGACTGAAATTTTTGATATTTTTCTACTCCTCTCATGAGCCCAAACAAGTCTCTACAAGGATGAGTTTTCAACTACTTTACTTTTGGAGAAAATTCAAAACATTCATTATTCAATAGAGCCCAATAGCAAAAATCAGGTTTTGAATGAAGAATCACATTTCTTGGTAGAATCATGCAGGATTGAAATTTTTGATGGTTTTTTACTCCTCTCAACAGCCCAAACAAGTTTCTAAAAGGATGAGTTTGCAACTACTTTACTTTTGGAGAAAATTCAAAACATTCATTATTCAATAGGGCCCAAACTATCAAAAACTAGCGGTTTGAATGAACACACATTTCTTGGTAGAGTCGTGCAGGACTGAAATTTTTGATGTTTTTCTACTCCTCTCATGAGCCCAAACAAGACTCTAAAAGGATGAGTTTGCAACTACTTTACTTTTGGAGAAAATTCAAAACATTCATTATTCAATAGAGCCCATTAGCAAAAACCAGCGTTTTGAATGAAGAATCACATTTCTTGGTAGAATCATGCAGGATTGAAATTTTTGATGGTTTTTTACTCCTCTCAACAGCCCAAACAATTTTCTAAAAGGATGATTTTGCAACTACTTTACTTTTGGAGAAAATTCAAAACATTCATTATTCAATAGGGCCCAAAATATCAAAAACCAGCGGTTTGAATGAACACACATTTCTTGGTAGAATCGTGCAGGACTGAAATTTTTGATGTTTTTCTACTCCTCTCATGAGCCCAAACAAGTCTCTAAAAGGATGAGTTTGCAACTACTTTACTTTTGGAGAAAATTCAAAACATTCATTATTCAATAGAACCCAATAGCAAAAATCAGGTTTTGAATGAAGAATCACATTTCTTGGTAGAATCATATCATGCAGGATTGAAATTTTTGATGGTTTTTTACTCCTCTCAACAGCCCAAACAAGTTTCTAAAAGGATGAGTTTGCAACTACTTTACTTTTGGAGAAAATTCAAAACATTCATTATTCAATAGGGCCCAAAATATCAAAAACCAGCGGTTTGAATGAACACACATTTCTTGGTAGAATCATGCAGGACTGAAATTTTTGATGTTTTTCTACTCCTCTCATGAGCCCAAACAAGTCTCTAAAAGGATGAGTTTGCAACTACTTTACTTTTGGAGAAAATTCAAAACATTCATTATTCAATAGAGCCCAATAGCAAAAACCAGCGTTTTGAATGAAGAATCACATTTCTTGGTAGAATCATGCAGGATTGAAATTTTTGATGGGTTTTTACTCCTCTCAACAGCCCAAACAAGTTTCTAAAAGGATGAGTTTGCAACTACTTTACTTTTGGAGAAAATTCAAAACATTCATTATTCAATAGAGCCCAATAGCAAAAATCAGGTTTTGAATGAAGAATCACATTTCTTGGTAGAATCATGCAGGATTGAAATTTTTGATGGTTTTTTACTACTCTCAACAGCCCAAACAAGTTTCTAAAAGGATGAGTTTGCAACTACTTTACTTTTGGAGAAAATTCAAAACATTCATTATTCAATAGGGCCCAAAATATCAAAAACCAGCGATTTGAATAAACACACATTTCTTGGTAGAATCGTGCAGGACTGAAATTTTTGATATTTTTCTACTCCTCTCATGAGCCCAAACAAGTCTCTACAAGGATGAGTTTTCAACTACTTTACTTTTGGAGAAAATTCAAAACATTCATTATTCAATAGAGCCCAATAGCAAAAATCAGGTTTTGAATGAAGAATCACATTTCTTGGTAGAATCATGCAGGATTGAAATTTTTGATGGTTTTTTACTCCTCTCAACAGCCCAAACAAGTTTCTAAAAGGATGAGTTTGCAACTACTTTACTTTTGGAGAAAATTTAAAACATTCATTATTCAATAGGGCCCAAACTATCAAAAACTAGCGGTTTGAATGAACACACATTTCTTGGTAGAGTCGTGCAGGACTGAAATTTTTGATGTTTTTCTACTCCTCTCATGAGCCCAAACAAGACTCTAAAAGGATGAGTTTGCAACTACTTTACTTTTGGAGAAAATTCAAAACATTCATTATTCAATAGAGCCGAATAGCAAAAATCAGGTTTTGAATGAAGAATCACATTTCTTGGTAGAATCATGCAGGATTGAAATTTTTGATGGTTTTTTACTCCTCTCAAAAGCCCAAACAAGTTTCTAAAAGGATGAGTTTGCAACTACTTTACTTTTGGAGAAAATACAAAACATTCATTATTCAATAGGGCCCAAAATATCAAAAACCAGCGATTTGAATAAACACACATTTCTTGGTAGAATCGTGCAGGACTGAAATTTTTGATATTTTTCTACTCCTCTCATGAGCCCAAACAAGTCTCTACAAGGATGAGTTTTCAACTACTTTACTTTTGGAGAAAATTCAAAACATTCATTATTCAATAGAGCCCAATAGCAAAAATCAGGTTTTGAATGAAGAATCACATTTCTTGGTAGAATCATGCAGGATTGAAATTTTTGATGGTTTTTTACTCCTCTCAACAGCCCAAACAAGTTTCTAAAAGGATGAGTTTGCAACTACTTTACTTTTGGAGAAAATTCAAAACATTCATTATTCAATAGGGCCCAAAATATCAAAAACCAGCGGTTTGAATGAACACATATTTCTTGATAGAATCATGCAGGACTGAAATTTTTGATATTTTTCTACTCCTCTCATGAGCTCAAACAAGTCTCTAAAAGCATGAGTTTGCAACTACTTTACTTTTGGAGAAAATTCAAAACATTCATTATTCAATAGAGCCCAATAGCAAAAATCAGGTTTTGAATGAAGAATCACATTTCTTGGTAGAATCATGCTGGATTGAAATTTTTGATGGTTTTTTACTCCTCTCAACAGCCCAAACAAGTTTCTAAAAGGATGAGTTTGCAACTACTTTACTTTTGGAGAAAATTCAAAACATTCATTATTCAATAGGGCCCAAAATATCAAAAATCAGCGGTTTGAATGAACACACATTTCTTGGTAGAATCATGCAGGACTGAAATTTTTGATGTTTTTCTACTTCTCTCATGAGCCCAAACAAGTCTCTAAAAGGATGAGTTTGCAACTACTTTACTTTTGGAGAAAATTCAAAACATTCATTATTCAATAGAGCTCAATAGCAAAAACCAGCGTTTTGAATGAAGAATCACATTTCTTGGTAGAATCATGCAGGATTGAAATTTTTGATGGGATTTTACTCATCTCAACAGCCCAAACAAGTTTCTAAAAGGATGAGTTTGCAACTACTTTACTTTTGGAGAAAATTCAAAACATTCATTATTCAATAGGGCCCAAACTGTCAAAAACCAGCGGTTTGAATGAACACACATTTCTTGGTAGAATCATGCAGGACTGAAATTTTTGATGTTTTTCTACTCCTCTCATGAGCCCAAACAAGTCTCTAAAAGCATGAGTTTGCAACTACTTTACTTTTGGAGAAAATTCAAAACATTCATTATTCAATAGAGCCCAATAGCAAAAATCAGGTTTTGAATGAAGAATCATATTTCTTGGTAGAATCATGCAGGATTGAAATTTTTGATGGTTTTTTACTCCTCTCAACAGCCCAAACAAGTTTCTAAAAGGATGAGTTTGCAAATACTTTACTTTTGGAGAAAATTCAAAACATTCATTATTCAATAGGGCCCAAAATATCAAAAACCAGCGGTTTGAATGAACACACATTTCTTGGTAGAATCATGCAGGACTGAAATTTTTGATGTTTTTCTACTCCGCTCATGAGCTCAAACAAGTCTCTAAAAGCATGAGTTTGCAACTACTTTACTTTTGGAGAAAATTCAAAACATTCATTATTCAATAGAGCGCAATAGCAAAAACCAGCGTTTTGAATGAAGAATCACATTTCTTGGTAGAATCATGCAGGATTGAAATTTTTGATGGTTTTTTACTCCTCTCAAAAGCCCAAACAAGTTTCTAAAAGGATGAGTTTGCAACTACTTTACTTTTGGAGAAAATTCAAAACATTCATTATTCAATAGGGCCCAAAATATCAAAAACCAGCGATTTGAATAAACACACATTTCTTGGTAGAATCGTGCAGGACTGAAATTTTTGATATTTTTCTACTCCTCTCATGAGCCCAAACAAGTCTCTACAAGGATGAGTTTTCAACTACTTTACTTTTGGAGAAAATTCAAAACATTCATTATTCAATAGAGCCCAATAGCAAAAATCAGGTTTTGAATGAAGAATCACATTTCTTGGTAGAATCATGCAGGATTGAAATTTTTGATGGTTTTTTACTCCTCTCAACAGCCCAAACAAGTTTCTAAAAGGATGAGTTTGCAACTACTTTACTTTTGGAGAAAATTCAAAACATTCATTATTCAATAGGGCCCAAACTATCAAAAACTAGCGGTTTGAATGAACACACATTTCTTGGTAGAGTCGTGCAGGACTGAAATTTTTGATGTTTTTCTACTCCTCTCATGAGCCCAAACAAGACTCTAAAAGGATGAGTTTGCAACTACTTTACTTTTGGAGAAAATTCAAAACATTCATTATTCAATAGAGCCCATTAGCAAAAACCAGCGTTTTGAATGAAGAATCACATTTCTTGGTAGAATCATGCAGGATTGAAATTTTTGATGGTTTTTTACTCCTCTCAACAGCCCAAACAATTTTCTAAAAGGATGATTTTGCAACTACTTTACTTTTGGAGAAAATTCAAAACATTCATTATTCAATAGGGCCCAAAATATCAAAAACCAGCGGTTTGAATGAACACACATTTCTTGGTAGAATCGTGCAGGACTGAAATTTTTGATGTTTTTCTACTCCTCTCATGAGCCCAAACAAGTCTCTAAAAGGATGAGTTTGCAACTACTTTACTTTTGGAGAAAATTCAAAACATTCATTATTCAATAGAACCCAATAGCAAAAATCAGGTTTTGAATGAAGAATCACATTTCTTGGTAGAATCATATCATGCAGGATTGAAATTTTTGATGGTTTTTTACTCCTCTCAACAGCCCAAACAAGTTTCTAAAAGGATGAGTTTGCAACTACTTTACTTTTGGAGAAAATTCAAAACATTCATTATTCAATAGGGCCCAAAATATCAAAAACCAGCGGTTTGAATGAACACACATTTCTTGGTAGAATCATGCAGGACTGAAATTTTTGATGTTTTTCTACTCCTCTCATGAGCCCAAACAAGTCTCTAAAAGGATGAGTTTGCAACTACTTTACTTTTGGAGAAAATTCAAAACATTCATTATTCAATAGAGCCCAATAGCAAAAACCAGCGTTTTGAATGAAGAATCACATTTCTTGGTAGAATCATGCAGGATTGAAATTTTTGATGGGTTTTTACTCCTCTCAACAGCCCAAACAAGTTTCTAAAAGGATGAGTTTGCAACTACTTTACTTTTGGAGAAAATTCAAAACATTCATTATTCAATAGAGCCCAATAGCAAAAATCAGGTTTTGAATGAAGAATCACATTTCTTGGTAGAATCATGCAGGATTGAAATTTTTGATGGTTTTTTACTACTCTCAACAGCCCAAACAAGTTTCTAAAAGGATGAGTTTGCAACTACTTTACTTTTGGAGAAAATTCAAAACATTCATTATTCAATAGGGCCCAAAATATCAAAAACCAGCGATTTGAATAAACACACATTTCTTGGTAGAATCGTGCAGGACTGAAATTTTTGATATTTTTCTACTCCTCTCATGAGCCCAAACAAGTCTCTACAAGGATGAGTTTTCAACTACTTTACTTTTGGAGAAAATTCAAAACATTCATTATTCAATAGAGCCCAATAGCAAAAATCAGGTTTTGAATGAAGAATCACATTTCTTGGTAGAATCATGCAGGATTGAAATTTTTGATGGTTTTTTACTCCTCTCAACAGCCCAAACAAGTTTCTAAAAGGATGAGTTTGCAACTACTTTACTTTTGGAGAAAATTTAAAACATTCATTATTCAATAGGGCCCAAACTATCAAAAACTAGCGGTTTGAATGAACACACATTTCTTGGTAGAGTCGTGCAGGACTGAAATTTTTGATGTTTTTCTACTCCTCTCATGAGCCCAAACAAGACTCTAAAAGGATGAGTTTGCAACTACTTTACTTTTGGAGAAAATTCAAAACATTCATTATTCAATAGAGCCGAATAGCAAAAATCAGGTTTTGAATGAAGAATCACATTTCTTGGTAGAATCATGCAGGATTGAAATTTTTGATGGTTTTTTACTCCTCTCAAAAGCCCAAACAAGTTTCTAAAAGGATGAGTTTGCAACTACTTTACTTTTGGAGAAAATACAAAACATTCATTATTCAATAGGGCCCAAAATATCAAAAACCAGCGATTTGAATAAACACACATTTCTTGGTAGAATCGTGCAGGACTGAAATTTTTGATATTTTTCTACTCCTCTCATGAGCCCAAACAAGTCTCTACAAGGATGAGTTTTCAACTACTTTACTTTTGGAGAAAATTCAAAACATTCATTATTCAATAGAGCCCAATAGCAAAAATCAGGTTTTGAATGAAGAATCACATTTCTTGGTAGAATCATGCAGGATTGAAATTTTTGATGGTTTTTTACTCCTCTCAACAGCCCAAACAAGTTTCTAAAAGGATGAGTTTGCAACTACTTTACTTTTGGAGAAAATTCAAAACATTCATTATTCAATAGGGCCCAAAATATCAAAAACCAGCGGTTTGAATGAACACACATTTCTTGGTAGAATCATGCAGGACTGAAATTTTTGATGTTTTTCTACTCCTCTCATGAGCCCAAACAAGTCTCTAAAAGCATGAGTTTGCAACTACTTTACTTTTGGAGAAAATTCAAAACATTCATTATTCAATAGAGCCCAATAGCAAAAATCAGGTTTTGAATGAAGAATCATATTTCTTGGTAGAATCATGCAGGATTGAAATTTTTGATGGTTTTTTACTCCTCTCAACAGCCCAAACAAGTTTCTAAAAGGATGAGTTTGCAAATACTTTACTTTTGGAGAAAATTCAAAACATTCATTATTCAATAGGGCCCAAAATATCAAAAACCAGCGGTTTGAATGAACACACATTTCTTGGTAGAATCATGCAGGACTGAAATTTTTGATGTTTTTCTACTCCGCTCATGAGCTCAAACAAGTCTCTAAAAGCATGAGTTTGCAACTACTTTACTTTTGGAGAAAATTCAAAACATTCATTATTCAATAGAGCGCAATAGCAAAAACCAGCGTTTTGAATGAAGAATCACATTTCTTGGTAGAATCATGCAGGATTGAAATTTTTGATGGGTTTTTACTCCTCTCAACAGCCCAAACAAGTTTCTAAAAGGATGAGTTTGCAACTACTTTACTTTTGGAGAAAATTCAAAACATTCATTATTCAATAGGGCCCAAACTATCAAAAACCAGCGGTTTTAATGAACACACATTTCTTGGTAGAATCATGCAAGACTGAAATTTTTGATGTTTTTCTACTCCTCTCATGAGCCCAAACAAGTCTCTAAAAGCATGAGTTTGCAACTACTTTACTTTTGGAGAAAATTCAAAACATTCATTATTCAATAGGGCCCAAAATATCAAAAACCAGCGATTTGAATGAACACACATTTCTTGGTAGAATCGTGCAGGACTGAAATTTTTGATGTTTTTCTACTCCTCTCATGAGCCCAAACAAGTCTCTAAAAGGATGAGTTTGCAACTACTTTACTTTTGGAGAAAATTCAAGACATTCATTATTCAATAGAGCCCAATAGCAAAAACCAACGTTTTGAATGAAGAATCACATTTCTTGGTAGAATCATGCAGGATTGAAATTTTTGATGGTTTTTTACTCCTCTCAACAGCCCAAACAAGTTTCTAAAAGGATGAGTTTGCAACTACTTTACTTTTGGAGAAAATTCAAAACATTCATTATTCAATAGGGCCCAAACTATCAAAAACCAGCGGTTTGAATGAACACACATTTCTTGGTAGAATCATGCAGGACTGAAATATTTGATGTTTTTCTACTCCTCTCATGAGCCCAAACAAGTCACTAAAAGCATGAGTTTGCAACTACTTTACTTTTGGAGAAAATTCAAAACATTCATTATTCAATAGAGCCCAATAGCAAAAATCAGGTTTTGAATGAAGAATCACATTTCTTGGTAGAATCATGCAGGATTGAAATTTTTGATGGTTTTTTACTCCTCTCAACAGCCCAAACAAGTTTCTAAAAGGATGAGTTTGCAACTACTTTACTTTTGGAGAAAATTCAAAACATTCATTATTCAATAGGGCCCAAAATATCAAAAACCAGCGATTTGAATAAACACACATTTCTTGGTAGAATCGTGCAGGACTGAAATTTTTGATATTTTTCTACTCCTCTCATGAGCCCAAACAAGTCTCTACAAGGATGAGTTTTCAACTACTTTACTTTTGGAGAAAATTCAAAACATTCATTATTCAATAGAGCCCAATAGCAAAAATCAGGTTTTGAATGAAGAATCACATTTCTTGGTAGAATCATGCAGGATTGAAATTTTTGATGGTTTTTTACTCCTCTCAACAGCCCAAACAAGTTTCTAAAAGGATGAGTTTGCAACTACTTTACTTTTGGAGAAAATTTAAAACATTCATTATTCAATAGGGCCCAAACTATCAAAAACTAGCACTTTGAATGAACACACATTTCTTGGTAGAGTCGTGCAGGACTGAAATTTTTGATGTTTTTCTACTCCTCTCATGAGCCCAAACAAGACTCTAAAAGGATGAGTTTGCAACTACTTTACTTTTGGAGAAAATTCAAAACATTCATTATTCAATAGAGCCGAGTAGCAAAAATCAGGTTTTGAATGAAGAATCACATTTCTTGGTAGAATCATGCAGGATTGAAATTTTTGATGGTTTTTTACTCCTCTCAAAAGCCCAAACAAGTTTCTAAAAGGATGAGTTTGCAACTACTTTACTTTTGGAGAAAATTCAAAACATTCATTATTCAATAGGGCCCAAACTATCAAAAACTAGCGGTTTGAATGAACACACATTTCTTGGTAGAGTCGTGCAGGACTGAAATTTTTGATGTTTTTCTACTCCTCTCATGAGCCCAAACAAGACTCTAAAAGGATGAGTTTGCAACTACTTTACTTTTGGAGAAAATTCAAAACATTCATTATTCAATAGAGCCCATTAGCAAAAACCAGCGTTTTGAATGAAGAATCACATTTCTTGGTAGAATCATGCAGGATTGAAATTTTTGATGGTTTTTTACTCCTCTCAACAGCCCAAACAATTTTCTAAAAGGATGAGTTTGCAACTACTTTACTTTTGGAGAAAATTCAAAACATTCATTATTCAATAGGGCCCAAAATATCAAAAACCAGCGGTTTGAATGAACACACATTTCTTGGTAGAATCGTGCAGGACTGAAATTTTTGATGTTTTTCTACTCCTCTCATGAGCCCAAACAAGTCTCTAAAAGGATGAGTTTGCAACTACTTTACTTTTGGAGAAAATTCAAAACATTCATTATTCAATAGAACCCAATAGCAAAAATCAGGTTTTGAATGAAGAATCACATTTCTTGGTAGAATCATATCATGCAGGATTGAAATTTTTGATGGTTTTTTACTCCTCTCAACAGCCCAAACAAGTTTCTAAAAGGATGAGTTTGCAACTACTTTACTTTTGGAGAAAATTCAAAACATTCATTATTCAATAGTGCCCAAAATATCAAAAACCAGCGGTTTGAATGAATACACATTTCTTGGTAGAATCATGCAGGACTGAAATTTTTGATGTTTTTCTACTCCTCTCATGAGCCCAAACAAGTCTCTAAAAGGATGAGTTTGCAACTACTTTACTTTTGGAGAAAATTCAAAACATTCATTATTCAATAGAGCCCAATAGCAAAAACCAGCGTTTTGAATGAAGAATCACATTTCTTGGTAGAATCATGCAGGATTGAAATTTTTGATGGGTTTTTACTCCTCTCAACAGCCCAAACAAGTTTCTAAAAGGATGAGTTTGCAACTACTTTACTTTTGGAGAAAATTCAAAACATTCATTATTCAATAGAGCCCAATAGCAAAAATCAGGTTTTGAATGAAGAATCACATTTCTTGGTAGAATCATGCAGGATTGAAATTTTTGATGGTTTTTTACTCCTCTCAACAGCCCAAACAAGTTTCTAAAAGGATGAGTTTGCAACTACTTTACTTTTGGAGAAAATTCAAAACATTCATTATTCAATAGGGCCCAAAATATCAAAAACCAGCGATTTGAATAAACACACATTTCTTGGTAGAATCGTGCAGGACTGAAATTTTTGATATTTTTCTACTCCTCTCATGAGCCCAAACAAGTCTCTACAAGGATGAGTTTTCAACTACTTTACTTTTGGAGAAAATTCAAAACATTCATTATTCAATAGAGCCCAATAGCAAAAATCAGGTTTTGAATGAAGAATCACATTTCTTGGTAGAATCATGCAGGATTGAAATTTTTGATGGTTTTTTACTCCTCTCAACAGCCCAAACAAGTTTCTAAAAGGATGAGTTTGCAACTACTTTACTTTTGGAGAAAATTTAAAACATTCATTATTCAATAGGGCCCAAACTATCAAAAACTAGCGGTTTGAATGAACACACATTTCTTGGTAGAGTCGTGCAGGACTGAAATTTTTGATGTTTTTCTACTCCTCTCATGAGCCCAAACAAGACTCTAAAAGGATGAGTTTGCAACTACTTTACTTTTGGAGAAAATTCAAAACATTCATTATTCAATAGAGCCGAATAGCAAAAATCAGGTTTTGAATGAAGAATCACATTTCTTGGTAGAATCATGCAGGATTGAAATTTTTGATGGTTTTTTACTCCTCTCAAAAGCCCAAACAAGTTTCTAAAAGGATGAGTTTGCAACTACTTTACTTTTGGAGAAAATTCAAAACATTCATTATTCAATAGGGCCCAAAATATCAAAAACCAGCGATTTGAATAAACACACATTTCTTGGTAGAATCGTGCAGGACTGAAATTTTTGATATTTTTCTACTCCTCTCATGAGCCCAAACAAGTCTCTACAAGGATGAGTTTTCAACTACTTTACTTTTGGAGAAAATTCAAAACATTCATTATTCAATAGAGCCCAATAGCAAAAATCAGGTTTTGAATGAAGAATCACATTTCTTGGTAGAATCATGCAGGATTGAAATTTTTGATGGTTTTTTACTCCTCTCAACAGCCCAAACAAGTTTCTAAAAGGATGAGTTTGCAACTACTTTACTTTTGGAGAAAATTCAAAACATTCATTATTCAATAGGGCCCAAACTATCAAAAACTAGCGGTTTGAATGAACACACATTTCTTGGTAGAGTCGTGCAGGACTGAAATTTTTGATGTTTTTCTACTCCTCTCATGAGCCCAAACAAGACTCTAAAAGGATGAGTTTGCAACTACTTTACTTTTGGAGAAAATTCAAAACATTCATTATTCAATAGAGCCCATTAGCAAAAACCAGCGTTTTGAATGAAGAATCACATTTCTTGGTAGAATCATGCAGGATTGAAATTTTTGATGGTTTTTTACTCCTCTCAACAGCCCAAACAATTTTCTAAAAGGATGAGTTTGCAACTACTTTACTTTTGGAGAAAATTCAAAACATTCATTATTCAATAGGGCCCAAAATATCAAAAACCAGCGGTTTGAATGAACACACATTTCTTGGTAGAATCGTGCAGGACTGAAATTTTTGATGTTTTTCTACTCCTCTCATGAGCCCAAACAAGTCTCTAAAAGGATGAGTTTGCAACTACTTTACTTTTGGAGAAAATTCAAAACATTCATTATTCAATAGAACCCAATAGCAAAAATCAGGTTTTGAATGAAGAATCACATTTCTTGGTAGAATCATATCATGCAGGATTGAAATTTTTGATGGTTTTTTACTCCTCTCAACAGCCCAAACAAGTTTCTAAAAGGATGAGTTTGCAACTACTTTACTTTTGGAGAAAATTCAAAACCTTCATTATTCAATAGGGCCCAAAATATCAAAAACCAGCGGTTTGAATGAACACACATTTCTTGGTAGAATCATGCAGGACTGAAATTTTTGATGTTTTTCTACTCCTCTCATGAGCCCAAACAAGTCTCTAAAAGGATGAGTTTGCAACTACTTTACTTTTGGAGAAAATTCAAAACATTCATTATTCAATAGAGCCCAATAGCAAAAACCAGCGTTTTGAATGAAGAATCACATTTCTTGGTAGAATCATGCAGGATTGAAATTTTTGATGGTTTTTTACTCCTCTCAACAGCCCAAACAAGTTTCTAAAAGGATGAGTTTGCAACTACTTTACTTTTGGAGAAAATTCAAAACATTCATTATTCAATAGGGCCCAAAATATAAAAAACCAGCGGTTTGAATGAACACTCACATTTCTTGGTAGAATCGTGCAGGACTGAAATTTTTGATGTTTTTCTACTCCTCTCATGAGCCCAAACAAGACTCTAAAAGGATGAGTTTGCAACTACTTTACTTTTGGAGAAAATTCAAAACATTCATTATTCAATAGAGCCCAATAGCAAAAACCAGCGTTTTGAATGAAGAATCACATTTCTTGGTAGAATCATGCAGGATTGAAATTTTTGATGGTTTTTTACTCCTCTCAACAGCCCAAACAAGTTTCTAAAAGGATGAGTTTGCAACTACTTTACTTTTGGAGAAAATTCAAAACATTCATTATTCAATAGGGCCCAAAATATCAAAAACCAGCGGTTTGAATGAACACTCACATTTCTTGGTAGAATCGTGCAGGACTGAAATTTTTGATGTTTTTCTACTCCTCTCATGAGCCCAAACAAGTCTCTAAAAGGATGAGTTTTCAACTACTTTACTTTTGGAGAAAATTCAAAACATTCATTATTCAATAGAGCCCAATAGCAAAAACCAGCGTTTTGAATGAAGAATCACATTTCTTGGTAGAATCATGCAGGATTGAAATTTTTGATGGTTTTTTACTCCTCTCAACAGCCCAAACAAGTTTCTAAAAGGATGAGTTTGCAACTACTTTACTTTTGGAGAAAATTCAAAACATTCATTATTCAATATGGCCCAAAATATCAAAAACCAGCGGTTTGAATGAACACACATTTCTTGGTAGAATCATGCAGGACTGAAATTTTTGATGTTTTTCTACTCCTCTCATGAGCCCAAACAAGTCTCTAAAAGCATGAGTTTGCAACTACTTTACTTTTGGAGAAAATTCAAAACATTCATTATTCAATAGAGCCCAATAGCAAAAATCAGGTTTTGAATGAAGAATCACATTTCTTGGTAGAATCATGCAGGATTGAAATTTTTGATGGTTTTTTACTCCGCTCAACAGCCCAAACAAGTTTCTAAAAGGATGAGTTTGCAACTACTTTACTTTTGGAGAAAATTAAAAACATTCATTATTCAATAGGGCCCAAAATATCAAAAACCAGCGGTTTGAATGAACACACATTTCTTGGTAAAATCATGCAGGACTGAAATTTTTGATGTTTTTCTACTCCTCTCATGAGCCCAAACAAGTCTCTAAAAGCATGAGTTTGCAACTACTTTACTTTTGGAGAAAATTCAAAACATTCATTATTCAATAGAGCCCAATAGCAAAAATCAGGTTTTGAATGAAGAATCATATTTCTTGGTAGAATCATGCAGGATTGAAATTTTTGATGGTTTTTTACTCCTCTCAACAGCCCAAACAAGTTTCTAAAAGGATGAGTTTGCAACTACTTTACTTTTGGAGAAAATTCAAAACATTCATTATTCAATAGAGCCCAATAGCAAAAATCAGGTTTTGAATGAAGAATCACATTTCTTGGTAGAATCATGCAGGATTGAAATTTTTGATGGTTTTTTACTCCTCTCAACCAGCCCAAACAAGTTTCTAAAAGGATGAGTTTGCAACTACTTTACTTTTGGAGAAAATTCAAAACATTGATTATTCAATAGGGCCCAAAATATCAAAAACCAGCGGTTTGAATGAACACTCACATTTCTTGGTAGAATCGTGCAGGACTGAAATTTTTGATGTTTTTCTACTCCTCTAATGAGCCCAAACAAGTCTCTAAACGGATGAGTTTTCAACTACTTTACTTTTGGAGAAAATTCAAAACATTCATTATTCAATAGAGCCTAATAGCAAAAACCAGCGTTTTGAATGAAGAATCACATTTCTTGGTAGAATCATGCAGGATTGAAATTTTTGATGGTTTTTTACTCCTCTCAACAGCCCAAACAAGTTTTTAAAAGGATGAGTTTGCAACTACTTTACTTTTGGAGAAAATTCAAAACATTCATTATTCAATATGGCCCAAAATATCAAAAACCAGCGGTTTGAATGAACACACATTTCTTGGTAGAATCATGCATGACTGAAATTTTTGATGTTTTTCTACTCCTCTCATGAGCCCAAACAAGTCTCTAAAAGCATGAGTTTGCAACTACTTTACTTTTGGAGAAAATTCAAAACATTCATTATTCAATAGATCCCAATAGCAAAAATCAGGTTTTGAATGAAGAATCACATTTCTTGGTAGAATCATGCAGGATTGAAATTTTTGATGGTTTTTTACTCCTCTCAACAGCCCAAACAAGTTTCTAAAAGGATGAGTTTGCAACTACTTTACTTTTGGAGAAAATTCAAAACATTCATTATTCAATAGGGCCCAAAATATCAAAAACCAGCGGTTTGAATGAACACACATTTCTTGGTAGAATCATGCAGGACTGAAATTTTTGATGTTTTTCTACTCCTCTCATGAGCCCAAACAAGTCTCTAAAAGCATGAGTTTGCAACTACTTTACTTTTGGAGAAAATTCAAAACATTCATTATTCAATAGAGCCCAATAGCAAAAACCAGCGTTTTGAATGAAGAATCACATTTCTTGGTAGAATCATGCAGGATTGAAATTTTTGATGTTTTTTTACTCCTCTCAACAGCAAAAACAAGTTTCTAAAAGGATGAGTTTGCAACTACTTTACTTTTGGAGAAAATTCAAAACATTCATTATTCAATAGGGCCCAAACTATCAAAAACCAGCGGTTTCAATGAACACACATTTCTTGGTAGAATCATGCAGGACTGAAATTTTTGATGTTTTTCTACTCCTCTCATGAGCCCAAACAAGTTTCTAAAAGCATGAGTTTGCAACTACTTTACTTTTGGAGAAAATTCAAAACATTCATTATTCAATAGAGCCCAATAGCAAAAATCAGGTTTTGAATGAAGAATCACATTTCTTGGTAGAATCATGCAGGATTGAAATTTTTGATGGTTTTTTACTCCTCTCAACAGCCCAAACAAGTTTCTAAAAGGATGAGTTTGCAACTACTTTACTTTTGGAGAAAATTCAAAACATTCATTATTCAATCGGGCCCAAAATATCAAAAAACAGCGATTTGAATAAACACACATTTCTTGGTAGAATCGTGCAGGACTGAAATTTTTGATATTTTTCTACTCCTCTCATGAGCCCAAACAAGTCTCTAAAAGGATGAGTTTTCAACTACTTTACTTTTGGAGAAAATTCAAAACATTCATTATTCAATAGAGCCCAATAGCAAAAATCAGGTTTTGAATGAAGAATCACATTTCTTGGTAGAATCATGCAGGATTGAAATTTTTGATGGTTTTTTACTCCTCTCAACAGCCCAAACAAGTTTGCAAAAGGATGAGTTTGCAACTACTTTACTTTTGGAGAAAATTCAAAACTTTCATTATTCAATAGGGCCCAAACTATCAAAAACCAGCGGTTTGAATGAACACACATTTCTTGGTAGAGTCGTGCAGGACTGAAATTTTTGATGTTTTTCTACTACTCTCATGAGCACAAACAAGACTCTAAAAGAATGAGTTTGCAACTACTTTACTTTTGGAGAAAATTCAAAACATTCATTATTCAATAGAGCCGAATAGCAAAAATCAGGTTTTGAATGAAGAATCACATTTCTTGGTAGAATCATGCAGGATTGAAATTTTTGATGTTTTTTTACTCCTCTCAAAAGCCCAAACAAGTTTATAAAAGGATGAGTTTGCAACTACTTTACTTTTGGAGAAAATTCAAAACATTCATTATTCAATAGGGCCCAAAATATCAAAAACCAGCGGATTGAATGAACACTCACATTTCTTGGTAGAATCGTGCAGGACTGAAATTTTTGATGTTTTTCTACTCCTCTCATGAGCCCAAACACGTCTCTAAAAGGATGAGTTTGCAATTACTTTACTTTTGGAGAAAATTCAAAACATTCATTATTCAATAGAGCCCATTAGCAAAAACCAGCGTTTTGAATGAAGAATCACATTTCTTGGTAGAATCATGCAGGATTGAAATTTTTGATGGTTTTTTACTCCTCTCAACAGCCCAAACAATTTTCTAAAAGGATGAGTTTTCAACTACTTTACTTTTGGAGAAAATTCAAAACATTCATTATTCAATAGGGCCCAAACTATCAAAATACAGCGGTTTGAATGAACACACATTTCTTGGTAGAATCATGCAGGACTGAAATTTTTGATGTTTTTCTACTCCTCTCATGAGCTCAAACAAGTCTCTAAAAGCATGAGTTTGCAACTACTTTACTTTTGGAGAAAATTCAAAACATTCATTATTCAATAGAGCCGAATAGCAAAAATCAGGTTTTGAATGAAGAATCACATTTCTTGGTAGAATCATGCAGGATTGAAATTTTTGATGGTTTTTTACTCCTCTCAACAGCCCAAACAAGTTTCTAAAAGGATGAGTTTGCAACTACTTTACTTTTGGAGAAAATTCAAAACATTCATTATTCAATAGAGCCCAATAGCAAAAATCAGGTTTTGAATGAAGAATCACATTTCTTGGTAGAATCATGCAGGATTGAAATTTTTGATGGTTTTTTACTCCTCTCAACAGCCCAAACAAGTTTCTAAAAGGATGAGTTTGCAACTACTTTACTTTTGGAGAAAATTCAAAACATTGATTATTCAATAGGGCCCAAAATATCAAAAACCAGCGATATGAATGAACACACATTTCTTGGTAGAATCGTGCAGGACTGAAATTTTTGATGTTTTTCTACTCCTCTCATGAGCCCAAACAATTCTCTAAAAGGATGAGTTTGCAACTACTTTACTTTTGGAGAAAATTCAAAACATTCATTATTCAATAGAGCCCAATAGCAAAAATCAGGTTTTGAATGAAGAATCATATTTCTTGGTAGAATCATGCAGGATTGAAATTTTTGATTGTTTTTTACTCCTCTCAACAGCCCAAACAAGTTTCTAAAAGGATGAGTTTGCAACTACTTTACTTTTGGAGAAAATTCAAAACATTCATTATTCAATAGAGCCCAATAGCAAAAATCAGGTTTTGAATGAAGAATCACATTTCTTGGTAGAATCATGCAGGACTGAAATTTTTGATGGTTTTTTACTCCTCTCAACAGCCCAAACAAGTTTCTAAAAGGATGAGTTTGCAACTACTTTACTTTTGGAGAAAATTCAAAACATTGATTATTCAATTGGGCCCAAAATATCAAAAACCAGCGGTTTGAATGAACACTCACATTTCTTAGTAGAATCGTGCAGGACTGAAATTTTTGATGTTTTTCTACTCCTCTCATGAGCCCAAACAAGTCTCTAAAAGGATGAGTTTTCAACTACTTTACTTTTGGAGAAAATTCAAAACATTCATTATTCAATAGAGCCTAATAGCAAAAACCAGCGTTTTGAATGAAGAATCACATTTCTTGGTAGAATCATGCAGGATTGAAATTTTTGATGGTTTTTTACTCCTCTCAACAGCCCAAACAAGTTTCTAAAAGGATGAGTTTGCAACTACTTTACTTTTGGAGAAAATTCAAAACATTCATTATTCAATAGGGCCCAAAATATCAAAAACCAGCGGTTTGAATGAACACACATTTCTTGGTAGAATCGTGCAGGACTGAAATTTTTGATGTTTTTCTACTCCTCTCATGAGCCCAAACAAGTCTCTAAAAGCATGAGTTTGCAACCACTTTACTTTTGGAGAAAATTCAAAACATTCATTATTCAATAGAGCCCAATAGAAAAAACCAGCGTTTTGAATGAAGAATCACATTTCTTGGTAGAATCATGCAGGATTGAAATTTTTGATGTTTTTTTACTCCTCTCAACAGCAAAAACAAGTTTCTAAAAGGATGAGTTTGCAACTACTTTACTTTTGGAGAAAATTCAAAACATTCATTATTCAATAGGGCCCAAACTATCAAAAACCAGCGGTTTCAATGAACACACATTTCTTGGTAGAATCATGCAGGACTGAAATTTTTGATGTTTTTCTACTCCTCTCATGAGCCCAAACAAGTCTCTAAAAGCATGAGTTTGCAACTACTTTACTTTTGGAGAAAATTCAAAACATTCATTATTCAATAGAGCCCAATAGCAAAAATCAGGTTTTGAATGAAGAATCACATTTCTTGGTAGAATCATGCAGGATTGAAATTTTTGATGGTTTTTTACTCCTCTCAACAGCCCAAACAAGTTTCTAAAAGGATGAGTTTGCAACTACTTTACTTTTGGAGAAAATTCAAAACATTCATTATTCAATAGGGCCCAAAATATCAAAAACCAGCGGTTTGAATGAACACACATTTCTTGGTAGAATCGTGCAGGACTGAAATTTTTGATGTTTTTCTACTCCTCTCATGAGCCCAAACAAGTCTCTAAAAGGATGAGTTTGCAACTACTTTACTTTTGGAGAAAATTCAAAACATTCATTATTCAATAGAGCCCAATAGCAAAAATCAGGTTTTGAATGAAGAATCATATTTCTTGGTAGAATCATGCAGGATTGAAATTTTTGATTGTTTTTTACTCCTCTCAACAGCCCAAACAAGTTTCTAAAAGGATGAGTTGCAACTAGTTTACTTTTGGAGAAAATTCAAAACATTCATTATTCAATAGAGCCCAATAGCAAAAATCAGGTTTTGAATGAAGAATCACATTTCTTGGTAGAATCATGCAGGATTGAAATTTTTGATGGTTTTTTACTCCTCTCAACAGCCCAAACAAGTTTCTAAAAGGATGAGTTTGCAACTACTTTACTTTTGGAGAAAATTCAAAACATTGATTTTTCAATTGGGCCCAAAATATCAAAAACCAGCGGTTTGAATGAACACTCACATTTCTTGGTAGAATCGTGCAGGACTGAAATTTTTGATGTTTTTCTACTCCTCTCATGAGCCCAAACAAGTCTCTAAAAGGATGAGTTTTCAACTACTTTACTTTTGGAGAAAATTCAAAACATTCATTATTCAATAGAGCCTAATAGCAAAAACCAGCGTTTTGAATGAAGAATCACATTTCTTGGTAGAATCATGCAGGATTGAAATTTTTGATGGTTTTTTACTCCTCTCAACAGCCCAAACAAGTTTCTAAAAGGATGAGTTTGCAACTACTTTACTTTTGGAGAAAATTCAAAACATTCATTATTCAATAGGGCCCAAAATATCAAAAACCAGCGGTTTGAATGAACACACATTTCTTGGTAGAATCATGCATGACTGAAATTTTTGATGTTTTTCTACTCCTCTCATGAGCCCAAACAAGTCTCTAAAAGCATGAGTTTGCAACTACTTTACTTTTGGAGAAAATTCAAAACATTCATTATTCAATAGAGCCCAATAGAAAAAACCAGCGTTTTGAATGAAGAATCACATTTCTTGGTAGAATCATGCAGGATTGAAATTTTTGATGTTTTTTTACTCCTCTCAACAGCAAAAACAAGTTTCTAAAAGGATGAGTTTGCAACTACTTTACTTTTGGAGAAAATTCAAAACATTCATTATTCAATAGGGCCCAAACTATCAAAAACCAGCGGTTTCAATGAACACACATTTCTTGGTAGAATCATGCAGGACTGAAATTTTTGATGTTTTTCTACTCCTCTCATGAGCCCAAACAAGTTTCTAAAAGCATGAGTTTGCAACTACTTTACTTTTGGAGAAAATTCAAAACATTCATTATTCAATAGAGCCCAATAGCAAAAATCAGGTTTTGAATGAAGAATCACATTTCTTGGTAGAATCATGCAGGATTGAAATTTTTGATGGTTTTTTACTCCTCTCAACAGCCCAAACAAGTTTCTAAAAGGATGAGTTTGCAACTACTTTACTTTTGGAGAAAATTCAAAACATTCATTATTCAATAGGGCCCAAAATATCAAAAAACAGCGGTTTGAATGAACACACATTTCTTGGTAGAATCGTGCAGGACTGAAATTTTTGATGTTTTTCTACTCCTCTCATGAGCCCAAACAAGTCTCTAAAAGGATGAGTTTGCAACTACTTTACTTTTGGAGAAAATCCAAAACATTCATTATTCAATAGAACCCAATAGCAAAAATCAGGTTTTGAATGAAGAATCACATTTCTTGGTAGAATCATATCATGCAGGATTGAAATTTTTGATGGTTTTTTACTCCTCTCAACAGCCCAAACAAGTTTCTAAAAGGATGAGTTTGCAACTACTTTACTTTTGGAGAAAATTCAAAACATTCATTATTCAATAGGGCCCAAAATATCAAAAACCGCGGTTTGAATGAACACACATTTCTTGGTAGAATCATGCAGGACTGAAATTTTTGATGTTTTTCTACTCCTCTCATGAGCCCAAACAAGTCTCTAAAAGGATGAGTTTGCAACTACTTTACTTTTGGAGAAAATTCAAAACATTCATTATTCAATAGAGCCCATTAGCAAAAACCAGCGTTTTGAATGAAGAATCACATTTCTTGGTAGAATCATGCAGGATTGAAATTTTTGATGGTTTTTTACTCCTCTCAACAGCCCAAACAATTTTCTAATAGGATGAGTTTGCAACTACTTTACTTTTGGAGAAAATTCAAAACATTCATTATTCAATAGGGCCCAAACTATCAAAAACCAGCGGATTGAATGAACACTCACATTTCTTGGTAGAATCGTGCAGGACTGAAATTTTTGATGTTTTTCTACTCCTCTCATGAGCCCAAACAAGACTCTAAAAGGATGAGTTTGCAATTACTTTACTTTTGGAGAAAATTCAAAACATTCATTATTCAATAGAGCCCATTAGCAAAAACCAGCGTTTTGAATGAAGAATCACATTTCTTGGTAGAATCATGCAGGATTGAAATTTTTGATGGTTTTTTACTCCTCTCAACAGCCCAAACAATTTTCTAAAAGGATGAGTTTGCAACTACTTTACTTTTGGAGAAAATTCAAAACATTCATTATTCAATAGGGCCCAAAATATCAAAAAACAGCGGTTTGAATGAACACACATTTCTTGGTAGAATCGTGCAGGACTGAAATTTTTGATGTTTTTCTACTCCTCTCATGAGCCCAAACAAGTCTCTAAAAGGATGAGTTTGCAACTACTTTACTTTTGGAGAAAATTCAAAACATTCATTATTCAATAGAACCCAATAGCAAAAATCAGGTTTTGAATGAAGAATCACATTTCTTGGTAGAATCATATCATGCAGGATTGAAATTTTTGATGGTTTTTTACTCCTCTCAACAGCCCAAACAAGTTTCTAAAAGGATGAGTTTGCAACTACTTTACTTTTGGAGAAAATTCAAAACATTCATTATTCAATAGGGCCCAAAATATCAAAAACCGCGGTTTGAATGAACACACATTTCTTGGTAGAATCATGCAGGACTGAAATTTTTGATGTTTTTCTACTCCTCTCATGAGCCCAAACAAGTCTCTAAAAGGATGAGTTTGCAACTACTTTACTTTTGGAGAAAATTCAAAACATTCATTATTCAATAGAGCCTAATAGCAAAAACCAGCGTTTTGAATGAAGAATCACATTTCTTGGTAGAATCATGCAGGATTGAAATTTTTGATGGTTTTTTACTCCTCTCAACAGCCCAAACAAGTTTCTAAAAGGATGAGTTTGCAACTACTTTACTATTGGAGAAAATTCAAAACATTCATTATTCAATAGGGCCCAAACTATCAAAAACCAGCGGTTTGAATGAACACACATTTCTTGGTAGAATCATGCAGGACTGAAATTTTTGATGTTTTTCTACTCCTCTCATGAGTCCAAAACAAGTCTCTAAAAGCATGAGTTTGCAACTACTTTACTTTTGGAGAAAATTCAAAACATTCATTATTCAATAGAGCCCAATAGCAAAAATCAGGTTTTGAATGAAGAATCACATTTCTTGGTAGAATCATGCAGGATTGAAATTTTTGATGGTTTTTTACTTCTCTCAACAGCCCAAACAAGTTTCTAAAAGGATGAGTTTGCAACTACTTTACTTTTGGAGAAAATTCAAAACATTCATTTTTCAAAAGGGCCCAAAATATCAAAAACCAGCGGTTTGAATGAACACACATTTCTTGGTAGAATCGTGCAGGACTGAAATTTTTGATGTTTTTCTACTCCTCTCATGAGCCCAAACAAGTCTCTAAAAGGATGAGTTTGCAACTACTTTACTTTTGGAGAAAATTCAAAACATTCATTATTCAATAGGGCCCAAAATATCAAAAACCGCGGTTTGAATGAACACACATTTCTTGGTAGAATCATGCAGGACTGAAATTTTTGATATTTTTCTACTCCTCTCATGAGCCCAAACAAGTCTCTAAAAGGATGAGTTTGCAACTACTTTACTTTTGGAGAAAATTCAAAACATTCATTATTCAATAGAGCCTAATAGCAAAAACCAGCGTTTTGAATGAAGAATCACATTTCTTGGTAGAATCATGCAGGATTGAAATTTTTGATGGTTTTTTACTCCTCTCAACAGCCCAAACAAGTTTCTAAAAGGATGAGTTTGCAACTACTTTACTATTGGAGAAAATTCAAAACATTCATTATTCAATAGGGCCCAAACTATCAAAAACCAGCGGTTTGAATGAACACACATTTCTTGGTAGAATCATGCAGGACTGAAATTTTTGATGTTTTTCTACTCCTCTCATGAGTCCAAAACAAGTCTCTAAAAGCATGAGTTTGCAACTACTTTACTTTTGGAGAAAATTCAAAACATTCATTATTCAATAGAGCCCAATAGCAAAAATCAGGTTTTGAATGAAGAATCACATTTCTTGGTAGAATCATACAGGATTGAAATTTTTGATGGTTTTTTACTTCTCTCAACAGCCCAAACAAGTTTCTAAAAGGATGAGTTTGCAACTACTTTACTTTTGGAGAAAATTCAAAACATTCATTTTTCAAAAGGGCCCAAAATATCAAAAACCAGCGGTTTGAATGAACACACATTTCTTGGTAGAATCGTGCAGGACTGAAATTTTTGATGTTTTTCTACTCCTCTCATGAGCCCAAACAAGTCTCTAAAAGGATGAGTTTGCAACTACTTTACTTTTGGAGAAAATTCAAAACATTCATTATTCAATAGAGCCCAATAGAAAAAATGAGGTTTTGAATGAAGAATCACATTTCTTGGTAGAATCATGCAAGATTGAAATTTTTGATGGTTTTTTACTCCTCTCAACAGCCCAAACAAGTTTCTAAAAGGATGAGTTTGCAACTACTTTACTTTTGGAGAAAATTCAAAACATTCATTATTCAATAGGGCCCAAACTGTCAAAAACCAGCGGTTTGAATGAACACACATTTCTTGGTAGAATCATGAAGGACTGAAATTTTTGATGTTTTTCTACTCCTCTCATGAGCCCAAACAAGTCTCTAAAAGCATGAGTTTGCAACTACTTTACTTTTGGAGAAAATTCAAAACATTCATTATTCAATAGAGCCCAATAGCAAAAATCAGGTTTTGAATGAAGAATCACATTTCTTGGTAGAATCATGCTGGATTGAAATTTTTGATGGTTTTTTACTCCTCTCAACAGCCCAAACAAGTTTCTAAAAGGATGAGTCTGCAACTACTTTACTTTTGGAGAAAATTCAAAACATTCATTATTCAATAGGGCCCAAAATATCAAAAATCAGCGGTTTGAATGAACACACATTTCTTGGTAGAATCATGCAGGACTGAAATTTTTGATGTTTTTCTACTTCTCTCATGAGCCCAAACAAGTCTCTAAAAGGATGAGTTTGCAACTACTTTACTTTTGGAGAAAATTCAAAACATTCAATATTCAATAGAGCTCAATAGCAAAAACCAGCGTTTTGAATGAAGAATCACATTTCTTGGTAGAATCATGCAGGATTGAAATTTTTGATGGGTTTTTACTCCTCTCAACAGCCCAAACAAGTTTCTAAAAGGATGAGTTTGCAACTACTTTACTTTTGGAGAAAATTCAAAACATTCATTATTCAATAGGGCCCAAACTATCAAAAACCAGCGGTTTCAATGAACACACATTTCTTGGTAGAATCATGCAAGACTGAAATTTTTGATGTTTTTCTACTCCTCTCATGAGCCCAAACAAGTCTCTAAAAGCATGAGTTTGCAACTACTTTACTTTTGGAGAAAATTCAAAACATTCAATATTCAATAGAGCCCAATAGAAAAAATGAGGTTTTGAATGAAGAATCACATTTCTTGGTAGAATCATGCAAAATTGAAATTTTTGATGGTTTTTTACTCCTCTCAACAGCCCAAACAAGTTTCTAAAAGGATGAGTTTGCAACTACTTTACTTTTGGAGAAAATTCAAAACATTCATTATTCAATAGGGCCCAAACTGTCAAAAACCAGCGGTTTGAATGAACACACATTTCTTGGTAGAATCATGCAGGACTGAAATTTTTGATGTTTTTCTACTCCTCTCATGAGCCCAAACAAGTCTCTAAAAGCATGAGTTTGCAACTACTTTACTTTTGGAGAAAATTCAAAACATTCATTATTCAATAGAGCCCAATAGCAAAAATCAGGTTTTGAATGAAGAATCATATTTCTTGGTAGAATCATGCAGGATTGAAATTTTTGATGGTTTTTTACTCCTCTCAACAGCCCAAACAAGTTTCTAAAAGGATGAGTTTGCAAATACTTTACTTTTGGAGAAAATTCAAAACATTCATTATTCAATAGGGCCCAAAATATCAAAAACCAGCGATTTGAATGAACACACATTTCTTGGTAGAATCATGCAGGACTGAAATTTTTGATGTTTTTCTACTCCGCTCATGAGCTCAAACAAGTCTCTAAAAGCATGAGTTTGCAACTACTTTACTTTTGGAGAAAATTCAAAACATTCATTATTCAATAGAGCCCAATAGCAAAAATCAGGTTTTGAATGAAGAATCACATTTCTTGGTAGAATCATGCAGGATTGAAATTTTTGATGGTTTTTTACTCCTCTCAACAGCCCAAACAAGTTTCTAAAAGGATGAGTTTGCAACTACTTTACTTTTGGAGAAAATTCAAAACATTCATTATTCAATAGGGCCCAAAATATCAAAAACCAGCGGTTTGAATGAACACACATTTCTTGGTAGAATCATGCAGGACTGAAATTTTTGATGTTTTTCTACTTCTCTCATGAGCCCAAACAAGTCTCTAAAAGGATGAGTTTGCAACTACTTTACTTTTGGAGAAAATTCAAAACATTCATTATTCAATAGAGCCCAATAGCAAAAATCAGGTTTTGAATGAAGAATCACATTTCTTGGTAGAATCATGCAGGATTGAAATTTTTGATTGTTTTTTACGCCTCTCAACAGCCCAAACAAGTTTCTAAAAGGATGAGTTTGCAACTACTTTACTTTTGGAGAAAATTCAAAACATTCATTATTCAATAGGGCCCAAAATATCAAAAACCAGCGATTTGAATGAACACACATTTCTTGGTAGAATCGTGCAGGACTGAAATTTTTGATGTTTTTCTACTCCTCTCATGAGCCCAAACAAGTCTCTAAAAGGATGAGTTTGCAACTACTTTACTTTTGGAGAAAATTCAAAACATTCATTATTCAATAGAGCCCAATAGCAAAAACCAACGTTTTGAATGAAGAATCACATTTCTTGGTAGAATCATGCAGGATTGAAATTTTTGATGGTTTTTTACTCCTCTCAACAGCCCAAACAAGTTTCTAAAAGGATGAGTTTGCAACTACTTTACTTTTGGAGAAAATTCAAAACATTCATTATTCAATAGGGCCCAAACTATCAAAAACCAGCGGTTTGAATGAACACACATTTCTTGGTAGAATCATGCAGGACTGAAATATTTGATGTTTTTCTACTCCTCTCATGAGCCCAAACAAGTCACTAAAAGCATGAGTTTGCAACTACTTTACTTTTGGAGAAAATTCAAAACATTCATTATTCAATAGAGCCCAATAGCAAAAATCAGGTTTTGAATGAAGAATCACATTTCTTGGTAGAATCATGCAGGATTGAAATTTTTGATGGTTTTTTACTCCTCTCAACAGCCCAAACAAGTTTCTAAAAGGATGAGTTTGCAACTACTTTACTTTTGGAGAAAATTTAAAACATTCATTATTCAATAGGGCCCAAACTATCAAAAACTAGCGGTTTGAATGAACACACATTTCTTGGTAGAGTCGTGCAGGACTGAAATTTTTGATGTTTTTCTACTCCTCTCATGAGCCCAAACAAGACTCTAAAAGGATGAGTTTGCAACTACTTTACTTTTGGAGAAAATTCAAAACATTCATTATTCAATAGAGCCCAATAGCAAAAATCAGGTTTTGAATGAAGAATCACATTTCTTGGTAGAATCATGCAGGATTGAAATTTTTGATGGTTTTTTACTCCTCTCAAAAGCCCAAACAAGTTTCTAAAAGGATGAGTTTGCAACTACTTTACTTTTGGAGAAAATTCAAAACATTCATTATTCAATAGGGCCCAAAATATCAAAAACCAGCGATTTGAATAAACACACATTTCTTGGTAGAATCGTGCAGGACTGAAATTTTTGATATTTTTCTACTCCTCTCATGAGCCCAAACAAGTCTCTACAAGGATGAGTTTTCAACTACTTTACTTTTGGAGAAAATTCAAAACATTCATTATTCAATAGAGCCCAATAGCAAAAATCAGGTTTTGAATGAAGAATCACATTTCTTGGTAGAATCATGCAGGATTGAAATTTTTGATGGTTTTTTACTCCTCTCAACAGCCCAAACAAGTTTCTAAAAGGATGAGTTTGCAACTATTTTACTTTTGGAGAAAATTCAAAACATTCATTATTCAATAGGGCCCAAACTATCAAAAACTAGCGGTTTGAATGAACACACATTTCTTGGTAGAGTCGTGCATGACTGAAATTTTTGATGTTTTTCTACTCCTCTCATGAGCCCAAACAAGACTCTAAAAGGATGAGTTTGCAACTACTTTACTTTTGGAGAAAATTCAAAACATTCATTATTCAATAGAGCCCATTAGCAAAAACCAGCGTTTTGAATGAAGAATCACATTTCTTGGTAGAATCATGCAGGATTGAAATTTTTGATGGTTTTTTACTCCTCTCAACAGCCCAAACAATTTTCTAAAAGGATGAGTTTGCAACTACTTTACTTTTGGAGAAAATTCAAAACATTCATTATTCAATAGGGCCCAAAATATCAAAAACCAGCGGTTTGAATGAACACACATTTCTTGGTAGAATCGTGCAGGACTGAAATTTTTGATGTTTTTCTACTCCTCTCATGAGCCCAAACAAGTCTCTAAAAGGATGAGTTTGCAACTACTTTACTTTTGGAGAAAATTCAAAACATTCATTATTCAATAGAACCCAATAGCAAAAATCAGGTTTTGAATGAAGAATCACATTTCTTGGTAGAATCATATCATGCAGGATTGAAATTTTTGATGGTTTTTTACTCCTCTCAACAGCCCAAACAAGTTTCTAAAAGGATGAGTTTGCAACTACTTTACTTTTGGAGAAAATTCAAAACATTCATTATTCAATAGGGCCCAAAATATCAAAAACCAGCGGTTTGAATGAACACACATTTCTTGGTAGAATCATGCAGGACTGAAATTTTTGATGTTTTTCTACTCCTCTCATGAGCCCAAACAAGTCTCTAAAAGGATGAGTTTGCAACTACTTTACTTTTGGAGAAAATTCAAAACATTCATTATTCAATAGAGCCCAATAGCAAAAACCAGCGTTTTGAATGAAGAATCACATTTCTTGGTAGAATCATGCAGGATTGAAATTTTTGATGGGTTTTTACTCCTCTCAACAGCCCAAACAAGTTTCTAAAAGGATGAGTTTGCAACTACTTTACTTTTGGAGAAAATTCAAAACATTCATTATTCAATAGGGCCCAATAGCAAAAATCAGGTTTTGAATGAAGAATCACATTTCTTGGTAGAATCATGCAGGATTGAAATTTTTGATGGTTTTTTACTCCTCTCAACAGCCCAAACAAGTTTCTAAAAGGATGAGTTTGCAACTACTTTACTTTTGGAGAAAATTCAAAACATTCATTATTCAATAGGGCCCAAAATATCAAAAACCAGCGATTTGAATAAACACACATTTCTTGGTAGAATCGTGCAGGACTGAAATTTTTGATATTTTTCTACTCCTCTCATGAGCCCAAACAAGTCTCTACAAGGATGAGTTTTCAACTACTTTACTTTTGGAGAAAATTCAAAACATTCATTATTCAATAGAGCCCAATAGCAAAAATCAGGTTTTGAATGAAGAATCACATTTCTTGGTAGAATCATGCAGGATTGAAATTTTTGATGGTTTTTTACTCCTCTCAACAGCCCAAACAAGTTTCTAAAAGGATGAGTTTGCAACTACTTTACTTTTGGAGAAAATTTAAAACATTCATTATTCAATAGGGCCCAAACTATCAAAAACTAGCGGTTTGAATGAACACACATTTCTTGGTAGAGTCGTGCAGGACTGAAATTTTTGATGTTTTTCTACTCCTCTCATGAGCCCAAACAAGACTCTAAAAGGATGAGTTTGCAACTACTTTACTTTTGGAGAAAATTCAAAACATTCATTATTCAATAGAGCCGAATAGCAAAAATCAGGTTTTGAATGAAGAATCACATTTCTTGGTAGAATCATGCAGGATTGAAATTTTTGATGGTTTTTTACTCCTCTCAAAAGCCCAAACAAGTTTCTAAAAGGATGAGTTTGCAACTACTTTACTTTTGGAGAAAATACAAAACATTCATTATTCAATAGGGCCCAAAATATCAAAAACCAGCGATTTGAATAAACACACATTTCTTGGTAGAATCGTGCAGGACTGAAATTTTTGATATTTTTCTACTCCTCTCATGAGCCCAAACAAGTCTCAACAAGGATGAGTTTTCAACTACTTTACTTTTGGAGAAAATTCAAAACATTCATTATTCAATAGAGCCCAATAGCAAAAATCAGGTTTTGAATGAAGAATCACATTTCTTGGTAGAATCATGCAGGATTGAAATTTTTGATGGTTTTTTACTCCTCTCAACAGCCCAAACAAGTTTCTAAAAGGATGAGTTTGCAACTACTTTACTTTTGGAGAAAATTCAAAACATTCATTATTCAATAGGGCCCAAAATATCAAAAACCAGCGGTTTGAATGAACACATATTTCTTGATAGAATCATGCAGGACTGAAATTTTTGATGTTTTTCTACTCCTCTCATGAGCTCAAACAAGTCTCTAAAAGCATGAGTTTGCAACTACTTTACTTTTGGAGAAAATTCAAAACATTCATTATTCAATAGAGCCCAATAGCAAAAATCAGGTTTTGAATGAAGAATCACATTTCTTGGTAGAATCATGCTGGATTGAAATTTTTGATGGTTTTTTACTCCTCTCAACAGCCCAAACAAGTTTCTAAAAGGATGAGTTTGCAACTACTTTACTTTTGGAGAAAATTCAAAACATTCATTATTCAATAGGGCCCAAAATATCAAAAATCAGCGGTTTGAGTGAACACACATTTCTTGGTAGAATCATGCAGGACTGAAATTTTTGATGTTTTTCTACTTCTCTCATGAGCCCAAACAAGTCTCTAAAAGGATGAGTTTGCAACTACTTTACTTTTGGAGAAAATTCAAAACATTCATTATTCAATAGAGCTCAATAGCAAAAACCAGCGTTTTGAATGAAGAATCACATTTCTTGGTAGAATCATGCAGGATTGAAATTTTTGATGGGTTTTTACTCCTCTCAACAGCCCAAACAAGTTTCTAAAAGGATGAGTTTGCAACTACTTTACTTTTGGAGAAAATTCAAAACATTCATTATTCAATAGGGCCCAAACTATCAAAAACCAGCGGTTTCAATGAACACACATTTCTTGGTAGAATCATGCAAGACTGAAATTTTTGATGTTTTTCTACTCCTCTCATGAGCCCAAACAAGTCTCTAAAAGCATGAGTTTGCAACTACTTTACTTTTGGAGAAAATTCAAAACATTCAATATTCAATAGAGCCCAATAGAAAAAATGAGGTTTTGAATGAAGAATCACATTTCTTGGTAGAATCATGCAAGATTGAAATTTTTGATGGTTTTTTACTCCTCTCAACAGCCCAAACAAGTTTCTAAAAGGATGAGTTTGCAACTACTTTACTTTTGGAGAAAATTCAAAACATTCATTATTCAATAGGGCCCAAACTGTCAAAAACCAGCGGTTTGAATGAACACACATTTCTTGGTAGAATCATGCAGGACTGAAATTTTTGATGTTTTTCTACTCCTCTCATGAGCCCAAACAAGTCTCTAAAAGCATGAGTTTGCAACTACTTTACTTTTGGAGAAAATTCAAAACATTCATTATTCAATAGAGCCCAATAGCAAAAATCAGGTTTTGAATGAAGAATCATATTTCTTGGTAGAATCATGCAGGATTGAAATTTTTGATGGTTTTTTACTCCTCTCAACAGCCCAAACAAGTTTCTAAAAGGATGAGTTTGCAAATACTTTACTTTTGGAGAAAATTCAAAACATTCATTATTCAATAGGGCCCAAAATATCAAAAACCAGCGGTTTGAATGAACACACATTTCTTGGTAGAATCATGCAGGACTGAAATTTTTGATGTTTTTCTACTCCGCTCATGAGCTCAAACAAGTCTCTAAAAGCATGAGTTTGCAACTACTTTACTTTTGGAGAAAATTCAAAACATTCATTATTCAATAGAGCGCAATAGCAAAAACCAGCGTTTTGAATGAAGAATCACATTTCTTGGTAGAATCATGCAGGATTGAAATTTTTGATGGGTTTTTACTCCTCTCAACAGCCCAAACAAGTTTCTAAAAGGATGAGTTTGCAACTACTTTACTTTTGGAGAAAATTCAAAACATTCATTATTCAATAGGGCCCAAACTATCAAAAACCAGCGGTTTTAATGAACACACATTTCTTGGTAGAATCATGCAAGACTGAAATTTTTGATGTTTTTCTACTCCTCTCATGAGCCCAAACAAGTCTCTAAAAGCATGAGTTTGCAACTACTTTACTTTTGGAGAAAATTCAAAACATTCATTATTCAATAGGGCCCAAAATATCAAAAACCAGCGATTTGAATGAACACACATTTCTTGGTAGAATCGTGCAGGACTGAAATTTTTGATGTTTTTCTACTCCTCTCATGAGCCCAAACAAGTCTCTAAAAGGATGAGTTTGCAACTACTTTACTTTTGGAGAAAATTCAAGACATTCATTATTCAATAGAGCCCAATAGCAAAAACCAACGTTTTGATTGAAGAATCACATTTCTTGGTAGAATCATGCAGGATTGAAATTTTTGATGGTTTTTTACTCCTCTCATGAGCCCAAACAAGTCACTAAAAGCATGAGTTTGCAACTACTTTACTTTTGGAGAAAATTCAAAACATTCATTATTCAATAGAGCCCAATAGCAAAAATCAGGTTTTGAATGAAGAATCACATTTCTTGGTAGAATCATGCAGGATTGAAATTTTTGATGGTTTTTTACTCCTCTCAACAGCCCAAACAAGTTTCTAAAAGGATGAGTTTGCAACTACTTTACTTTTGGAGAAAATTCAAAACATTCATTATTCAATAGGGCCCAAAATATCAAAAACCAGCGATTTGAATAAACACACATTTCTTGGTAGAATCGTGCAGGACTGAAATTTTTGATATTTTTCTACTCCTCTCATGAGCCCAAACAAGTCTCTACAAGGATGAGTTTTCAACTACTTTACTTTTGGAGAAAATTCAAAACATTCATTATTCAATAGAGCCCAATAGCAAAAATCAGGTTTTGAATGAAGAATCACATTTCTTGGTAGAATCATGCAGGATTGAAATTTTTGATGGTTTTTTACTCCTCTCAACAGCCCAAACAAGTTTCTAAAAGGATGAGTTTGCAACTACTTTACTTTTGGAGAAAATTTAAAACATTCATTATTCAATAGGGCCCAAACTATCAAAAACTAGCGGTTTGAATGAACACACATTTCTTGGTAGAGTCGTGCAGGACTGAAATTTTTGATGTTTTTCTACTCCTCTCATGAGTCCAAACAAGACTCTAAAAGGATGAGTTTGCAACTACTTTACTTTTGGAGAAAATTCAAAACATTCATTATTCAATAGAGCCGAGTAGCAAAAATCAGGTTTTGAATGAAGAATCACATTTCTTGGTAGAATCATGCAGGATTGAAATTTTTGATGGTTTTTTACTCCTCTCAAAAGCCCAAACAAGTTTCTAAAAGGATGAGTTTGCAACTACTTTACTTTTGGAGAAAATTCAAAACATTCATTATTCAATAGGGCCCAAAATATCAAAAACCAGCGATTTGAATAAACACACATTTCTTGGTAGAATCGTGCAGGACTGAAATTTTTGATATTTTTCTACTCCTCTCATGAGCCCAAACAAGTCTCTACAAGGATGAGTTTTCAACTACTTTACTTTTGGAGAAAATTCAAAACATTCATTATTCAATAGAGCCCAATAGCAAAAATCAGGTTTTGAATGAAGAATCACATTTCTTGGTAGAATCATGCAGGATTGAAATTTTTGATGGTTTTTTACTCCTCTCAACAGCCCAAACAAGTTTCTAAAAGGATGAGTTTGCAACTACTTTACTTTTGGAGAAAATTCAAAACATTCATTATTCAATAGAGCTCAATAGCAAAAACCAGCGTTTTGAATGAAGAATCACATTTCTTGGTAGAATCATGCAGGATTGAAATTTTTGATTTTTTTTTACTCCTCTCAACAGCCCAAACAAGTTTCTAAAAGGATGAGTTTGCAACTACTTTACTTTTGGAGAAAATTCAAAACATTCATTATTCAATAGGGCCCAAACTATCAAAAACCAGCGGTTTCAATGAACACACATTTCTTGGTAGAATCATGCAAGACTGAAATTTTTGATGTTTTTCTACTCCTCTCATGAGCCCAAACAAGTCTCTAAAAGGATGAGTTTGCAACTACTTTACTTTTGGAGAAAATTCAAAACATTCATTATTCAATAGAGCGCAATAGCAAAAACCAGCGTTTTGAATGAAGAATCACATTTCTTGGTAGAATCATGCAGGATTGAAATTTTTGATGGGTTTTTACTCCTCTCAACAGCCCAAACAAGTTTCTAAAAGGATGAGTTTGCAACTACTTTACTTTTGGAGAAAATTCAAAACATTCATTATTCAATAGGGCCCAAACTATCAAAAACCAGCGGTTTCAATGAACACACATTTCTTGGTAGAATCATGCAAGACTGAAATTTTTGATGTTTTTCTACTCCTCTCATGAGCCCAAACAAGTCTCTAAAAGCATGAGTTTGCAACTACTTTACTTTTGGAGAAAATTCAAAACATTCATTATTCAATAGAGCCCAATAGCAAAAATCAGGTTTTGAATGAAGAATCACATTTCTTGGTAGAATCATGCAGGATTGAAATTTTTGATGGTTTTTTACGCCTCTCAACAGCCCAAACAAGTTTCTAAAAGGATGAGTTTGCAACTACTTTACTTTTGGAGAAAATTCAAAACATTCATTATTCAATAGGGCCCAAAATATCAAAAACCAGCGATTTGAATGAACACACATTTCTTGGTAGAATCGTGCAGGACTGAAATTTTTGATGTTTTTCTACTCCTCTCATGAGCCCAAACAAGTCTCTAAAAGGATGAGTTTGCAACTACTTTACTTTTGGAGAAAATTCAAAACATTCATTATTCAATAGAGCCCAATAGCAAAAACCAACGTTTTGAATGAAGAATCACATTTCTTGGTAGAATCATGCAGGATTGAAATTTTTGATGGTTTTTTACTCCTCTCAACAGCCCAAACAAGTTTCTAAAAGGATGAGTTTGCAACTACTTTACTTTTGGAGAAAATTCAAAACATTCATTATTCAATAGGGCCCAAACTATCAAAAACCAGCGGTTTGAATGAACACACATTTCTTGGTAGAATCATGCAGGACTGAAATATTTGATGTTTTTCTACTCCTCTCATGAGCCCAAACAAGTCACTAAAAGCATGAGTTTGCAACTACTTTACTTTTGGAGAAAATTCAAAACATTCATTATTCAATAGAGCCCAATAGCAAAAATCAGGTTTTGAATGAAGAATCACATTTCTTGGTAGAATCATGCAGGATTGAAATTTTTGATGGTTTTTTACTCCTCTCAACAGCCCAAACAAGTTTCTAAAAGGATGAGTTTGCAACTACTTTACTTTTGGAGAAAATTCAAAACATTCATTATTCAATAGGGCCCAAAATATCAAAAACCAGCGATTTGAATAAACACACATTTCTTGGTAGAATCGTGCAGGACTGAAATTTTTGATATTTTTCTACTCCTCTCATGAGCCCAAACAAGTCTCTACAAGGATGAGTTTTCAACTACTTTACTTTTGGAGAAAATTCAAAACATTCATTATTCAATAGAGCCCAATAGCAAAAATCAGGTTTTGAATGAAGAATCACATTTCTTGGTAGAATCATGCAGGATTGAAATTTTTGATGGTTTTTTACTCCTCTCAACAGCCCAAACAAGTTTCTAAAAGGATGAGTTTGCAACTACTTTACTTTTGGAGAAAATTTAAAACATTCATTATTCAATACGGCCCAAACTATCAAAAACTAGCGGTTTGAATGAACACACATTTCTTGGTAGAGTCGTGCAGGACTGAAATTTTTGATGTTTTTCTACTCCTCTCATGAGCCCAAACAAGACTCTAAAAGGATGAGTTTGCAACTACTTTACTTTTGGAGAAAATTCAAAACATTCATTATTCAATAGAGCCGAATAGCAAAAATCAGGTTTTGAATGAAGAATCACATTTCTTGGTAGAATCATGCAGGATTGAAATTTTTGATGGTTTTTTACTCCTCTCAAAAGCCCAAACAAGTTTCTAAAAGGATGAGTTTGCAACTACTTTACTTTTGGAGAAAATTCAAAACAGTCATTATTCAATAGGGCCCAAAATATCAAAAACCAGCGATTTGAATAAACACACATTTCTTGGTAGAATCGTGCAGGACTGAAATTTTTGATATTTTTCTACTCCTCTCATGAGCCCAAACAAGTCTCTACAAGGATGAGTTTTCAACTACTTTACTTTTGGAGAAAATTCAAAACATTCATTATTCAATAGAGCCCAATAGCAAAAATCAGGTTTTGAATGAAGAATCACATTTCTTGGTAGAATCATGCAGGATTGAAATTTTTGATGGTTTTTTACTCCTCTCAACAGCCCAAACAAGTTTCTAAAAGGATGAGTTTGCAACTACTTTACTTTTGGAGAAAATTCAAAACATTCATTATTCAATAGGGCCCAAACTATCAAAAACTAGCGGTTTGAATGAACACACATTTCTTGGTAGAGTCGTGCAGGACTGAAATTTTTGATGTTTTTCTACTCCTCTCATGAGCCCAAACAAGACTCTAAAAGGATGAGTTTGCAACTACTTTACTTTTGGAGAAAATTCAAAACATTCATTATTCAATAGAGCCCATTAGCAAAAACCAGCGTTTTGAATGAAGAATCACATTTCTTGGTAGAATCATGCAGGATTGAAATTTTTGATGGTTTTTTACTCCTCTCAACAGCCCAAACAATTTTCTAAAAGGATGAGTTTGCAACTACTTTACTTTTGGAGAAAATTCAAAACATTCATTATTCAATAGGGCCCAAAATATCAAAAACCAGCGGTTTGAATGAACACACATTTCTTGGTAGAATCGTGCAGGACTGAAATTTTTGATGTTTTTCTACTCCTCTCATGAGCCCAAACAAGTCTCTAAAAGGATGAGTCTGCAACTACTTTACTTTTGGAGAAAATTCAAAACATTCATTATTCAATAGAGCCCAATAGCAAAAACCAGCGTTTTGAATGAAGAATCACATTTCTTGGTAGAATCATGCAGGATTGAAATTTTTGATGGGTTTTTACTTCTCTCAACAGCCCAAACAAGTTTCTAAAAGGATGAGTTTGCAACTACTTTACTTTTGGAGAAAATTCAAAACATTCATTATTCAATAGAGCCCAATAGCAAAAATCAGGTTTTGAATGAAGAATCACATTTCTTGGTAGAATCATGCAGGATTGAAATTTTTGATGGTTTTTTACTCCTCTCAACAGCCCAAACAAGTTTCTAAAAGGATGAGTTTGCAACTACTTTACTTTTGGAGAAAATTCAAAACATTCATTATTCAATAGGGCCCAAAATATCAAAAACCAGCGATTTGAATAAACACACATTTCTTGGTAGAATCGTGCAGGACTGAAATTTTTGATATTTTTCTACTCCTCTCATGAGCCCAAACAAGTCTCTACAAGGATGAGTTTTCAACTACTTTACTTTTGGAGAAAATTCAAAACATTCATTATTCAATAGAGCCCAATAGCAAAAATCAGGTTTTGAATGAAGAATCACATTTCTTGGTAGAATCATGCAGGATTGAAATTTTTGATGGTTTTTTACTCCTCTCATGAGCCCAAACAAGACTCTAAAAGGATGAGTTTGCAACTACTTTACTTTTGGAGAAAATTCAAAACATTCATTATTCAATAGAGCCGAATAGCAAAAATCAGGTTTTGAATGAAGAATCACATTTCTTGGTAGAATCATGCAGGATTGAAATTTTTGATGGTTTTTTACTCCTCTCAAAAGCCCAAACAAGTTTCTAAAAGGATGAGTTTGCAACTACTTTACTTTTGGAGAAAATACAAAACATTCATTATTCAATAGGGCCCAAAATATCAAAAACCAGCGATTTGAATAAACACACATTTCTTGGTAGAATCGTGCAGGACTGAAATTTTTGATATTTTTCTACTCCTCTCATGAGCCCAAACAAGTCTCAACAAGGATGAGTTTTCAACTACTTTACTTTTGGAGAAAATTCAAAACATTCATTATTCAATAGAGCCCAATAGCAAAAATCAGGTTTTGAATGAAGAATCACATTTCTTGGTAGAATCATGCAGGATTGAAATTTTTGATGGTTTTTTACTCCTCTCAACAGCCCAAACAAGTTTCTAAAAGGATGAGTTTGCAACTACTTTACTTTTGGAGAAAATTCAAAACATTCATTATTCAATAGGGCCCAAAATATCAAAAACCAGCGGTTTGAATGAACACATATTTCTTGATAGAATCATGCAGGACTGAAATTTTTGATGTTTTTCTACTCCTCTCATGAGCTCAAACAAGTCTCTAAAAGCATGAGTTTGCAACTACTTTACTTTTGGAGAAAATTCAAAACATTCATTATTCAATAGAGCCCAATAGCAAAAATCAGGTTTTGAATGAAGAATCACATTTCTTGGTAGAATCATGCTGGATTGAAATTTTTGATGGTTTTTTACTCCTCTCAACAGCCCAAACAAGTTTCTAAAAGGATGAGTTTGCAACTACTTTACTTTTGGAGAAAATTCAAAACATTCATTATTCAATAGGGCCCAAAATATCAAAAATCAGCGGTTTGAGTGAACACACATTTCTTGGTAGAATCATGCAGGACTGAAATTTTTGATGTTTTTCTACTTCTCTCATGAGCCCAAACAAGTCTCTAAAAGGATGAGTTTGCAACTACTTTACTTTTGGAGAAAATTCAAAACATTCATTATTCAATAGTGCTCAATAGCAAAAACCAGCGTTTTGAATGAAGAATCACATTTCTTGGTAGAATCATGCAGGATTGAAATTTTTGATGGGTTTTTACTCCTCTCAACAGCCCAAACAAGTTTCTAAAAGGATGAGTTTGCAACTACTTTACTTTTGGAGAAAATTCAAAACATTCATTATTCAATAGGGCCCAAACTATCAAAAACCAGCGGTTTCAATGAACACACATTTCTTGGTAGAATCATGCAAGACTGAAATTTTTGATGTTTTTCTACTCCTCTCATGAGCCCAAACAAGTCTCTAAAAGCATGAGTTTGCAACTACTTTACTTTTGGAGAAAATTCAAAACATTCAATATTCAATAGAGCCCAATAGAAAAAATGAGGTTTTGAATGAAGAATCACATTTCTTGGTAGAATCATGCAAGATTGAAATTTTTGATTGTTTTTTACTCCTCTCAACAGCCCAAACAAGTTTCTAAAAGGATGAGTTTGCAACTACTTTACTTTTGGAGAAAATTCAAAACATTCATTATTCAATAGGGCCCAAACTGTCAAAAACCAGCGGTTTGAATGAACACACATTTCTTGGTAGAATCATGCAGGACTGAAATTTTTGATGTTTTTCTACTCCTCTCATGAGCCCAAACAAGTCTCTAAAAGCATGAGTTTGCAACTACTTTACTTTTGGAGAAAATTCAAAACATTCATTATTCAATAGAGCCCAATAGCAAAAATCAGGTTTTGAATGAAGAATCATATTTCTTGGTAGAATCATGCAGGATTGAAATTTTTGATGGTTTTTTACTCCTCTCAACAGCCCAAACAAGTTTCTAAAAGGATGAGTTTGCAAATACTTTACTTTTGGAGAAAATTCAAAACATTCATTATTCAATAGGGCCCAAAATATCAAAAACCAGCGGTTTGAATGAACACACATTTCTTGGTAGAATCATGCAGGACTGAAATTTTTGATGTTTTTCTACTCCGCTCATGAGCTCAAACAAGTCTCTAAAAGCATGAGTTTGCAACTACTTTACTTTTGGAGAAAATTCAAAACATTCATTATTCAATAGAGCGCAATAGCAAAAACCAGCGTTTTGAATGAAGAATCACATTTCTTGGTAGAATCATGCAGGATTGAAATTTTTGATGGGTTTTTACTCCTCTCAACAGCCCAAACAAGTTTCTAAAAGGATGAGTTTGCAACTACTTTACTTTTGGAGAAAATTCAAAACATTCATTATTCAATAGGGCCCAAACTATCAAAAACCAGCGGTTTTAATGAACACACATTTCTTGGTAGAATCATGCAAGACTGAAATTTTTGATGTTTTTCTACTCCTCTCATGAGCCCAAACAAGTCTCAACAAGGATGAGTTTTCAACTACTTTACTTTTGGAGAAAATTCAAAACATTCATTATTCAATAGAGCCCAATAGCAAAAATCAGGTTTTGAATGAAGAATCACATTTCTTGGTAGAATCATGCAGGATTGAAATTTTTGATGGTTTTTTACTCCTCTCAACAGCCCAAACAAGTTTCTAAAAGGATGAGTTTGCAACTACTTTACTTTTGGAGAAAATTCAAAACATTCATTATTCAATAGAGCCGAATAGCAAAAATCAGGTTTTGAATGAAGAATCACATTTCTTGGTAGAATCATGCAGGATTGAAATTTTTGATGGTTTTTTACTCCTCTCAACAGCCCAAACAAGTTTCTAAAAGGATGAGTTTGCAACTACTTTACTTTTGGAGAAAATTCAAAACATTCATTATTCAATAGGGCCCAAAATATCAAAAACCAGCGATTTGAATAAACACACATTTCTTGGTAGAATCGTGCAGGACTGAAATTTTTGATATTTTTCTACTCCTCTCATGAGCCCAAACAAGTCTCTACAAGGATGAGTTTTCAACTACTTTACTTTTGGAGAAAATTCAAAACATTCATTATTCAATAGAGCCCAATAGCAAAAATCAGGTTTTGAATGAAGAATCACATTTCTTGGTAGTATCATGCAGGATTGAAATTTTTGATGGTTTTTTACTCCTCTCAACAGCCCAAACAAGTTTCTAAAAGGATGAGTTTGCAACTACTTTACTTTTGGAGAAAATTTAAAACATTCATTATTCAATAGGGCCCAAACTATCAAAAACTAGCGGTTTGAATGAACACACATTTCTTGGTAGAGTCGTGCAGGACTGAAATTTTTGATGTTTTTCTACTCCTCTCATGAGCCCAAACAAGACTCTAAAAGGATGAGTTTGCAACTACTTTACTTTTGGAGAAAATTCAAAACATTCATTATTCAATAGAGCCGAATAGCAAAAATCAGGTTTTGAATGAAGAATCACATTTCTTGGTAGAATCATGCAGGATTGAAATTTTTGATGGTTTTTTACTCCTCTCAAAAGCCCAAACAAGTTTCTAAAAGGATGAGTTTGCAACTACTTTACTTTTGGAGAAAATACAAAACATTCATTATTCAATAGGGCCCAAAATATCAAAAACCAGCGATTTGAATAAACACACATTTCTTGGTAGAATCGTGCAGGACTGAAATTTTTGATATTTTTCTACTCCTCTCATGAGCCCAAACAAGTCTCAACAAGGATGAGTTTTCAACTACTTTACCTTTGGAGAAAATTCAAAACATTCATTATTCAATAGAGCCCAATAGCAAAAATCAGGTTTTGAATGAAGAATCACATTTCTTGGTAGAATCATGCAGGATTGAAATTTTTGATGGTTTTTTACTCCTCTCAACAGCCCAAACAAGTTTCTAAAAGGATGAGTTTGCAACTACTTTACTTTTGGAGAAAATTCAAAACATTCATTATTCAATAGGGCCCAAAATATCAAAAACCAGCGGTTTGAATGAACACATATTTCTTGATAGAATCATGCAGGACTGAAATTTTTGATGTTTTTCTACTCCTCTCATGAGCTCAAACAAGTCTCTAAAAGCATGAGTTTGCAACTACTTTACTTTTGGAGAAAATTCAAAACATTCATTATTCAATAGAGCCCAATAGCAAAAATCAGGTTTTGAATGAAGAATCACATTTCTTGGTAGAATCATGCTGGATTGAAATTTTTGATGGTTTTTTACTCCTCTCAACAGCCCAAACAAGTTTCTAAAAGGATGAGTTTGCAACTACTTTACTTTTGGAGAAAATTCAAAACATTCATTATTCAATAGGGCCCAAAATATCAAAAATCAGCGGTTTGAGTGAACACACATTTCTTGGTAGAATCATGCAGGACTGAAATTTTTGATGTTTTTCTACTTCTCTCATGAGCCCAAACAAGTCTCTAAAAGGATGAGTTTGCAACTACTTTACTTTTGGAGAAAATTCAAAACATTCATTATTCAATAGTGCTCAATAGCAAAAACCAGCGTTTTGAATGAAGAATCACATTTCTTGGTAGAATCATGCAGGATTGAAATTTTTGATGGGTTTTTACTCCTCTCAACAGCCCAAACAAGTTTCTAAAAGGATGAGTTTGCAACTACTTTACTTTTGGAGAAAATTCAAAACATTCATTATTCAATAGGGCCCAAACTATCAAAAACCAGCGGTTTCAATGAACACACATTTCTTGGTAGAATCATGCAAGACTGAAATTTTTGATGTTTTTCTACTCCTCTCATGAGCCCAAACAAGTCTCTAAAAGCATGAGTTTGCAACTACTTTACTTTTGGAGAAAATTCAAAACATTCAATATTCAATAGAGCCCAATAGAAAAAATGAGGTTTTGAATGAAGAATCACATTTCTTGGTAGAATCATGCAAGATTGAAATTTTTGATGGTTTTTTACTCCTCTCAACAGCCCAAACAAGTTTCTAAAAGGATGAGTTTGCAACTACTTTACTTTTGGAGAAAATTCAAAACATTCATTATTCAATAGAGCCCAATAGCAAAAATCAGGTTTTGAATGAAGAATCATATTTCTTGGTAGAATCATGCAGGATTGAAATTTTTGATGGTTTTTTACTCCTCTCAACAGCCCAAACAAGTTTCTAAAAGGATGAGTTTGCAAATACTTTACTTTTGGAGAAAATTCAAAACATTCATTATTCAATAGGGCCCAAAATATCAAAAACCAGCGGTTTGAATGAACACACATTTCTTGGTAGAATCATGCAGGACTGAAATTTTTGATGTTTTTCTACTCCGCTCATGAGCTCAAACAAGTCTCTAAAAGCATGAGTTTGCAACTACTTTACTTTTGGAGAAAATTCAAAACATTCATTATTCAATAGAGCGCAATAGCAAAAACCAGCGTTTTGAATGAAGAATCACATTTCTTGGTAGAATCATGCAGGATTGAAATTTTTGATGGGTTTTTACTCCTCTCAACAGCCCAAACAAGTTTCTAAAAGGATGAGTTTGCAACTACTTTACTTTTGGAGAAAATTCAAAACATTCATTATTCAATAGGGCCCAAACTATCAAAAACCAGCGGTTTTAATGAACACACATTTCTTGGTAGAATCATGCAAGACTGAAATTTTTGATGTTTTTCTACTCCTCTCATGAGCCCAAACAAGTCTCAACAAGGATGAGTTTTCAACTACTTTACTTTTGGAGAAAATTCAAAACATTCATTATTCAATAGAGCCCAATAGCAAAAATCAGGTTTTGAATGAAGAATCACATTTCTTGGTAGAATCATGCAGGATTGAAATTTTTGATGGTTTTTTACTCCTCTCAACAGCCCAAACAAGTTTCTAAAAGGATGAGTTTGCAACTACTTTACTTTTGGAGAAAATTCAAAACATTCATTATTCAATAGGGCCCAAAATATCAAAAACCAGCGGTTTGAATGAACACATATTTCTTGATAGAATCATGCAGGACTGAAATTTTTGATGTTTTTCTACTCCTCTCATGAGCTCAAACAAGTCTCTAAAAGCATGAGTTTGCAACTACTTTACTTTTGGAGAAAATTCAAAACATTCATTATTCAATAGAGCCCAATAGCAAAAATCAGGTTTTGAATGAAGAATCACATTTCTTGGTAGAATCATGCTGGATTGAAATTTTTGATGGTTTTTTACTCCTCTCAACAGCCCAAACAAGTTTCTAAAAGGATGAGTTTGCAACTACTTTACTTTTGGAGAAAATTCAAAACATTCATTATTCAATAGGGCCCAAAATATCAAAAATCAGCGGTTTGAGTGAACACACATTTCTTGGTAGAATCATGCAGGACTGAAATTTTTGATGTTTTTCTACTTCTCTCATGAGCCCAAACAAGTCTCTAAAAGGATGAGTTTGCAACTACTTTACTTTTGGAGAAAATTCAAAACATTCATTATTCAATAGTGCTCAATAGCAAAAACCAGCGTTTTGAATGAAGAATCACATTTCTTGGTAGAATCATGCAGGATTGAAATTTTTGATGGTTTTTTACTCCTCTCAACAGCCCAAACAAGTTTCTAAAAGGATGAGTTTGCAACTACTTTACTTTTGGAGAAAATTCAAAACATTCATTATTCAATAGGGCCCAAAATATCAAAAACCAGCGGTTTGAATGAACACATATTTCTTGATAGAATCATGCAGGACTGATATTTTTGATGTTTTTCTACTCCTCTCATGAGCTCAAACAAGTCTCTAAAAGCATGAGTTTGCAACTACTTTACTTTTGGAGAAAATTCAAAACATTCATTATTCAATAGAGCCCAATAGCAAAAATCAGGTTTTGAATGAAGAATCACATTTCTTGGTAGAATCATGCTGGATTGAAATTTTTGATGGTTTTTTACTCCTCTCAACAGCCCAAACAAGTTTCTAAAAGGATGAGTTTGCAACTACTTTACTTTTGGAGAAAATTCAAAACATTCATTATTCAATAGGGCCCAAAATATCAAAAATCAGCGGTTTGAGTGAACACACATTTCTTGGTAGAATCATGCAGGACTGAAATTTTTGATGTTTTTCTACTTCTCTCATGAGCCCAAACAAGTCTCTAAAAGGATGAGTTTGCAACTACTTTACTTTTGGAGAAAATTCAAAACATTCATTATTCAATAGTGCTCAATAGCAAAAACCAGCGTTTTGAATGAAGAATCACATTTCTTGGTAGAATCATGCAGGATTGAAATTTTTGATGGGTTTTTACTCCTCTCAACAGCCCAAACAAGTTTCTAAAAGGATGAGTTTGCAACTACTTTACTTTTGGAGAAAATTCAAAACATTCATTATTCAATAGGGCCCAAACTATCAAAAACCAGCGGTTTCAATGAACACACATTTCTTGGTAGAATCATGCAAGACTGAAATTTTTGATGTTTTTCTACTCCTCTCATGAGCCCAAACAAGTCTCTAAAAGCATGAGTTTGCAACTACTTTACTTTTGGAGAAAATTCAAAACATTCAATATTCAATAGAGCCCAATAGAAAAAATGAGGTTTTGAATGAAGAATCACATTTCTTGGTAGAATCATGCAAGATTGAAATTTTTGATGGTTTTTTACTCCTCTCAACAGCCCAAACAAGTTTCTAAAAGGATGAGTTTGCAACTACTTTACTTTTGGAGAAAATTCAAAACATTCATTATTCAATAGAGCCCAATAGCAAAAATCAGGTTTTGAATGAAGAATCATATTTCTTGGTAGAATCATGCAGGATTGAAATTTTTGATGGTTTTTTACTCCTCTCAACAGCCCAAACAAGTTTCTAAAAGGATGAGTTTGCAAATACTTTACTTTTGGAGAAAATTCAAAACATTCATTATTCAATAGGGCCCAAAATATCAAAAACCAGCGGTTTGAATGAACACACATTTCTTGGTAGAATCATGCAGGACTGAAATTTTTGATGTTTTTCTACTCCGCTCATGAGCTCAAACAAGTCTCTAAAAGCATGAGTTTGCAACTACTTTACTTTTGGAGAAAATTCAAAACATTCATTATTCAATAGAGCGCAATAGCAAAAACCAGCGTTTTGAATGAAGAATCACATTTCTTGGTAGAATCATGCAGGATTGAAATTTTTGATGGGTTTTTACTCCTCTCAACAGCCCAAACAAGTTTCTAAAAGGATGAGTTTGCAACTACTTTACTTTTGGAGAAAATTCAAAACATTCATTATTCAATAGGGCCCAAACTATCAAAAACCAGCGGTTTTAATGAACACACATTTCTTGGTAGAATCATGCAAGACTGAAATTTTTGATGTTTTTCTACTCCTCTCATGAGCCCAAACAAGTCTCAACAAGGATGAGTTTTCAACTACTTTACTTTTGGAGAAAATTCAAAACATTCATTATTCAATAGAGCCCAATAGCAAAAATCAGGTTTTGAATGAAGAATCACATTTCTTGGTAGAATCATGCAGGATTGAAATTTTTGATGGTTTTTTACTCCTCTCAACAGCCCAAACAAGTTTCTAAAAGGATGAGTTTGCAACTACTTTACTTTTGGAGAAAATTCAAAACATTCATTATTCAATAGGGCCCAAAATATCAAAAACCAGCGGTTTGAATGAACACATATTTCTTGATAGAATCATGCAGGACTGAAATTTTTGATGTTTTTCTACTCCTCTCATGAGCTCAAACAAGTCTCTAAAAGCATGAGTTTGCAACTACTTTACTTTTGGAGAAAATTCAAAACATTCATTATTCAATAGAGCCCAATAGCAAAAATCAGGTTTTGAATGAAGAATCACATTTCTTGGTAGAATCATGCTGGATTGAAATTTTTGATGGTTTTTTACTCCTCTCAACAGCCCAAACAAGTTTCTAAAAGGATGAGTTTGCAACTACTTTACTTTTGGAGAAAATTCAAAACATTCATTATTCAATAGGGCCCAAAATATCAAAAATCAGCGGTTTGAGTGAACACACATTTCTTGGTAGAATCATGCAGGACTGAAATTTTTGATGTTTTTCTACTTCTCTCATGAGCCCAAACAAGTCTCTAAAAGGATGAGTTTGCAACTACTTTACTTTTGGAGAAAATTCAAAACATTCATTATTCAATAGTGCTCAATAGCAAAAACCAGCGTTTTGAATGAAGAATCACATTTCTTGGTAGAATCATGCAGGATTGAAATTTTTGATGGGTTTTTACTCCTCTCAACAGCCCAAACAAGTTTCTAAAAGGATGAGTTTGCAACTACTTTACTTTTGGAGAAAATTCAAAACATTCATTATTCAATAGGGCCCAAACTATCAAAAACCAGCGGTTTCAATGAACACACATTTCTTGGTAGAATCATGCAAGACTGAAATTTTTGATGTTTTTCTACTCCTCTCATGAGCCCAAACAAGTCTCTAAAAGCATGAGTTTGCAACTACTTTACTTTTGGAGAAAATTCAAAACATTCAATATTCAATAGAGCCCAATAGAAAAAATGAGGTTTTGAATGAAGAATCACATTTCTTGGTAGAATCATGCAAGATTGAAATTTTTGATGGTTTTTTACTCCTCTCAACAGCCCAAACAAGTTTCTAAAAGGATGAGTTTGCAACTACTTTACTTTTGGAGAAAATTCAAAACATTCATTATTCAATAGGGCCCAAACTGTCAAAAACCAGCGGTTTGAATGAACACACATTTCTTGGTAGAATCATGCAGGACTGAAATTTTTGATGTTTTTCTACTCCTCTCATGAGCCCAAACAAGTCTCTAAAAGCATGAGTTTGCAACTACTTTACTTTTGGAGAAAATTCAAAACATTCATTATTCAATAGAGCCCAATAGCAAAAATCAGGTTTTGAATGAAGAATCATATTTCTTGGTAGAATCATGCAGGATTGAAATTTTTGATGGTTTTTTACTCCTCTCAACAGCCCAAACAAGTTTCTAAAAGGATGAGTTTGCAAATACTTTACTTTTGGAGAAAATTCAAAACATTCATTATTCAATAGGGCCCAAAATATCAAAAACCAGCGGTTTGAATGAACACACATTTCTTGGTAGAATCATGCAGGACTGAAATTTTTGATGTTTTTCTACTCCGCTCATGAGCTCAAACAAGTCTCTAAAAGCATGAGTTTGCAACTACTTTACTTTTGGAGAAAATTCAAAACATTCATTATTCAATAGAGCGCAATAGCAAAAACCAGCGTTTTGAATGAAGAATCACATTTCTTGGTAGAATCATGCAGGATTGAAATTTTTGATGGGTTTTTACTCCTCTCAACAGCCCAAACAAGTTTCTAAAAGGATGAGTTTGCAACTACTTTACTTTTGGAGAAAATTCAAAACATTCATTATTCAATAGGGCCCAAACTATCAAAAACCAGCGGTTTTAATGAACACACATTTCTTGGTAGAATCATGCAAGACTGAAATTTTTGATGTTTTTCTACTCCTCTCATGAGCCCAAACAAGTCTCTAAAAGCATGAGTTTGCAACTACTTTACTTTTGGAGAAAATTCAAAACATTCATTATTCAATAGGGCCCAAAATATCAAAAACCAGCGATTTGAATGAACACACATTTCTTGGTAGAATCGTGCAGGACTGAAATTTTTGATGTTTTTCTACTCCTCTCATGAGCCCAAACAAGTCTCTAAAAGGATGAGTTTGCAACTACTTTACTTTTGGAGAAAATTCAAGACATTCATTATTCAATAGAGCCCAATAGCAAAAACCAACGTTTTGAATGAAGAATCACATTTCTTGGTAGAATCATGCAGGATTGAAATTTTTGATGGTTTTTTACTCCTCTCAACAGCCCAAACAAGTTTCTAAAAGGATGAGTTTGCAACTACTTTACTTTTGGAGAAAATTTAAAACATTCATTATTCAATAGGGCCCAAACTATCAAAAACTAGCGGTTTGAATGAACACACATTTCTTGGTAGAGTCGTGCAGGACTGAAATTTTTGATGTTTTTCTACTCCTCTCATGAGCCCAAACAAGACTCTAAAAGGATGAGTTTGCAACTACTTTACTTTTGGAGAAAATTCAAAACATTCATTATTCAATAGAGCCGAGTAGCAAAAATCAGGTTTTGAATGAAGAATCACATTTCTTGGTAGAATCATGCAGGATTGAAATTTTTGATGGTTTTTTACTCCTCTCAAAAGCCCAAACAAGTTTCTAAAAGGATGAGTTTGCAACTACTTTACTTTTGGAGAAAATTCAAAACATTCATTATTCAATAGGGCCCAAAATATCAAAAACCAGCGATTTGAATAAACACACATTTCTTGGTAGAATCGTGCAGGACTGAAATTTTTGATATTTTTCTACTCCTCTCATGAGCCCAAACAAGTCTCTACAAGGATGAGTTTTCAACTACTTTACTTTTGGAGAAAATTCAAAACATTCATTATTCAATAGAGCCCAATAGCAAAAATCAGGTTTTGAATGAAGAATCACATTTCTTGGTAGAATCATGCAGGATTGAAATTTTTGATGGTTTTTTACTCCTCTCAACAGCCCAAACAAGTTTCTAAAAGGATGAGTTTGCAACTACTTTACTTTTGGAGAAAATTCAAAACATTCATTATTCAATAGGGCCCAAACTATCAAAAACTAGCGGTTTGAATGAACACACATTTCTTGGTAGAGTCGTGCAGGACTGAAATTTTTGATGTTTTTCTACTCCTCTCATGAGCCCAAACAAGACTCTAAAAGGATGAGTTTGCAACTACTTTACTTTTGGAGAAAATTCAAAACATTCATTATTCAATAGAGCCCATTAGCAAAAACCAGCGTTTTGAATGAAGAATCACATTTCTTGGTAGAATCATGCAGGATTGAAATTTTTGATGGTTTTTTACTCCTCTCAACAGCCCAAACAATTTTCTAAAAGGATGAGTTTGCAACTACTTTACTTTTGGAGAAAATTCAAAACATTCATTATTCAATAGGGCCCAAAATATCAAAAACCAGCGGTTTGAATGAACACACATTTCTTGGTAGAATCGTGCAGGACTGAAATTTTTGATGTTTTTCTACTCCTCTCATGAGCCCAAACAAGTCTCTAAAAGGATGAGTTTGCAACTACTTTACTTTTGGAGAAAATTCAAAACATTCATTATTCAATAGAACCCAATAGCAAAAATCAGGTTTTGAATGAAGAATCACATTTCTTGGTAGAATCATATCATGCAGGATTGAAATTTTTGATGGCTTTTTACTCCTCTCAACAGCCCAAACAAGTTTCTAAAAGGATGAGTTTGCAACTACTTTACTTTTGGAGAAAATTCAAAACATTCATTATTCAATAGGGCCTAAAATATCAAAAACCAGCGGTTTGAATGAACACACATTTCTTGGTAGAATCATGCAGGACTGAAATTTTTGATGTTTTTCTACTCCTCTCATGAGCCCAAACAAGTCTCTAAAAGGATGAGTTTGCAACTACTTTACTTTTGGAGAAAATTCAAAACATTCATTATTCAATAGAGCCCAATAGCAAAAACCAGCGTTTTGAATGAAGAATCACATTTCTTGGTAGAATCATGCAGGATTGAAATTTTTGATGGGTTTTTACTCCTCTCAACAGCCCAAACAAGTTTCTAAAAGGATGAGTTTGCAACTACTTTACTTTTGGAGAAAATTCAAAACATTCATTATTCAATAGAGCCCAATAGCAAAAATCAGGTTTTGAATGAAGAATCACATTTCTTGGTAGAATCATGCAGGATTGAAATTTTTGATGGTTTTTTACTCCTCTCAACAGCCCAAACAAGTTTCTAAAAGGATGAGTTTGCAACTACTTTACTTTTGGAGAAAATTCAAAACATTCATTATTCAATAGGGCCCAAAATATCAAAAACCAGCGATTTGAATAAACACACATTTCTTGGTAGAATCGTGCAGGACTGAAATTTTTGATATTTTTCTACTCCTCTCATGAGCCCAAACAAGTCTCTACAAGGATGAGTTTTCAACTACTTTACTTTTGGAGAAAATTCAAAACATTCATTATTCAATAGAGCCCAATAGCAAAAATCAGGTTTTGAATGAAGAATCACATTTCTTGGTAGAATCATGCAGGATTGAAATTTTTGATGGTTTTTTACTCCTCTCAACAGCCCAAACAAGTTTCTAAAAGGATGAGTTTGCAACTACTTTACTTTTGGAGAAAATTTAAAACATTCATTATTCAATAGGGCCCAAACTATCAAAAACTAGCGGTTTGAATGAACACACATTTCTTGGTAGAGTCGTGCAGGACTGAAATTTTTGATGTTTTTCTACTCCTCTCATGAGCCCAAACAAGACTCTAAAAGGATGAGTTTGCAACTACTTTACTTTTGGAGAAAATTCAAAACATTCATTATTCAATAGAGCCGAATAGCAAAAATCAGGTTTTGAATGAAGAATCACATTTCTTGGTAGAATCATGCAGGATTGAAATTTTTGATGGTTTTTTACTCCTCTCAAAAGCCCAAACAAGTTTCTAAAAGGATGAGTTTGCAACTACTTTACTTTTGGAGAAAATTCAAAACATTCATTATTCAATAGGGCCCAAAATATCAAAAACCAGCGATTTGAATAAACACACATTTCTTGGTAGAATCGTGCAGGACTGAAATTTTTGATATTTTTCTACTCCTCTCATGAGCCCAAACAAGTCTCTACAAGGATGAGTTTTCAACTACTTTACTTTTGGAGAAAATTCAAAACATTCATTATTCAATAGAGCCCAATAGCAAAAATCAGGTTTTGAATGAAGAATCACATTTCTTGGTAGAATCATGCAGGATTGAAATTTTTGATGGTTTTTTACTCCTGTCAACAGCCCAAACAAGTTTCTAAAAGGATGAGTTTGCAACTACTTTACTTTTGGAGAAAATTCAAAACATTCATTATTCAATAGGGCCCAAACTATCAAAAACTAGCGGTTTGAATGAACACACATTTCTTGGTAGAGTCGTGCAGGACTGAAATTTTTGATGTTTTTCTACTCCTCTCATGAGCCCAAACAAGACTCTAAAAGGATGAGTTTGCAACTACTTTACTTTTGGAGAAAATTCAAAACATTCATTATTCAATAGAGCCCATTAGCAAAAACCAGCGTTTTGAATGAAGAATCACATTTCTTGGTAGAATCATGCAGGATTGAAATTTTTGATGGTTTTTTACTCCTCTCAACAGCCCAAACAATTTTCTAAAAGGATGAGTTTGCAACTACTTTACTTTTGGAGAAAATTCAAAACATTCATTATTCAATAGGGCCCAAAATATCAAAAACCAGCGGTTTGAATGAACACACATTTCTTGGTAGAATCGTGCAGGACTGAAATTTTTGATGTTTTTCTACTCCTCTCATGAGCCCAAACAAGTCTCTAAAAGGATGAGTTTGCAACTACTTTACTTTTGGAGAAAATTCAAAACATTCATTATTCAATAGAACCCAATAGCAAAAATCAGGTTTTGAATGAAGAATCACATTTCTTGGTAGAATCATATCATGCAGGATTGAAATTTTTGATGGTTTTTTACTCCTCTCAACAGCCCAAACAAGTTTCTAAAAGGATGAGTTTGCAACTACTTTACTTTTGGAGAAAATTCAAAACCTTCATTATTCAATAGGGCCCAAAATATCAAAAACCAGCGGTTTGAATGAACACACATTTCTTGGTAGAATCATGCAGGACTGAAATTTTTGATGTTTTTCTACTCCTCTCATGAGCCCAAACAAGTCTCTAAAAGGATGAGTTTGCAACTACTTTACTTTTGGAGAAAATTCAAAACATTCATTATTCAATAGAGCCCAATAGCAAAAACCAGCGTTTTGAATGAAGAATCACATTTCTTGGTAGAATCATGCAGGATTGAAATTTTTGATGGGTTTTTACTCCTCTCAACAGCCCAAACAAGTTTCTAAAAGGATGAGTTTGCAACTACTTTACTTTTGGAGAAAATTCAAAACATTCATTATTCAATAGGGCCCAAACTATCAAAAACCAGCGGTTTCAATGAACACACATTTCTTGGTAGAATCGTGCAGGACTGAAATTTTTGATGTTTTTCTACTCCTCTCATGAGCCCAAACAAGTCTCTAAAAGGATGAGTTTGCAACTACTTTACTTTTGGAGAAAATTCAAAACATTCATTATTCAATAGAGCCCAATAGCAAAAACCAGCGTTTTGAATGAAGAATCACATTTCTTGGTAGAATCATGCAGGATTGAAATTTTTGATGGTTTTTTACTCCTCTCAACAGCCCAAACAAGTTTCTAAAAGGATGAGTTTGCAACTACTTTACTTTTGGAGAAAATTCAAAACATTCATTATTCAATAGGGCCCAAACTATCAAAAACCATTGGTTTGAATGAACACACATTTCTTGGTAGAATCATGCAGGACTGAAATATTTGATGTTTTTCTACTCCTCTCATGAGCCCAAACAAGTCTCTAAAAGCATGAGTTTGCTTTTAGAGACTATACTTTTGGAGAAAATTCAAAACATTCATTATTCAATAGAGCCCAATAGCAAAAATCAGGTTTTGAATGAAGAATCACATTTCTTGGTAGAATCATGCAGGATTGAAATTTTTGATGGTTTTTTACTCCTCTCAACAGCCCAAACAAGTTTCTAAAAGGATGAGTTTGCAACTACTTTACTTTTGGAGAAATTTCAAAACATTCATTATTCAATAGGGCCCAAAATATCAAAAACCAGCGATTTGAATGAACACACATTTCTTGGTAGAATCGTGCAGGACTGAAATTTTTGATATTTTTCTACTCCTCTCATGAGCCCAAACAAGTCTCTAAAAGGATGAGTTTTCAACTACTTTACTTTTGGAGAAAATTCAAAACATTCATTATTCAATAGAGCCCAATAGCAAAAATCAGGTTTTGAATGAAGAATCACATTTCTTGGTAGAATCATGCAGGATTGAAATTTTTGATGGTTTTTTACTCCTCTCAAAAGCCCAAACAAGTTTCTAAAAGGATGAGTTTGCAACTACTTTACTTTTGGAGCAAATTCAAAACATTCATTATTCAATAGGGCCCAAACTATCAAAAACCAGCGGTTTGAATGAACACACACATTTCTTGGTAGAATCGTGCAGGACTGAAATTTTTGATGTTTTTCTACTCCTCTCATGAGCCCAAACAAGATTCTAAAAGGATGAGTTTGCAACTACTTTACTTTTGGAGAAAATTCAAAACATTCATTATTCAATAGAGCCCATTAGCAAAAACCAGCGTTTTGAAAGAAGAATCACATTTCTTGGTAGAATCATGCAGGATTGAAATTTTTGATGGTTTTTTACTCCTCTCAACAGCCCAAACAATTTTCTAAAAGGATGAGTTTGCAACTACTTTACTTTTGGAGAAAATTCAAAACATTCATTATTCAATAGGGCCCAAAATATCAAAAACCAGCGGTTTGAATGAACACACATTTCTTGGTAGAATCGTGCAGGACTGAAATTTTTGATGTTTTTCTACTCCTCTCATGAGCCCAAACAAGTCTCTAAAAGGATGAGTTTGGAACTACTTTACTTTTGGAGAAAATTCAAAACATTCATTATTCAATAGAGCCCAATAGCAAAAACCAGCGTTTTGAATGAAGAATCACATTTCTTGGTAGAATCATGCAGGATTGAAATTTTTGATGGGTTTTTACTCCTCTCAACAGCCCAAACAAGTTTCTAAAAGGATGAGTTTGCAACTACTTTACTTTTGGAGAAAATTCAAAACATTCATTATTCAATAGAGCCCAATAGCAAAAATCAGGTTTTGAATGAAGAATCACATTTCTTGGTAGAATCATGCAGGATTGAAATTTTTGATGGTTTTTTACTCCTCTCAACAGCCCAAACAAGTTTCTAAAAGGATGAGTTTGCAACTACTTTACTTTTGGAGAAAATTCAAAACATTCATTATTCAATAGGGCCCAAAATATCAAAAACCAGCGGTTTGAATGAACACACATTTCTTGGTAGAATCGTGCAGGACTGAAATTTTTGATGTTTTTCTACTCCTCTCATGAGCCCAAACAAGTCTCTAAAAGGATGAGTTTGGAACTACTTTACTTTTGGAGAAAATTCAAAACATTCATTATTCAATAGAGCCCAATAGCAAAAACCAGCGTTTTGAATGAAGAATCACATTTCTTGGTAGAATCATGCAGGATTGAAATTTTTGATGGGTTTTTACTCCTCTCAACAGCCCAAACAAGTTTCTAAAAGGATGAGTTTGCAACTACTTTACTTTTGGAGAAAATTCAAAACATTCATTATTCAATAGAGCCCAATAGCAAAAATCAGGTTTTGAATGAAGAATCACATTTCTTGGTAGAATCATGCAGGATTGAAATTTTTGATGGTTTTTTACTCCTCTCAACAGCCCAAACAAGTTTCTAAAAGGATGAGTTTGCAACTACTTTACTTTTGGAGAAATTTCAAAACATTCATTATTCAATAGGGCCCAAAATATCAAAAACCAGCGATTTGAATGAACACACATTTCTTGGTAGAATCGTGCAGGACTGAAATTTTTGATATTTTTCTACTCCTCTCATGAGCCCAAACAAGTCTCTAAAAGGATGAGTTTTCAACTACTTTACTTTTGGAGAAAATTCAAAACATTCATTATTCAATAGAGCCCAATAGCAAAAATCAGGTTTTGAATGAAGAATCACATTTCTTGGTAGAATCATGCAGGATTGAAATTTTTGATGGTTTTTTACTCCTCTCAAAAGCCCAAACAAGTTTCTAAAAGGATGAGTTTGCAACTACTTTACTTTTGGAGCAAATTCAAAACATTCATTATTCAATAGGGCCCAAACTATCAAAAACCAGCGGTTTGAATGAACACACACATTTCTTGGTAGAATCGTGCAGGACTGAAATTTTTGATGTTTTTCTACTCCTCTCATGAGCCCAAACAAGATTCTAAAAGGATGAGTTTGCAACTACTTTACTTTTGGAGAAAATTCAAAACATTCATTATTCAATAGAGCCCATTAGCAAAAACCAGCGTTTTGAAAGAAGAATCACATTTCTTGGTAGAATCATGCAGGATTGAAATTTTTGATGGTTTTTTACTCCTCTCAACAGCCCAAACAATTTTCTAAAAGGATGAGTTTGCAACTACTTTACTTTTGGAGAAAATTCAAAACATTCATTATTCAATAGGGCCCAAAATATCAAAAACCAGCGGTTTGAATGAACACACATTTCTTGGTAGAATCGTGCAGGACTGAAATTTTTGATGTTTTTCTACTCCTCTCATGAGCCCAAACAAGTCTCTAAAAGGATGAGTTTGGAACTACTTTACTTTTGGAGAAAATTCAAAACATTCATTATTCAATAGAGCCCAATAGCAAAAACCAGCGTTTTGAATGAAGAATCACATTTCTTGGTAGAATCATGCAGGATTGAAATTTTTGATGGGTTTTTACTCCTCTCAACAGCCCAAACAAGTTTCTAAAAGGATGAGTTTGCAACTACTTTACTTTTGGAGAAAATTCAAAACATTCATTATTCAATAGAGCCCAATAGCAAAAATCAGGTTTTGAATGAAGAATCACATTTCTTGGTAGAATCATGCAGGATTGAAATTTTTGATGGTTTTTTACTCCTCTCAACAGCCCAAACAAGTTTCTAAAAGGATGAGTTTGCAACTACTTTACTTTTGGAGAAAATTCAAAACATTCATTATTCAATAGGGCCCAAAATATCAAAAACCAGCGATTTGAATAAACACACATTTCTTGGTAGAATCGTGCAGGACTGAAATTTTTGATATTTTTCTACTCCTCTCATGAGCCCAAACAAGTCTCTACAAGGATGAGTTTTCAACTACTTTACTTTTGGAGAAAATTCAAAACATTCATTATTCAATAGAGCCCAATAGCAAAAATCAGGTTTTGAATGACGAATCACATTTCTTGGTAGAATCATGCAGGATTGAAATTTTTGATGGTTTTTTACTCCTCTCAACAGCCCAAACAAGTTTCTAAAAGGATGAGTTTGCAACTACTTTACTTTTGGAGAAAATTCAAAACATTCATTATTCAATAGGGCCCAAAATATCAAAAACCAGCGATTTGAATAAACACACATTTCTTGGTAGAATCGTGCAGGACTGAAATTTTTGATATTTTTCTACTCCTCTCATGAGCCCAAACAAGTCTCTACAAGGATGAGTTTTCAACTACTTTACTTTTGGAGAAAATTCAAAACATTCATTATTCAATAGAGCCCAATAGCAAAAATCAGGTTTTGAATGAAGAATCACATTTCTTGGTAGAATCATGCAGGATTGAAATTTTTGATGGTTTTTTACTCCTCTCAACAGCCCAAACAAGTTTCTAAAAGGATGAGTTTGCAACTACTTTACTTTTGGAGAAAATTTAAAACATTCATTATTCAATAGGGCCCAAACTATCAAAAACTAGCGGTTTGAATGAACACACATTTCTTGGTAGAGTCGTGCAGGACTGAAATTTTTGATGTTTTTCTACTCCTCTCATGAGCCCAAACAAGACTCTAAAAGGATGAGTTTGCAACTACTTTACTTTTGGAGAAAATTCAAAACATTCATTATTCAATAGAGCCGAATAGCAAAAATCAGGTTTTGAATGAAGAATCACATTTCTTGGTAGAATCATGCAGGATTGAAATTTTTGATGGTTTTTTACTCCTCTCAAAAGCCCAAACAAGTTTCTAAAAGGATGAGTTTGCAACTACTTTACTTTTGGAGAAAATACAAAACATTCATTATTCAATAGGGCCCAAAATATCAAAAACCAGCGATTTGAATAAACACACATTTCTTGGTAGAATCGTGCAGGACTGAAATTTTTGATATTTTTCTACTCCTCTCATGAGCCCAAACAAGTCTCTACAAGGATGAGTTTTCAACTACTTTACTTTTGGAGAAAATTCAAAACATTCATTATTCAATAGAGCCCAATAGCAAAAATCAGGTTTTGAATGAAGAATCACATTTCTTGGTAGAATCATGCAGGATTGAAATTTTTGATGGTTTTTTACTCCTCTCAACAGCCCAAACAAGTTTCTAAAAGGATGAGTTTGCAACTACTTTACTTTTGGAGAAAATTCAAAACATTCATTATTCAATAGGGCCCAAAATATCAAAAACCAGCGGTTTGAATGAACACATATTTCTTGATAGAATCATGCAGGACTGAAATTTTTGATGTTTTTCTACTCCTCTCATGAGCTCAAACAAGTCTCTAAAAGCATGAGTTTGCAACTACTTTACTTTTGGAGAAAATTCAAAACATTCATTATTCAATAGAGCCCAATAGCAAAAATCAGGTTTTGAATGAAGAATCACATTTCTTGGTAGAATCATGCTGGATTGAAATTTTTGATGGTTTTTTACTCCTCTCAACAGCCCAAACAAGTTTCTAAAAGGATGAGTTTGCAACTACTCTACTTTTGGAGAAAATTCAAAACATTCATTATTCAATAGGGCCCAAAATATCAAAAATCAGCGGTTTGAATGAACACACATTTCTTGGTAGAATCATGCAGGACTGAAATTTTTGATGTTTTTCTACTTCTCTCATGAGCCCAAACAAGTCTCTAAAAGGATGAGTTTGCAACTACTTTACTTTTGGAGAAAATTCAAAACATTCATTATTCAATAGAGCCCAATAGCAAAAACCAGCGTTTTGAATGAAGAATCACATTTCTTGGTAGAATCATGCAGGATTGAAATTTTTGATGGGTTTTTACTCCTCTCAACAGCCCAAACAAGTTTCTAAAAGGATGAGTTTGCAACTACTTTACTTTTGGAGAAAATTCAAAACATTCATTATTCAATAGGGCCCAAACTATCAAAAACCAGCGGTTTCAATGAACACACATTTCTTGGTAGAATCATGCAAGACTGAAATTTTTGATGTTTTTCTACTCCTCTCATGAGCCCAAACAAGTCTCTAAAAGCATGAGTTTGCAACTACTTTACTTTTGGAGAAAATTCAAAACATTCAATATTCAATAGAGCCCAATAGAAAAAATGAGGTTTTGAATGAAGAATCACATTTCTTGGTAGAATCATGCAAGATTGAAATTTTTGATGGTTTTTTACTCCTCTCAACAGCCCAAACAAGTTTCTAAAAGGATGAGTTTGCAACTACTTTACTTTTGGAGAAAATTCAAAACATTCATTATTCAATAGGGCCCAAACTGTCAAAAAACAGCGGTTTGAATGAACACACATTTCTTGGTAGAATCATGCAGGACTGAAATTTTTGATGTTTTTCTACTCCTCTCATGAGCCCAAACAAGTCTCTAAAAGCATGAGTTTGCAACTACTTTACTTTTGGAGAAAATTCAAAACATTCATTATTCAATAGAGCCCAATAGCAAAAATCAGGTTTTGAATGAAGAATCATATTTCTTGGTAGAATCATGCAGGATTGAAATTTTTGATGGTTTTTTACTCCTCTCAACAGCCCAAACAAGTTTCTAAAAGGATGAGTTTGCAAATACTTTACTTTTGGAGAAAATTCAAAACATTCATTATTCAATAGGGCCCAAAATATCAAAAACCAGCGGTTTGAATGAACACACATTTCTTGGTAGAATCATGCAGGACTGAAATTTTTGATGTTTTTCTACTCCGCTCATGAGCTCAAACAAGTCTCTAAAAGCATGAGTTTGCAACTACTTTACTTTTGGAGAAAATTCAAAACATTCATTATTCAATAGAGCCCAATAGCAAAAATCAGGTTTTGAATGAAGAATCACATTTCTTGGTAGAATCATGCAGGATTGAAATTTTTGATGGTTTTTTACTCCTCTCAACAGCCCAAACAAGTTTCTAAAAGGATGAGTTTGCAACTACTTTACTTTTGGAGAAAATTCAAAACATTCATTATTCAATAGGGCCCAAAATATCAAAAACCAGCGGTTTGAATGAACACACATTTCTTGGTAGAATCATGCAGGACTGAAATTTTTGATGTTTTTCTACTTCACTCATGAGCCCAAAAAAGTCTCTAAAAGGATGAGTTTGCAACTACTTTACTTTTGGAGAAAATTCAAAACATTCATTATTCAATAGAGCGCAATAGCAAAAACCAGCGTTTTGAATGAAGAATCACATTTCTTGGTAGAATCATGCAGGATTGAAATTTTTGATGGGTTTTTACTCCTCTCAACAGCCCAAACAAGTTTCTAAAAGGATGAGTTTGCAACTACTTTACTTTTGGAGAAAATTCAAAACATTCATTATTCAATAGGGCCCAAACTATCAAAAACCAGCGGTTTTAATGAACACACATTTCTTGGTAGAATCATGCAAGACTGAAATTTTTGATGTTTTTCTACTCCTCTCATGAGCCCAAACAAGTCTCTAAAAGCATGAGTTTGCAACTACTTTACTTTTGGAGAAAATTCAAAACATTCATTATTCAATAGAGCCCAATAGCAAAAATCAGGTTTTGAATGAAGAATCACATTTCTTGGTAGAATCATGCAGGATTGAAATTTTTGATGGTTTTTTACTCCTCTCAACAGCCCAAACAAGTTTCTAAAAGGATGAGTTTGCAACTACTTTACTTTTGGAGAAAATTCAAAACATTCATTATTCAATAGGGCCCAAAATATCAAAAACCAGCGATTTGAATAAACACACATTTCTTGGTAGAATCGTGCAGGACTGAAATTTTTGATATTTTTCTACTCCTCTCATGAGCCCAAACAAGTCTCTACAAGGATGAGTTTTCAACTACTTTACTTTTGGAGAAAATTCAAAACATTCATTATTCAATAGAGCCCAATAGCAAAAATCAGGTTTTGAATGAAGAATCACATTTCTTGGTAGAATCATGCAGGATTGAAATTTTTGATGGTTTTTTACTCCTCTCAACAGCCCAAACAAGTTTCTAAAAGGATGAGTTTGCAACTACTTTACTTTTGGAGAAAATTTAAAACATTCATTATTCAATAGGGCCCAAACTATCAAAAACTAGCGGTTTGAATGAACACACATTTCTTGGTAGAGTCGTGCAGGACTGAAATTTTTGATGTTTTTCTACTCCTCTCATGAGCCCAAACAAGACTCTAAAAGGATGAGTTTGCAACTACTTTACATTTGGAGAAAATTCAAAACATTCATTATTCAATAGAGCCGAGTAGCAAAAATCAGGTTTTGAATGAAGAATCACATTTCTTGGTAGAATCATGCAGGATTGAAATTTTTGATGGTTTTTTACTCCTCTCAAAAGCCCAAACAAGTTTCTAAAAGGATGAGTTTGCAACTACTTTACTTTTGGAGAAAATTCAAAACATTCATTATTCAATAGAGCCCAAAATATCAAAAACCAGCGATTTGAATAAACACACATTTCTTGGTAGAATCGTGCAGGACTGAAATTTTTGATATTTTTCTACTCCTCTCATGAGCCCAAACAAGTCTCTACAAGGATGAGTTTTCAACTACTTTACTTTTGGAGAAAATTCAAAACATTCATTATTCAATAGAGCCCAATAGCAAAAATCAGGTTTTGAATGAAGAATCACATTTCTTGGTAGAATCATGCAGGATTGAAATTTTTGATGGTTTTTTACTCCTCTCAACAGCCCAAACAAGTTTCTAAAAGGATGAGTTTGCAACTACTTTACTTTTGGAGAAAATTCAAAACATTCATTATTCAATAGGGCCCAAACTATCAAAAACTAGCGGTTTGAATGAACACACATTTCTTGGTAGAGTCGTGCAGGACTGAAATTTTTGATGTTTTTCTACTCCTGTCATGAGCCCAAACAAGACTCTAAAAGGATGAGTTTGCAACTACTTTACTTTTGGAGAAAATTCAAAACATTCATTATTCAATAGAGCCCATTAGCAAAAACCAGCGTTTTGAATGAAGAATCACATTTCTTGGTAGAATCATGCAGGATTGAAATTTTTGATGGTTTTTTACTCCTCTCAACAGCCCAAACAATTTTCTAAAAGGATGAGTTTGCAACTACTTTACTTTTGGAGAAAATTCAAAACATTCATTATTCAATAGGGCCCAAAATATCAAAAACCAGCGGTTTGAATGAACACACATTTCTTGGTAGAATCGTGCAGGACTGAAATTTTTGATGTTTTTCTACTCCTCTCATGAGCCCAAACAAGTCTCTAACAGGATGAGTTTGCAACTACTTTACTTTTGGAGAAAATTCAAAACATTCATTATTCAATAGAACCCAATAGCAAAAATCAGGTTTTGAATGAAGAATCACATTTCTTGGTAGAATCATATCATGCAGGATTGAAATTTTTGATGGTTTTTTACTCCTCTCAACAGCCCAAACAAGTTTCTAAAAGGATGAGTTTGCAACTACTTTACTTTTGGAGAAAATTCAAAACATTCATTATTCAATAGGGCCCAAAATATCAAAAACCAGCGGTTTGAAAGAACACACATTTCTTGGTAGAATCATGCAGGACTGAAATTTTTGATGTTTTTCTACTCCTCTCATGAGCCCAAACAAGTCTCTAAAAGGATGAGTTTGCAACTACTTTACTTTTGGAGAAAATTCAAAACATTCATTATTCAATAGAGCCCAATAGCAAAAACCAGCGTTTTGAATGAAGAATCACATTTCTTGGTAGAATCATGCAGGATTGAAATTTTTGATGGGTTTTTACTCCTCTCAACAGCCCAAACAAGTTTCTAAAAGGATGAGTTTGCAACTACTTTACTTTTGGAGAAAATTCAAAACATTCATTATTCAATAGAGCCCAATAGCAAAAATCAGGTTTTGAATGAAGAATCACATTTCTTGGTAGAATCATGCAGGATTGAAATTTTTGATGGTTTTTTACTCCTCTCAACAGCCCAAACAAGTTTCTAAAAGGATGAGTTTGCAACTACTTTACTTTTGGAGAAAATTCAAAACATTCATTATTCAATAGGGCCCAAAATATCAAAAACCAGCGATTTGAATAAACACACATTTCTTGGTAGAATCGTGCAGGACTGAAATTTTTGATATTTTTCTACTCCTCTCATGAGCCCAAACAAGTCTCTACAAGGATGAGTTTTCAACTACTTTACTTTTGGAGAAAATTCAAAACATTCATTATTCAATAGAGCCCAATAGCAAAAATCAGGTTTTGAATGAAGAATCACATTTCTTGTTAGAATCATGCAGGATTGAAATTTTTGATGGTTTTTTACTCCTCTCAACAGCCCAAACAAGTTTCTAAAAGGATGAGTTTGCAACTACTTTACTTTTGGAGAAAATTTAAAACATTCATTATTCAATAGGGCCCAAACTATCAAAAACTAGCGGTTTGAATGAACACACATTTCTTGGTAGAGTCATGCAGGACTGAAATTTTTGATGTTTTTCTACTCCTCTCATGAGCCCAAACAAGACTCTAAAAGGATGAGTTTGCAACTACTTTACTTTTGGAGAAAATTCAAAACATTCATTATTCAATAGAGCCGAATAGCAAAAATTAGGTTTTGAATGAAGAATCACATTTCTTGGTAGAATCATGCAGGATTGAAATTTTTGATGGTTTTTTACTCCTCTCAAAAGCCCAAACAAGTTTCTAAAAGGATGAGTTTGCAACTACTTTACTTTTGGAGAAAATTCAAAACATTCATTATTCAATAGGGCCCAAAATATCAAAAACCAGCGATTTGAATAAACACACATTTCTTGGTAGAATCGTGCAGGACTGAAATTTTTGATATTTTTCTACTCCTCTCATGAGCCCAAACAAGTCTCTACAAGGATGAGTTTTCAACTACTTTACTTTTGGAGAAAATTCAAAACATTCATTATTCAATAGAGCCCAATAGCAAAAATCAGGTTTTGAATGAAGAATCACATTTCTTGGTAGAATCATGCAGGATTGAAATTTTTGATGGTTTTTTACTCCTCTCAACAGCCCAAACAAGTTTCTAAAAGGATGAGTTTGCAACTACTTTACTTTTGGAGAAAATTCAAAACATTCATTATTCAATAGGGCCCAAAATATCAAAAACTAGCGGTTTGAATGAACACACATTTCTTGGTAGAGTCGTGCAGGACTGAAATTTTTGATGTTTTTCTACTCCTCTCATGAGCCCAAACAAGACTCTAAAAGGATGAGTTTGCAACTACTTTACATTTGGAGAAAATTCAAAACATTCATTATTCAATAGAGCCTAATAGCAAAAACCAGCGTTTTGAATGAAGAATCACATTTCTTGGTAGAATCATGCAGGATTGAAATTTTTGATGGTTTTTTACTCCTCTCAACAGCCCAAACAAGTTTCTAAAAGGATGAGTTTGCAACTACTTTACTATTGGAGAAAATTCAAAACATTCATTATTCAATAGGGCCCAAACTATCAAAAACCAGCGGTTTGAATGAACACACATTTCTTGGTAGAATCGTGCAGGACTGAAATTTTTGATGTTTTTCTACTCCTCTCATGAGCCCAAACAAGTCTCTAAAAGGATGAGTTTGCAACTACTTTACTTTTGGAGAAAATTCAAAACATTCATTATTCAATAGAGCCCAATAGAAAAAATGAGGTTTTGAATGAAGAATCACATTTCTTGGTAGAATCATGCAAGATTGAAATTTTTGATGGTTTTTTACTCCTCTCAACAGCCCAAACAAGTTTCTAAAAGGATGAGTTTGCAACTACTTTACTTTTGGAGAAAATTCAAAACATTCATTATTCAATAGGGCCCAAACTGTCAAAAACCAGCGGTTTGAATGAACACACATTTCTTGGTAGAATCATGAAGGACTGAAATTTTTGATGTTTTTCTACTCCTCTCATGAGCCCAAACAAGTCTCTAAAAGCATGAGTTTGCAACTACTTTACTTTTGGAGAAAATTCAAAACATTCATTATTCAATAGAGCCCAATAGCAAAAATCAGGTTTTGAATGAAGAATCACATTTCTTGGTAGAATCATGCTGGATTGAAATTTTTGATGGTTTTTTACTCCTCTCAACAGCCCAAACAAGTTTCTAAAAGGATGAGTTTGCAACTACTTTACTTTTGGAGAAAATTCAAAACATTCATTATTCAATAGGGCCCAAAATATCAAAAATCAGCGGTTTGAATGAACACACATTTCTTGGTAGAATCATGCAGGACTGAAATTTTTGATGTTTTTCTACTTCTCTCATGAGCCCAAACAAGTCTCTAAAAGGATGAGTTTGCAACTACTTTACTTTTGGAGAAAATTCAAAACATTCATTATTCAATAGAGCTCAATGGCAAAAACCAGTGTTTTGAATGAAGAATCACATTTCTTGGTAGAATCATGCAGGATTGAAATTTTTGATGGGTTTTTACTCCTCTCAACAGCCCAAACAAGTTTCTAAAAGGATGAGTTTGCAACTACTTTACTTTTGGAGAAAATTCAAAACATTCATTATTCAATAGGGCCCAAACTATCAAAAACCAGCGGTTTCAATGAACACACATTTCTTGGTAGAATCATGCAAGACTGAAATTTTTGATGTTTTTCTACTCCTCTCATGAGCCCAAACAAGTCTCTAAAAGCATGAGTTTGCAACTACTTTACTTTTGGAGAAAATTCAAAACATTCAATATTCAATAGAGCCCAATAGAAAAAATGAGGTTTTGAATGAAGAATCACATTTCTTGGTAGAATCATGCAAGATTGAAATTTTTGATGGTTTTTTACTCCTCTCAACAGCCCAAACAAGTTTCTAAAAGGATGAGTTTGCAACTACTTTACTTTTGGAGAAAATTCAAAACATTCATTATTCAATAGGGCCCAAACTGTCAAAAACCAGCGGTTTGAATGAACACACATTTCTTGGTAGAATCATGCAGGACTGAAATTTTTGATGTTTTTCTACTCCTCTCATGAGCCCAAACAAGTCTCTAAAAGCATGAGTTTGCAACTACTTTACTTTTGGAGAAAATTCAAAACATTCATTATTCAATAGAGCCCAATAGCAAAAATCAGGTTTTGAATGAAGAATCATATTTCTTGGTAGAATCATGCAGGATTGAAATTTTTGATGGTTTTTTACTCCTCTCAACAGCCCAAACAAGTTTCTAAAAGGATGAGTTTGCAAATACTTTACTTTTGGAGAAAATTCAAAACATTCATTATTCAATAGGGCCCAAAATATCAAAAACCAGCGGTTTGAATGAACACACATTTCTTGGTAGAATCATGCAGGACTGAAATTTTTGATGTTTTTCTACTCCGCTCATGAGCTCAAACAAGTCTCTAAAAGCATGAGTTTGCAACTACTTTACTTTTGGAGAAAATTCAAAACATTCATTATTCAATAGAGCCCAATAGCAAAAATCAGGTTTTGAATGAAGAATCTCATTTCTTGGTAGAATCATGCAGGATTGAAATTTTTGATGGTTTTTTACTCCTCTCAACAGCCCAAACAAGTTTCTAAAAGGATGAGTTTGCAACTACTTTACTTTTGGAGAAAATTCAAAACATTCATTATTCAATAGGGCCCAAAATATCAAAAACCAGCGGTTTGAATGAACACACATTTCTTGGTAGAATCATGCAGGACTGAAATTTTTGATGTTTTTCTACTTCTCTCATGAGCCCAAACAAGTCTCTAAAAGGATGAGTTTGCAACTACTTTACTTTTGGAGAAAATTCAAAACATTCATTATTCAATAGAGCGCAATAGCAAAAACCAGCGTTTTGAATGAAGAATCACATTTCTTGGTAGAATCATGCAGGATTGAAATTTTTGATGGGTTTTTACTCCTCTCAACAGCCCAAACAAGTTTCTAAAAGGATGAGTTTGCAACTACTTTACTTTTGGAGAAAATTCAAAACATTCATTATTCAATAGGGCCCAAACTATCAAAAACCAGCGGTTTCAATGAACACACATTTCTTGGTAGAATCATGCAAGACTGAAATTTTTGATGTTTTTCTACTCCTCTCATGAGCCCAAACAAGTCTCTAAAAGCATGAGTTTGCAACTACTTTACTTTTGGAGAAAATTCAAAACATTCATTATTCAATAGAGCCCAATAGCAAAAATCAGGTTTTGAATGAAGAATCACATTTCTTGGTAGAATCATGCAGGATTGAAATTTTTGATTGTTTTTTACGCCTCTCAACAGCCCAAACAAGTTTCTAAAAGGATGAGTTTGCAACTACTTTACTTTTGGAGAAAATTCAAAACATTCATTATTCAATAGGGCCCAAAATATCAAAAACCAGCGATTTGAATGAACACACATTTCTTGGTAGAATCGTGCAGGACTGAAATTTTTGATGTTTTTCTACTCCTCTCATGAGCCCAAACAAGTCTCTAAAAGGATGAGTTTGCAACTACTTTACTTTTGGAGAAAATTCAAAACATTCATTATTCAATAGAGCCCAATAGCAAAAACCAACGTTTTGAATGAAGAATCACATTTCTTGGTAGAATCATGCAGGATTGAAATTTTTGATGGTTTTTTACTCCTCTCAACAGCCCAAACAAGTTTCTAAAAGGATGAGTTTGCAACTACTTTACTTTTGGAGAAAATTCAAAACATTCATTATTCAATAGGGCCCAAACTATCAAAAACCAGCGGTTTGAATGAACACACATTTCTTGGTAGAATCATGCAGGACTGAAATATTTGATGTTTTTCTACTCCTCTCATGAGCCCAAACAAGTCACTAAAAGCATGAGTTTGCAACTACTTTACTTTTGGAGAAAATTCAAAACATTCATTATTCAATAGAGCCCAATAGCAAAAATCAGGTTTTGAATGAAGAATCACATTTCTTGGTAGAATCATGCAGGATTGAAATTTTTGATGGTTTTTTACTCCTCTCAACAGCCCAAACAAGTTTCTAAAAGGATGAGTTTGCAACTACTTTACTTTTGGAGAAAATTCAAAACATTCATTATTCAATAGGGCCCAAAATATCAAAAACCAGCGATTTGAATAAACACACATTTCTTGGTAGAATCGTGCAGGACTGAAATTTTTGATATTTTTCTACTCCTCTCATGAGCCCAAACAAGTCTCTACAAGGATGAGTTTTCAACTACTTTACTTTTGGAGAAAATTCAAAACATTCATTATTCAATAGAGCCCAATAGCAAAAATCAGGTTTTGAATGAAGAATCACATTTCTTGGTAGAATCATGCAGGATTGAAATTTTTGATGGTTTTTTACTCCTCTCAACAGCCCAAACAAGTTTCTAAAAGGATGAGTTTGCAACTACTTTACTTTTGGAGAAAATTTAAAACATTCATTATTCAATAGGGCCCAAACTATCAAAAACTAGCGGTTTGAATGAACACACATTTCTTGGTAGAGTCGTGCAGGACTGAAATTTTTGATGTTTTTTTACTCCTCTCATGAGCCCAAACAAGACTCTAAAAGGATGAGTTTGCAACTACTTTACTTTTGGAGAAAATTCAAAACATTCATTATTCAATAGAGCCGAATAGCAAAAATCAGGTTTTGAATGAAGAATCACATTTCTTGGTAGAATCATGCAGGATTGAAATTTTTGATGGTTTTTTACTCCTCTCAAAAGCCCAAACAAGTTTCTAAAAGGATGAGTTTGCAACTACTTTACTTTTGGAGAAAATTCAAAACATTCATTATTCAATAGGGCCCAAAATATCAAAAACCAGCGATTTGAATAAACACACATTTCTTGGTAGAATCGTGCAGGACTGAAATTTTTGATATTTTTCTACTCCTCTCATGAGCCCAAACAAGTCTCTACAAGGATGAGTTTTCAACTACTTTACTTTTGGAGAAAATTCAAAACATTCATTATTCAATAGAGCCCAATAGCAAAAATCAGGTTTTGAATGAAGAATCACATTTCTTGGTAGAATCATGCAGGATTGAAATTTTTGATGGTTTTTTACTCCTCTCAACAGCCCAAACAAGTTTCTAAAAGGATGAGTTTGCAACTACTTTACTTTTGGAGAAAATTCAAAACATTCATTATTCAATAGGGCCCAAACTATCAAAAACTAGCGGTTTGAATGAACACACATTTCTTGGTAGAGTCGTGCAGGACTGAAATTTTTGATGTTTTTCTACTCCTCTCATGAGCCCAAACAAGACTCTAAAAGGATGAGTTTGCAACTACTTTACTTTTGGAGAAAATTCAAAACATTCATTATTCAATAGAGCCCATTAGCAAAAACCAGCGTTTTGAATGAAGAATCACATTTCTTGGTAGAATCATGCAGGATTGAAATTTTTGATGGTTTTTTACTCCTCTCAACAGCCCAAACAATTTTCTAAAAGGATGAGTTTGCAACTACTTTACTTTTGGAGAAAATTCAAAACATTCATTATTCAATAGGGCCCAAAATATCAAAAACCAGCGGTTTGAATGAACACACATTTCTTGGTAGAATCGTGCAGGACTGAAATTTTTGATGTTTTTCTACTCCTCTCATGAGCCCAAACAAGTCTCTAAAAGGATGAGTTTGCAACTACTTTACTTTTGGAGAAAATTCAAAACATTCATTATTCAATAGAACCCAATAGCAAAAATCAGGTTTTGAATGAAGAATCACATTTCTTGGTAGAATCATATCATGCAGGATTGAAATTTTTGATGGTTTTTTACTCCTCTCAACAGCCCAAACAAGTTTCTAAAAGGATGAGTTTGCAACTACTTTACTTTTGGAGAAAATTCAAAACATTCATTATTCAATAGGGCCCAAAATATCAAAAACCAGCGGTTTGAATGAACACACATTTCTTGGTAGAATCATGCAGGACTGAAATTTTTGATGTTTTTCTACTCCTCTCATGAGCCCAAACAAGTCTCTAAAAGGATGAGTTTGCAACTACTTTACTTTTGGAGAAAATTCAAAACATTCATTATTCAATAGAGCCCAATAGCAAAAACCAGCGTTTTGAATGAAGAATCACATTTCTTGGTAGAATCATGCAGGATTGAAATTTTTGATGGGTTTTTACTCCTCTCAACAGCCCAAACAAGTTTCTAAAAGGATGAGTTTGCAACTACTTTACTTTTGGAGAAAATTCAAAACATTCATTATTCAATAGAGCCCAATAGCAAAAATCAGGTTTTGAATGAAGAATCACATTTCTTGGTAGAATCATGCAGGATTGAAATTTTTGATGGTTTTTTACTCCTCTCAACAGCCCAAACAAGTTTCTAAAAGGATGAGTTTGCAACTACTTTACTTTTGGAGAAAATTCAAAACATTCATTATTCAATAGGGCCCAAAATATCAAAAACCAGCGATTTGAATAAACACACATTTCTTGGTAGAATCGTGCAGGACTGAAATTTTTGATATTTTTCTACTCCTCTCATGAGCCCAAACAAGTCTCTACAAGGATGAGTTTTCAACTACTTTACTTTTGGAGAAAATTCAAAACATTCATTATTCAATAGAGCCCAATAGCAAAAATCAGGTTTTGAATGAAGAATCACATTTCTTGGTAGAATCATGCAGGATTGAAATTTTTGATGGTTTTTTACTCCTCTCAACAGCCCAAACAAGTTTCTAAAAGGATGAGTTTGCAACTACTTTACTTTTGGAGAAAATTTAAAACATTCATTATTCAATAGGGCCCAAACTATCAAAAACTAGCGGTTTGAATGAACACACATTTCTTGGTAGAGTCGTGCAGGACTGAAATTTTTGATGTTTTTCTACTCCTCTCATGAGCCCAAACAAGACTCTAAAAGGATGAGTTTGCAACTACTTTACTTTTGGAGAAAATTCAAAACATTCATTATTCAATAGAGCCGAATAGCAAAAATCAGGTTTTGAATGAAGAATCACATTTCTTGGTAGAATCATGCAGGATTGAAATTTTTGATGGTTTTTTACTCCTCTCAAAAGCCCAAACAAGTTTCTAAAAGGATGAGTTTGCAACTACTTTACTTTTGGAGAAAATACAAAACATTCATTATTCAATAGGGCCCAAAATATCAAAAACCAGCGATTTGAATAAACACACATTTCTTGGTAGAATCGTGCAGGACTGAAATTTTTGATATTTTTCTACTCCTCTCATGAGCCCAAACAAGTCTCTACAAGGATGAGTTTTCAACTACTTTACTTTTGGAGAAAATTCAAAACATTCATTATTCAATAGAGCCCAATAGCAAAAATCAGGTTTTGAATGAAGAATCACATTTCTTGGTAGAATCATGCAGGATTGAAATTTTTGATGGTTTTTTACTCCTCTCAACAGCCCAAACAAGTTTCTAAAAGGATGAGTTTGCAACTACTTTACTTTTGGAGAAAATTCAAAACATTCATTATTCAATAGGGCCCAAAATATCAAAAACCAGCGGTTTGAATGAACACATATTTCTTGATAGAATCATGCAGGACTGAAATTTTTGATATTTTTCTACTCCTCTCATGAGCTCAAACAAGTCTCTAAAAGCATGAGTTTGCAACTACTTTACTTTTGGAGAAAATTCAAAACATTCATTATTCAATAGAGCTCAATAGCAAAAATCAGGTTTTGAATGAAGAATCACATTTCTTGGTAGAATCATGCTGGATTGAAATTTTTGATGGTTTTTTACTCCTCTCAACAGCCCAAACAAGTTTCTAAAAGGATGAGTTTGCAACTACTTTACTTTTGGAGAAAATTCAAAACATTCATTATTCAATAGGGCCCAAACTGTCAAAAACCAGCGGTTTGAATGAACACACATTTCTTGGTAGAATCATGCAGGACTGAAATTTTTGATGTTTTTCTACTCCTCTCATGAGCCCAAACAAGTCTCTAAAAGCATGAGTTTGCAACTACTTTACTTTTGGAGAAAATTCAAAACATTCATTATTCAATAGAGCCCAATAGCAAAAATCAGGTTTTGAATGAAGAATCATATTTCTTGGTAGAATCATGCAGGATTGAAATTTTTGATGGTTTTTTACTCCTCTCAACAGCCCAAACAAGTTTCTAAAAGGATGAGTTTGCAAATACTTTACTTTTGGAGAAAATTCAAAACATTCATTATTCAATAGGGCCCAAAATATCAAAAACCAGCGGTTTGAATGAACACACATTTCTTGGTAGAATCATGCAGGACTGAAATTTTTGATGTTTTTCTACTCCGCTCATGAGCTCAAACAAGTCTCTAAAAGCATGAGTTTGCAACTACTTTACTTTTGGAGAAAATTCAAAACATTCATTATTCAATAGAGCGCAATAGCAAAAACCAGCGTTTTGAATGAAGAATCACATTTCTTGGTAGAATCATGCAGGATTGAAATTTTTGATGGGTTTTTACTCCTCTCAACAGCCCAAACAAGTTTCTAAAAGGATGAGTTTGCAACTACTTTACTTTTGGAGAAAATTCAAAACATTCATTATTCAATAGGGCCCAAACTATCAAAAACCAGCGGTTTTAATGAACACACATTTCTTGGTAGAATCATGCAAGACTGAAATTTTTGATGTTTTTCTACTCCTCTCATGAGCCCAAACAAGTCTCTAAAAGCATGAGTTTGCAACTACTTTACTTTTGGAGAAAATTCAAAACATTCATTATTCAATAGGGCCCAAAATATCAAAAACCAGCGATTTGAATGAACACACATTTCTTGGTAGAATCGTGCAGGACTGAAATTTTTGATGTTTTTCTACTCCTCTCATGAGCCCAAACAAGTCTCTAAAAGGATGAGTTTGCAACTACTTTACTTTTGGAGAAAATTCAAGACATTCATTATTCAATAGAGCCCAATAGCAAAAACCAACGTTTTGAATGAAGAATCACATTTCTTGGTAGAATCATGCAGGATTGAAATTTTTGATGGTTTTTTACTCCTCTCAACAGCCCAAACAAGTTTCTAAAAGGATGAGTTTGCAACTACTTTACTTTTGGAGAAAATTCAAAACATTCATTATTCAATAGGGCCCAAACTATCAAAAACCAGCGGTTTGAATGAACACACATTTCTTGGTAGAATCATGCAGGACTGAAATATTTGATGTTTTTCTACTCCTCTCATGAGCCCAAACAAGTCACTAAAAGCATGAGTTTGCAACTACTTTACTTTTGGAGAAAATTCAAAACATTCATTATTCAATAGAGCCCAATAGCAAAAATCAGGTTTTGAATGAAGAATCACATTTCTTGGTAGAATCATGCAGGATTGAAATTTTTGATGGTTTTTTACTCCTCTCAACAGCCCAAACAAGTTTCTAAAAGGATGAGTTTGCAACTACTTTACTTTTGGAGAAAATTCAAAACATTCATTATTCAATAGGGCCCAAAATATCAAAAACCAGCGATTTGAATAAACACACATTTCTTGGTAGAATCGTGCAGGACTGAAATTTTTGATATTTTTCTACTCCTCTCATGAGCCCAAACAAGTCTCTACAAGGATGAGTTTTCAACTACTTTACTTTTGGAGAAAATTCAAAACATTCATTATTCAATAGAGCCCAATAGCAAAAATCAGGTTTTGAATGAAGAATCACATTTCTTGGTAGAATCATGCAGGATTGAAATTTTTGATGGTTTTTTACTCCTCTCAACAGCCCAAACAAGTTTCTAAAAGGATGAGTTTGCAACTACTTTACTTTTGGAGAAAATTTAAAACATTCATTATTCAATAGGGCCCAAACTATCAAAAACTAGCGGTTTGAATGAACACACATTTCTTGGTAGAGTCGTGCAGGACTGAAATTTTTGATGTTTTTCTACTCCTCTCATGAGCCCAAACAAGACTCTAAAAGGATGAGTTTGCAACTACTTTACTTTTGGAGAAAATTCAAAACATTCATTATTCAATAGAGCCGAGTAGCAAAAATCAGGTTTTGAATGAAGAATCACATTTCTTGGTAGAATCATGCAGGATTGAAATTTTTGATGGTTTTTTACTCCTCTCAAAAGCCCAAACAAGTTTCTAAAAGGATGAGTTTGCAACTACTTTACTTTTGGAGAAAATTCAAAACATTCATTATTCAATAGGGCCCAAAATATCAAAAACCAGCGATTTGAATAAACACACATTTCTTGGTAGAATCGTGCAGGACTGAAATTTTTGATATTTTTCTACTCCTCTCATGAGCCCAAACAAGTCTCTACAAGGATGAGTTTTCAACTACTTTACTTTTGGAGAAAATTCAAAACATTCATTATTCAATAGAGCCCAATAGCAAAAATCAGGTTTTGAATGAAGAATCACATTTCTTGGTAGAATCACGCAGGATTGAAATTTTTGATGGTTTTTTACTCCTCTCAACAGCCCAAACAAGTTTCTAAAAGGATGAGTTTGCAACTACTTTACTTTTGGAGAAAATTCAAAACATTCATTATTCAATAGGGCCCAAACTATCAAAAACTAGCGGTTTGAATGAACACACATTTCTTGGTAGAGTCGTGCAGGACTGAAATTTTTGATGTTTTTCTACTCCTCTCATGAGCCCAAACAAGACTCTAAAAGGATGAGTTTGCAACTACTTTACTTTTGGAGAAAATTCAAAACATTCATTATTCAATAGAGCCCATTAGCAAAAACCAGCGTTTTGAATGAAGAATCACATTTCTTGGTAGAATCATGCAGGATTGAAATTTTTGATGGTTTTTTACTCCTCTCAACAGCCCAAACAATTTTCTAAAAGGATGAGTTTGCAACTACTTTACTTTTGGAGAAAATTCAAAACATTCATTATTCAATAGGGCCCAAAATATCAAAAACCAGCGGTTTGAATGAACACACATTTCTTGGTAGAATCGTGCAGGACTGAAATTTTTGATGTTTTTCTACTCCTCTCATGAGCCCAAACAAGTCTCTAAAAGGATGAGTTTGCAACTACTTTACTTTTGGAGAAAATTCAAAACATTCATTATTCAATAGAACCCAATAGCAAAAATCAGGTTTTGAATGAAGAATCACATTTCTTGGTAGAATCATATCATGCAGGATTGAAATTTTTGATGGTTTTTTACTCCTCTCAACAGCCCAAACAAGTTTCTAAAAGGATGAGTTTGCAACTACTTTACTTTTGGAGAAAATTCAAAACATTCATTATTCAATAGGGCCCAAAATATCAAAAACCAGCGGTTTGAATGAACACACATTTCTTGGTAGAATCATGCAGGACTGAAATTTTTGATGTTTTTCTACTCCTCTCATGAGCCCAAACAAGTCTCTAAAAGGATGAGTTTGCAACTACTTTACTTTTGGAGAAAATTCAAAACATTCATTATTCAGTAGAGCCCAATAGCAAAAACCAGCGTTTTGAATGAAGAATCACATTTCTTGGTAGAATCATGCAGGATTGAAATTTTTGATGGGTTTTTACTCCTCTCAACAGCCCAAACAAGTTTCTAAAAGGATGAGTTTGAGAATCATAGAATCATAGAATCATAGAATCGTAGAGTTGGAAGGGACCTCCTGGGCCATCTGGTCCAACCCCCTGCTCAAAGCAGGATTCGCTAAATCATCCCAGTCAGATGTCTGTCCAGCCTCTGTTTGAAGACTTCCATTGAAGGAGAACTCACCACTTCTCGTGGCAGCCTGTTCCACTCATTGATCACTCTAACTGTCAAAAAGTTTTTTCTAATATCTAATCTGTGTCTCCTCCCATTCAGTTTCATCCCATTGCTTCTAGTCTTTCCTTGTGCAAATGAGAATAAAGTTGATCCTTCTACAATGTGACAGCCCTTTAGATATTTGTAGACAGCTATTAAGTCTCCTCTCAGTCTTCTCTTTTGCAAACTAAACATTCCCAAATCCTGCAACCTTTCCTCATAAGACAGGGTTTGCAGACCGGTCACCATTCTGGTCGCTCTTTTCTGAACTTGCAACTACTTTACTTTTGGAGAAAATTCAAAACATTCATTATTCAATAGAGCCCAATAGCAAAAATCAGGTTTTGAATGAAGAATCACATTTCTTGGTAGAATCATGCAGGATTGAAATTTTTGATGGTTTTTTACTCCTCTCAACAGCCCAAACAAGTTTCTAAAAGGATGAGTTTGCAACTACTTTACTTTTGGAGAAAATTCAAAACATTCATTATTCAATAGGGCCCAAAATATCAAAAACCAGCGATTTGAATAAACACACATTTCTTGGTAGAATCGTGCAGGACTGAAATTTTTGATATTTTTCTACTCCTCTCATGAGCCCAAACAAGTCTCTACAAGGATGAGTTTTCAACTACTTTACTTTTGGAGAAAATTCAAAACATTCATTATTCAATAGAGCCCAATAGCAAAAATCAGGTTTTGAATGAAGAATCACATTTCTTGGTAAAATCATGCAGGATTGAAATTTTTGATGGTTTTTTACTCCTCTCAACAGCCCAAACAAGTTTCTAAAAGGATGAGTTTGCAACTACTTTACTTTTGGAGAAAATTTAAAACATTCATTATTCAATAGGGCCCAAACTATCAAAAACTAGCGGTTTGAATGAACACACATTTCTTGGTAGAGTCGTGCAGGACTGAAATTTTTGATGTTTTTCTACTCCTCTCATGAGCCCAAACAAGACTCTAAAAGGATGAGTTTGCAACTACTTTACTTTTGGAGAAAATTCAAAACATTCATTATTCAATAGAGCCGAATAGCAAAAATCAGGTTTTGAATGAAGAATCACATTTCTTGGTAGAATCATGCAGGATTGAAATTTTTGATGGTTTTTTACTCCTCTCAAAAGCCCAAACAAGTTTCTAAAAGGATGAGTTTGCAACTACTTTACTTTTGGAGAAAATTCAAAACATTCATTATTCAATAGGGCCCAAAATATCAAAAACCAGCGATTTGAATAAACACACATTTCTTGGTAGAATCGTGCAGGACTGAAATTTTTGATATTTTTCTACTCCTCTCATGAGCCCAAACAAGTCTCTACAAGGATGAGTTTTCAACTACTTTACTTTTGGAGAAAATTCAAAACATTCATTATTCAATAGAGCCCAATAGCAAAAATCAGGTTTTGAATGAAGAATCACATTTCTTGGTAGAATCATGCAGGATTGAAATTTTTGATGGTTTTTTACTCCTCTCAACAGCCCAAACAAGTTTCTAAAAGGATGAGTTTGCAACTACTTTACTTTTGGAGAAAATTCAAAACATTCATTATTCAATAGGGCCCAAACTATCAAAAACTAGCGGTTTGAATGAACACACATTTCTTGGTAGAGTCGTGCAGGACTGAAATTTTTGATGTTTTTCTACTCCTCTCATGAGCCCAAACAAGACTCTAAAAGGATGAGTTTGCAACTACTTTACTTTTGGAGAAAATTCAAAACATTCATTATTCAATAGAGCCCATTAGCAAAAACCAGCGTTTTGAATGAAGAATCACATTTCTTGGTAGAATCATGCAGGATTGAAATTTTTGATGGTTTTTTACTCCTCTCAACAGCCCAAACAATTTTCTAAAAGGATGAGTTTGCAACTACTTTACTTTTGGAGAAAATTCAAAACATTCATTATTCAATAGGGCCCAAAATATCAAAAACCAGCGGTTTGAATGAACACACATTTCTTGGTAGAATCGTGCAGGACTGAAATTTTTGATGTTTTTCTACTCCTCTCATGAGCCCAAACAAGTCTCTAAAAGGATGAGTTTGCAACTACTTTACTTTTGGAGAAAATTCAAAACATTCATTATTCAATAGAACCCAATAGCAAAAATCAGGTTTTGAATGAAGAATCACATTTCTTGGTAGAATCATATCATGCAGGATTGAAATTTTTGATGGTTTTTTACTCCTCTCAACAGCCCAAACTAGTTTCTAAAAGGATGAGTTTGCAACTACTTTACTTTTGGAGAAAATTCAAAACCTTCATTATTCAATAGGGCCCAAAATATCAAAAACCAGCGGTTTGAATGAACACACATTTCTTGGTAGAATCATGCAGGACTGAAATTTTTGATGTTTTTCTACTCCTCTCATGAGCCCAAACAAGTCTCTAAAAGGATGAGTTTGCAACTACTTTACTTTTGGAGAAAATTCAAAACATTCATTATTCAATAGAGCCCAATAGCAAAAACCAGCGTTTTGAATGAAGAATCACATTTCTTGGTAGAATCATGCAGGATTGAATTTTTTGATGGGTTTTTACTCCTCTCAACAGCCCAAACAAGTTTCTAAAAGGATGAGTTTGCAACTACTTTACTTTTGGAGAAAATTCAAAACATTCATTATTCAATAGGGCCCAAACTATCAAAAACCAGCGGTTTCAATGAACACACATTTCTTGGTAGAATCATGCAGGACTGAAATTTTTGATGTTTTTCTACTCCTCTCATGAGCCCAAACAAGTCTCTAAAAGCATGAGTTTGCAACTACTTTTCTTTTGGAGAAAATTCAAAACATTCATTATTCAATAGAGCCCAATAGCAAAAATCAGGTTTTGAATGAAGAATCACATTTCTTGGTAGAATCATGCAGGATTGAAATTTTTGATGGATTTTTACTCCTCTCAACAGCCCAAACAAGTTTCTAAAAGGATGAGTTTGCAACTACTTTACTTTTGGAGAAAATTCAAAACATTCATTATTCAATAGGGCCCAAAATATCAAAAACCAGCGATTTGAATGAACACACATTTCTTGGTAGAATCGTGCAGGACTGAAATTTTTGATGTTTTTCTACTCCTCTCATGAGCCCAAACAAGTCTCTAAAAGGATGAGTTTGCAACTACTTTACTTTTGGAGAAAATTCAAAACATTCATTATTCAATAGAGCCCAATAGCAAAAACCAGCGTTTTGAATGAAGAATCACATTTCTTGGTAGAATCATGCAGGATTGAAATTTTTGATGGTTTTTTACTCCTCTCAACAGCCCAAACAAGTTTCTAAAAGGATGAGTTTGCAACTACTTTACTTTTGGAGAAAATTCAAAACATTCATTATTCAATAGGGCCCAAACTATCAAAAACCAGCGGTTTGAATGAACACACATTTCTTGGTAGAATCATGCAGGACTGAAATATTTGATGTTTTTCTACTCCTCTCATGAGCCCAAACAAGTCTCTAAAAGCATGAGTTTGCTTTTAGAGACTATACTTTTGGAGAAAATTCAAAACATTCATTATTCAATAGAGCCCAATAGCAAAAATCAGGTTTTGAATGAAGAATCACATTTCTTGGTAGAATCATGCAGGATTGAAATTTTTGATGGTTTTTTACTCCTCTCAACAGCCCAAACAAGTTTCTAAAAGGATGAGTTTGCAACTACTTTACTTTTGGAGAAATTTCAAAACATTCATTATTCAATAGGGCCCAAAATATCAAAAACCAGCGATTTGAATGAACACACATTTCTTGGTAGAATCGTGCAGGACTGAAATTTTTGATATTTTTCTACTCCTCTCATGAGCCCAAACAAGTCTCTAAAAGGATGAGTTTTCAACTACTTTACTTTTGGAGAAAATTCAAAACATTCATTATTCAATAGAGCCCAATAGCAAAAATCAGGTTTTGAATGAAGAATCACATTTCTTGGTAGAATCATGCAGGATTGAAATTTTTGATGGTTTTTTACTCCTCTCAACAGCCCAAACAAGTTTCTAAAAGGATGAGTTTGCAACTACTTTACTTTTGGAGAAAATTCATAACATTCATTATTCAATAGGGCCCAAACTATCAAAAACTAGCGGTTTGAATGAACACACATTTCTTGGTAGAATCGTGCAGGACTGAAATTTTTGATGTTTTTCTACTCCTCTCATGAGCCCAAACAAGACTCTAAAATGATGAGTTTGCAACTACTTTACTTTTGGAGAAAATTCAAAACATTCATTATTCAATAGAGCCGAAGAGCAAAAATCAGGTTTTGAATGAAGAATCACATTTCTTGGTAGAATCATGCAGGATTGAAATTTTTGATGGTTTTTTACTCCTCTCAAAAGCCCAAACAAGTTTCTAAAAGGATGAGTTTGCAACTACTTTACTTTTGGAGAAAATTCAAAACATTCATTATTCAATAGGGCCCAAACTATCAAAAACCAGCGGTTTGAATGAACACACACATTTCTTGGTAGAATCGTGCAGGACTGAAATTTTTGATGTTTTTCTACTCCTTTCATGAGCCCAAACAAGATTCTAAAAGGATGAGTTTGCAACTACTTTACTTTTGGAGAAAATTCAAAACATTCATTATTCAATAGAGCCCATTAGCAAAAACCAGCGTTTTGAAAGAAGAATCACATTTCTTGGTAGAATCATGCAGGATTGAAATTTTTGATGGTTTTTTACTCCTCTCAACAGCCCAAACAATTTTCTAAAAGGATGAGTTTGCAACTACTTTACTTTTGGAGAAAATTCAAAACATTCATTATTCAATAGGGCCCAAAATATCAAAAACCAGCGGTTTGAATGAACACACATTTCTTGGTAGAATCGTGCAGGACTGAAATTTTTGATGTTTTTCTACTCCTCTCATGAGCCCAAACAAGTCTCTAAAAGGATGAGTTTGCAACTACTTTACTTTTGGAGAAAATTCAAAACATTCATTATTCAATAGAGCCCAATAGCAAAAACCAGCGTTTTGAATGAAGAATCACATTTCTTGGTAGAATCATGCAGGATTGAAATTTTTGATGGGTTTTTACTCCTCTCAACAGCCCAAACAAGTTTCTAAAAGGATGAGTTTGCAACTACTTTACTTTTGGAGAAAATTCAAAACATTCATTATTCAATAGAGCCCAATAGCAAAAATCAGGTTTTGAATGAAGAATCACATTTCTTGGTAGAATCATGCAGGATTGAAATTTTTGATGGTTTTTTACTCCTCTCAACAGCCCAAACAAGTTTCTAAAAGGATGAGTTTGCAACTACTTTACTTTTGGAGAAAATTCAAAACATTCATTATTCAATAGGGCCCAAAATATCAAAAACCAGCGATTTGAATAAACACACATTTCTTGGTAGAATCGTGCAGGACTGAAATTTTTGATATTTTTCTACTCCTCTCATGAGCCCAAACAAGTCTCTACAAGGATGAGTTTTCAACTACTTTACTTTTGGAGAAAATTCAAAACATTCATTATTCAATAGAGCCCAATAGCAAAAATCAGGTTTTGAATGACGAATCACATTTCTTGGTAGAATCATGCAGGATTGAAATTTTTGATGGTTTTTTACTCCTCTCAACAGCCCAAACAAGTTTCTAAAAGGATGATTTTGCAACTACTTTACTTTTGGAGAAAATTTAAAACATTCATTATTCAATAGGGCCCAAACTATCAAAAACTAGCGGTTTGAATGAACACACATTTCTTGGTAGAGTCGTGCAGGACTGAAATTTTTGATGTTTTTCTACTCCTCTCATGAGCCCAAACAAGACTCTAAAAGGATGAGTTTGTAACTACTTTACTTTTGGAGAAAATTCAAAACATTCATTATTCAATAGAGCCGAATAGCAAAAATCAGGTTTTGAATGAAGAAACACATTTCTTGGTAGAATCATGCAGGATTGAAATTTTTGATGGTTTTTTACTCCTCTCAAAAGCCCAAACAAGTTTCTAAAAGGATGAGTTTGCAACTACTTTACTTTTGGAGAAAATTCAAAACATTCATTATTCAATAGGGCCCAAAATATCAAAAACCAGCGATTTGAATAAACACACATTTCTTGGTAGAATCGTGCAGGACTGAAATTTTTGATATTTTTCTACTCCTCTCATGAGCCCAAACAAGTCTCTACAATGATGAGTTTTCAACTACTTTACTTTTGGAGAAAATTCAAAACATTCATTATTCAATAGAGCCCAATAGCAAAAATCAGGTTTTGAATGAAGAATCACATTTCTTGGTAGAATCATGCAGGATTGAAATTTTTGATGGTTTTTTACTCCTCTCAACAGCCCAAACAAGTTTCTAAAAGGATGAGTTTGCAACTACTTTACTTTTGGAGAAAATTCAAAACATTCATTATTCAATAGGGCCCAAACTATCAAAAACTAGCGGTTTGAATGAACACACATTTCTTGGTAGAGTCGTGCAGGACTGAAATTTTTGATGTTTTTCTACTCCTCTCATGAGCCCAAACAAGACTCTAAAAGGATGAGTTTGCAACTACTTTACTTTTGGAGAAAATTCAAAACATTCATTATTCAATAGAGCCCATTAGCAAAAACCAGCGTTTTGAATGAAGAATCACATTTCTTGGTAGAATCATGCAGGATTGAAATTTTTGATGGTTTTTTACTCCTCTCAACAGCCCAAACAATTTTCTAAAAGGATGAGTTTGCAACTACTTTACTTTTGGAGAAAATTCAAAACATTCATTATTCAATAGGGCCCAAAATATCAAAAACCAGCGGTTTGAATGAACACACATTTCTTGGTAGAATCGTGCAGGACTGAAATTTTTGATGTTTTTCTACTCCTCTCATGAGCCCAAACAAGTCTCTAAAAGGATGAGTTTGCAACTACTTTACTTTTGGAGAAAATTCAAAACATTCATTATTCAATAGAACCCAATAGCAAAAATTAGGTTTTGAATGAAGAATCACATTTCTTGGTAGAATCATATCATGCAGGATTGAAATTTTTGATGGTTTTTTACTCCTCTCAACAGCCCAAACAAGTTTCTAAAAGGATGAGTTTGCAACTACTTTACTTTTGGAGAAAATTCAAAACCTTCATTATTCAATAGGGCCCAAAATATCAAAAACCAGCGGTTTGAATGAACACACATTTCTTGGTAGAATCATGCAGGACTGAAATTTTTGATGTTTTTCTACTCCTCTCATGAGCCCAAACAAGTCTCTAAAAGGATGAGTTTGCAACTACTTTACTTTTGGAGAAAATTCAAAACATTCATTATTCAATAGAGCCCAATAGCAAAAACCAGCGTTTTGAATGAAGAATCACATTTCTTGGTAGAATCATGCAGGATTGAAATTTTTGATGGGTTTTTACTCCTCTCAACAGCCCAAACAAGTTTCTAAAAGGATGAGTTTGCAACTACTTTACTTTTGGAGAAAATTCAAAACATTCATTATTCAATAGGGCCCAAACTATCAAAAACCAGCGGTTTCAATGAACACACATTTCTTGGTAGAATCATGCAGGACTGAAATTTTTGATGTTTTTCTACTCCTCTCATGAGCCCAAACAAGTCTCTAAAAGGATGAGTTTGCAACTACTTTACTTTTGGAGAAAATTCAAAACATTCATTATTCAATAGAGCCCAATAGCAAAAATCAGGTTTTGAATGAAGAATCACATTTCTTGGTAGAATCATGCAGGATTGAAATTTTTGATGGATTTTTACTCCTCTCAACAGCCCAAACAAGTTTCTAAAAGGATGAGTTTGCAACTACTTTACTTTTGGAGAAAATTCAAAACATTCATTATTCAATAGGGCCCAAAATATCAAAAACCAGCGATTTGAATGAACACACATTTCTTGGTAGAATCGTGCAGGACTGAAATTTTTGATGTTTTTCTACTCCTCTCATGAGCCCAAACAAGTCTCTAAAAGGATGAGTTTGCAACTACTTTACTTTTGGAGAAAATTCAAAACATTCATTATTCAATAGAGCCCAATAGCAAAAACCAGCGTTTTGAATGAAGAATCACATTTCTTGGTAGAATCATGCAGGATTGAAATTTTTGATGGTTTTTTACTCCTCTCAACAGCCCAAACAAGTTTCTAAAAGGATGAGTTTGCAACTACTTTACTTTTGGAGAAAATTCAAAACATTCATTATTCAATAGGGCCCAAACTATCAAAAACCAGCGGTTTGAATGAACACACATTTCTTGGTAGAATCATGCAGGACTGAAATATTTGATGTTTTTCTACTCCTCTCATGAGCCCAAACAAGTCTCTAAAAGCATGAGTTTGCTTTTAGAGACTATACTTTTGGAGAAAATTCAAAACATTCATTATTCAATAGAGCCCAATAGCAAAAATCAGGTTTTGAATGAAGAATCACATTTCTTGGTAGAATCATGCAGGATTGAAATTTTTGATGGTTTTTTTAGTCCTCTCAACAGCCCAAACAAGTTTCTAAAAGGATGAGTTTGCAACTACTTTACTTTTGGAGAAATTTCAAAACATTCATTATTCAATAATGCCCAAAATATCAAAAACCAGCGATTTGAATGAACACACATTTCTTGGTAGAATCGTGCAGGACTGAAATTTTTGATATTTTTCTACTCCTCTCATGAGCCCAAACAAGTCTCTAAAAGGATGAGTTTTCAACTACTTTACTTTTGGAGAAAATTCAAAACATTCATTATTCAATAGAGCCCAATAGCAAAAATCAGGTTTTGAATGAAGAATCACATTTCTTGGTAGAATCATGCAGGATTGAAATTTTTGATGGTTTTTTACTCCTCTCAACAGCCCAAACAAGTTTCTAAAAGGATGAGTTTGCAACTACTTTACTTTAGGAGAAAATTCATAACATTCATTATTCAATAGGGCCCAAACTATCAAAAACTAGCGGTTTGAATGAACACACATTTCTTGGTAGAATCGTGCAGGACTGAAATTTTTGATGTTTTTCTACTCCTCTCATGAGCCCAAACAAGACTCTAAAATGATGAGTTTGGAACTACTTTACTTTTGGAGAAAATTCAAAACATTCATTATTCAATAGAGCCGAATAGCAAAAATCAGGTTTTGAATGAAGAATCACATTTCTTGGTAGAATCATGCAGGATTGAAATTTTTGATGGTTTTTTACTCCTCTCAAAAGCCCAAACAAGTTTCTAAAAGGATGAGTTTGCAACTACTTTACTTTTGGAGAAAATTCAAAACATTCATTATTCAATAGGGCAAAACTATCAAAAACCAGCGGTTTGAATGAACACACACATTTCTTGGTAGAATCGTGCAGGACTGAAATTTTTGATGTTTTTATACTCCTCTCATGAGCCCAAACAAGATTCTAAAAGGATGAGTTTGCAACTACTTTACTTTTGGAGAAAATTCAAAACATTCATTATTCAATAGAGCCCATTAGCAAAAACCAGCGTTTTGAAAGAAGAATCACATTTCTTGGTAGAATCATGCAGGATTGAAATTTTTGATGGTTTTTTACTCCTCTCAACAGCCCAAACAATTTTCTAAAAGGATGAGTTTGCAACTACTTTACTTTTGGAGAAAATTCAAAACATTCATTATTCAATAGGGCCCAAAATATCAAAAACCAGCGGTTTGAATGAACACACATTTCTTGGTAGAATCGTGCAGGACTGAAATTTTTGATGTTTTTCCACTCCTCTCATGAGCCCAAACAAGTCTCTAAAAGGATGAGTTTGCAACTACTTTACTTTTGTAGAAAATTCAAAACATTCATTATTCAATAGAACCCAATAGCAAAAATCAGGTTTTGAATGAAGAATCACATTTCTTGGTAGAATCATATCATGCAGGATTGAAATTTTTGATGGTTTTTTACTCCTCTCAACAGCCCAAACAAGTTTCTAAAAGGATGAGTTTGCAACTACTTTACTTTTGGAGAAAATTCAAAACATTCATTATTCAATAGGGCCCAAAATATCAAAAACCAGCGATTTGAATAAACACACATTTCTTGGTAGAATCGTGCAGGACTGAAATTTTTGATATTTTTCTACTCCTCTCATGAGCCCAAACAAGTCTCTAAAAGGATGAGTTTGCAACTACTTTACTTTTGGAGAAAATTCAAAACATTCATTATTCAATAGAGCCGAATAGCAAAAATCAGGTTTTGAATGAAGAATCACATTTCTTGGTAGAATCATGCAGGATTGAAATTTTTGATGGTTTTTTACTCCTCTCAAAAGCCCAAACAAGTTTCTAAAAGGATGAGTTTGCAACTACTTTATTTTTTGACGAAAATTCAAAACATTCATTATTCAATAGGGCCCAAAATATCAAAAACCAGCGATTTGAATAAACACACATTTCTTGGTAGAATCGTGCAGGACTGAAATTTTTGATATTTTTCTACTCCTCTCATGAGCCCAAACAAGTCTCTACAAGGATGAGTTTTCAACTACTTTACTTTTGGAGAAAATTCAAAACATTCATTATTCAATAGAGCCCAATAGCAAAAATCAGGTTTTGAATGAAGAATCACATTTCTTGGTAGAATCATGCAGGATTGAAATTTTTGATGGTTTTTTACTCCTCTCAACAGCCCAAACAAGTTTCTAAAAGGATGAGTTTGCAACTACTTTACTTTTGGAGAAAATTCAAAACATTCATTATTCAATAGGGCCCAAACTATCAAAAACTAGCGGTTTGAATGAACACACATTTCTTGGTAGAGTCGTGCAGGACTGAAATTTTTGATGTTTTTCTACTCCTCTCATGAGCCCAAACAAGACTCTAAAAGGATGAGTTTGCAACTACTTTACTTTTGGAGAAAATTCAAAACATTCATTATTCAATAGAGCCCATTAGCAAAAACCAGCGTTTTGAATGAAGAATCACATTTCTTGGTAGAATCATGCAGGATTGAAATTTTTGATGGTTTTTTACTCCTCTCAACAGCCCAAACAATTTTCTAAAAGGATGAGTTTGAAACTACTTTACTTTTGGAGAAAATTCAAAACATTCATTATTCAATAGGGCCCAAAATATCAAAAACCAGCGGTTTGAATGAACACACATTTCTTGGTAGAATCGTGCAGGACTGAAATTTTTGATGTTTTTCTACTCCTCTCATGAGCCCAAACAAGTCTCTAAAAGGATGAGTTTGCAACTACTTTACTTTTGGAGAAAATTCAAAACATTCATTATTCAATAGAACCCAATAGCAAAAATCAGGTTTTGAATGAAGAATCACATTTCTTGGTAGAATCATATCATGCAGGATTGAAATTTTTGATGGTTTTTTACTCCTCTCAACAGCCCAAACAAGTTTCTAAAAGGATGAGTTTGCAACTACTTTACTTTTGGAGAAAATTCAAAACCTTCATTATTCAATAGGGCCCAAAATATCAAAAACCAGCGGTTTGAATGAACACACATTTCTTGGTAGAATCATGCAGGACTGAAATTTTTGATGTTTTTCTACTCCTCTCATGAGCCCAAAGAAGTCTCTAAAAGGATGAGTTTGCAACTACTTTACTTTTGGAGAAAATTCAAAACATTCATTATTCAATAGAGCCCAATAGCAAAAACCAGCGTTTTGAATGAAGAATCACATTTCTTGGTAGAATCATGCAGGATTGAAATTTTTGATGGGTTTTTACTCCTCTCAACAGCCCAAACAAGTTTCTAAAAGGATGAGTTTGCAACTACTTTACTTTTGGAGAAAATTCAAAACATTCATTATTCAATAGGGCCCAAACTATCAAAAACCAGCGGTTTCAATGAACACACATTTCTTGGTAGAATCATGCAGGACTGAAATTTTTGATGTTTTTCTACTCCTCTCATGAGCACAAACAAGTCTATAAAAGCATGAGTTTGCAACTACTTTACTTTTGGAGAAAATTCAAAACATTCATTATTCAATAGAGCCCAATAGCAAAAATCAGGTTTTGAATGAAGAATCACATTTCTTGGTAGAATCATGCAGGATTGAAATTTTTGATGGATTTTTACTCCTCTCAACAGCCCAAACAAGTTTCTAAAAGGATGAGTTTGCAACTACTTTACTTTTGGAGAAAATTCAAAACATTCATTATTCAATAGGGCCCAAAATATCAAAAACCAGCGATTTGAATGAACACACATTTCTTGGTAGAATCGTGCAGGACTGAAATTTTTGATGTTTTTCTACTCCTCTCATGAGCCCAAACAAGTCTCTAAAAGGATGAGTTTGCAACTACTTTACTTTTGGAGAAAATTCAAAACATTCATTATTCAATAGAGCCCAATAGCAAAAACCAGCGTTTTGAATGAAGAATCACATTTCTTGGTAGAATCATGCAGGATTGAAATTTTTGATGGTTTTTTACTCCTCTCAACAGCCCAAACAAGTTTCTAAAAGGATGAGTTTGCAACTACTTTACTTTTGGAGAAAATTCAAAACATTCATTATTCAATAGGGCCCAAACTATCAAAAACCAGCGGTTTGAATGAACACACATTTCTTGGTAGAATCATGCAGGACTGAAATATTTGATGTTTTTCTACTCCTCTCATGAGCCCAAACAAGTCTCTAAAAGCATGAGTTTGCTTTTAGAGACTTTACTTTTGGAGAAAATTCAAAACATTCATTATTCATTAGAGCCCAATAGCAAAAATCAGGTTTTGAATGAAGAATCACATTTCTTGGTAGAATCATGCAGGATTGAAATTTTTGATGGTTTTTTACTCCAATCAACAGCCCAAACAAGTTTCTAAAAGGATGAGTTTGCAACTACTTTACTTTTGGAGAAATTTCAAAACATTCATTATTCAATAGGGCCCAAAATATCAAAAACCAGCGATTTGAATGAACACACATTTCTTGGTAGAATCGTGCAGGACTGAAATTTTTGATATTTTTCTACTCCTCTCATGAGCCCAAACAAGTCTCTAAAAGGATGAGTTTTCAACTACTTTACTTTTGGAGAAAATTCAAAACATTCATTATTCAATAGAGCCCAATAGCAAAAATCAGGTTTTGAATGAAGAATCACATTTCTTGGTAGAATCATGCAGGATTGAAATTTTTGATGGTTTTTTACTCCTCTGAACAGCCCAAACAAGTTTCTAAAAGGATGAGTTTGCAACTACTTTACTTTTGGAGAAGATTCATAACATTCATTATTCAATAGGGCCCAAACTATCAAAAACCAGCGGTTTGAATGAACACACATTTCTTGGTAGAATCGTGCAGGACTGAAATTTTTGATGTTTTTCTACTCCTCTCATGAGCCCAAACAAGACTCTAAAATGATGAGTTTGCAACTACTTTACTTTTGGAGAAAATTCAAAACATTCATTATTCAATAGAGCCGAATAGCAAAAATCAGGTTTTGAATGAAGAATCACATTTCTTGGTAGAATCATGCAGGATTGAAATTTTTGATGGTTTTTTACTCCTCTCAAAAGCCCAAACAAGTTTCTAAAAGGATGAGTTTGCAACTACTTTACTTTTGGAGAAAATTCAAAACATTCATTATTCAATAGGGCCCAAACTATCAAAAACCAGCGGTTTGAATGAACACACACATTTCTTGGTAGAATCGTGCAGGACTGAAATTTTTGATGTTTTTCTACTCCTCTCATGAGCCCAAACAAGATTCTAAAAGGATGAGTTTGCAACTACTTTACTTTTGGAGAAAATTCAAAACATTCATTATTCAATAGAGCCCATTAGCAAAAACCAGCGTTTTGAAAGAAGAATCACATTTCTTGGTAGAATCATGCAGGATTGAAATTTTTGATGGTTTTTTACTCCTCTCAACAGCCCAAACAATTTTCTAAAAGGATGAGTTTGCAACTACTTTACTTTTGGAGAAAATTCAAAACATTCATTATTCAATAGGGCCCAAAATATCAAAAACCAGCGGTTTGAATGAACACACATTTCTTGGTAGAATCGTGCAGGACTGAAATTTTTGATGTTTTTCCACTCCTCTCATGAGCCCAAACAAGTCTCTAAAAGGATGAGTTTGCAACTACTTTACTTTTGTAGAAAATTCAAAACATTCATTATTCAATAGAACCCAATAGCAAAAATCAGGTTTTGAATGAAGAATCACATTTCTTGGTAGAATCATATCATGCAGGATTGAAATTTTTGATGGTTTTTTACTCCTCTCAACAGCCCAAACAAGTTTCTAAAAGGATGAGTTTGCAACTACTTTACTTTTGGAGAAAATTCAAAACATTCATTATTCAATAGGGCCCAAAATATCAAAAACCGCGGTTTGAATGAACACACATTTCTTGGTAGAATCATGCAGGACTGAAATTTTTGATGTTTTTCTACTCCTCTCATGAGCCCAAACAAGTCTCTAAAAGGATGAGTTTGCAACTACTTTACTTTTGGAGAAAATTCAAAACATTAATTATTCAATAGAGCCCAATAGCAAAAACCAGCGTTTTGAATGAAGAATCACATTTCTTGGTAGAATCATGCAAGATTGAAATTTTTGATGGTTTTTTACTCCTCTCAACAGCCCAAACAAGTTTCTAAAAGGATGAGTTTGCAACTACTTTACTTTTGGAGAAAATTCAAAACATTCATTATTCAATAGGGCCCAAAATATCAAAAACCAGCGGTTTGAATGAACACACATTTCTTGGTAGAATCATGCAGGACTGAAATTTTTGATGTTTTTCTACTCCTCTCATGAGCCCAAACAAGGCTCTAAAAGCATGAGTTTGCAACTACTTTACTTTTGGAGAAAATTCAAAACATTCATTATTCAATAGAGCCCAATAGCAAAAATCAGGTTTTGAATGAAGAATCACATTTCTTGGTAGAATCATGCAGGATTGAAATTTTTGATGGATTTTTACTCCTCTCAACAGCCCAAACAAGTTTCTAAAAGGATGAGTTTGCAACTACTTTACTTTTGGAGAAAATTCAAAACATTCATTATTCAATAGGGCCCAAAATATCAAAAACCAGCGATTTGAATGAACACACATTTCTTGGTAGAATCGTGCAGGACTGAAATTTTTGATGTTTTTCTACTCCTCTCATGAGCCCAAACAAGTCTCTAAAAGGATGAGTTTGCAACTACTTTACTTTTGGAGAAAATTCAAAACATTCATTATTCAATAGAGCCCAATAGCAAAAACCAGCGTTTTGAATGAAGAATCACATTTCTTGGTAGAATCATGCAGGATTGAAATTTTTGATGGTTTTTTACTCCTCTCAACAGCCCAAACAAGTTTCTAAAAGGATGAGTTTGCAACTACTTTACTTTTGGAGAAAATTCAAAACATTCATTATTCAATAGGGCCCAAACTATCAAAAACCAGCGGTTTGAATGAACACACATTTCTTGGTAGAATCATGCAGGACTGAAATATTTGATGTTTTTCTACTCCTCTCATGAGCCCAAACAAGTCTCTAAAAGCATGAGTTTGCTTTTAGAGACTTTACTTTTGGAGAAAATTCAAAACATTCATTATTCAATAGAGCCCAATAGCAAAAATCAGGTTTTGAATGAAGAATCACATTTCTTGGTAGAATCATGCAGGATTGAAATTTTTGATGGTTTTTTACTCCAATCAACAGCCCAAACAAGTTTCTAAAAGGATGAGTTTGCAACTACTTTACTTTTGGAGAAATTTCAAAACATTCATTATTCAATAGGGCCCAAAATATCAAAAACCAGCGATTTGAATGAACACACATTTCTTGGTAGAATCGTGCAGGACTGAAATTTTTGATATTTTTCTACTCCTCTCATGAGCCCAAACAAGTCTCTAAAAGGATGAGTTTTCAACTACTTTACTTTTGGAGAAAATTCAAAACATTCATTATTCAATAGAGCCCAATAGCAAAAATCAGGTTTTGAATGAAGAATCACATTTCTTGGTAGAATCATGCAGGATTGAAATTTTTGATGGTTTTTTACTCCTCTCAACAGCCCAAACAAGTTTCTAAAAGGATGAGTTTGCAACTACTTTACTTTTGGAGAAAATTCATAACATTCATTATTCAATAGGGCCCAAACTATCAAAAACTAGCGGTTTGAATGAACACACATTTCTTGGTAGAATCGTGCAGGACTGAAATTTTTGATGTTTTTCTACTCCTCTCATGAGCCCAAACAAGACTCTAAAATGATGAGTTTGCAACTACTTTACTTTTGGAGAAAATTCAAAACATTCATTATTCAATAGAGCCGAATAGCAAAAATCAGGTTTTGAATGAAGAATCACATTTCTTGGTAGAATCATGCAGGATTGAAATTTTTGATGGTTTTTTACTCCTCTCAAAAGCCCAAACAAGTTTCTAAAAGGATGAGTTTGCAACTACTTTACTTTTGGAGAAAATTCAAAACATTCATTATTCAATAGGGCCCAAACTATCAAAAACCAGCGGTTTGAATGAACACACACATTTCTTGGTAGAATCGTGCAGGACTGAAATTTTTGATGTTTTTCTACTCCTCTCATGAGCCCAAACAAGATTCTAAAAGGATGAGTTTGCAAATACTTTACTTTTGGAGAAAATTCAAAACATTCATTATTCAATAGAGCCCATTAGCAAAAACCAGCGTTTTGAAAGAAGAATCACATTTCTTGGTAGAATCATGCAGGATTGAAATTTTTGATGGTTTTTTACTCCTCTCAACAGCCCAAACAATTTTCTAAAAGGATGAGTTTGCAACTACTTTACTTTTGGAGAAAATTCAAAACATTCATTATTCAATAGGGCCCAAAATATCAAAAACCAGCGGTTTGAATGAACACACATTTCTTGGTAGAATCGTGCAGGACTGAAATTTTTGATGTTTTTCCACTCCTCTCATGAGCCCAAACAAGTCTCTAAAAGGATGTGTTTGCAACTACTTTACTTTTGTAGAAAATTCAAAACATTCATTATTCAATAGAACCCAATAGCAAAAATCAGGTTTTGAATGAAGAATCACATTTCTTGGTGGAATCATATCATGCAGGATTGAAATTTTTGATGGTTTTTTACTCCTCTCAACAGCCCAAACAAGTTTCTAAAAGGATGAGTTTGCAACTACTTTACTTTTGGAGAAAATTCAAAACATTCATTATTCAATAGGGCCCAAAATATCAAAAACCGCGGTTTGAATGAACACACATTTCTTGGTAGAATCATGCAGGACTGAAATTTTTGATGTTTTTCTACTCCTCTCATGAGCCCAAACAAGTCTCTAAAAGGATGAGTTTGCAACTACTTTACTTTTGGAGAAAATTCAAAACATTAATTATTCAATAGAGCCCAATAGCAAAAACCAGCGTTTTGAATGAAGAATCACATTTCTTGGTAGAATCATGCAAGATTGAAATTTTTGATGGTTTTTTACTCCTCTCAACAGCCCAAACAAGTTTCTAAAAGGATGAGTTTGCAACTACTTTACTTTTGGAGAAAATTCAAAACATTCATTATTCAATAGGGCCCAAAATATCAAAAACCAGCGGTTTGAATGAACACACATTTCTTGGTAGAATCAAGCAGGACTGAAATTTTTGATGTTTTTCTACTCCTCTCATGAGCCCAAACAAGTCTCTAAAAGCATGAGTTTGCAACTACTTTACTTTTGGAGAAAATTCAAAACATTCATTATTCAGTAGAGCCCAATAGCAAAAATCAGGTTTTGAATGAAGAATCACATTTCTTGGTAGAATCATGCAGGATTGAAATTTTTGATGGTTTTTTACTCCTCTCAACAGCCCAAACAAGTTTCTAAAAGGATGAGTTTGCAAAAACTTTACTTTTGGAGAAAATTCAAAACATTCATTATTCAATAGGGCCCAAAATATCAAAAACCAGCGGTTTGAATGAACACACATTTCTTGGTAGAATCATGCAGGACTGAAATTTTTGATGTTTTTCTACTCCTCTCATGAGCTCAAACAAGTCTCTAAAAGCATGAGTTTGCAACTACTTTACTTTTGGAGAAAATTCAAAACATTCATTATTCAATAGAGCCCAATAGCAAAAATCAGGTTTTGAATGAAGAATCACATTTCTTGGTAGAATCATGCAGGATTGAAATTTTTGATGGTTTTTTACTCCTCTCAACAGCCCAAACAAGTTTCTAAAAGGATGAGTTTGCAACTACTTTACTTTTGGAGAAAATTCAAAACATTCATTATTCAATAGGGCCCAAAATATCAAAAACCAGCGGTTTGAATGAACACACATTTCTTGGTAGAATCAAGCAGGACTGAAATTTTTGATGTTTTTCTACTCCTCTCATGAGCCCAAACAAGTCTCTAAAAGCATGAGTTTGCAACTACTTTACTTTTGGAGAAAATTCAAAACATTCATTATTCAGTAGAGCCCAATAGCAAAAATCAGGTTTTGAATGAAGAATCACATTTCTTGGTAGAATCATGCAGGATTGAAATTTTTGATGGTTTTTTACTCCTCTCAACAGCCCAAACAAGTTTCTAAAAGGATGAGTTTGCAAAAACTTTACTTTTGGAGAAAATTCAAAACATTCATTATTCAATAGGGCCCAAAATATCAAAAACCAGCGGTTTGAATGAACACACATTTCTTGGTAGAATCATGCAGGACTGAAATTTTTGATGTTTTTCTACTCCTCTCATGAGCTCAAACAAGTCTCTAAAAGCATGAGTTTGCAACTACTTTACTTTTGGAGAAAATTCAAAACATTCATTATTCAATAGAGCCCAATAGCAAAAATCAGGTTTTGAATGAAGAATCACATTTCTTGGTAGAATCATGCAGGATTGAAATTTTTGATGGTTTTTTACTCCTCTCAACAGCCCAAACAAGTTTCTAAAAGGATGAGTTTGAAACTACTTTACTTTTGGAGAAAATTCAAAACATTCATTATTCAATAGGGCCCAAAATATCAAAAACCAGCGGTTTGAATGAACACACATTTCTTGGTAGAATCATGCAGGACTGAAATTTTTGATGTTTTTCTACTTCTCTCATGAGCCCAAACAAGTCTCTAAAAGGATGAGTTTGCAACTACTTTACTTTTGGAGAAAATTCAAAACATTCATTATTCAATAGAGCCCAATAGCAAAAACCAGCGTTTTGAATGAAGAATCACATTTCTTGGTAGAATCATGCAGGATTGAAATTTTTGATGGGTTTTTACTCCTCTCAACAGCCCAAACAAGTTTCTAAAAGGATGAGTTTGCAACTACTTTACTTTTGGAGAAAATTCAAAACATTCATTATTCAATAGGGCCCAAACTATCAAAAACCAGCGGTTTCAATGAACACACATTTCTTGGTAGAATCATGCAAGACTGAAATTTTTGATGTTTTTCTACTCCTCTCATGAGCCCAAACAAGTCTCTAAAAGCATGAGTTTGCAACTACTTTACTTTTGGAGAAAATTCAAAACATTCATTATTCAATAGAGCCCAATAGAAAAAATGAGGTTTTGAATGAAGAATCACATTTCTTGGTAGAATCATGCAAGATTGAAATTTTTGATGGTTTTTTACTCCTCTCAACAGCCCAAACAAGTTTCTAAAAGGATGAGTTTGCAACTACTTTACTTTTGGAGAAAATTCAAAACATTCATTATTCAATAGGGCCCAAACTGTCAAAAACCAGCGGTTTGAATGAACACACATTTCTTGGTAGAATCATGCAGGACTGAAATTTTTGATGTTTTTCTACTCCTCTCATGAGCCCAAACAAGTCTCTAAAAGCATGAGTTTGCAACTACTTTACTTTTGGAGAAAATTCAAAACATTCATTATTCAATAGAGCCCAATAGCAAAAATCAGGTTTTGAATGAAGAATCATATTTCTTGGTAGAATCATGCAGGATTGAAATTTTTGATGGTTTTTTACTCCTCTCAACAGCCCAAACAAGTTTCTAAAAGGATGAGTTTGCAAATACTTTACTTTTGGAGAAAATTCAAAACATTCATTATTCAATAGGGCCCAAAATATCAAAAACCAGCGGTTTGAATGAACACACATTTCTTGGTAGAATCATGCAGGACTGAAATTTTTGATGTTTTTCTACTCCTCTCATGAGCTCAAACAAGTCTCTAAAAGCATGAGTTTGCAACTACTTTACTTTTGGAGAAAATTCAAAACATTCATTATTCAATAGAGCCCAATAGCAAAAATCAGGTTTTGAATGAAGAATCACATTTCTTGGTAGAATCATGCAGGATTGAAATTTTTGATGGTTTTTTACTCCTCTCAACAGCCCAAACAAGTTTCTAAAAGGATGAGTTTGCAACTACTTTACTTTTGGAGAAAATTCAAAACATTCATTATTCAATAGGGCCCAAAATATCAAAAACCAGCGGTTTGAATGAACACACATTTCTTGGTAGAATCATGCAGGACTGAAATTTTTGATGTTTTTCTACTTCTCTCATGAGCCCAAACAAGTCTCTAAAAGGATGAGTTTGCAACTACTTTACTTTTGGAGAAAATTCAAAACATTCATTATTCAATAGAGCCCAATAGCAAAAATCAGGTTTTGAATGACGAATCACATTTCTTGGTAGAATCATGCAGGATTGAAATTTTTGATGGTTTTTTACTCCTCTCAACAGCCCAAACAAGTTTCTAAAAGGATGATTTTGCAACTACTTTACTTTTGGAGAAAATTTAAAACATTCATTATTCAATAGGGCCCAAACTATCAAAAACTAGCGGTTTGAATGAACACACATTTCTTGGTAGAGTCGTGCAGGAGTGAAATTTTTGATGTTTTTCTACTCCTCTCATGAGCCCAAACAAGACTCTAAAAGGATGAGTTTGTAACTACTTTACTTTTGGAGAAAATTCAAAACATTCATTATTCAATAGAGCCGAATAGCAAAAATCAGGTTTTGAATGAAGAATCACATTTCTTGGTAGAATCATGCAGGATTGAAATTTTTGATGGTTTTTTACTCCTCTCAAAAGCCCAAACAAGTTTCTAAAAGGATGAGTTTGCAACTACTTTACTTTTGGAGAAAATTCAAAACATTCATTATTCAATAGGGCCCAAAATATCAAAAACCAGCGATTTGAATAAACACACATTTCTTGGTAGAATCGTGCAGGACTGAAATTTTTGATATTTTTCTACTCCTCTCATGAGCCCAAACAAGTCTCTACAAGGATGAGTTTTCAACTACTTTACTTTTGGAGAAAATTCAAAACATTCATTATTCAATAGAGCCCAATAGCAAAAATCAGGTTTTGAATGAAGAATCACATTTCTTGGTAGAATCATGCAGGATTGAAATTTTTGATGGTTTTTTACTCCTCTCAACAGCCCAAACAAGTTTCTAAAAGGATGAGTTTGCAACTACTTTACTTTTGGAGAAAATTCAAAACATTCATTATTCAATAGGGCCCAAACTATCAAAAACTAGCGGTTTGAATGAACACACATTTCTTGGTAGAGTCGTGCAGGACTGAAATTTTTGATGTTTTTCTACTCCTCTCATGAGCCCAAACAAGACTCTAAAAGGATGAGTTTGCAACTACTTTACTTTTGGAGAAAATTCAAAACATTCATTATTCAATAGAGCCCATTAGCAAAAACCAGCGTTTTGAATGAAGAATCACATTTCTTGGTAGAATCATGCAGGATTGAAATTTTTGATGGTTTTTTACTCCTCTCAACAGCCCAAACAATTTTCTAAAAGGATGAGTTTGCAACTACTTTACTTTTGGAGAAAATTCAAAACATTCATTATTCAATAGGGCCCAAAATATCAAAAACCAGCGGTTTGAATGAACACACATTTCTTGGTAGAATCGTGCAGGACTGAAATTTTTGATGTTTTTCTACTCCTCTCATGAGCCCAAACAAGTCTCTAAAAGGATGAGTTTGCAACTACTTTACTTTTGAAGAAAATTCAAAACATTCATTATTCAATAGAACCCAATAGCAAAAATTAGGTTTTGAATGAAGAATCACATTTCTTGGTAGAATCATATCATGCAGGATTGAAATTTTTGATGGTTTTTTACTCCTCTCAACAGCCCAAACAAGTTTCTAAAAGGATGAGTTTGCAACTACTTTACTTTTGGAGAAAATTCAAAACCTTCATTATTCAATAGGGCCCAAAATATCAAAAACCAGCGGTTTGAATGAACACACATTTCTTGGTAGAATCATGCAGGACTGAAATTTTTGATGTTTTTCTACTCCTCTCATGAGCCCAAACAAGTCTCTAAAAGGATGAGTTTGCAACTACTTTACTTTTGGAGAAAATTCAAAACATTCATTATTCAATAGAGCCCAATAGCAAAAACCAGCGTTTTGAATGAAGAATCACATTTCTTGGTAGAATCATGCAGGATTGAAATTTTTGATGGGTTTTTACTCCTCTCAACAGCCCAAACAAGTTTCTAAAAGGATGAGTTTGCAACTACTTTACTTTTGGAGAAAATTCAAAACATTCATTATTCAATAGGGCCCAAACTATCAAAAACCAGCGGTTTCAATGAACACACATTTCTTGGTAGAATCATGCAGGACTGAAATTTTTGATGTTTTTCTACTCCTCTCATGAGCCCAAACAAGTCTCTAAAAGCATGAGTTTGCAACTACTTTACTTTTGGAGAAAATTCAAAACATTCATTATTCAATAGAGCCCAATAGCAAAAATCAGGTTTTGAATGAAGAATCACATTTCTTGGTAGAATCATGCAGGATTGAAATTTTTGATGGATTTTTACTCCTCTCAACAGCCCAAACAAGTTTCTAAAAGGATGAGTTTGCAACTACTTTACTTTTGGAGAAAATTCAAAACATTCATTATTCAATAGGGCCCAAAATATCAAAAACCAGCGATTTGAATGAACACACATTTCTTGGTAGAATCGTGCAGGACTGAAATTTTTGATGTTTTTCTACTCCTCTCATGAGCCCAAACAAGTCTCTAAAAGGATGAGTTTGCAACTACTTTACTTTTGGAGAAAATTCAAAACATTCATTATTCAATAGAGCCCAATAGCAAAAACCAGCGTTTTGAATGAAGAATCACATTTCTTGGTAGAATCATGCAGGATTGAAATTTTTGATGGTTTTTTACTCCTCTCAACAGCCCAAACAAGTTTCTAAAAGGATGAGTTTGCAACTACTTTACTTTTGGAGAAAATTCAAAACATTCATTATTCAATAGGGCCCAAACTATCAAAAACCAGCGGTTTGAATGAACACACATTTCTTGGTAGAATCATGCAGGACTGAAATATTTGATGTTTTTCTACTCCTCTCATGAGCCCAAACAAGTCTCTAAAAGCATGAGTTTGCTTTTAGAGACTATACTTTTGGAGAAAATTCAAAACATTCATTATTCAATAGAGCCCAATAGCAAAAATCAGGTTTTGAATGAAGAATCACATTTCTTGGTAGAATCATGCAGGATTGAAATTTTTGATGGTTTTTTTAGTCCTCTCAACAGCCCAAACAAGTTTCTAAAAGGATGAGTTTGCAACTACTTTACTTTTGGAGAAATTTCAAAACATTCATTATTCAATAGGGCCCAAAATATCAAAAACCAGCGATTTGAATGAACACACATTTCTTGGTAGAATCGTGCAGGACTGAAATTTTTGATATTTTTCTACTCCTCTCATGAGCCCAAACAAGTCTCTAAAAGGATGAGTTTTCAACTACTTTACTTTTGGAGAAAATTCAAAACATTCATTATTCAATAGAGCCCAATAGCAAAAATCAGGTTTTGAATGAAGAATCACATTTCTTGGTAGAATCATGCAGGATTGAAATTTTTGATGGTTTTTTACTCCTCTCAACAGCCCAAACAAGTTTCTAAAAGGATGAGTTTGCAACTACTTTACTTTTGGAGAAAATTCATAACATTCATTATTCAATAGGGCCCAAACTATCAAAAACTAGCGGTTTGAATGAACACACATTTCTTGGTAGAATCGTGCAGGACTGAAATTTTTGATGTTTTTCTACTCCTCTCATGAGCCCAAACAAGACTCTAAAATGATGAGTTTGCAACTACTTTACTTTTGGAGAAAATTCAAAACATTCATTATTCAATAGAGCCGAATAGCAAAAATCAGGTTTTGAATGAAGAATCACATTTCTTGGTAGAATCATGCAGGATTGAAATTTTTGATGGTTTTTTACTCCTCTCAAAAGCCCAAACAAGTTTCTAAAAGGATGAGTTTGCAACTACTTTACTTTTGGAGAAAATTCAAAACATTCATTATTCAATAGGGCAAAACTATCAAAAACCAGCGGTTTGAATGAACACACACATTTCTTGGTAGAATCGTGCAGGACTGAAATTTTTGATGTTTTTCTACTCCTCTCATGAGCCCAAACAAGATTCTAAAAGGATGAGTTTGCAACTACTTTACTTTTGGAGAAAATTCAAAACATTCATTATTCAATAGAGCCCATTAGCAAAAACCAGCGTTTTGAAAGAAGAATCACATTTCTTGGTAGAATCATGCAGGATTGAAATTTTTGATGGTTTTTTACTCCTCTCAACAGCCCAAACAATTTTCTAAAAGGATGAGTTTGCAACTACTTTACTTTTGGAGAAAATTCAAAACATTCATTATTCAATAGGGCCCAAAATATCAAAAACCAGCGGTTTGAATGAACACACATTTCTTGGTAGAATCGTGCAGGACTGAAATTTTTGATGTTTTTCCACTCCTCTCATGAGCCCAAACAAGTCTCTAAAAGGATGAGTTTGCAACTACTTTACTTTTGTAGAAAATTCAAAACATTCATTATTCAATAGAACCCAATAGCAAAAATCAGGTTTTGAATGAAGAATCACATTTCTTGGTAGAATCATATCATGCAGGATTGAAATTTTTGATGGTTTTTTACTCCTCTCAACAGCCCAAACAAGTTTCTAAAAGGATGAGTTTGCAACTACTTTACTTTTGGAGAAAATTCAAAACATTCATTATTCAATAGGGCCCAAAATATCAAAAACCAGCGATTTGAATAAACACACATTTCTTGGTAGAATCGTGCAGGACTGAAATTTTTGATATTTTTCTACTCCTCTCATGAGCCCAAACAAGTCTCTACAAGGATGAGTTTTCAACTACTTTACTTTTGGAGAAAATTCAAAACATTCATTATTCAATAGAGCCCAATAGCAAAAATCAGGTTTTGAATGAATTATCACATTTCTTGGTAGAATCATGCAGGATTGAAATTTTTGATGGTTTTTTACTCCTCTCAACAGCCCAAACAAGTTTCTAAAAGGATGAGTTTGCAACTACTTTACTTTTGGAGAAAATTTAAAACATTCATTATTCAATAGGGCCCAAACTATCAAAAACTAGCGGTTTGAATGAACACACATTTCTTGGTAGAGTCGTGCAGGACTGAAATTTTTGATGTTTTTCTACTCCTCTCATGAGCCCAAACAAGACTCTAAAAGGATGAGTTTGCAACTACTTTACTTTTGGAGAAAATTCAAAACATTCATTATTCAATAGAGCCGAATAGCAAAAATCAGGTTTTGAATGAAGAATCACATTTCTTGGTAGAATCATGCAGGATTGAAATTTTTGATGGTTTTTTACTCCTCTCAAAAGCCCAAACAAGTTTCTAAAAGGATGAGTTTGCAACTACTTTATTTTTTGACGAAAATTCAAAACATTCATTATTCAATAGGGCCCAAAATATCAAAAACCAGCGATTTGAATAAACACACATTTCTTGGTAGAATCGTGCAGGACTGAAATTTTTGATATTTTTCTACTCCTCTCATGAGCCCAAACAAGTCTCTACAAGGATGAGTTTTCAACTACTTTACTTTTGGAGAAAATTCAAAACATTCATTATTCAATAGAGCCCAATAGCAAAAATCAGGTTTTGAATGAAGAATCACATTTCTTGGTAGAATCATGCAGGATTGAAATTTTTGATGGTTTTTTACTCCTCTCAACAGCCCAAACAAGTTTCTAAAAGGATGAGTTTGCAACTACTTTACTTTTGGAGAAAATTCAAAACATTCATTATTCAATAGGGCCCAAACTATCAAAAACTAGCGGTTTGAATGAACACACATTTCTTGGTAGAGTCGTGCAGGACTGAAATTTTTGATGTTTTTCTACTCCTCTCATGAGCCCAAACAAGACTCTAAAAGGATGAGTTTGCAACTACTTTACTTTTGGAGAAAATTCAAAACATTCATTATTCAATAGAGCCCATTAGCAAAAACCAGCGTTTTGAATGAAGAATCACATTTCTTGGTAGAATCATGCAGGATTGAAATTTTTGATGGTTTTTTACTCCTCTCAACAGCCCAAACAATTTTCTAAAAGGATGAGTTTGCAACTACTTTACTTTTGGAGAAAATTCAAAACATTCATTATTCAATAGGGCCCAAAATATCAAAAACCAGCGGTTTGAATGAACACACATTTCTTGGTAGAATCGTGCAGGACTGAAATTTTTGATGTTTTTCTACTCCTCTCATGAGCCCAAACAAGTCTCTAAAAGGATGAGTTTGCAACTACTTTACTTTTGGAGAAAATTCAAAACATTCATTATTCAATAGAACCCAATAGCAAAAATCAGGTTTTGAATGAAGAATCACATTTCTTGGTAGAATCATATCATGCAGGATTGAAATTTTTGATGGTTTTTTACTCCTCTCAACAGCCCAAACAAGTTTCTAAAAGGATGAGTTTGCAACTACTTTACTTTTGGAGAAAATTCAAAACCTTCATTATTCAATAGGGCCCAAAATATCAAAAACCAGCGGTTTGAATGAACACACATTTCTTGGTAGAATCATGCAGGACTGAAATTTTTGATGTTTTTCTACTCCTCTCATGAGCCCAAACAAGTCTCTAAAAGGATGAGTTTGCAACTACTTTACTTTTGGAGAAAATTCAAAACATTCATTATTCAATAGAGCCCAATAGCAAAAACCAGCGTTTTGAACGAAGAATCACATTTCTTGGTAGAATCATGCAGGATTGAAATTTTTGATGGGTTTTTACTCCTCTCAACAGCCCAAACAAGTTTCTAAAAGGATGAGTTTGCAACTACTTTACTTTTGGAGAAAATTCAAAACATTCATTATTCAATAGGGCCCAAACTATCAAAAACCAGCGGTTTCAATGAACACACATTTCTTGGTAGAATCATGCAGGACTGAAATTTTTGATGTTTTTCTACTCCTCTCATGAGCCCAAACAAGTCTCTAAAAGCATGAGTTTGCAACTACTTTACTTTTGGAGAAAATTCAAAACATTCATTATTCAATAGAGCCCAATAGCAAAAATCAGGTTTTGAATGAAGAATCACATTTCTTGGTAGGATCATGCAGGATTGAAATTTTTGATGGATTTTTACTCCTCTCAACAGCCCAAACAAGTTTCTAAAAGGATGAGTTTGCAACTACTTTACTTTTGGAGAAAATTCAAAACATTCATTATTCAATAGGGCCCAAAATATCAAAAACCAGCGATTTGAATGAACACACATTTCTTGGTAGAATCGTGCAGGACTGAAATTTTTGATGTTTTTCTACTCCTCTCATGAGCTCAAACAAGTCTCTAAAAGGATGAGTTTGCAACTACTTTACTTTTGGAGAAAATTCAAAACATTCATTATTCAATAGAGCCCAATAGCAAAAACCAGCGTTTTGAATGAAGAATCACATTTCTTGGTAGAATCATGCAGGATTGAAATTTTTGATGGTTTTTTACTCCTCTCAACAGCCCAAACAAGTTTCTAAAAGGATGAGTTTGCAACTACTTTACTTTTGGAGAAAATTCAAAACATTCATTATTCAATAGGGCCCAAACTATCAAAAACCAGCGGTTTGAATGAACACACATTTCTTGGTAGAATCATGCAGGACTGAAATATTTGATGTTTTTCTACTCCTCTCATGAGCCCAAACAAGTCTCTAAAAGCATGAGTTTGCTTTTAGAGACTTTACTTTTGGAGAAAATTCAAAACATTCATTATTCAATAGAGCCCAATAGCAAAAATCAGGTTTTGAATGAAGAATCACATTTCTTGGTAGAATCATGCAGGATTGAAATTTTTGATGGTTTTTTACTCCAATCAACAGCCCAAACAAGTTTCTAAAAGGATGAGTTTGCAACTACTTTACTTTTGGAGAAATTTCAAAACATTCATTATTCAATAGGGCCCAAAATATCAAAAACCAGCGATTTGAATGAACACACATTTCTTGGTAGAATCGTGCAGGACTGAAATTTTTGATATTTTTCTACTCCTCTCATGAGCCCAAACAAGTCTCTAAAAGGATGAGTTTTCAACTACTTTACTTTTGGAGAAAATTCAAAACATTCATTATTCAATAGAGCCCAATAGCAAAAATCAGGTTTTGAATGAAGAATCACATTTCTTGGTAGAATCATGCAGGATTGAAATTTTTGATGGTTTTTTACTCCTCTCAACAGCCCAAACAAGTTTCTAAAAGGATGAGTTTGCAACTACTTTACTTTTGGAGAAAATTCATAACATTCATTATTCAATAGGGCCCAAACTATCAAAAACCAGCGGTTTGAATGAACACACATTTCTTGGTAGAATCGTGCAGGACTGAAATTTTTGATGTTTTTCTACTCCTCTCATGAGCCCAAACAAGACTCTAAAATGATGAGTTTGCAGCTACTTTACTTTTGGAGAAAATTCAAAACATTCATTATTCAATAGAGCCGAATAGCAAAAATCAGGTTTTGAATGAAGAATCACATTTCTTGGTAGAATCATGCAGGATTGAAATTTTTGATGGTTTTTTACTCCTCTCAAAAGCCCAAACAAGTTTCTAAAAGGATGAGTTTGCAACTACTTTACTTTTGGAGAAAATTCAAAACATTCATTATTCAATAGGGCCCAAACTATCAAAAACCAGCGGTTTGAATGAACACACACATTTCTTGGTAGAATCGTGCAGGACTGAAATTTTTGATGTTTTTCTACTCCTCTCATGAGCCCAAACAAGATTCTAAAAGGATGAGTTTGCAACTACTTTACTTTTGGAGAAAATTCAAAACATTCATTATTCAATAGAGCCCATTAGCAAAAACCAGCGTTTTGAAAGAAGAATCACATTTCTTGGTAGAATCATGCAGGATTGAAATTTTTGATGGTTTTTTACTCCTCTCAACAGCCCAAACAATTTTCTAAAAGGATGAGTTTGCAACTACTTTACTTTTGGAGAAAATTCAAAACATTCATTATTCAATAGGGCCCAAAATATCAAAAACCAGCGGTTTGAATGAACACACATTTCTTGGTAGAATCGTGCAGGACTGAAATTTTTGATGTTTTTCCACTCCTCTCATGAGCCCAAACAAGTCTCTAAAAGGATGAGTTTGCAACTACTTTACTTTTGTAGAAAATTCAAAACATTCATTATTCAATAGAACCCAATAGCAAAAATCAGGTTTTGAATGAAGAATCACATTTCTTGGTAGAATCATATCATGCAGGATTGAAATTTTTGATGGTTTTTTACTCCTCTCAACAGCCCAAACAAGTTTCTAAAAGGATGAGTTTGCAACTACTTTACTTTTGGAGAAAATTCAAAACATTCATTATTCAATAGGGCCCAAAATATCAAAAACCGCGGTTTGAATGAACACACATTTCTTGGTAGAATCATGCAGGACTGAAATTTTTGATGTTTTTCTACTCCTCTCATGAGCCCAAACAAGTCTCTAAAAGGATGAGTTTGCAACTACTTTACTTTTGGAGAAAATTCAAAACATTAATTATTCAATAGAGCCCAATAGCAAAAACCAGCGTTTTGAATGAAGAATCACATTTCTTGGTAGAATCATGCAAGATTGAAATTTTTGATGGTTTTTTACTCCTCTCAACAGCCCAAACAAGTTTCTAAAAGGATGAGTTTGCAACTACTTTACTTTTGGAGAAAATTCAAAACATTCATTATTCAATAGGGCCCAAAATATCAAAAACCAGCGGTTTGAATGAACACACATTTCTTGGTAGAATCATGCAGGACTGAAATTTTTGATGTTTTTCTACTCCTCTCATGAGCCCAAACAAGTCTCTAAAAGCATGAGTTTGCAACTACTTTACTTTTGGAGAAAATTCAAAACATTCATTATTCAATAGAGCCCAATAGCAAAAATCAGGTTTTGAATGAAGAATCACATTTCTTGGTAGAATCATGCAGGATTGAAATTTTTGATGGATTTTTACTCCTCTCAACAGCCCAAACAAGTTTCTAAAAGGATGAGTTTGCAACTACTTTACTTTTGGAGAAAATTCAAAACATTCATTATTCAATAGGGCCCAAAATATCAAAAACCAGCGATTTGAATGAACACACATTTCTTGGTAGAATCGTGCAGGACTGAAATTTTTGATGTTTTTCTACTCCTCTCATGAGCCCAAACAAGTCTCTAAAAGGATGAGTTTGCAACTACTTTACTTTTGGAGAAAATTCAAAACATTCATTATTCAATAGAGCCCAATAGCAAAAACCAGCGTTTTGAATGAAGAATCACATTTCTTGGTAGAATCATGCAGGATTGAAATTTTTGATGGTTTTTTACTCCTCTCAACAGCCCAAACAAGTTTCTAAAAGGATGAGTTTGCAACTACTTTACTTTTGGAGAAAATTCAAAACATTCATTATTCAATAGGGCCCAAACTATCAAAAACCAGCGGTTTGAATGAACACACATTTCTTGGTAGAATCATGCAGGACTGAAATATTTGATGTTTTTCTACTCCTCTCATGAGCCCAAACAAGTCTCTAAAAGCATGAGTTTGCTTTTAGAGACTTTACTTTTGGAGAAAATTCATAACATTCATTATTCAATAGGGCCCAAACTATCAAAAACTAGCGGTTTGAATGAACACACATTTCTTGGTAGAATCGTGCAGGACTGAAATTTTTGATGTTTTTCTACTCCTCTCATGAGCCCAAACAAGACTCTAAAATGATGAGTTTGCAACTACTTTACTTTTGGAGAAAATTCAAAACATTCATTATTCAATAGAGCCGAATAGCAAAAATCAGGTTTTGAATGAAGAATCACATTTCTTGGTAGAATCATGCAGGATTGAAATTTTTGATGGTTTTTTACTCCTCTCAACAGCCCAAACAATTTTCTAAAAGGATGAGTTTGCAACTACTTTACTTTTGGAGAAAATTCAAAACATTCATTATTCAATAGGGCCCAAAATATCAAAAACCAGCGGTTTGAATGAACACACATTTCTTGGTAGAATCGTGCAGGACTGAAATTTTTGATGTTTTTCCACTCCTCTCATGAGCCCAAACAAGTCTCTAAAAGGATGTGTTTGCAACTACTTTACTTTTGTAGAAAATTCAAAACATTCATTATTCAATAGAACCCAATAGCAAAAATCAGGTTTTGAATGAAGAATCACATTTCTTGGTAGAATCATATCATGCAGGATTGAAATTTTTGATGGTTTTTTACTCCTCTCAACAGCCCAAACAAGTTTCTAAAAGGATGAGTTTGCAACTACTTTACTTTTGGAGAAAATTCAAAACATTCATTATTCAATAGGGCCCAAACTATCAAAAACCAGCGGTTTCAATGAACACACATTTCTTGGTAGAATCATGCAGGACTGAAATTTTTGATGTTTTTCTACTCCTCTCATGAGCCCAAACAAGTCTCTAAAAGCATGAGTTTGCAACTACTTTACTTTTGGAGAAAATTCAAAACATTCATTATTCAATAGAGCCCAATAGCAAAAATCAGGTTTTGAATGAAGAATCACATTTCTTGGTAGAATCATGCAGGATTGAAATTTTTGATGGTTTTTTACTCCTCTCAACAGCCCAAACAAGTTTCTAAAAGGATGAGTTTGCAACTACTTTACTTTTGGAGAAAATTCAAAACATTCATTATTCAATAGGGCCCAAACTATCAAAAACCAGCGGTTTGAGTGAACACACATTTCTTGGTAGAATCATGCAGGACTGAAATTTTTGATGTTTTTCTACTCCTCTCATGAGCCCAAACAAGTGTCTAAAAGCATGAGTTTGCAACTACTTTACTTTTGGAGAAAATTCAAAACATTCATTACTCAAAAGAGCCCAATAGCAAAAACCATCGTTTTGAATGAAAAATCACATTTCTTGGTAGAATCATGCAGGATTGAAATTTTTGATGGTTTTTTACTCCTCTCAACAGCCCAAACAAGTTTCTAAAAGGATGAGTTTGCAACTACTTTACTTTTGGAGAAAATTCAAAACATTCATTATTCAATAGGGCCCAAACTATCAAAAACCAGCGGTTTCAATGAACACACATTTCTTGGTAGAATCATGCAGGACTGAAATTTTTGATGTTTTTCTACTCCTCTCATGAGCCCAAACAAGTCTCTAAAAGCATGAGTTTGCAACTACTTTACTTTTGGAGAAAATTCAAAACATTCATTATTCAATAGAGCCCAATAGCAAAAATCAGGTTTTGAATGAAGAATCACATTTCTTGGTAAAATCATGCAGGATTGAAATTTTTGATGGTTTTTTACTCCTCTCAACAGCCCAAACAAGTTTCTAAAAGGATGAGTTTGCAACTACTTTACTTTTGGAGAAAATTCAAAACATTCATTATTCAATAGGGCCCAAACTATCAAAAACCAGCGGTTTCAATGAACACACATTTCTTGGTAGAATCATGCAGGACTGAAATTTTTGATGTTTTTCTACTCCTCTCATGAGCCCAAACAAGTCTCTAAAAGCATGAGTTTGCAACTACTTTACTTTTGGAGAAAATTCAAAACATTCATTATTCAATAGAGCCCAATAGCAAAAATCAGGTTTTGAATGAAGAATCACATTTCTTGGTAGAATCATGCAGGATTGAAATTTTTGATGGTTTTTTACTCCTCTCAACAGCCCAAACAAGTTTCTAAAAGGATGAGTTTGCAACTACTTTACTTTTGGAGAAAATTCAAAACATTCATTATTCAATAGAGCCCAATAGCAAAAATCAGGTTTTGAATGAAGAATCACATTTCCTGGTAGAATCATGCAGGATTGAAATTTTTGATGGTTTTTTACTCCTCTCAACAGCCCAAACAAGTTTCTAAAAGGATGAGTTTGCAACTACTTTACTTTTGGAGAAAATTCAAAACATTCATTATTCAATAGGGCCCAAACTATCAAAAACCAGCGGTTTCAATGAACACACATTTCTTGGTAGAATAATGCAGGACCGAAATTTTTGATGTTTTTCTACTCCTCTCATGAGCCCAAACAAGTCTCTAAAAGCATGAGTTTGCAACTACTTTACTTTTGGAGAAAATTCAAAACATTCATTATTCAATAGAGCCCAATAGCAAAAATCAGGTTTTGAATGAAGAATCACATTTCTTGGTAAAATCATGCAGGATTGAAATTTTTGATGGTTTTTTACTCCTCTCAACAGCCCAAACAAGTTTCTAAAAGGATGAGTTTGCAACTACTTTACTTTTGGAGAAAATTCAAAACATTCATTATTCAATAGGGCCCAAACTATCAAAAACCAGCGGTTTCAATGAACACACATTTCTTGGTAGAATCATGCAGGACTGAAATTTTTGATGTTTTTCTACTCCTCTCATGAGCCCAAACAAGTCTCTAAAAGCATGAGTTTGCAAATACTTTACTTTTGGAGAAAATTCAAAACATTCATTATTCAATAGAGCCCAATAGCAAAAATCAGGTTTTGAATGAAGAATCACATTTCTTGGTAGAATCATGCAGGATTGAAATTTCTGATGGTTTTTTACTCCTCTCAACAGCCCAAACAAGTTTCTAAAAGGATGAGTTAGCAACTACTTTACTTTTGGAGAAAATTCAAAACATTCACTATTCAATAGGGCCCAAAATATCAAAAACCAGCGGTTTGAATGAACACACATTTCTTGGTAGAATCGTGCAGGACTGAAATTTTTGATGTTTTTCTACTCCTCTCATGAGCCCAAACAATTCTCTAAAAGGATGAGTTTGCAACTACTTTACTTTTGGAGAAAATTCAAAACATTCATTATTCAATAGAGCCCAATAGCAAAAACCAGCGTTTTGAATGAAGAAACACATTTCTTGGTAGAATCATGCAGGATTGAAATTTTTGATGGTTTTTTACTCCTCTCAACAGCCCAAACAAGTTTCTAAAAGAATGAGTTTGCAACTACTTTACTTTTGGAGAAAATTCAAAACATTCATTATTCAATAGGGCCCAAACTATCAAAAACCAGCGGTTTGAGTGAACACACATTTCTTGGTAGAATCATGCAGGACTGAAATTTTTGATGTTTTTCTACTCCTCTCATGAGCCCAAGCAAGTGTCTAAAAGCATGAGTTTGCAACTACTTTACTTTTGGAGAAAATTCAAAACATTCATTACTCAAAAGAGCCCAATAGCAAAAACCAGCGTTTTGAATGAAGAATCACATTTCTTGGTAGAATCATGCAGGATTGAAATTTTTGATGGTTTTTTACTCCTCTCAACAGCCCAAACAAGTTTCTAAAAGGATGAGTTTGCAACTACTTTACTTTTGGAGAAAATTCAAAACATTCATTATTCAATAGGGCCCAAACTATCAAAAACCAGCGGTTTGAATGAACACACATTTCTTGGTAGAATCATGCACGACTGAAATTTTTGATGTTTTTCTACTCCTCTCATGAGCCCAAACAAGTCTCTAAAAGCATGAGTTTGCAACTACTTTACTTTTGGAGAAAATTCAAAACATTCATTACTCAAAAGAGCCCAATCACAAAAACCAGGGTTTTGAATGAAGAATCACATTTCTTGGTAGAATCATGCAGGATTGAAATTTTTGATGGTTTTTTACTCCTCTCAACAGCCCAAACAAGTTTCTAAAAGGATGAGTTTGCAACTACTTTACTTTTGGAGAAAATTCAAAACATTCATTATTCAATAGGGCCCAAACTATCAAAAACCAGCGGTTTCAATGAGCACACATTTCTTGGTAGAATCATGCAGGACTGAAATTTTTGATGTTTTTCTACTCCTCTCATGAGCCCAAACAAGTCTCTAAAAGCATGAGTTTGCAACTACTTTACTTTTGGAGAAAATTCAAAACATTCATTATTCAATAGATCCCAATAGCAAAAATCAGGTTTTGAATGAAGAATCACATTTCTTGGTAGAATCATGCAGGATTGAAATTTTTGATGGTTTTTTACTCCTCTCAACAGCCCAAACAAGTTTCTAAAAGGATGAGTTTGCAACTACTTTACTTTTGGAGAAAATTCAAAACATTCATTATTCAATAGGGCCCAAACTATCAAAAACCAGCGGTTTCAATGAACACACATTTCTTGGTAGAATCATGCAGGACCGAAATTTTTGATGTTTTTCTACTCCTCTCATGAGCCCAAACAAGTCTCTAAAAGCATGAGTTTGCAACTACTTTACTTTTGGAGAAAATTCAAAACATTCATTATTCAATAGAGCCCAATAGCAAAAATCAGGTTTTGAATGAAGAATCACATTTCTTGGTAAAATCATGCAGGATTGAAATTTTTGATGGTTTTTTACTCCTCTCAACAGCCCAAACAAGTTTCTAAAAGGATGAGTTTGCAACTACTTTACTTTTGGAGAAAATTCAAAACATTCATTATTCAATAGGGCCCAAACTATCAAAAACCTGTTTCAATGAACACACATTTCTTGGTAGAATCATGCAGGATTGAAATTTTTGATGTTTTTCTACTCCTCTCATGAGCCCAAACAAGTCTCTAAAAGCATGAGTTTGCAACTACTTTACTTTTGGAGAAAATTCAAAACATTCACTATTCAATAGAGCCCAATAGCAAAAATCAGGTTTTGAATGAAGAATCACATTTCTTGGTAAAATCATGCAGGATTGAAATTTTTGATGGTTTTTTACTCCTCTCAACAGCCCAAACAAGTTTCTAAAAGGATGAGTTTGCAACTACTTTACTTTTGGAGAAAATTCAAAACATTCATTATTCAATAGTGCCCAAACTACCAAAAACCAGCGGTTTCAATGAACACACATTTCTTGGTAGAATCATGCAGGACTGAAATTTTTGATGTTTTTCTACTCCTCTCATGAGCCCAAACAAGTCTCTAAAAGCATGAGTTTGCAACTACTTTACTTTTGGAGAAAATTCAAAACATTCATTATTCAATAGAGCCCAATAGCAAAAATCAGGTTTTGAATGAAGAATCACATTTCTTGGTAGAATCATGCAGGATTGAAATTTTTGATGGTTTTTTACTCCTCTCAACAGCCCAAACAAGTTTCTAAAAGGATGAGTTTGCAACTACTTTACTTTTGGAGAAAATTCAAAACATTCATTATTCAATAGGGCCCAAACTATCAAAAACCAGCGGTTTCAATGAACACACATTTCTTGGTAGAATAAAGCAGGACCGAAATTTTTGATGTTTTTCTACTCCTCTCATGAGCCCAAACAAGTCTCTAAAAGCATGAGTTTGCAACTACTTTACTTTTGGAGAAAATTCAAAACATTCATTATTCAATAGAGCCCAATAGCAAAAATCAGGTTTTGAATGAAGAATCACATTTCTTGGTAAAATCATGCAGGATTGAAATTTTTGATGGTTTTTTACCAACAGCCCAAACAAGTTTCTAAAAGGATTAGTTTGCAACTACTTTACTTTTGGAGAAAATTCAAAACATTCATTATTCAATAGGGCCCAAACTATCAAAAACCAGCGGTTTCAATGAACACACATTTCTTGGTAGAATCATGCAGGACTGAAATTTTTGATGTTTTTCTACTCCTCTCATGAGCCCAAACAAGTCTCTAAAACCATGAGTTTGCAACTACTTTACTTTTGGAGAAAATTCAAAACATTCACTATTCAATAGAGCCCAATAGCAAAAATCAGGTTTTGAATGAAGAATCACATTTCTTGGTAGAATCATGCAGGATTGAAATTTTTGATGGTTTTTTACTCCTCTCAACAGCCCAAACAAGTTTCTAAAAGGATGAGTTAGCAACTACTTTACTTTTGGAGAAAATTCAAAACATTCACTATTCAATAGGGCCCAAAATATCAAAAACCAGCGGTTTGAATGAACACACATTTCTTGGTAGAATCGTGCAGGACTGAAATTTTTGATGTTTTTCTACTCCTCTCATGAGACCAAACAATTCTCTAAAAGGATGAGTTTGCAACTACTTTACTTTTGGAGAAAATTCAAAACATTCATTATTCAATAGAGCCCAATAGCAAAAACCAGCGTTTTGAATGAAGAAACACATTTCTTGGTAGAATCATGCAGGATTGAAATTTTTGATGGTTTTTTACTCCTCTCAACAGCCCAAACAAGTTTCTAAAAGGATGAGTTTGCAACTACTTTACTTTTGGAGAAAATTCAAAACATTCATTATTCAATAGGGCCCAAACTATCAAAAACCAGCGGTTTGAGTGAACACACATTTCTTGGTAGAATCATGCAGGACTGAAATTTTTGATGTTTTTCTACTCCTCTCATGAGCCCAAACAAGTGTCTAAAAGTATGAGTTTGCAACTACTTTACTTTTGGAGAAAATTCAAAACATTCATTACTCAAAAGAGCCCAATAGCAAAAACCAGCGTTTTGAATGAAGAATCACATTTCTTGGTAGAATCATGCAGGATTGAAATTTTTGATGGTTTTTTACTCCTCTCAACAGCCCAAACAAGTTTCTAAAAGGATGAGTTTGCAACTACTTTACTTTTGGAGAAAATTCAAAACATTCATTATTCAATAGGGCCCAAACTATCAAAAACCAGCGGTTTCAATGAACACACATTTCTTGGTAGAATCATGCAGGACTGAAATTTTTGATGTTTTTCTACTCCTCTCATGAGCCCAAACAAGTCTCTAAAACCATGAGTTTGCAACTACTTTACTTTTGGAGAAAATTCAAAACATTCATTATTCAATAGAGCCCAATAGCAAAAATCAGGTTTTGAATGAAGAATCACATTTCTTGGTAGAATCATGCAGGATTGAAATTTTTGATGGTTTTTTACTCCTCTCAACAGCCCAAACAAGTTTCTAAAAGGATGAGTTTGTAACTACTTTACTTTTGGAGAAAATTCAAAACATTCATTATTCAATAGGGCCCAAACTATCAAAAACCAGCGGTTTCAATGAACACACATTTCTTGGTAGAATCATGCAGGACTGAAATTTTTGATGTTTTTCTACTCCTCTCATGAGCCCAAACAAGTCTCTAAAAGCATGAGTTTGCAACTACTTTACTTTTGGAGAAAATTCAAAACATTCATTATTCAATAGAGCCCAATAGCAAAAATCAGGTTTTGAATGAAGAATCACATTTCTTGGTAAAATCATGCAGGATTGAAATTTTTGATGGTTTTTTACTCCTCTCAACAGCCCAAACAAGTTTCTAAAAGGATGAGTTTGCAACTACTTTACTTTTGGAGAAAATTCAAAACATTCATTATTCAATAGGGCCCAAACTATCAAAAACCAGCGGTTTGAATGAACACACATTTCTTGGTAGAATCATGCAGGACTGAAATTTTTGATGTTTTTCTACTCCTCTCATGAGCCCAAACAAGTCTCTAAAAGCATGAGTTTGCAAATACTTTACTTTTGGAGAAAATTCAAAACATTCATTATTCAATAGAGCCCAATAGCAAAAATCAGGTTTTGAATGAAGAATCACATTTCTTGGTAGAATCATGCAGGATTGAAATTTCTGATGGTTTTTTACTCCTCTCAACAGCCCAAACAAGTTTCTAAAAGGATGAGTTAGCAACTACTTTACTTTTGGAGAAAATTCAAAACATTCACTATTCAATAGGGCCCAAAATATCAAAAACCAGCGGTTTGAATGAACACACATTTCTTGGTAGAATCGTGCAGGACTGAAATTTTTGATGTTTTTCTACTCCTCTCATGAGCCCAAACAATTCTCTAAAAGGATGAGTTTGCAACTACTTTACTTTTGGAGAAAATTCAAAACATTCATTATTCAATAGAGCCCAATAGCAAAAACCAGCGTTTTGAATGAAGAAACACATTTCTTGGTAGAATCATGCAGGATTGAAATTTTTGATGGTTTTTTACTCCTCTCAACAGCCCAAACAAGTTTCTAAAAGGATGAGTTTGCAACTACTTTACTTTTGGAGAAAATTCAAAACATTCATTATTCAATAGGGCCCAAACTATCAAAAACCAGCGGTTTGAGTGAACACACATTTCTTGGTAGAATCATGCAGGACTGAAATTTTTGATGTTTTTCTACTCCTCTCATGAGCCCAAGCAAGTGTCTAAAAGCATGAGTTTGCAACTACTTTACTTTTGGAGAAAATTCAAAACATTCATTACTCAAAAGAGCCCAATAGCAAAAACCAGCGTTTTGAATGAAGAATCACATTTCTTGGTAGAATCATGCAGGATTGAAATTTTTGATGTTTTTTTACTCCTCTCAACAGTCCAAACAAGTTTCTAAAAGGATGAGTTTGCAACTACTTTACTTTTGGAGAAAATTCAAAACATTCATTATTCAATAGGGCCCAAACTATCAAAAACCAGCGGTTTGAATGAACACACATTTCTTGGTAGAATCATGCGCGACTGAAATTTTTGATGTTTTTCTACTCCTCTCATGAGCCCAAACAAGTCTCTAAAAGCATGAGTTTGCAACTACTTTACTTTTGGAGAAAATTCAAAACATTCATTATTCAATAGAGCCCAATAGCAAAAATCAGGTTTTGAATGAAGAATCACATTTCTTGGTAGAATCATGCAGGATTGAAATTTTTGATGGTTTTTTACTCCTCTCAACAGCCCAAACAAGTTTCTAAAAGGATGAGTTTGCAACTACTTTACTTTTGGAGAAAATTCAAAACATTCATTATTCAATAGGGCCCAAACTATCAAAAACCAGCGGTTTGAATGAACACACATTTCTTGGTAGAATCATGCACGACTGAAATTTTTGATGTTTTTCTACTCCTCTCATGAGCCCAAACAAGTCTCTAAAAGCATGAGTTTGCAACTACTTTACTTTTGGAGAAAATTCAAAACATTCATTACTCAAAAGAGCCCAATCACAAAAACCAGGGTTTTGAATGAAGAATCACATTTCTTGGTAGAATCATGCAGGATTGAAATTTTTGATGGTTTTTTACTCCTCTCAACAGCCCAAACAAGTTTCTAAAAGGATGAGTTTGCAACTACTTTACTTTTGGAGAAAATTCAAAACATTCATTATTCAATAGGGCCCAAACTATCAAAAACCAGCGGTTTCAATGAGCACACATTTCTCGGTAGAATCATGCAGGACTGAAATTTTTGATGTTTTTCTACTCCTCTCATGAGCCCAAACAAGTCTCTAAAAGCATGAGTTTGCAACTACTTTACTTTTGGAGAAAATTCAAAACATTCATTATTCAATAGAGCCCAATAGCAAAAATCAGGTTTTGAATGAAGAATCACATTTCTTGGTAGAATCATGCAGGATTGAAATTTTTGATGGTTTTTTACTCCTCTCAACAGCCCAAACAAGTTTCTAAAAGGATGAGTTTGCAACTACTTTACTTTTGGAGAAAATTCAAAACATTCATTATTCAATAGTGCCCAAACTATCAAAAACCAGCGGTTTCAATGAACACACATTTCTTGGTAGAATCATGCAGGCCCGAAATTTTTGATGTTTTTCTACTCCTCTCATGAGCCCAAACAAGTCTCTAAAAGCATGAGTTTGCAACTACTTTACTTTTGGAGAAAATTCAAAACATTCATTATTCAATAGAGCCCAATAGCAAAAATCAGGTTTTGAATGAAGAATCACATTTCTTGGTAAAATCATGCAGGATTGAAATTTTTGATGGTTTTTTACCAACAGCCCAAACAAGTTTCTAAAAGGATTAGTTTGCAACTACTTTACTTTTGGAGAAAATTCAAAACATTCATTATTCAATAGGGCCCAAACTATCAAAAACCAGCGGTTTCAATGAACACACATTTCTTGGTAGAATCATGCAGGACTGAAATTTTTGATGTTTTTCTACTCCTCTCATGAGCCCAAACAAGTCTCTAAAACCATGAGTTTGCAACTACTTTACTTTTGGAGAAAATTCAAAACATTCACTATTCAATAGAGCCCAATAGCAAAAATCAGGTTTTGAATGAAGAATCACATTTCTTGGTAGAATCATGCAGGATTGAAATTTTTGATGGTTTTTTACTCCTCTCAACAGCCCAAACAAGTTTCTAAAAGGATGAGTTAGCAACTACTTTACTTTTGGAGAAAATTCAAAACATTCACTATTCAATAGGGCCCAAAATATCAAAAACCAGCGGTTTGAATGAACACACATTTCTTGGTAGAATCGTGCAGGACTGAAATTTTTGATGTTTTTCTACTCCTCTCATGAGCCCAAACAATTCTCTAAAAGGATGAGTTTGCAACTACTTTACTTTTGGAGAAAATTCAAAACATTCATTATTCAATAGAGCCCAATAGCAAAAATCAGGTTTTGAATGAAGAATCACATTTCTTGGTAAAATCATGCAGGATTGAAATTTTTGATGGTTTTTTACTCCTCTCAACAGCCCAAACAAGTTTCTAAAAGGATGAGTTTGCAACTACTTTACTTTTGGAGAAAATTCAAAACATTCATTATTCAATAGGGCCCAAACTATCAAAAACCAGCGGTTTCAATGAACACACATTTCTTGGTAGAATCATGCAGGACTGAAATTTTTGATGTTTTTCTACTCCACTCATGAACCCAAACAAGTCTCTAAAAGCATGAGTTTGCAAATACTTTACTTTTGGAGAAAATTCAAAACATTCATTATTCAATAGAGCCCAATAGCAAAAACCAGCGTTTTGAATGAAGAAACACATTTCTTGGTAGAATCATGCAGGATTGAAATTTTTGATGGTTTTTTACTCCTCTCAACAGCCCAAACAAGTTTCTAAAAGGATGAGTTTGCAACTACTTTACTTTTGGAGAAAATTCAAAACATTCATTATTCAATAGGGCCCAAACTATCAAAAACCAGCGGTTTGAGTGAACACACATTTCTTGGTAGAATCATGCAGGACTGAAATTTTTGATGTTTTTCTACTCCTCTCATGAGCCCAAGCAAGTGTCTAAAAGCATGAGTTTGCAACTACTTTACTTTTGGAGAAAATTCAAAACATTCATTACTCAAAAGAGCCCAATAGCAAAAACCAGCGTTTTGAATGAAGAATCACATTTCTTGGTAGAATCATGCAGGATTGATATTTTTGATGGTTTTTTACTCCTCTCAACAGCCCAAACAAGTTTCTAAAAGGATGAGTTTGCAACTACTTTACTTTTGGAGAAAATTCAAAACATTCATTATTCAATAGGGCCCAAACTATCAAAAACCAGCGGTTTCAATGAACACACATTTCTTGGTAGAATCATGCAGGACTGAAATTTTTGATGTTTTTCTACTCCTCTCATGAGCCCAAACAAGTCTCTAAAAGCATGAGTTTGCAACTACTTTACTTTTGGAGAAAATTCAAAACATTCATTATTCAATAGAGCCCAATAGCAAAAATCAGGTTTTGAATGAAGAATCACATTTCTTGGTAGAATCATGCAGGATTGAAATTTTTGATGGTTTTTTACTCCTCTCAACAGCCCAAACAAGTTTCTAAAAGGATGAGTTTGCAACTACTTTACTTTTGGAGAAAATTCAAAACATTCATTATTCAATAGGGCCCAAACTATCAAAAACCAGCGGTTTGAGTGAACACACATTTCTTGGTAGAATCATGCAGGACTGAAATTTTTGATGTTTTTCTACTCCTCTCATGAGCCCAAACAAGTGTCTAAAAGCATGAGTTTGCAACTACTTTACTTTTGGAGAAAATTCAAAACATTCATTACTCAAAAGAGCCCAATAGCAAAAACCATCGTTTTGAATGAAAAATCACATTTCTTGGTAGAATCATGCAGGATTGAAATTTTTGATGGTTTTTTACTCCTCTCAACAGCCCAAACAAGTTTCTAAAAGGATGAGTTTGCAACTACTTTACTTTTGGAGAAAATTCAAAACATTCATTATTCAATAGGGCCCAAACTATCAAAAACCAGCGGTTTCAATGAACACACATTTCTTGGTAGAATCATGCAGGACTGAAATTTTTGATGTTTTTCTACTCCTCTCATGAGCCCAAACAAGTCTCTAAAAGCATGAGTTTGCAACTACTTTACTTTTGGAGAAAATTCAAAACATTCACTATTCAATAGAGCCCAATAGCAAAAATCAGGTTTTGAATGAAGAATCACATTTCTTGGTAAAATCATGCAGGATTGAAATTTTTGATGGTTTTTTACTCCTCTCAACAGCCCAAACAAGTTTCTAAAAGGATGAGTTTGCAACTACTTTACTTTTGGAGAAAATTCAAAACATTCATTATTCAATAGAGCCCAATAGCAAAAATCAGGTTTTGAATGAAGAATCACATTTCTTGGTAGAATCATGCAGGATTGAAATTTTTGATGGTTTTTTACTCCTCTCAACAGCCCAAACAAGTTTCTAAAAGGATGAGTTTGCAACTACTTTACTTTTGGAGAAAATTCAAAACATTCATTATTCAATAGAGCCCAATAGCAAAAATCAGGTTTTGAATGAAGAATCACATTTCCTGGTAGAATCATGCAGGATTGAAATTTTTGATGGTTTTTTACTCCTCTCAACAGCCCAAACAAGTTTCTAAAAGGATGAGTTTGCAACTACTTTACTTTTGGAGAAAATTCAAAACATTCATTATTCAATAGGGCCCAAACTATCAAAAACCAGCGGTTTCAATGAACACACATTTCTTGGTAGAATAATGCAGGACCGAAATTTTTGATGTTTTTCTACTCCTCTCATGAGCCCAAACAAGTCTCTAAAAGCATGAGTTTGCAACTACTTTACTTTTGGAGAAAATTCAAAACATTCATTATTCAATAGAGCCCAATAGCAAAAATCAGGTTTTGAATGAAGAATCACATTTCTTGGTAAAATCATGCAGGATTGAAATTTTTGATGGTTTTTTACTCCTCTCAACAGCCCAAACAAGTTTCTAAAAGGATGAGTTTGCAACTACTTTACTTTTGGAGAAAATTCAAAACATTCATTATTCAATAGGGCCCAAACTATCAAAAACCAGCGGTTTCAATGAACACACATTTCTTGGTAGAATCATGCAGGACTGAAATTTTTGATGTTTTTCTACTCCTCTCATGAGCCCAAACAAGTCTCTAAAAGCATGAGTTTGCAAATACTTTACTTTTGGAGAAAATTCAAAACATTCATTATTCAATAGAGCCCAATAGCAAAAATCAGGTTTTGAATGAAGAATCACATTTCTTGGTAGAATCATGCAGGATTGAAATTTCTGATGGTTTTTTACTCCTCTCAACAGCCCAAACAAGTTTCTAAAAGGATGAGTTAGCAACTACTTTACTTTTGGAGAAAATTCAAAACATTCACTATTCAATAGGGCCCAAAATATCAAAAACCAGCGGTTTGAATGAACACACATTTCTTGGTAGAATCGTGCAGGACTGAAATTTTTGATGTTTTTCTACTCCTCTCATGAGCCCAAACAATTCTCTAAAAGGATGAGTTTGCAACTACTTTACTTTTGGAGAAAATTCAAAACATTCATTATTCAATAGAGCCCAATAGCAAAAACCAGCGTTTTGAATGAAGAAACACATTTCTTGGTAGAATCATGCAGGATTGAAATTTTTGATGGTTTTTTACTCCTCTCAACAGCCCAAACAAGTTTCTAAAAGGATGAGTTTGCAACTACTTTACTTTTGGAGAAAATTCAAAACATTCATTATTCAATAGGGCCCAAACTATCAAAAACCAGCGGTTTGAGTGAACACACATTTCTTGGTAGAATCATGCAGGACTGAAATTTTTGATGTTTTTCTACTCCTCTCATGAGCCCAAGCAAGTGTCTAAAAGCATGAGTTTGCAACTACTTTACTTTTGGAGAAAATTCAAAACATTCATTACTCAAAAGAGCCCAATAGCAAAAACCAGCGTTTTGAATGAAGAATCACATTTCTTGGTAGAATCATGCAGGATTGAAATTTTTGATGTTTTTTTACTCCTCTCAACAGTCCAAACAAGTTTCTAAAAGGATGAGTTTGCAACTACTTTACTTTTGGAGAAAATTCAAAACATTCATTATTCAATAGGGCCCAAACTATCAAAAACCAGCGGTTTGAATGAACACACATTTCTTGGTAGAATCATGCGCGACTGAAATTTTTGATGTTTTTCTACTCCTCTCATGAGCCCAAACAAGTCTCTAAAAGCATGAGTTTGCAACTACTTTACTTTTGGAGAAAATTCAAAACATTCATTACTCAAAAGAGCCCAATCACAAAAACCAGGGTTTTGAATGAAGAATCACATTTCTTGGTAGAATCATGCAGGATTGAAGTTTTTGATGGTTTTTTACTCCTCTCAACAGCCCAAACAAGTTTCTAAAAGGATGAGTTTGCAACTACTTTACTTTTGGAGAAAATTCAAAACATTCATTATTCAATAGGGCCCAAACTATCAAAAACCAGCGGTTTCAATGAGCACACATTTCTTGGTAGAATCATGCAGGACTGAAATTTTTGATGTTTTTCTACTCCTCTCATGAGCCCAAACAAGTCTCTAAAAGCATGAGTTTGCAACTACTTTACTTTTGGAGAAAATTCAAAACATTCATTATTCAATAGAGCCCAATAGCAAAAATCAGGTTTTGAATGAAGAATCACATTTCTTGGTAGAATCATGCAGGATTGAAATTTTTGATGGTTTTTTACTCCTCTCAACAGCCCAAACAAGTTTCTAAAAGGATGAGTTTGCAACTACTTTACTTTTGGAGAAAATTCAAAACATTCATTATTCAATAGTGCCCAAACTATCAAAAACCAGCGGTTTCAATGAACACACATTTCTTGGTAGAATCATGCAGGCCCGAAATTTTTGATGTTTTTCTACTCCTCTCATGAGCCCAAACAAGTCTCTAAAAGCATGAGTTTGCAACTACTTTACTTTTGGAGAAAATTCAAAACATTCATTATTCAATAGAGCCCAATAGCAAAAATCAGGTTTTGAATGAAGAATCACATTTCTTGGTAAAATCATGCAGGATTGAAATTTTTGATGGTTTTTTACCAACAGCCCAAACAAGTTTCTAAAAGGATTAGTTTGCAACTACTTTACTTTTGGAGAAAATTCAAAACATTCATTATTCAATAGGGCCCAAACTATCAAAAACCAGCGGTTTCAATGAACACACATTTCTTGGTAGAATCATGCAGGACTGAAATTTTTGATGTTTTTCTACTCCTCTCATGAGCCCAAACAAGTCTCTAAAACCATGAGTTTGCAACTACTTTACTTTTGGAGAAAATTCAAAACATTCACTATTCAATAGAGCCCAATAGCAAAAATCAGGTTTTGAATGAAGAATCACATTTCTTGGTAGAATCATGCAGGATTGAAATTTTTGATGGTTTTTTACTCCTCTCAACAGCCCAAACAAGTTTCTAAAAGGATGAGTTAGCAACTACTTTACTTTTGGAGAAAATTCAAAACATTCACTATTCAATAGGGCCCAAAATATCAAAAACCAGCGGTTTGAATGAACACACATTTCTTGGTAGAATCGTGCAGGACTGAAATTTTTGATGTTTTTCTACTCCTCTCATGAGCCCAAACAATTCTCTAAAAGGATGAGTTTGCAACTACTTTACTTTTGGAGAAAATTCAAAACATTCATTATTCAATAGAGCCCAATAGCAAAAATCAGGTTTTGAATGAAGAATCACATTTCTTGGTAGAATCATGCAGGATTGAAATTTTTGATGGTTTTTTACTCCTCTCAACAGCCCAAACAAGTTTCTAAAAGGATGAGTTTGTAACTACTTTACTTTTGGAGAAAATTCAAAACATTCATTATTCAATAGGGCCCAAACTATCAAAAACCAGCGGTTTCAATGAACACACATTTCTTGGTAGAATCATGCAGGACTGAAATTTTTGATGTTTTTCTACTCCTCTCATGAGCCCAAACAAGTCTCTAAAAGCATGAGTTTGCAACTACTTTACTTTTGGAGAAAATTCAAAACATTCATTATTCAATAGAGCCCAATAGCAAAAATCAGGTTTTGAATGAAGAATCACATTTCTTGGTAAAATCATGCAGGATTGAAATTTTTGATGGTTTTTTACTCCTCTCAACAGCCCAAACAAGTTTCTAAAAGGATGAGTTTGCAACTACTTTACTTTTGGAGAAAATTCAAAACATTCATTATTCAATAGGGCCCAAACTATCAAAAACCAGCGGTTTGAATGAACACACATTTCTTGGTAGAATCATGCACGACTGAAATTTTTGATGTTTTTCTACTCCTCTCATGAGCCCAAACAAGTCTCTAAAAGCATGAGTTTGCAACTACTTTACTTTTGGAGAAAATTCAAAACATTCATTACTCAAAAGAGCCCAATCACAAAAACCAGGGTTTTGAATGAAGAATCACATTTCTTGGTAGAATCATGCAGGATTGAAATTTTTGATGGTTTTTTACTCCTCTCAACAGCCCAAACAAGTTTCTAAAAGGATGAGTTTGCAACTACTTTACTTTTGGAGAAAATTCAAAACATTCATTATTCAATAGGGCCCAAACTATCAAAAACCAGCGGTTTCAATGAGCACACATTTCTTGGTAGAATCATGCAGGACTGAAATTTTTGATGTTTTTCTACTCCTCTCATGAGCCCAAACAAGTCTCTAAAAGCATGAGTTTGCAACTACTTTACTTTTGGAGAAAATTCAAAACATTCATTATTCAATAGAGCCCAATAGCAAAAATCAGGTTTTGAATGAAGAATCACATTTCTTGGTAGAATCATGCAGGATTGAAATTTTTGATGGTTTTTTACTCCTCTCAACAGCCCAAACAAGTTTCTAAAAGGATGAGTTTGCAACTACTTTACTTTTGGAGAAAATTCAAAACATTCATTATTCAATAGGGCCCAAACTATCAAAAACCAGCGGTTTCAATGAACACACATTTCTTGGTAGAATCATGCAGGCCCGAAATTTTTGATGTTTTTCTACTCCTCTCATGAGCCCAAACAAGTCTCTAAAAGCATGAGTTTGCAACTACTTTACTTTTGGAGAAAATTCAAAACATTCATTATTCAATAGAGCCCAATAGCAAAAATCAGGTTTTGAATGAAGAATCACATTTCTTGGTAAAATCATGCAGGATTGAAATTTTTGATGGTTTTTTACTCCTCTCAACAGCCCAAACAAGTTTCTAAAAGGATGAGTTTGCAACTACTTTACTTTTGGAGAAAATTCAAAACATTCATTATTCAATAGGGCCCAAACTATCAAAAACCAGCGGTTTCAATGAACACACATTTCTTGGTAGAATCATGCAGGACTGAAATTTTTGATGTTTTTCTACTCCTCTCATGAGCCCAAACAAGTCTCTAAAAGCATGAGTTTGCAACTACTTTACTTTTGGAGAAAATTCAAAACATTCACTATTCAATAGAGCCCAATAGCAAAAATCAGGTTTTGAATGAAGAATCACATTTCTTGGTAAAATCATGCAGGATTGAAATTTTTGATGGTTTTTTACTCCTCTCAACAGCCCAAACAAGTTTCTAAAAGGATGAGTTTGCAACTACTTTACTTTTGGAGAAAATTCAAAACATTCATTATTCAATAGTGCCCAAACTATCAAAAACCAGCGGTTTCAATGAACACACATTTCTTGGTAGAATCATGCAGGACTGAAATTTTTGATGTTTTTCTACTCCTCTCATGAGCCCAAACAAGTCTCTAAAAGCATGAGTTTGCAACTACTTTACTTTTGGAGAAAATTCAAAACATTCATTATTCAATAGAGCCCAATAGCAAAAATCAGGTTTTGAATGAAGAATCACATTTCTTGGTAGAATCATGCAGGATTGAAATTTTTGATGGTTTTTTACTCCTCTCAACAGCCCAAACAAGTTTCTAAAAGGATGAGTTTGCAACTACTTTACTTTTGGAGAAAATTCAAAACATTCATTATTCAATAGGGCTCAAACTATCAAAAACCAGCGGTTTCAATGAACACACATTTCTTGGTAGAATAAAGCAGGACCGAAATTTTTGATGTTTTTCTACTCCTCTCATGAGCCCAAACAAGTCTCTAAAAGCATGAGTTTATTACTACTTTACTTTTGGAGAAAATTCAAAACATTCATTATTCAATAGAGCCCAATAGCAAAAATCAGGTTTTGAATGAAGAATCACATTTCTTGGTAAAATCATGCAGGATTGAAATTTTTGATGGTTTTTTACCAACAGCCCAAACAAGTTTCTAAAAGGATTAGTTTGCAACTACTTTACTTTTGGAGAAAATTCAAAACATTCATTATTCAATAGTGCCCAAACTATCAAAAACCAGCGGTTTCAATGAACACACATTTCTTGGTAGAATCATGCAGGACTGAAATTTTTGATGTTTTTCTACTCCTCTCATGAGCCCAAACAAGTCTCTAAAAGCATGAGTTTGCAACTACTTTACTTTTGGAGAAAATTCAAAACATTCATTATTCAATAGAGCCCAATAGCAAAAATCAGGTTTTGAATGAAGAATCACATTTCTTGGTAGAATCATGCAGGATTGAAATTTTTGATGGTTTTTTACTCCTCTCAACAGCCCAAACAAGTTTCTAAAAGGATGAGTTTGCAACTACTTTACTTTTGGAGAAAATTCAAAACATTCATTATTCAATAGGGCTCAAACTATCAAAAACCAGCGGTTTCAATGAACACACATTTCTTGGTAGAATAAAGCAGGACCGAAATTTTTGATGTTTTTCTACTCCTCTCATGAGCCCAAACAAGTCTCTAAAAGCATGAGTTTATTACTACTTTACTTTTGGAGAAAATTCAAAACATTCATTATTCAATAGAGCCCAATAGCAAAAATCAGGTTTTGAATGAAGAATCACATTTCTTGGTAAAATCATGCAGGATTGAAATTTTTGATGGTTTTTTACCAACAGCCCAAACAAGTTTCTAAAAGGATTAGTTTGCAACTACTTTACTTTTGGAGAAAATTCAAAACATTCATTATTCAATAGGGCCCAAACTATCAAAAACCAGCGGTTTCAATGAACACACATTTCTTGGTAGAATCATGCAGGACTGAAATTTTTGATGTTTTTCTACTCCTCTCATGAGCCCAAACAAGTCTCTAAAACCATGAGTTTGCAACTACTTTACTTTTGGAGAAAATTCAAAACATTCACTATTCAATAGAGCCCAATAGCAAAAATCAGGTTTTGAATGAAGAATCACATTTCTTGGTAGAATCATGCAGGATTGAAATTTTTGATGGTTTTTTACTCCTCTCAACAGCCCAAACAAGTTTCTAAAAGGATGAGTTAGCAACTACTTTACTTTTGGAGAAAATTCAAAACATTCACTATTCAATAGGGCCCAAAATATCAAAAACCAGCGGTTTGAATGAACACACATTTCTTGGTAGAATCGTGCAGGACTGAAATTTTTGATGTTTTTCTACTCCTCTCATGAGCCCAAACAATTCTCTAAAAGGATGAGTTTGCAACTACTTTACTTTTGGAGAAAATTCAAAACATTCATTATTCAATAGAGCCCAATAGCAAAAACCAGCGTTTTGAATGAAGAAACACATTTCTTGGTAGAATCATGCAGGATTGAAATTTTTGATGGTTTTTTACTCCTCTCAACAGCCCAAACAAGTTTCTAAAAGGATGAGTTTGCAACTACTTTACTTTTGGAGAAAATTCAAAACATTCATTATTCAATAGGGCCCAAACTATCAAAAACCAGCGGTTTGAGTGAACACACATTTCTTGGTAGAATCATGCAGGACTGAAATTTTTGATGTTTTTCTACTCCTCTCATGAGCCCAAACAAGTGTCTAAAAGCATGAGTTTGCAACTACTTTACTTTTGGAGAAAATTCAAAACATTCATTACTCAAAAGAGCCCAATAGCAAAAACCAGCGTTTTGAATGAAGAATCACATTTCTTGGTAGAATCATGCAGGATTGAAATTTTTGATGGTTTTTTACTCCTCTCAACAGCCCAAACAAGTTTCTAAAAGGATGAGTTTGCAACTACTTTACTTTTGGAGAAAATTCAAAACATTCATTATTCAATAGGGCCCAAACTATCAAAAACCAGCGGTTTCAATGAACACACATTTCTTGGTAGAATCATGCAGGACTGAAATTTTTGATGTTTTTCTACTCCTCTCATGAGCCCAAACAAGTCTCTAAAACCATGAGTTTGCAACTACTTTACTTTTGGAGAAAATTCAAAACATTCATTATTCAATAGAGCCCAATAGCAAAAATCAGGTTTTGAATGAAGAATCACATTTCTTGGTAGAATCATGCAGGATTGAAATTTTTGATGGTTTTTTACTCCTCTCAACAGCCCAAACAAGTTTCTAAAAGGATGAGTTTGTAACTACTTTACTTCTGGAGAAAATTCAAAACATTCATTATTCAATAGGGCCCAAACTATCAAAAACCAGCGGTTTCAATGAACACACATTTCTTGGTAGAATCATGCAGGACTGAAATTTTTGATGTTTTTCTACTCCTCTCATGAGCCCAAACAAGTCTCTAAAAGCATGAGTTTGCAACTACTTTACTTTTGGAGAAAATTCAAAACATTCATTATTCAATAGAGCCCAATAGCAAAAATCAGGTTTTGAATGAAGAATCACATTTCTTGGTAAAATCATGCAGGATTGAAATTTTTGATGGTTTTTTACTCCTCTCAACAGCCCAAACAAGTTTCTAAAAGGATGAGTTTGCAACTACTTTACTTTTGGAGAAAATTCAAAACATTCATTATTCAATAGGGCCCAAACTATCAAAAACCAGCGGTTTGAATGAACACACATTTCTTGGTAGAATCATGCAGGACTGAAATTTTTGATGTTTTTCTACTCCTCTCATGAGCCCAAACAAGTCTCTAAAAGCATGAGTTTGCAACTACTTTACTTTTGGAGAAAATTCAAAACATTCATTACTCAAAAGAGCCCAATAGCAAAAACCAGGGTTTTGAATGAAGAATCACATTTCTTGGTAGAATCATGCAGGATTGAAATTTTTGATGGTTTTTTACTCCTCTCAACAGCCCAAACAAGTTTCTAAAAGGATGAGTTTGCAACTACTTTACTTTTGGAGAAAATTCAAAACATTCATTATTCAATAGGGCCCAAACTATCAAAAACCAGCGGTTTCAATGAGCACACATTTCTTGGTAGAATCATGCAGGACTGAAATTTTTGATGTTTTTCTACTCCTCTCATGAGCCCAAACAAGTCTCTAAAAGCATGAGTTTGCAACTACTTTACTTTTGGAGAAAATTCAAAACATTCATTATTCAATAGAGCCCAATAGCAAAAATCAGGTTTTGAATGAAGAATCACATTTCTTGGTAGAATCATGCAGGATTGAAATTTTTGATGGTTTTTTACTCCTCTCAACAGCCCAAACAAGTTTCTAAAAGGATGAGTTTGCAACTACTTTACTTTTGGAGAAAATTCAAAACATTCATTATTCAATAGGGCCCAAACTATCAAAAACCAGCGGTTTCAATGAACACACATTTCTTGGTAGAATCATGCAGGACTGAAATTTTTGATGTTTTTCTACTCCTCTCATGAGCCCAAACAAGTCTCTAAAAGCATGAGTTTGCAACTACTTTACTTTTGGAGAAAATTCAAAACATTCATTATTCAATAGAGCCCAATAGCAAAAATCAGGTTTTGAATGAAGAATCACATTTCTTGGTAAAATCATGCAGGATTGAAATTTTTGATGGTTTTTTACTCCTCTCAACAGCCCAAACAAGTTTCTAAAAGGATGAGTTTGCAACTACTTTACTTTTGGAGAAAATTCAAAACATTCATTATTCAATAGGGCCCAAACTATCAAAAACCAGCGGTTTCAATGAACACAAATTTCTTGGTAGAATCATGCAGGACTGAAATTTTTGATGTTTTTCTACTCCTCTCATGAGCCCAAACAAGTCTCTAAAAGCATGAGTTTGCAACTACTTTACTTTTGGAGAAAATTCAAAACATTCACTATTCAATAGAGCCCAATAGCAAAAATCAGGTTTTGAATGAAGAATCACATTTCTTGGTAAAATCATGCAGGATTGAAATTTTTGATGGTTTTTTACTCCTCTCAACAGCCCAAACAATTTTCTAAAAGGATGAGTTTGCAACTACTTTACTTTTGGAGAAAATTCAAAACATTCATTATTCAATAGGGCCCAAACTATCAAAAACCAGCGGTTTCAATGAACACACATTTCTTGGTAGAATCATGCAGGACTGAAATTTTTGATGTTTTTCTACTCCTCTCATGAGCCCAAACAAGTCTCTAAAAGCATGAGTTTGCAACTACTTTACTTTTGGAGAAAATTCAAAACATTCATTATTCAATAGAGCCCAATAGCAAAAATCAGGTTTTGAATGAAGAATCACATTTCTTGGTAGAATCATGCAGGATTGAAATTTTTGATGGTTTTTTACTCCTCTCAACAGCCCAAACAAGTTTCTAAAAGGATGAGTTTGCAACTACTTTACTTTTGGAGAAAATTCAAAACATAAATTATTCAATAGAGCCCAATAGCAAAAATCAGGTTTTGAATGAAGAATCACATTTCCTGGTAGAATCATGCAGGATTGAAATTTTTGATGGTTTTTTACTCCTCTCAACAGCCCAAACAAGTTTCTAAAAGGATGAGTTTGCAACTACTTTACTTTTGGAGAAAATTCAAAACATTCATTATTCAATAGGGCCCAAACTATCAAAAACCAGCGGTTTCAATGAACACACATTTCTTGGTAGAATAATGCAGGACCGAAATTTTTGATGTTTTTCTACTCCTCTCATGAGCCCAAACAAGTCTCTAAAAGCATGAGTTTGCAACTACTTTACTTTTGGAGAAAATTCAAAACATTCATTATTCAATAGAGCCCAATAGCAAAAATCAGGTTTTGAATGAAGAATCACATTTCTTGGTAAAATCATGCAGGATTGAAATTTTTGATGGTTTTTTACTCCTCTCAACAGCCCAAACAAGTTTCTAAAAGGATGAGTTTGCAACTACTTTACTTTTGGAGAAAATTCAAAACATTCATTATTCAATAGGGCCCAAACTATCAAAAACCAGCGGTTTCAATGAACACACATTTCTTGGTAGAATCATGCAGGACTGAAATTTTTGATGTTTTTCTACTCCTCTCATGAACCCAAACAAGTCTCTAAAAGCATGAGTTTGCAAATACTTTACTTTTGGAGAAAATTCAAAACATTCATTATTCAATAGAGCCCAATAGCAAAAATCAGGTTTTGAATGAAGAATCACATTTCTTGGTAGAATCATGCAGGATTGAAATTTCTGATGGTTTTTTACTCCTCTCAACAGCCCAAACAAGTTTCTAAAAGGATGAGTTAGCAACTACTTTACTTTTGGAGAAAATTCAAAACATTCACTATTCAATAGGGCCCAAAATATCAAAAAACAGCGGTTTGAATGAACACACATTTCTTGGTAGAATCGTGCAGGACTGAAATTTTTGATGTTTTTCTACTCCTCTCATGAGCCCAAACAATTCTCTAAAAGGATGAGTTTGCAACTACTTTACTTTTGGAGAAAATTCAAAACATTCATTATTCAATAGAGCCCAATAGCAAAAACCAGCGTTTTGAATGAAGAAACACATTTCTTGGTAGAATCATGCAGGATTGAAATTTTTGATGGTTTTTTACTCCTCTCAACAGCCCAAACAAGTTTCTAAAAGGATGAGTTTGCAACTACTTTACTTTTGGAGAAAATTCAAAACATTCATTATTCAATAGGGCCCAAACTATCAAAAACCAGCGGTTTGAGTGAACACACATTTCTTGGTAGAATCATGCAGGACTGAAATTTTTGATGTTTTTCTACTCCTCTCATGAGCCCAAGCAAGTGTCTATAAGCATGAGTTTGCAACTACTTTACTTTTGGAGAAAATTCAAAACATTCATTACTCAAAAGAGCCCAATAGCAAAAACCAGCGTTTTGAATGAAGAATCACATTTCTTGGTAGAATCATGCAGGATTGATATTTTTGATGGTTTTTTACTCCTCTCAACAGCCCAAACAAGTTTCTAAAAGGATGAGTTTGCAACTACTTTACTTTTGGAGAAAATTCAAAACATTCATTATTCAATAGGGCCCAAACTATCAAAAACCAGCGGTTTCAATGAACACACATTTCTTGGTAGAATCATGCAGGACTGAAATTTTTGATGTTTTTCTACTCCTCTCATGAGCCCAAACAAGTCTCTAAAAGCATGAGTTTGCAACTACTTTACTTTTGGAGAAAATTCAAAACATTCATTATTCAATAGAGCCCAATAGCAAAAATCAGGTTTTGAATGAAGAATCACATTTCTTGGTAGAATCATGCAGGATTGAAATTTTTGATGGTTTTTTACTCCTCTCAACAGCCCAAACAAGTTTCTAAAAGGATGAGTTTGCAACTACTTTACTTTTGGAGAAAATTCAAAACATAAATTATTCAATAGAGCCCAATAGCAAAAATCAGGTTTTGAATGAAGAATCACATTTCCTGGTAGAATCATGCAGGATTGAAATTTTTGATGGTTTTTTACTCCTCTCAACAGCCCAAACAAGTTTCTAAAAGGATGAGTTTGCAACTACTTTACTTTTGGAGAAAATTCAAAACATTCATTATTCAATAGGGCCCAAACTATCAAAAACCAGCGGTTTCAATGAACACACATTTCTTGGTAGAATAATGCAGGACCGAAATTTTTGATGTTTTTCTACTCCTCTCATGAGCCCAAACAAGTCTCTAAAAGCATGAGTTTGCAACTACTTTACTTTTGGAGAAAATTCAAAACATTCATTATTCAATAGAGCCCAATAGCAAAAATCAGGTTTTGAATGAAGAATCACATTTCTTGGTAAAATCATGCAGGATTGAAATTTTTGATGGTTTTTTACTCCTCTCAACAGCCCAAACAAGTTTCTAAAAGGATGAGTTTGCAACTACTTTACTTTTGGAGAAAATTCAAAACATTCATTATTCAATAGGGCCCAAACTATCAAAAACCAGCGGTTTCAATGAACACACATTTCTTGGTAGAATCATGCAGGACTGAAATTTTTGATGTTTTTCTACTCCTCTCATGAACCCAAACAAGTCTCTAAAAGCATGAGTTTGCAAATACTTTACTTTTGGAGAAAATTCAAAACATTCATTATTCAATAGAGCCCAATAGCAAAAATCAGGTTTTGAATGAAGAATCACATTTCTTGGTAGAATCATGCAGGATTGAAATTTCTGATGGTTTTTTACTCCTCTCAACAGCCCAAACAAGTTTCTAAAAGGATGAGTTAGCAACTACTTTACTTTTGGAGAAAATTCAAAACATTCACTATTCAATAGGGCCCAAAATATCAAAAAACAGCGGTTTGAATGAACACACATTTCTTGGTAGAATCGTGCAGGACTGAAATTTTTGATGTTTTTCTACTCCTCTCATGAGCCCAAACAATTCTCTAAAAGGATGAGTTTGCAACTACTTTACTTTTGGAGAAAATTCAAAACATTCATTATTCAATAGAGCCCAATAGCAAAAACCAGCGTTTTGAATGAAGAAACACATTTCTTGGTAGAATCATGCAGGATTGAAATTTTTGATGGTTTTTTACTCCTCTCAACAGCCCAAACAAGTTTCTAAAAGGATGAGTTTGCAACTACTTTACTTTTGGAGAAAATTCAAAACATTCATTATTCAATAGGGCCCAAACTATCAAAAACCAGCGGTTTGAGTGAACACACATTTCTTGGTAGAATCATGCAGGACTGAAATTTTTGATGTTTTTCTACTCCTCTCATGAGCCCAAGCAAGTGTCTATAAGCATGAGTTTGCAACTACTTTACTTTTGGAGAAAATTCAAAACATTCATTACTCAAAAGAGCCCAATAGCAAAAACCAGCGTTTTGAATGAAGAATCACATTTCTTGGTAGAATCATGCAGGATTGATATTTTTGATGGTTTTTTACTCCTCTCAACAGCCCAAACAAGTTTCTAAAAGGATGAGTTTGCAACTACTTTACTTTTGGAGAAAATTCAAAACATTCATTATTCAATAGGGCCCAAACTATCAAAAACCAGCGGTTTCAATGAACACACATTTCTTGGTAGAATCATGCAGGACTGAAATTTTTGATGTTTTTCTACTCCTCTCATGAGCCCAAACAAGTCTCTAAAAGCATGAGTTTGCAACTACTTTACTTTTGGAGAAAATTCAAAACATTCATTATTCAATAGAGCCCAATAGCAAAAATCAGGTTTTGAATGAAGAATCACATTTCTTGGTAGAATCATGCAGGATTGAAATTTTTGATGGTTTTTTACTCCTCTCAACAGCCCAAACAAGTTTCTAAAAGGATGAGTTTGCAACTACTTTACTTTTGGAGAAAATTCAAAACATTCATTATTCAATAGGGCCCAAACTATCAAAAACCAGCGGTTTGAGTGAACACACATTTCTTGGTAGAATCATGCAGGACTGAAATTTTTGATGTTTTTCTACTCCTCTCATGAGCCCAAACAAGTGTCTAAAAGCATGAGTTTGCAACTACTTTACTTTTGGAGAAAATTCAAAACATTCATTACTCAAAAGAGCCCAATAGCAAAAACCATCGTTTTGAATGAAAAATCACATTTCTTGGTAGAATCATGCAGGATTGAAATTTTTGATGGTTTTTTACTCCTCTCAACAGCCCAAACAAGTTTCTAAAAGGATGAGTTTGCAACTACTTTACTTTTGGAGAAAATTCAAAACATTCATTATTCAATAGGGCCCAAACTATCAAAAACCAGCGGTTTCAATGAACACACATTTCTTGGTAGAATCATGCAGGACTGAAATTTTTGATGTTTTTCTACTCCTCTCATGAGCCCAAACAAGTCTCTAAAAGCATGAGTTTGCAACTACTTTACTTTTGGAGAAAATTCAAAACATTCATTATTCAATAGAGCCCAATAGCAAAAATCAGGTTTTGAATGAAGAATCACATTTCTTGGTAAAATCATGCAGGATTGAAATTTTTGATGGTTTTTTACTCCTCTCAACAGCCCAAACAAGTTTCTAAAAGGATGAGTTTGCAACTACTTTACTTTTGGAGAAAATTCAAAACATTCATTATTCAATAGGGCCCAAACTATCAAAAACCAGCGGTTTCAATGAACACACATTTCTTGGTAGAATCATGCAGGACTGAAATTTTTGATGTTTTTCTACTCCTCTCATGAGCCCAAACAAGTCTCTAAAAGCATGAGTTTGCAACTACTTTACTTTTGGAGAAAATTCAAAACATTCATTATTCAATAGAGCCCAATAGCAAAAATCAGGTTTTGAATGAAGAATCACATTTCTTGGTAGAATCATGCAGGATTGAAATTTTTGATGGTTTTTTACTCCTCTCAACAGCCCAAACAAGTTTCTAAAAGGATGAGTTTGCAACTACTTTACTTTTGGAGAAAATTCAAAACATTCATTATTCAATAGAGCCCAATAGCAAAAATCAGGTTTTGAATGAAGAATCACATTTCCTGGTAGAATCATGCAGGATTGAAATTTTTGATGGTTTTTTACTCCTCTCAACAGCCCAAACAAGTTTCTAAAAGGATGAGTTTGCAACTACTTTACTTTTGGAGAAAATTCAAAACATTCATTATTCAATAGGGCCCAAACTATCAAAAACCAGCGGTTTCAATGAACACACATTTCTTGGTAGAATAATGCAGGACCGAAATTTTTGATGTTTTTCTACTCCTCTCATGAGCCCAAACAAGTCTCTAAAAGCATGAGTTTGCAACTACTTTACTTTTGGAGAAAATTCAAAACATTCATTATTCAATAGAGCCCAATAGCAAAAATCAGGTTTTGAATGAAGAATCACATTTCTTGGTAAAATCATGCAGGATTGAAATTTTTGATGGTTTTTTACTCCTCTCAACAGCCCAAACAAGTTTCTAAAAGGATGAGTTTGCAACTACTTTACTTTTGGAGAAAATTCAAAACATTCATTATTCAATAGGGCCCAAACTATCAAAAACCAGCGGTTTCAATGAACACACATTTCTTGGTAGAATCATGCAGGACTGAAATTTTTGATGTTTTTCTACTCCTCTCATGAGCCCAAACAAGTCTCTAAAAGCATGAGTTTGCAAATACTTTACTTTTGGAGAAAATTCAAAACATTCATTATTCAATAGAGCCCAATAGCAAAAATCAGGTTTTGAATGAAGAATCACATTTCTTGGTAGAATCATGCAGGATTGAAATTTCTGATGGTTTTTTACTCCTCTCAACAGCCCAAACAAGTTTCTAAAAGGATGAGTTAGCAACTACTTTACTTTTGGAGAAAATTCAAAACATTCACTATTCAATAGGGCCCAAAATATCAAAAACCAGCGGTTTGAATGAACACACATTTCTTGGTAGAATCGTGCAGGACTGAAATTTTTGATGTTTTTCTACTCCTCTCATGAGCCCAAACAATTCTCTAAAAGGATGAGTTTGCAACTACTTTACTTTTGGAGAAAATTCAAAACATTCATTATTCAATAGAGCCCAATAGCAAAAACCAGCGTTTTGAATGAAGAAACACATTTCTTGGTAGAATCATGCAGGATTGAAATTTTTGATGGTTTTTTACTCCTCTCAACAGCCCAAACAAGTTTCTAAAAGGATGAGTTTGCAACTACTTTACTTTTGGAGAAAATTCAAAACATTCATTATTCAATAGGGCCCAAACTATCAAAAACCAGCGGTTTGAGTGAACACACATTTCTTGGTAGAATCATGCAGGACTGAAATTTTTGATGTTTTTCTACTCCTCTCATGAGCCCAAGCAAGTGTCTAAAAGCATGAGTTTGCAACTACTTTACTTTTGGAGAAAATTCAAAACATTCATTACTCAAAAGAGCCCAATAGCAAAAACCAGCGTTTTGAATGAAGAATCACATTTCTTGGTAGAATCATGCAGGATTGAAATTTTTGATGGTTTTTTACTCCTCTCAACAGCCCAAACAAGTTTCTAAAAGGATGAGTTTGCAACTACTTTACTTTTGGAGAAAATTCAAAACATTCATTATTCAATAGGGCCCAAACTATCAAAAACCAGCGGTTTGAATGAACACACATTTCTTGGTAGAATCATGCACGACTGAAATTTTTGATGTTTTTCTACTCCTCTCATGAGCCCAAACAAGTCTCTAAAAGCATGAGTTTGCAACTACTTTACTTTTGGAGAAAATTCAAAACATTCATTACTCAAAAGAGCCCAATCACAAAAACCAGGGTTTTGAATGAAGAATCACATTTCTTGGTAGAATCATGCAGGATTGAAATTTTTGATGGTTTTTTACTCCTCTCAACAGCCCAAACAAGTTTCTAAAAGGATGAGTTTGCAACTACTTTACTTTTGGAGAAAATTCAAAACATTCATTATTCAATAGGGCCCAAACTATCAAAAACCAGCGGTTTCAATGAGCACACATTTCTTGGTAGAATCATGCAGGACTGAAATTTTTGATGTTTTTCTACTCCTCTCATGAGCCCAAACAAGTCTCTAAAAGCATGAGTTTGCAACTACTTTACTTTTGGAGAAAATTCAAAACATTCATTATTCAATAGATCCCAATAGCAAAAATCAGGTTTTGAATGAAGAATCACATTTCTTGGTAGAATCATGCAGGATTGAAATTTTTGATGGTTTTTTACTCCTCTCAACAGCCCAAACAAGTTTCTAAAAGGATGAGTTTGCAACTACTTTACTTTTGGAGAAAATTCAAAACATTCATTATTCAATAGGGCCCAAACTATCAAAAACCAGCGGTTTCAATGAACACACATTTCTTGGTAGAATCATGCAGGACCGAAATTTTTGATGTTTTTCTACTCCTCTCATGAGCCCAAACAAGTCTCTAAAAGCATGAGTTTGCAACTACTTTACTTTTGGAGAAAATTCAAAACATTCATTATTCAATAGAGCCCAATAGCAAAAATCAGGTTTTGAATGAAGAATCACATTTCTTGGTAAAATCATGCAGGATTGAAATTTTTGATGGTTTTTTACTCCTCTCAACAGCCCAAACAAGTTTCTAAAAGGATGAGTTTGCAACTACTTTACTTTTGGAGAAAATTCAAAACATTCATTATTCAATAGGGCCCAAACTATCAAAAACCTGTTTCAATGAACACACATTTCTTGGTAGAATCATGCAGGACTGAAATTTTTGATGTTTTTCTACTCCTCTCATGAGCCCAAACAAGTCTCTAAAAGCATGAGTTTGCAACTACTTTACTTTTGGAGAAAATTCAAAACATTCACTATTCAATAGAGCCCAATAGCAAAAATCAGGTTTTGAATGAAGAATCACATTTCTTGGTAAAATCATGCAGGATTGAAATTTTTGATGGTTTTTTACTCCTCTCAACAGCCCAAACAAGTTTCTAAAAGGATGAGTTTGCAACTACTTTACTTTTGGAGAAAATTCAAAACATTCATTATTCAATAGTGCCCAAACTATCAAAAACCAGCGGTTTCAATGAACACACATTTCTTGGTAGAATCATGCAGGACTGAAATTTTTGATGTTTTTCTACTCCTCTCATGAGCCCAAACAAGTCTCTAAAAGCATGAGTTTGCAACTACTTTACTTTTGGAGAAAATTCAAAACATTCATTATTCAATAGAGCCCAATAGCAAAAATCAGGTTTTGAATGAAGAATCACATTTCTTGGTAGAATCATGCAGGATTGAAATTTTTGATGGTTTTTTACTCCTCTCAACAGCCCAAACAAGTTTCTAAAAGGATGAGTTTGCAACTACTTTACTTTTGGAGAAAATTCAAAACATTCATTATTCAATAGGGCCCAAACTATCAAAAACCAGCGGTTTCAATGAACACACATTTCTTGGTAGAATAAAGCAGGACCGAAATTTTTGATGTTTTTCTACTCCTCTCATGAGCCCAAACAAGTCTCTAAAAGCATGAGTTTGCAACTACTTTACTTTTGGAGAAAATTCAAAACATTCATTATTCAATAGAGCCCAATAGCAAAAATCAGGTTTTGAATGAAGAATCACATTTCTTGGTAAAATCATGCAGGATTGAAATTTTTGATGGTTTTTTACCAACAGCCCAAACAAGTTTCTAAAAGGATTAGTTTGCAACTACTTTACTTTTGGAGAAAATTCAAAACATTCATTATTCAATAGGGCCCAAACTATCAAAAACCAGCGGTTTCAATGAACACACATTTCTTGGTAGAATCATGCAGGACTGAAATTTTTGATGTTTTTCTACTCCTCTCATGAGCCCAAACAAGTCTCTAAAACCATGAGTTTGCAACTACTTTACTTTTGGAGAAAATTCAAAACATTCACTATTCAATAGAGCCCAATAGCAAAAATCAGGTTTTGAATGAAGAATCACATTTCTTGGTAGAATCATGCAGGATTGAAATTTTTGATGGTTTTTTACTCCTCTCAACAGCCCAAACAAGTTTCTAAAAGGATGAGTTAGCAACTACTTTACTTTTGGAGAAAATTCAAAACATTCACTATTCAATAGGGCCCAAAATATCAAAAACCAGCGGTTTGAATGAACACACATTTCTTGGTAGAATCGTGCAGGACTGAAATTTTTGATGTTTTTCTACTCCTCTCATGAGCCCAAACAATTCTCTAAAAGGATGAGTTTGCAACTACTTTACTTTTGGAGAAAATTCAAAACATTCATTATTCAATAGAGCCCAATAGCAAAAACCAGCGTTTTGAATGAAGAAACACATTTCTTGGTAGAATCATGCAGGATTGAAATTTTTGATGGTTTTTTACTCCTCTCAACAGCCCAAACAAGTTTCTAAAAGGATGAGTTTGCAACTACTTTACTTTTGGAGAAAATTCAAAACATTCATTATTCAATAGGGCCCAAACTATCAAAAACCAGCGGTTTGAGTGAACACACATTTCTTGGTAGAATCATGCAGGACTGAAATTTTTGATGTTTTTCTACTCCTCTCATGAGCCCAAACAAGTGTCTAAAAGTATGAGTTTGCAACTACTTTACTTTTGGAGAAAATTCAAAACATTCATTACTCAAAAGAGCCCAATAGCAAAAACCAGCGTTTTGAATGAAGAATCACATTTCTTGGTAGAATCATGCAGGATTGAAATTTTTGATGGTTTTTTACTCCTCTCAACAGCCCAAACAAGTTTCTAAAAGGATGAGTTTGCAACTACTTTACTTTTGGAGAAAATTCAAAACATTCATTATTCAATAGGGCCCAAACTATCAAAAACCAGCGGTTTCAATGAACACACATTTCTTGGTAGAATCATGCAGGACTGAAATTTTTGATGTTTTTCTACTCCTCTCATGAGCCCAAACAAGTCTCTAAAACCATGAGTTTGCAACTACTTTACTTTTGGAGAAAATTCAAAACATTCATTATTCAATAGAGCCCAATAGCAAAAATCAGGTTTTGAATGAAGAATCACATTTCTTGGTAGAATCATGCAGGATTGAAATTTTTGATGGTTTTTTACTCCTCTCAACAGCCCAAACAAGTTTCTAAAAGGATGAGTTTGTAACTACTTTACTTTTGGAGAAAATTCAAAACATTCATTATTCAATAGGGCCCAAACTATCAAAAACCAGCGGTTTCAATGAACACACATTTCTTGGTAGAATCATGCAGGACTGAAATTTTTGATGTTTTTCTACTCCTCTCATGAGCCCAAACAAGTCTCTAAAAGCATGAGTTTGCAACTACTTTACTTTTGGAGAAAATTCAAAACATTCATTATTCAATAGAGCCCAATAGCAAAAATCAGGTTTTGAATGAAGAATCACATTTCTTGGTAAAATCATGCAGGATTGAAATTTTTGATGGTTTTTTACTCCTCTCAACAGCCCAAACAAGTTTCTAAAAGGATGAGTTTGCAACTACTTTACTTTTGGAGAAAATTCAAAACATTCATTATTCAATAGGGCCCAAACTATCAAAAACCAGCGGTTTGAATGAACACACATTTCTTGGTAGAATCATGCAGGACTGAAATTTTTGATGTTTTTCTACTCCTCTCATGAGCCCAAACAAGTCTCTAAAAGCATGAGTTTGCAACTACTTTACTTTTGGAGAAAATTCAAAACATTCATTACTCAAAAGAGCCCTATAGCAAAAACCAGGGTTTTGAATGAAGAATCACATTTCTTGGTAGAATCATGCAGGATTGAAATTTTTGATGGTTTTTTACTCCTCTCAACAGCCCAAACAAGTTTCTAAAAGGATGAGTTTGCAACTACTTTACTTTTGGAGAAAATTCAAAACATTCATTATTCAATAGGGCCCAAACTATCAAAAACCAGCGGTTTCAATGAGCACACATTTCTTGGTAGAATCATGCAGGACTGAAATTTTTGATGTTTTTCTACTCCTCTCATGAGCCCAAACAAGTCTCTAAAAGCATGAGTTTGCAACTACTTTACTTTTGGAGAAAATTCAAAACATTCATTATTCAATAGAGCCCAATAGCAAAACTCAGGTTTTGAATGAAGAATCACATTTCTTGGTAGAATCATGCAGGATTGAAATTTTTGATGGTTTTTTACTCCTCTCAACAGCCCAAACAAGTTTCTAAAAGGATGAGTTTGCAACTACTTTACTTTTGGAGAAAATTCAAAACATTCATTATTCAATAGGGCCCAAACTATCAAAAACCAGCGGTTTCAATGAACACACATTTCTTGGTAGAATCATGCAGGACTGAAATTTTTGATGTTTTTCTACTCCTCTCATGAGCCCAAACAAGTCTCTAAAAGCATGAGTTTGCAACTACTTTACTTTTGGAGAAAATTCAAAACATTCATTATTCAATAGAGCCCAATAGCAAAAATCAGGTTTTGAATGAAGAATCACATTTCTTGGTAAAATCATGCAGGATTGAAATTTTTGATGGTTTTTTACTCCTCTCAACAGCCCAAACAAGTTTCTAAAAGGATGAGTTTGCAACTACTTTACTTTTGGAGAAAATTCAAAACATTCATTATTCAATAGGGCCCAAACTATCAAAAACCAGCGGTTTCAATGAACACACATTTCTTGGTAGAATCATGCAGGACTGAAATTTTTGATGTTTTTCTACTCCTCTCATGAGCCCAAACAAGTCTCTAAAAGCATGAGTTTGCAACTACTTTACTTTTGGAGAAAATTCAAAACATTCACTATTCAATAGAGCCCAATAGCAAAAATCAGGTTTTGAATGAAGAATCACATTTCTTGGTAAAATCATGCAGGATTGAAATTTTTGATGGTTTTTTACTCCTCTCAACAGCCCAAACAATTTTCTAAAAGGATGAGTTTGCAACTACTTTACTTTTGGAGAAAATTCAAAACATTCATTATTCAATAGGGCCCAAACTATCAAAAACCAGCGGTTTCAATGAACACACATTTCTTGGTAGAATCATGCAGGACTGAAATTTTTGATGTTTTTCTACTCCTCTCATGAGCCCAAACAAGTCTCTAAAAGCATGAGTTTGCAACTACTTTACTTTTGGAGAAAATTCAAAACATTCATTATTCAATAGAGCCCAATAGCAAAAATCAGGTTTTGAATGAAGAATCACATTTCCTGGTAGAATCATGCAGGATTGAAATTTTTGATGGTTTTTTACTCCTCTCAACAGCCCAAACAAGTTTCTAAAAGGATGAGTTTGCAACTACTTTACTTTTGGAGAAAATTCAAAACATTCATTATTCAATAGGGCCCAAACTATCAAAAACCAGCGGTTTGAGTGAACACACATTTCTTGGTAGAATCATGCAGGACTGAAATTTTTGATGTTTTTCTACTCCTCTCATGAGCCCAAGCAAGTGTCTAAAAGCATGAGTTTGCAACTACTTTACTTTTGGAGAAAATTCAAAACATTCATTACTCAAAAGAGCCCAATAGCAAAAACCAGCGTTTTGAATGAAGAATCACATTTCTTGGTAGAATCATGCAGGATTGAAATTTTTGATGGTTTTTTACTCCTCTCAACAGCCCAAACAAGTTTCTAAAAGGATGAGTTTGCAACTACTTTACTTTTGGAGAAAATTCAAAACATTCATTATTCAATAGGGCCCAAACTATCAAAAACCAGCGGTTTGAATGAACACACATTTCTTGGTAGAATCATGCACGACTGAAATTTTTGATGTTTTTCTACTCCTCTCATGAGCCTAAACAAGTCTCTAAAAGCATGAGTTTGCAACTACTTTACTTTTGGAGAAAATTCAAAACATTCATTACTCAAAAGAGCCCAATCACAAAAACCAGGGTTTTGAATGAAGAATCACATTTCTTGGTAGAATCATGCAGGATTGAAATTTTTGATGGTTTTTTACTCCTCTCAACAGCCCAAACAAGTTTCTAAAAGGATGAGTTTGCAACTACTTTACTTTTGGAGAAAATTCAAAACATTCATTATTCAATAGGGCCCAAACTATCAAAAACCAGCGGTTTCAATGAGCACACATTTCTTGGTAGAATCATGCAGGACTGAAATTTTTGATGTTTTTCTACTCCTCTCATGAGCCCAAACAAGTCTCTAAAAGCATGAGTTTGCAACTACTTTACTTTTGGAGAAAATTCAAAACATTCATTATTCAATAGAGCCCAATAGCAAAAATCAGGTTTTGAATGAAGAATCACATTTCTTGGTAGAATCATGCAGGATTGAAATTTTTGATGGTTTTTTACTCCTCTCAACAGCCCAAACAAGTTTCTAAAAGGATGAGTTTGCAACTACTTTACTTTTGGAGAAAATTCAAAACATTCATTATTCAATAGGGCCCAAACTATCAAAAACCAGCGGTTTCAATGAACACACATTTCTTGGTAGAATCATGCAGGACCGAAATTTTTGATGTTTTTCTACTCCTCTCATGAGCCCAAACAAGTCTCTAAAAGCATGAGTTTGCAACTACTTTACTTTTGGAGAAAATTCAAAACATTCATTATTCAATAGAGCCCAATAGCAAAAATCAGGTTTTGAATGAAGAATCACATTTCTTGGTAAAATCATGCAGGATTGAAATTTTTGATGGTTTTTTACTCCTCTCAACAGCCCAAACAAGTTTCTAAAAGGATGAGTTTGCAACTACTTTACTTTTGGAGAAAATTCAAAACATTCATTATTCAATAGGGCCCAAACTATCAAAAACCAGCGGTTTCAATGAACACACATTTCTTGGTAGAATAATGCAGGACCGAAATTTTTGATGTTTTTCTACTCCTCTCATGAGCCCAAACAAGTCTCTAAAAGCATGAGTTTGCAACTACTTTACTTTTGGAGAAAATTCAAAACATTCATTATTCAATAGAGCCCAATAGCAAAAATCAGGTTTTGAATGAAGAATCACATTTCTTGGTAAAATCATGCAGGATTGAAATTTTTGATGGTTTTTTACTCCTCTCAACAGCCCAAACAAGTTTCTAAAAGGATGAGTTTGCAACTACTTTACTTTTGGAGAAAATTCAAAACATTCATTATTCAATAGGGCCCAAACTATCAAAAACCAGCGGTTTGAGTGAACACACATTTCTTGGTAGAATCATGCAGGACTGAAATTTTTGATGTTTTTCTACTCCTCTCATGAGCCCAAGCAAGTGTCTAAAAGCATGAGTTTGCAACTACTTTACTTTTGGAGAAAATTCAAAACATTCATTACTCAAAAGAGCCCAATAGCAAAAACCAGCGTTTTGAATGAAGAATCACATTTCTTGGTAGAATCATGCAGGATTGAAATTTTTGATGGTTTTTTACTCCTCTCAACAGCCCAAACAAGTTTCTAAAAGGATGAGTTTGCAACTACTTTACTTTTGGAGAAAATTCAAAACATTCATTATTCAATAGGGCCCAAACTATCAAAAACCAGCGGTTTGAATGAACACACATTTCTTGGTAGAATCATGCACGACTGAAATTTTTGATGTTTTTCTACTCCTCTCATGAGCCCAAACAAGTCTCTAAAAGCATGAGTTTGCAACTACTTTACTTTTGATGAAAATTCAAAACATTCATTACTCAAAAGAGCCCAATCACAAAAAACAGGGTTTTGAATGAAGAATCACATTTCTTGGTAGAATCATGCAGGATTGAAATTTTTGATGGTTTTTTACTCCTCTCAACAGCCCAAACAAGTTTCTAAAAGGATGAGTTTGCAACTACTTTACTTTTGGAGAAAATTCAAAACATTCATTATTCAATAGGGCCCAAACTATCAAAAACCAGCGGTTTCAATGAGCACACATTTCTTGGTAGAATCATGCAGGACTGAAATTTTTGATGTTTTTCTACTCCTCTCATGAGCCCAAACAAGTCTCTAAAAGCATGAGTTTGCAACTACTTTACTTTTGGAGAAAATTCAAAACATTCATTATTCAATAGAGCCCAATAGCAAAAATCAGGTTTTGAATGAAGAATCACATTTCTTGGTAGAATCATGCAGGATTGAAATTTTTGATGGTTTTTTACTCCTCTCAACAGCCCAAACAAGTTTCTAAAAGGATGAGTTTGCAACTACTTTACTTTTGGAGAAAATTCAAAACATTCATTATTCAATAGGGCCCAAACTATCAAAAACCAGCGGTTTCAATGAACACACATTTCTTGGTAGAATCATGCAGGACCGAAATTTTTGATGTTTTTCTACTCCTCTCATGAGCCCAAACAAGTCTCTAAAAGCATGAGTTTGCAACTACTTTACTTTTGGAGAAAATTCAAAACATTCATTATTCAATAGAGCCCAATAGCAAAAATCAGGTTTTGAATGAAGAATCACATTTCTTGGTAAAATCATGCAGGATTGAAATTTTTGATGGTTTTTTACTCCTCTCAACAGCCCAAACAAGTTTCTAAAAGGATGAGTTTGCAACTACTTTACTTTTGGAGAAAATTCAAAACATTCATTATTCAATAGGGCCCAAACTATCAAAAACCTGTTTCAATGAACACACATTTCTTGGTAGAATCATGCAGGACTGAAATTTTTGATGTTTTTCTACTCCTCTCATGAGCCCAAACAAGTCTCTAAAAGCATGAGTTTGCAACTACTTTACTTTTGGAGAAAATTCAAAACATTCACTATTCAATAGAGCCCAATAGCAAAAATCAGGTTTTGAATGAAGAATCACATTTCTTGGTAAAATCATGCAGGATTGAAATTTTTGATGGTTTTTTACTCCTCTCAACAGCCCAAACAAGTTTCTAAAAGGATGAGTTTGCAACTACTTTACTTTTGGAGAAAATTCAAAACATTCATTATTCAATAGTGCCCAAACTATCAAAAACCAGCGGTTTCAATGAACACACATTTCTTGGTAGAATCATGCAGGACTGAAATTTTTGATGTTTTTCTACTCCTCTCATGAGCCCAAACAAGTCTCTAAAAGCATGAGTTTGCAACTACTTTACTTTTGGAGAAAATTCAAAACATTCATTATTCAATAGAGCCCAATAGCAAAAATCAGGTTTTGAATGAAGAATCACATTTCTTGGTAGAATCATGCAGGATTGAAATTTTTGATGGTTTTTTACTCCTCTCAACAGCCCAAACAAGTTTCTAAAAGGATGAGTTTGCAACTACTTTACTTTTGGAGAAAATTCAAAACATTCATTATTCAATAGGGCCCAAACTATCAAAAACCAGCGGTTTCAATGAACACACATTTCTTGGTAGAATAAAGCAGGACCGAAATTTTTGATGATTTTCTACTCCTCTCATGAGCCCAAACAAGTCTCTAAAAGCATGAGTTTGCAACTACTTTACTTTTGGAGAAAATTCAAAACATTCATTATTCAATAGAGCCCAATAGCAAAAATCAGGTTTTGAATGAAGAATCACATTTCTTGGTAAAATCATGCAGGATTGAAATTTTTGATGGTTTTTTACCAACAGCCCAAACAAGTTTCTAAAAGGATTAGTTTGCAACTACTTTACTTTTGGAGAAAATTCAAAACATTCATTATTCAATAGGGCCCAAACTATCAAAAACCAGCGGTTTCAATGAACACACATTTCTTGGTAGAATCATGCAGGACTGAAATTTTTGATGTTTTTCTACTCCTCTCATGAGCCCAAACAAGTCTCTAAAACCATGAGTTTGCAACTACTTTACTTTTGGAGAAAATTCAAAACATTCACTATTCAATAGAGCCCAATAGCAAAAATCAGGTTTTGAATGAAGAATCACATTTCTTGGTAGAATCATGCAGGATTGAAATTTTTGATGGTTTTTTACTCCTCTCAACAGCCCAAACAAGTTTCTAAAAGGATGAGTTAGCAACTACTTTACTTTTGGAGAAAATTCAAAACATTCACTATTCAATAGGGCCCAAAATATCAAAAACCAGCGGTTTGAATGAACACACATTTCTTGGTAGAATCGTGCAGGACTGAAATTTTTGATGTTTTTGTACTCCTCTCATGAGCCCAAACAATTCTCTAAAAGGATGAGTTTGCAACTACTTTACTTTTGGAGAAAATTCAAAACATTCATTATTCAATAGAGCCCAATAGCAAAAACCAGCGTTTTGAATGAAGAAACACATTTCTTGGTAGAATCATGCAGGATTGAAATTTTTGATGGTTTTTTACTCCTCTCAACAGCCCAAACAAGTTTCTAAAAGGATGAGTTTGCAACTACTTTACTTTTGGAGAAAATTCAAAACATTCATTATTCAATAGGGCCCAAATTATCAAAAACCAGCGGTTTGAGTGAACACACATTTCTTGGTAGAATCATGCAGGACTGAAATTTTTGATGTTTTTCTACTCCTCTCATGAGCCCAAACAAGTGTCTAAAAGCATGAGTTTGCAACTACTTTACTTTTGGAGAAAATTCAAAACATTCATTACTCAAAAGAGCCCAATAGCAAAAACCAACGTTTTGAATGAAGAATCACATTTCTTGGTAGAATCATGCAGGATTGAAATTTTTGATGGTTTTTTACTCCTCTCAACAGCCCAAACAAGTTTCTAAAAGGATGAGTTTGCAACTACTTTACTTTTGGAGAAAATTCAAAACATTCATTATTCAATAGGGCCCAAACTATCAAAAACCAGCGGTTTCAATGAACACACATTTCTTGGTAGAATCATGCAGGACTGAAATTTTTGATGTTTTTCTACTCCTCTCATGAGCCCAAACAAGTCTCTAAAACCATGAGTTTGCAACTACTTTACTTTTGGAGAAAATTCAAAACATTCATTATTCAATAGAGCCCAATAGCAAAAATCAGGTTTTGAATGAAGAATCACATTTCTTGGTAGAATCATGCAGGATTGAAATTTTTGATGGTTTTTTACTCCTCTCAACAGCCCAAACAAGTTTCTAAAAGGATGAGTTTGTAACTACTTTACTTTTGGAGAAAATTCAAAACATTCATTATTCAATAGGGCCCAAACTATCAAAAACCAGCGGTTTCAATGAACACACATTTCTTGGTAGAATCATGCAGGACTGAAATTTTTGATGTTTTTCTACTCCTCTCATGAGCCCAAACAAGTCTCTAAAAGCATGAGTTTGCAACTACTTTACTTTTGGAGAAAATTCAAAACATTCATTACTCAAAAGAGCCCAATAGCAAAAACCAGCGTTTTGAATGAAGAATCACATTTCTTGGTAGAATCATGCAGGATTGAAATTTTTGATGGTTTTTTACTCCTCTCAACAGCCCAAACAAGATTCTAAAAGGATGAGTTTGCAACTACTTTACTTTTGGAGAAAATTCAAAACATTCATTATTCAATAGGGCCCAAACTATCAAAAACCAGCGGTTTGAATGAACACACATTTCTTGGTAGAATCATGCACGACTGAAATTTTTGATGTTTTTCTACTCCTCTCATGAGCCCAAACAAGTCTCTAAAAGCATGAGTTTGCAACTACTTTACTTTTGATGAAAATTCAAAACATTCATTACTCAAAAGAGCCCAATCACAAAAACCAGGGTTTTGAATGAAGAATCACATTTCTTGGTAGAATCATGCAGGATTGAAATTTTTGATGGTTTTTTACTCCTCTCAACAGCCCAAACAAGTTTCTAAAAGGATGAGTTTGCAACTACTTTACTTTTGGAGAAAATTCAAAACATTCATTATTCAATAGGGCCCAAACTATCAAAAACCAGCGGTTTCAATGAGCACACATTTCTTGGTAGAATCATGCAGGACTGAAATTTTTGATGTTTTTCTACTCCTCTCATGAGCCCAAACAAGTCTCTAAAAGCATGAGTTTGCAACTACTTTACTTTTGGAGAAAATTCAAAACATTCATTATTCAATAGAGCCCAATAGCAAAAATCAGGTTTTGAATGAAGAATCACATTTCTTGGTAGAATCATGCAGGATTGAAATTTTTGATGGTTTTTTACTCCTCTCAACAGCCCAAACAAGTTTCTAAAAGGATGAGTTTGCAACTACTTTACTTTTGGAGAAAATTCAAAACATTCATTATTCAATAGGGCCCAAACTATCAAAAACCAGCGGTTTCAATGAACACACATTTCTTGGTAGAATCATGCAGGACCGAAATTTTTGATGTTTTTCTACTCCTCTCATGAGCCCAAACAAGTCTCTAAAAGCATGAGTTTGCAACTACTTTACTTTTGGAGAAAATTCAAAACATTCATTATTCAATAGAGCCCAATAGCAAAAATCAGGTTTTGAATGAAGAATCACATTTCTTGGTAAAATCATGCAGGATTGAAATTTTTGATGGTTTTTTACTCCTCTCAACAGCCCAAACAAGTTTCTAAAAGGATGAGTTTGCAACTACTTTACTTTTGGAGAAAATTCAAAACATTCATTATTCAATAGGGCCCAAACTATCAAAAACCTGTTTCAATGAACACACATTTCTTGGTAGAATCATGCAGGACTGAAATTTTTGATGTTTTTCTACTCCTCTCATGAGCCCAAACAAGTCTCTAAAAGCATGAGTTTGCAACTACTTTACTTTTGGAGAAAATTCAAAACATTCACTATTCAATAGAGCCCAATAGCAAAAATCAGGTTTTGAATGAAGAATCACATTTCTTGGTAAAATCATGCAGGATTGAAATTTTTGATGGTTTTTTACTCCTCTCAACAGCCCAAACAAGTTTCTAAAAGGATGAGTTTGCAACTACTTTACTTTTGGAGAAAATTCAAAACATTCATTATTCAATAGTGCCCAAACTATCAAAAACCAGCGGTTTCAATGAACACACATTTCTTGGTAGAATCATGCAGGACTGAAATTTTTGATGTTTTTCTACTCCTCTCATGAGCCCAAACAAGTCTCTAAAAGCATGAGTTTGCAACTACTTTACTTTTGGAGAAAATTCAAAACATTCATTATTCAATAGAGCCCAATAGCAAAAATCAGGTTTTGAATGAAGAATCACATTTCTTGGTAGAATCATGCAGGATTGAAATTTTTGATGGTTTTTTACTCCTCTCAACAGCCCAAACAAGTTTCTAAAAGGATGAGTTTGCAACTACTTTACTTTTGGAGAAAATTCAAAACATTCATTATTCAATAGGGCCCAAACTATCAAAAACCAGCGGTTTCAATGAACACACATTTCTTGGTAGAATAAAGCAGGACCGAAATTTTTGATGTTTTTCTACTCCTCTCATGAGCCCAAACAAGTCTCTAAAAGCATGAGTTTGCAACTACTTTACTTTTGTAGAAAATTCAAAACATTCATTATTCAATAGAGCCCAATAGCAAAAATCAGGTTTTGAATGAAGAATCACATTTCTTGGTAAAATCATGCAGGATTGAAATTTTTGATGGTTTTTTACCAACAGCCCAAACAAGTTTCTAAAAGGATTAGTTGGCAACTACTTTACTTTTGGAGAAAATTCAAAACATTCACTATTCAATAGAGCCCAATAGCAAAAATCAGGTTTTGAATGAAGAATCACATTTCTTGGTAGAATCATGCAGGATTGAAATTTTTGATGGTTTTTCTACTCCTCTCATGAGCCCAAACAAGTCTCTAAAACCATGAGTTTGCAACTACTTTACTTTTGGAGAAAATTCAAAACATTCACTATTCAATAGAGCCCAATAGCAAAAATCAGGTTTTGAATGAAGAATCACATTTCTTGGTAGAATCATGCAGGATTGAAATTTTTGATGGTTTTTTACTCCTCTCAACAGCCCAAACAAGTTTCTAAAAGGATGAGTTAGCAACTACTTTACTTTTGGAGAAAATTCAAAACATTCACTATTCAATAGGGCCCAAAATATCAAAAACCAGCGGTTTGAATGAACACACATTTCTTGGTAGAATCGTGCAGGACTGAAATTTTTGATGTTTTTCTACTCCTCTCATGAGCCCAAACAATTCTCTAAAAGGATGAGTTTGCAACTACTTTACTTTTGGAGAAAATTCAAAACATTCATTATTCAATAGAGCCCAATAGCAAAAACCAGCGTTTTGAATGAAGAAACACATTTCTTGGTAGAATCATGCAGGATTGAAATTTTTGATGGTTTTTTACTCCTCTCAACAGCCCAAACAAGTTTCTAAAAGGATGAGTTTGCAACTACTTTACTTTTGGAGAAAATTCAAAACATTCATTATTCAATAGGGCCCAAACTATCAAAAACCAGCGGTTTGAGTGAACACACATTTCTTGGTAGAATCATGCAGGACTGAAATTTTTGATGTTTTTCTACTCCTCTCATGAGCCCAAACAAGTGTCTAAAAGCATGAGTTTGCAACTACTTTACTTTTGGAGAAAATTCAAAACATTCATTACTCAAAAGAGCCCAATAGCAAAAACCAACGTTTTGAATGAAGAATCACATTTCTTGGTAGAATCATGCAGGATTGAAATTTTTGATGGTTTTTTACTCCTCTCAACAGCCCAAACAAGTTTCTAAAAGGATGAGTTTGCAACTACTTTACTTTTGGAGAAAATTCAAAACATTCATTATTCAATAGGGCCCAAACTATCAAAAACCAGCGGTTTCAATGAACACACATTTCTTGGTAGAATCATGCAGGACTGAAATTTTTGATGTTTTTCTACTCCTCTCATGAGCCCAAACAAGTCTCTAAAACCATGAGTTTGCAACTACTTTACTTTTGGAGAAAATTCAAAACATTCATTATTCAATAGAGCCCAATAGCAAAAATCAGGTTTTGAATGAAGAATCACATTTCTTGGTAGAATCATGCAGGATTGAAATTTTTGATGGTTTTTTACTCCTCTCAACAGCCCAAACAAGTTTCTAAAAGGATGAGTTTGTAACTACTTTACTTTTGGAGAAAATTCAAAACATTCATTATTCAATAGGGCCCAAACTATCAAAAACCAGCGGTTTCAATGAACACACATTTCTTGGTAGAATCATGCAGGACTGAAATTTTTGATGTTTTTCTACTCCTCTCATGAGCCCAAACAAGTCTCTAAAAGCATGAGTTTGCAACTACTTTACTTTTGGAGAAAATTCAAAACATTCATTACTCAAAAGAGCCCAATAGCAAAAACCAGCGTTTTGAATGAAGAATCACATTTCTTGGTAGAATCATGCAGGATTGAAATTTTTGATGGTTTTTTACTCCTCTCAACAGCCCAAACAAGTTTCTAAAAGGATGAGTTTGCAACTACTTTACTTTTGGAGAAAATTCAAAACATTCATTATTCAATAGGGCCCAAACTATCAAAAACCAGCGGTTTGAATGAACACACATTTCTTGGTAGAATCATGCACGACTGAAATTTTTGATGTTTTTCTACTCCTCTCATGAGCCCAAACAAGTCTCTAAAAGCATGAGTTTGCAACTACTTTACTTTTGATGAAAATTCAAAACATTCATTACTCAAAAGAGCCCAATCACAAAAACCAGGGTTTTGAATGAAGAATCACATTTCTTGGTAGAATCATGCAGGATTGAAATTTTTGATGGTTTTTTACTCCTCTCAACAGCCCAAACAAGTTTCTAAAAGGATGAGTTTGCAACTACTTTGCTTTTGGAGAAAATTCAAAACATTCATTATTCAATAGGGCCCAAACTATCAAAAACCAGCGGTTTCAATGAGCACACATTTCTTGGTAGAATCATGCAGGACTGAAATTTTTGATGTTTTTCTACTCCTCTCATGAGCCCAAACAAGTCTCTAAAAGCATGAGTTTGCAACTACTTTACTTTTGGAGAAAATTCAAAACATTCATTATTCAATAGAGCCCAATAGCAAAAATCAGGTTTTGAATGAAGAATCACATTTCTTGGTAGAATCATGCAGGATTGAAATTTTTGATGGTTTTTTACTCCTCTCAACAGCCCAAACAAGTTTCTAAAAGGATGAGTTTGCAACTACTTTACTTTTGGAGAAAATTCAAAACATTCATTATTCAATAGGGCCCAAACTATCAAAAACCAGCGGTTTCAATGAACACACATTTCTTGGTAGAATAAAGCAGGACCGAAATTTTTGATGTTTTTCTACTCCTCTCATGAGCCCAAACAAGTCTCTAAAAGCATGAGTTTGCAACTACTTTACTTTTGTAGAAAATTCAAAACATTCATTATTCAATAGAGCCCAATAGCAAAAATCAGGTTTTGAATGAAGAATCACATTTCTTGGTAAAATCATGCAGGATTGAAATTTTTGATGGTTTTTTACCAACAGCCCAAACAAGTTTCTAAAAGGATTAGTTGGCAACTACTTTACTTTTGGAGAAAATTCAAAACATTCACTATTCAATAGAGCCCAATAGCAAAAATCAGGTTTTGAATGAAGAATCACATTTCTTGGTAGAATCATGCAGGATTGAAATTTTTGATGGTTTTTCTACTCCTCTCATGAGCCCAAACAAGTCTCTAAAACCATGAGTTTGCAACTACTTTACTTTTGGAGAAAATTCAAAACATTCACTATTCAATAGAGCCCAATAGCAAAAATCAGGTTTTGAATGAAGAATCACATTTCTTGGTAGAATCATGCAGGATTGAAATTTTTGATGGTTTTTTACTCCTCTCAACAGCCCAAACAAGTTTCTAAAAGGATGAGTTAGCAACTACTTTACTTTTGGAGAAAATTCAAAACATTCACTATTCAATAGGGCCCAAAATATCAAAAACCAGCGGTTTGAATGAACACACATTTCTTGGTAGAATCGTGCAGGACTGAAATTTTTGATGTTTTTCTACTCCTCTCATGAGCCCAAACAATTCTCTAAAAGGATGAGTTTGCAACTACTTTACTTTTGGAGAAAATTCAAAACATTCATTATTCAATAGAGCCCAATAGCAAAAACCAGCGTTTTGAATGAAGAAACACATTTCTTGGTAGAATCATGCAGGATTGAAATTTTTGATGGTTTTTTACTCCTCTCAACAGCCCAAACAAGTTTCTAAAAGGATGAGTTTGCAACTACTTTACTTTTGGAGAAAATTCAAAACATTCATTATTCAATAGGGCCCAAACTATCAAAAACCAGCGGTTTGAGTGAACACACATTTCTTGGTAGAATCATGCAGGACTGAAATTTTTGATGTTTTTCTACTCCTCTCATGAGCCCAAACAAGTGTCTAAAAGCATGAGTTTGCAACTACTTTACTTTTGGAGAAAATTCAAAACATTCATTACTCAAAAGAGCCCAATAGCAAAAACCAACGTTTTGAATGAAGAATCACATTTCTTGGTAGAATCATGCAGGATTGAAATTTTTGATGGTTTTTTACTCCTCTCAACAGCCCAAACAAGTTTCTAAAAGGATGAGTTTGCAACTACTTTACTTTTGGAGAAAATTCAAAACATTCATTATTCAATAGGGCCCAAACTATCAAAAACCAGCGGTTTCAATGAACACACATTTCTTGGTAGAATCATGCAGGACTGAAATTTTTGATGTTTTTCTACTCCTCTCATGAGCCCAAACAAGTCTCTAAAACCATGAGTTTGCAACTACTTTACTTTTGGAGAAAATTCAAAACATTCATTATTCAATAGAGCCCAATAGCAAAAATCAGGTTTTGAATGAAGAATCACATTTCTTGGTAGAATCATGCAGGATTGAAATTTTTGATGGTTTTTTACTCCTCTCAACAGCCCAAACAAGTTTCTAAAAGGATGAGTTTGTAACTACTTTACTTTTGGAGAAAATTCAAAACATTCATTATTCAATAGGGCCCAAACTATCAAAAACCAGCGGTTTCAATGAACACACATTTCTTGGTAGAATCATGCAGGACTGAAATTTTTGATGTTTTTCTACTCCTCTCATGAGCCCAAACAAGTCTCTAAAAGCATGAGTTTGCAACTACTTTACTTTTGGAGAAAATTCAAAACATTCATTACTCAAAAGAGCCCAATAGCAAAAACCAGCGTTTTGAATGAAGAATCACATTTCTTGGTAGAATCATGCAGGATTGAAATTTTTGATGGTTTTTTACTCCTCTCAACAGCCCAAACAAGTTTCTAAAAGGATGAGTTTGCAACTACTTTACTTTTGGAGAAAATTCAAAACATTCATTATTCAATAGGGCCCAAACTATCAAAAACCAGCGGTTTGAATGAACACACATTTCTTGGTAGAATCATGCACGACTGAAATTTTTGATGTTTTTCTACTCCTCTCATGAGCCCAAACAAGTCTCTAAAAGCATGAGTTTGCAACTACTTTACTTTTGATGAAAATTCAAAACATTCATTACTCAAAAGAGCCCAATCACAAAAACCAGGGTTTTGAATGAAGAATCACATTTCTTGGTAGAATCATGCAGGATTGAAATTTTTGATGGTTTTTTACTCCTCTCAACAGCCCAAACAAGTTTCTAAAAGGATGAGTTTGCAACTACTTTGCTTTTGGAGAAAATTCAAAACATTCATTATTCAATAGGGCCCAAACTATCAAAAACCAGCGGTTTCAATGAGCACACATTTCTTGGTAGAATCATGCAGGACTGAAATTTTTGATGTTTTTCTACTCCTCTCATGAGCCCAAACAAGTCTCTAAAAGCATGAGTTTGCAACTACTTTACTTTTGGAGAAAATTCAAAACATTCATTATTCAATAGAGCCCAATAGCAAAAATCAGGTTTTGAATGAAGAATCACATTTCTTGGTAGAATCATGCAGGATTGAAATTTTTGATGGTTTTTTACTCCTCTCAACAGCCCAAACAAGTTTCTAAAAGGATGAGTTTGCAACTACTTTACTTTTGGAGAAAATTCAAAACATTCATTATTCAATAGGGCCCAAACTATCAAAAACCAGCGGTTTCAATGAACACACATTTCTTGGTAGAATCATGCAGGACCGAAATTTTTGATGTTTTTCTACTCCTCTCATGAGCCCAAACAAGTCTCTAAAAGCATGAGTTTGCAACTACTTTACTTTTGGAGAAAATTCAAAACATTCATTATTCAATAGAGCCCAATAGCAAAAATCAGGTTTTGAATGAAGAATCACATTTCTTGGTAAAATCATGCAGGATTGAAATTTTTGATGGTTTTTTACTCCTCTCAACAGCCCAAACAAGTTTCTAAAAGGATGAGTTTGCAACTACTTTACTTTTGGAGAAAATTCAAAACATTCATTATTCAATAGGGCCCAAACTATCAAAAACCTGTTTCAATGAACACACATTTCTTGGTAGAATCATGCAGGACTGAAATTTTTGATGTTTTTCTACTCCTCTCATGAGCCCAAACAAGTCTCTAAAAGCATGAGTTTGCAACTACTTTACTTTTGGAGAAAATTCAAAACATTCACTATTCAATAGAGCCCAATAGCAAAAATCAGGTTTTGAATGAAGAATCACATTTCTTGGTAAAATCATGCAGGATTGAAATTTTTGATGGTTTTTTACTCCTCTCAACAGCCCAAACAAGTTTCTAAAAGGATGAGTTTGCAACTACTTTACTTTTGGAGAAAATTCAAAACATTCATTATTCAATAGTGCCCAAACTATCAAAAACCAGCGGTTTCAATGAACACACATTTCTTGGTAGAATCATGCAGGACTGAAATTTTTGATGTTTTTCTACTCCTCTCATGAGCCCAAACAAGTCTCTAAAAGCATGAGTTTGCAACTACTTTACTTTTGGAGAAAATTCAAAACATTCATTATTCAATAGAGCCCAATAGCAAAAATCAGGTTTTGAATGAAGAATCACATTTCTTGGTAGAATCATGCAGGATTGAAATTTTTGATGGTTTTTTACTCCTCTCAACAGCCCAAACAAGTTTCTAAAAGGATGAGTTTGCAACTACTTTACTTTTGGAGAAAATTCAAAACATTCATTATTCAATAGGGCCCAAACTATCAAAAACCAGCGGTTTCAATGAACACACATTTCTTGGTAGAATAAAGCAGGACCGAAATTTTTGATGTTTTTCTACTCCTCTCATGAGCCCAAACAAGTCTCTAAAAGCATGAGTTTGCAACTACTTTACTTTTGGAGAAAATTCAAAACATTCATTATTCAATAGAGCCCAATAGCAAAAATCAGGTTTTGAATGAAGAATCACATTTCTTGGTAAAATCATGCAGGATTGAAATTTTTGATGGTTTTTTACCAACAGCCCAAACAAGTTTCTAAAAGGATTAGTTTGCAACTACTTTACTTTTGGAGAAAATTCAAAACATTCATTATTCAATAGGGCCCAAACTATCAAAAACCAGCGGTTTCAATGAACACACATTTCTTGGTAGAATCATGCAGGACTGAAATTTTTGATGTTTTTCTACTCCTCTCATGAGCCCAAACAAGTCTCTAAAACCATGAGTTTGCAACTACTTTACTTTTGGAGAAAATTCAAAACATTCACTATTCAATAGAGCCCAATAGCAAAAATCAGGTTTTGAATGAAGAATCACATTTCTTGGTAGAATCATGCAGGATTGAAATTTTTGATGGTTTTTTACTCCTCTCAACAGCCCAAACAAGTTTCTAAAAGGATGAGTTAGCAACTACTTTACTTTTGGAGAAAATTCAAAACATTCACTATTCAATAGGGCCCAAAATATCAAAAACCAGCGGTTTGAATGAACACACATTTCTTGGTAGAATCGTGCAGGACTGAAATTTTTGATGTTTTTCTACTCCTCTCATGAGCCCAAACAATTCTCTAAAAGGATGAGTTTGCAACTACTTTACTTTTGGAGAAAATTCAAAACATTCATTATTCAATAGAGCCCAATAGCAAAAACCAGCGTTTTGAATGAAGAAACACATTTCTTGGTAGAATCATGCAGGATTGAAATTTTTGATGGTTTTTTACTCCTCTCAACAGCCCAAACAAGTTTCTAAAAGGATGAGTTTGCAACTACTTTACTTTTGGAGAAAATTCAAAACATTCATTATTCAATAGGGCCCAAACTATCAAAAACCAGCGGTTTGAGTGAACACACATTTCTTGGTAGAATCATGCAGGACTGAAATTTTTGATGTTTTTCTACTCCTCTCATGAGCCCAAACAAGTGTCTAAAAGCATGAGTTTGCAACTACTTTACTTTTGGAGAAAATTCAAAACATTCATTACTCAAAAGAGCCCAATAGCAAAAACCAACGTTTTGAATGAAGAATCACATTTCTTGGTAGAATCATGCAGGATTGAAATTTTTGATGGTTTTTTACTCCTCTCAACAGCCCAAACAAGTTTCTAAAAGGATGAGTTTGCAACTACTTTACTTTTGGAGAAAATTCAAAACATTCATTATTCAATAGGGCCCAAACTATCAAAAACCAGCGGTTTCAATGAACACACATTTCTTGGTAGAATCATGCAGGACTGAAATTTTTGATGTTTTTCTACTCCTCTCATGAGCCCAAACAAGTCTCTAAAACCATGAGTTTGCAACTACTTTACTTTTGGAGAAAATTCAAAACATTCATTATTCAATAGAGCCCAATAGCAAAAATCAGGTTTTGAATGAAGAATCACATTTCTTGGTAGAATCATGCAGGATTGAAATTTTTGATGGTTTTTTACTCCTCTCAACAGCCCAAACAAGTTTCTAAAAGGATGAGTTTGTAACTACTTTACTTTTGGAGAAAATTCAAAACATTCATTATTCAATAGGGCCCAAACTATCAAAAACCAGCGGTTTCAATGAACACACATTTCTTGGTAGAATCATGCAGGACTGAAATTTTTGATGTTTTTCTACTCCTCTCATGAGCCCAAACAAGTCTCTAAAAGCATGAGTTTGCAACTACTTTACTTTTGGAGAAAATTCAAAACATTCATTATTCAATAGAGCCCAATAGCAAAAATCAGGTTTTGAATGAAGAATCACATTTCTTGGTAAAATCATGCAGGATTGAAATTTTTGATGGTTTTTTACTCCTCTCAACAGCCCAAACAAGTTTCTAAAAGGATGAGTTTGCAACTACTTTACTTTTGGAGAAAATTCAAAACATTCATTATTCAATAGGGCCCAAACTATCAAAAACCAGCGGTTTGAATGAACACACATTTCTTGGTAGAATCATGCAGGACTGAAATTTTTGATGTTTTTCTACTCCTCTCATGAGCCCAAACAAGTCTCTAAAAGCATGAGTTTGCAACTACTTTACTTTTGGAGAAAATTCAAAACATTCATTACTCAAAAGAGCCCAATAGCAAAAACCAGGGTTTTGAATGAAGAATCACATTTCTTGGTAGAATCATGCAGGATTGAAATTTTTGATGGTTTTTTACTCCTCTCAACAGCCCAAACAAGTTTCTAAAAGGATGAGTTTGCAACTACTTTACTTTTGGAGAAAATTCAAAACATTCATTATTCAATAGGGCCCAAACTATCAAAAACCAGCGGTTTCAATGAGCACACATTTCTTGGTAGAATCATGCAGGACTGAAATTTTTGATGTTTTTCTACTCCTCTCATGAGCCCAAACAAGTCTCTAAAAGCATGAGTTTGCAACTACTTTACTTTTGGAGAAAATTCAAAACATTCATTATTCAATAGAGCCCAATAGCAAAAATCAGGTTTTGAATGAAGAATCACATTTCTTGGTAGAATCATGCAGGATTGAAATTTTTGATGGTTTTTTACTCCTCTCAACAGCCCAAACAAGTTTCTAAAAGGATGAGTTTGCAACTACTTTACTTTTGGAGAAAATTCAAAACATTCATTATTCAATAGGGCCCAAACTATCAAAAACCAGCGGTTTGAATGAACACACATTTCTTGGTAGAATCATGCACGACTGAAATTTTTGATGTTTTTCTACTCCTCTCATGAGCCCAAACAAGTCTCTAAAAGCATGAGTTTGCAACTACTTTACTTTTGATGAAAATTCAAAACATTCATTACTCAAAAGAGCCCAATCACAAAAACCAGGGTTTTGAATGAAGAATCACATTTCTTGGTAGAATCATGCAGGATTGAAATTTTTGATGGTTTTTTACTCCTCTCAACAGCCCAAACAAGTTTCTAAAAGGATGAGTTTGCAACTACTTTACTTTTGGAGAAAATTCAAAACATTCATTATTCAATAGGGCCCAAACTATCAAAAACCAGCGGTTTCAATGAGCACACATTTCTTGGTAGAATCATGCAGGACTGAAATTTTTGATGTTTTTCTACTCCTCTCATGAGCCCAAACAAGTCTCTAAAAGCATGAGTTTGCAACTACTTTACTTTTGGAGAAAATTCAAAACATTCATTATTCAATAGAGCCCAATAGCAAAAATCAGGTTTTGAATGAAGAATCACATTTCTTGGTAGAATCATGCAGGATTGAAATTTTTGATGGTTTTTTACTCCTCTCAACAGCCCAAACAAGTTTCTAAAAGGATGAGTTTGCAACTACTTTACTTTTGGAGAAAATTCAAAACATTCATTATTCAATAGGGCCCAAACTATCAAAAACCAGCGGTTTCAATGAACACACATTTCTTGGTAGAATCATGCAGGACCGAAATTTTTGATGTTTTTCTACTCCTCTCATGAGCCCAAACAAGTCTCTAAAAGCATGAGTTTGCAACTACTTTACTTTTGGAGAAAATTCAAAACATTCATTATTCAATAGAGCCCAATAGCAAAAATCAGGTTTTGAATGAAGAATCACATTTCTTGGTAAAATCATGCAGGATTGAAATTTTTGATGGTTTTTTACTCCTCTCAACAGCCCAAACAAGTTTCTAAAAGGATGAGTTTGCAACTACTTTACTTTTGGAGAAAATTCAAAACATTCATTATTCAATAGGGCCCAAACTATCAAAAACCTGTTTCAATGAACACACATTTCTTGGTAGAATCATGCAGGACTGAAATTTTTGATGTTTTTCTACTCCTCTCATGAGCCCAAACAAGTCTCTAAAAGCATGAGTTTGCAACTACTTTACTTTTGGAGAAAATTCAAAACATTCACTATTCAATAGAGCCCAATAGCAAAAATCAGGTTTTGAATGAAGAATCACATTTCTTGGTAAAATCATGCAGGATTGAAATTTTTGATGGTTTTTTACTCCTCTCAACAGCCCAAACAAGTTTCTAAAAGGATGAGTTTGCAACTACTTTACTTTTGGAGAAAATTCAAAACATTCATTATTCAATAGTGCCCAAACTATCAAAAACCAGCGGTTTCAATGAACACACATTTCTTGGTAGAATCATGCAGGACTGAAATTTTTGATGTTTTTCTACTCCTCTCATGAGCCCAAACAAGTCTCTAAAAGCATGAGTTTGCAACTACTTTACTTTTGGAGAAAATTCAAAACATTCATTATTCAATAGAGCCCAATAGCAAAAATCAGGTTTTGAATGAAGAATCACATTTCTTGGTAGAATCATGCAGGATTGAAATTTTTGATGGTTTTTTACTCCTCTCAACAGCCCAAACAAGTTTCTAAAAGGATGAGTTTGCAACTACTTTACTTTTGGAGAAAATTCAAAACATTCATTATTCAATAGGGCCCAAACTATCAAAAACCAGCGGTTTCAATGAACACACATTTCTTGGTAGAATAAAGCAGGACCGAAATTTTTGATGTTTTTCTACTCCTCTCATGAGCCCAAACAAGTCTCTAAAAGCATGAGTTTGCAACTACTTTACTTTTGGAGAAAATTCAAAACATTCATTATTCAATAGAGCCCAATAGCAAAAATCAGGTTTTGAATGAAGAATCACATTTCTTGGTAAAATCATGCAGGATTGAAATTTTTGATGGTTTTTTACCAACAGCCCAAACAAGTTTCTAAAAGGATTAGTTTGCAACTACTTTACTTTTGGAGAAAATTCAAAACATTCATTATTCAATAGGGCCCAAACTATCAAAAACCAGCGGTTTCAATGAACACACATTTCTTGGTAGAATCATGCAGGACTGAAATTTTTGATGTTTTTCTACTCCTCTCATGAGCCCAAACAAGTCTCTAAAACCATGAGTTTGCAACTACTTTACTTTTGGAGAAAATTCAAAACATTCACTATTCAATAGAGCCCAATAGCAAAAATCAGGTTTTGAATGAAGAATCACATTTCTTGGTAGAATCATGCAGGATTGAAATTTTTGATGGTTTTTTACTCCTCTCAACAGCCCAAACAAGTTTCTAAAAGGATGAGTTAGCAACTACTTTACTTTTGGAGAAAATTCAAAACATTCACTATTCAATAGGGCCCAAAATATCAAAAACCAGCGGTTTGAATGAACACACATTTCTTGGTAGAATCGTGCAGGACTGAAATTTTTGATGTTTTTCTACTCCTCTCATGAGCCCAAACAATTCTCTAAAAGGATGAGTTTGCAACTACTTTACTTTTGGAGAAAATTCAAAACATTCATTATTCAATAGAGCCCAATAGCAAAAACCAGCGTTTTGAATGAAGAAACACATTTCTTGGTAGAATCATGCAGGATTGAAATTTTTGATGGTTTTTTACTCCTCTCAACAGCCCAAACAAGTTTCTAAAAGGATGAGTTTGCAACTACTTTACTTTTGGAGAAAATTCAAAACATTCATTATTCAATAGGGCCCAAACTATCAAAAACCAGCGGTTTGAGTGAACACACATTTCTTGGTAGAATCATGCAGGACTGAAATTTTTGATGTTTTTCTACTCCTCTCATGAGCCCAAACAAGTGTCTAAAAGCATGAGTTTGCAACTACTTTACTTTTGGAGAAAATTCAAAACATTCATTACTCAAAAGAGCCCAATAGCAAAAACCAACGTTTTGAATGAAGAATCACATTTCTTGGTAGAATCATGCAGGATTGAAATTTTTGATGGTTTTTTACTCCTCTCAACAGCCCAAACAAGTTTCTAAAAGGATGAGTTTGCAACTACTTTACTTTTGGAGAAAATTCAAAACATTCATTATTCAATAGGGCCCAAACTATCAAAAACCAGCGGTTTCAATGAACACACATTTCTTGGTAGAATCATGCAGGACTGAAATTTTTGATGTTTTTCTACTCCTCTCATGAGCCCAAACAAGTCTCTAAAACCATGAGTTTGCAACTACTTTACTTTTGGAGAAAATTCAAAACATTCATTATTCAATAGAGCCCAATAGCAAAAATCAGGTTTTGAATGAAGAATCACATTTCTTGGTAGAATCATGCAGGATTGAAATTTTTGATGGTTTTTTACTCCTCTCAACAGCCCAAACAAGTTTCTAAAAGGATGAGTTTGTAACTACTTTACTTTTGGAGAAAATTCAAAACATTCATTATTCAATAGGGCCCAAACTATCAAAAACCAGCGGTTTCAATGAACACACATTTCTTGGTAGAATCATGCAGGACTGAAATTTTTGATGTTTTTCTACTCCTCTCATGAGCCCAAACAAGTCTCTAAAAGCATGAGTTTGCAACTACTTTACTTTTGGAGAAAATTCAAAACATTCATTATTCAATAGAGCCCAATAGCAAAAATCAGGTTTTGAATGAAGAATCACATTTCTTGGTAAAATCATGCAGGATTGAAATTTTTGATGGTTTTTTACTCCTCTCAACAGCCCAAACAAGTTTCTAAAAGGATGAGTTTGCAACTACTTTACTTTTGGAGAAAATTCAAAACATTCATTATTCAATAGGGCCCAAACTATCAAAAACCAGCGGTTTGAATGAACACACATTTCTTGGTAGAATCATGCAGGACTGAAATTTTTGATGTTTTTCTACTCCTCTCATGAGCCCAAACAAGTCTCTAAAAGCATGAGTTTGCAACTACTTTACTTTTGGAGAAAATTCAAAACATTCATTACTCAAAAGAGCCCAATAGCAAAAACCAGGGTTTTGAATGAAGAATCACATTTCTTGGTAGAATCATGCAGGATTGAAATTTTTGATGGTTTTTTACTCCTCTCAACAGCCCAAACAAGTTTCTAAAAGGATGAGTTTGCAACTACTTTACTTTTGGAGAAAATTCAAAACATTCATTATTCAATAGGGCCCAAACTATCAAAAACCAGCGGTTTCAATGAACACACATTTCTTGGTAGAATCATGCAGGACTGAAATTTTTGATGTTTTTCTACTCTCATGAGCCCAAACAAGTCTCTAAAAGCATGAGTTTGCAACTACTTTACTTTTGGAGAAAATTCAAAACATTCATTATTCAATAGAGCCCAATAGCAAAAATCAGGTTTTGAATGAAGAATCACATTTCTTGGTAGAATCATGCAGGATTGAAATTTTTGATGGTTTTTTACTCCTCTCAACAGCCCAAACAAGTTTCTAAAAGGATGAGTTTGCAACTACTTTACTTTTGGAGAAAATTCAAAACATTCATTATTCAATAGGGCCCAAACTATCAAAAACCAGCGGTTTCAATGAACACACATTTCTTGGTAGAATCATGCAGGACTGAAATTTTTGATGTTTTTCTACTCCTCTCATGAGCCCAAACAAGGCTCTAAAAGCATGAGTTTGCAACTACTTTACTTTTGGAGAAAATTCAAAACATTCATTATTCAATAGAGCCCAATAGCAAAAATCAGGTTTTGAATGAAGAATCACATTTCTTGGTAGAATCATGCAGGATTGAAATTTTTGATGGTTTTTTACTCCTCTCAACAGCCCAAACAAGTTTCTAAAAGGATGAGTTTGCAACTACTTTACTTTTGGAGAAAATTCAAAACATTCATTATTCAATAGAGCCCAATAGCAAAAATCAGGTTTTGAATGAAGAATCACATTTCCTGGTAGAATCATGCAGGATTGAAATTTTTGATGGTTTTTTACTCCTCTCAACAGCCCAAACAAGTTTCTAAAAGGATGAGTTTGCAACTACTTTACTTTTGGAGAAAATTCAAAACATTCATTATTCAATAGGGCCCAAACTATCAAAAACCAGCGGTTTCAATGAACACACATTTCTTGGTAGAATAATGCAGGACCGAAATTTTTGATGTTTTTCTACTCCTCTCATGAGCCCAAACAAGTCTCTAAAAGCATGAGTTTGCAACTACTTTACTTTTGGAGAAAATTCAAAACATTCATTATTCAATAGAGCCCAATAGCAAAAATCAGGTTTTGAATGAAGAATCACATTTCTTGGTAAAATCATGCAGGATTGAAATTTTTGATGGTTTTTTACTCCTCTCAACAGCCCAAACAAGTTTCTAAAAGGATGAGTTTGCAACTACTTTACTTTTGGAGAAAATTCAAAACATTCATTATTCAATAGGGCCCAAACTATCAAAAACCAGCGGTTTCAATGAACACACATTTCTTGGTAGAATCATGCAGGACTGAAATTTTTGATGTTTTTCTACTCCTCTCATGAACCCAAACAAGTCTCTAAAAGCATGAGTTTGCAAATACTTTACTTTTGGAGAAAATTCAAAACATTCATTATTCAATAGAGCCCAATAGCAAAAATCAGGTTTTGAATGAAGAATCACATTTCTTGGTAGAATCATGCAGGATTGAAATTTCTGATGGTTTTTTACTCCTCTCAACAGCCCAAACAAGTTTCTAAAAGGATGAGTTAGCAACTACTTTACTTTTGGAGAAAATTCAAAACATTCACTATTCAATAGGGCCCAAAATATCAAAAACCAGCGGTTTGAATGAACACACATTTCTTGGTAGAATCGTGCAGGACTGAAATTTTTGATGTTTTTCTACTCCTCTCATGAGCCCAAACAATTCTCTAAAAGGATGAGTTTGCAACTACTTTACTTTTGGAGAAAATTCAAAACATTCATTATTCAATAGAGCCCAATAGCAAAAACCAGCGTTTTGAATGAAGAAACACATTTCTTGGTAGAATCATGCAGGATTGAAATTTTTGATGGTTTTTTACTCCTCTCAACAGCCCAAACAAGTTTCTAAAAGGATGAGTTTGCAACTACTTTACTTTTGGAGAAAATTCAAAACATTCATTATTCAATAGGGCCCAAACTATCAAAAACCAGCGGTTTGAGTGAACACACATTTCTTGGTAGAATCATGCAGGACTGAAATTTTTGATGTTTTTCTACTCCTCTCATGAGCCCAAGCAAGTGTCTAAAAGCATGAGTTTGCAACTACTTTACTTTTGGAGAAAATTCAAAACATTCATTACTCAAAAGAGCCCAATAGCAAAAACCAGCGTTTTGAATGAAGAATCACATTTCTTGGTAGAATCATGCAGGATTGATATTTTTGATGGTTTTTTACTCCTCTCAACAGCCCAAACAAGTTTCTAAAAGGATGAGTTTGCAACTACTTTACTTTTGGAGAAAATTCAAAACATTCATTATTCAATAGGGCCCAAACTATCAAAAACCAGCGGTTTCAATGAACACACATTTCTTGGTAGAATCATGCAGGACTGAAATTTTTGATGTTTTTCTACTCCTCTCATGAGCCCAAACAAGTCTCTAAAAGCATGAGTTTGCAACTACTTTACTTTTGGAGAAAATTCAAAACATTCATTATTCAATAGAGCCCAATAGCAAAAATCAGGTTTTGAATGAAGAATCACATTTCTTGGTAGAATCATGCAGGATTGAAATTTTTGATGGTTTTTTACTCCTCTCAACAGCCCAAACAAGTTTCTAAAAGGATGAGTTTGCAACTACTTTACTTTTGGAGAAAATTCAAAACATTCATTATTCAATAGGGCCCAAACTATCAAAAACCAGCGGTTTGAGTGAACACACATTTCTTGGTAGAATCATGCAGGACTGAAATTTTTGATGTTTTTCTACTCCTCTCATGAGCCCAAACAAGTGTCTAAAAGCATGAGTTTGCAACTACTTTACTTTTGGAGAAAATTCAAAACATTCATTACTCAAAAGAGCCCAATAGCAAAAACCATCGTTTTGAATGAAAAATCACATTTCTTGGTAGAATCATGCAGGATTGAAATTTTTGATGGTTTTTTACTCCTCTCAACAGCCCAAACAAGTTTCTAAAAGGATGAGTTTGCAACTACTTTACTTTTGGAGAAAATTCAAAACATTCATTATTCAATAGGGCCCAAACTATCAAAAACCAGCGGTTTCAATGAACACACATTTCTTGGTAGAATCATGCAGGACTGAAATTTTTGATGTTTTTCTACTCCTCTCATGAGCCCAAACAAATCTCTAAAAGCATGAGTTTGCAACTACTTTACTTTTGGAGAAAATTCAAAACATTCATTATTCAATAGAGCCCAATAGCAAAAATCAGGTTTTGAATGAAGAATCACATTTCTTGGTAAAATCATGCAGGATTGAAATTTTTGATGGTTTTTTACTCCTCTCAACAGCCCAAACAAGTTTCTAAAAGGATGAGTTTGCAACTACTTTACTTTTGGAGAAAATTCAAAACATTCATTATTCAATAGGGCCCAAACTATCAAAAACCAGCGGTTTCAATGAACACACATTTCTTGGTAGAATCATGCAGGACTGAAATTTTTGATGTTTTTCTACTCCTCTCATGAGCCCAAACAAGTCTCTAAAAGCATGAGTTTGCAACTACTTTACTTTTGGAGAAAATTCAAAACATTCACTATTCAATAGAGCCCAATAGCAAAAATCAGGTTTTGAATGAAGAATCACATTTCTTGGTAAAATCATGCAGGATTGAAATTTTTGATGGTTTTTTACTCCTCTCAACAGCCCAAACAATTTTCTAAAAGGATGAGTTTGCAACTACTTTACTTTTGGAGAAAATTCAAAACATTCATTATTCAATAGGGCCCAAACTATCAAAAACCAGCGGTTTCAATGAACACACATTTCTTGGTAGAATCATGCAGGACTGAAATTTTTGATGTTTTTCTACTCCTCTCATGAGCCCAAACAAGTCTCTAAAAGCATGAGTTTGCAACTACTTTACTTTTGGAGAAAATTCAAAACATTCATTATTCAATAGAGCCCAATAGCAAAAATCAGGTTTTGAATGAAGAATCACATTTCTTGGTAGAATCATGCAGGATTGAAATTTTTGATGGTTTTTTACTCCTCTCAACAGCCCAAACAAGTTTCTAAAAGGATGAGTTTGCAACTACTTTACTTTTGGAGAAAATTCAAAACATTCATTATTCAATAGAGCCCAATAGCAAAAATCAGGTTTTGAATGAAGAATCACATTTCCTGGTAGAATCATGCAGGATTGAAATTTTTGATGGTTTTTTACTCCTCTCAACAGCCCAAACAAGTTTCTAAAAGGATGAGTTTGCAACTACTTTACTTTTGGAGAAAATTCAAAACATTCATTATTCAATAGGGCCCAAACTATCAAAAACCAGCGGTTTCAATGAACACACATTTCTTGGTAGAAAAATGCAGGACCGAAATTTTTGATGTTTTTCTACTCCTCTCATGAGCCGAAACAAGTCTCTAAAAGCGTGAGTTTGCAACTACTTTACTTTTGGAGAAAATTCAAAACATTCATTATTCAATAGAGCCCAATAGCAAAAATCAGGTTTTGAATGAAGAATCACATTTCTTGGTAAAATCATGCAGGATTGAAATTTTTGATGGTTTTTTACTCCTCTCAACAGCCCAAACAAGTTTCTAAAAGGATGAGTTTGCAACTACTTTACTTTTGGAGAAAATTCAAAACATTCATTATTCAATAGGGCCCAAACTATCAAAAACCAGCGGTTTCAATGAACACACATTTCTTGGTAGAATCATGCAGGACTGAAATTTTTGATGTTTTTCTACTCCTCTCATGAGCCCAAACAAGTCTCTAAAAGCATGAGTTTGCAAATACTTTACTTTTGGAGAAAATTCAAAACATTCATTATTCAATAGAGCCCAATAGCAAAAATCAGGTTTTGAATGAAGAATCACATTTCTTGGTAGAATCATGCAGGATTGAAATTTCTGATGGTTTTTTACTCCTCTCAACAGCCCAAACAAGTTTCTAAAAGGATGAGTTAGCAACTACTTTACTTTTGGAGAAAATTCAAAACATTCACTATTCAATAGGGCCCAAAATATCAAAAACCAGCGGTTTGAATGAACACACATTTCTTGGTAGAATCGTGCAGGACTGAAATTTTTGATGTTTTTCTACTCCTCTCATGAGCCCAAACAATTCTCTAAAAGGATGAGTTTGCAACTACTTTACTTTTGGAGAAAATTCAAAACATTCATTATTCAATAGAGCCCAATAGCAAAAACCAGCGTTTTGAATGAAGAAACACATTTCTTGGTAGAATCATGCAGGATTGAAATTTTTGATGGTTTTTTACTCCTCTCAACAGCCCAAACAAGTTTCTAAAAGGATGAGTTTGCAACTACTTTACTTTTGGAGAAAATTCAAAACATTCATTATTCAATAGGGCCCAAACTATCAAAAACCAGCGGTTTGAGTGAACACACATTTCTTGGTAGAATCATGCAGGACTGAAATTTTTGATGTTTTTCTACTCCTCTCATGAGCCCAAGCAAGTGTCTAAAAGCATGAGTTTGCAACTACTTTACTTCTGGAGAAAATTCAAAACATTCATTACTCAAAAGAGCCCAATAGCAAAAACCAGCGTTTTGAATGAAGAATCACATTTCTTGGTAGAATCATGCAGGATTGAAATTTTTGATGGTTTTTTACTCCTCTCAACAGCCCAAACAAGTTTCTAAAAGGATGAGTTTGCAACTACTTTACTTTTGGAGAAAATTCAAAACATTCATTATTCAATAGGGCCCAAACTATCAAAAACCAGCGGTTTCAATGAACACACATTTCTTGGTAGAATCATGCAGGACTGAAATTTTTGATGTTTTTCTACTCCTCTCATGAGCCCAAACAAGTCTCTAAAAGCATGAGTTTGCAACTACTTTACTTTTGGAGAAAATTCAAAACATTCATTATTCAATAGAGCCCAATAGCAAAAATCAGGTTTTGAATGAAGAATCACATTTCTTGGTAGAATCATGCAGGATTGAAATTTTTGATGGTTTTTTACTCCTCTCAACAGCCCAAACAAGTTTCTAAAAGGATGAGTTTGCAACTACTTTACTTTTGGAGAAAATTCAAAACATTCATTATTCAATAGGGCCCAAACTATCAAAAACCAGCGGTTTGAGTGAACACACATTTCTTGGTAGAATCATGCAGGACTGAAATTTTTGATGTTTTTCTACTCCTCTCATGAGCCCAAACAAGTGTCTAAAAGCATGAGTTTGCAACTACTTTACTTTTGGAGAAAATTCAAAACATTCATTACTCAAAAGAGCCCAATAGCAAAAACCATCGTTTTGAATGAAAAATCACATTTCTTGGTAGAATCATGCAGGATTGAAATTTTTGATGGTTTTTTACTCCTCTCAACAGCCCAAACAAGTTTCTAAAAGGATGAGTTTGCAACTACTTTACTTTTGGAGAAAATTCAAAACATTCATTATTCAATAGGGCCCAAACTATCAAAAACCAGCGGTTTCAATGAACACACATTTCTTGGTAGAATCATGCAGGACTGAAATTTTTGATGTTTTTCTACTCCTCTCATGAGCCCAAACAAGTCTCTAAAAGCATGAGTTTGCAACTACTTTACTTTTGGAGAAAATTCAAAACATTCTTTATTCAATAGAGCCCAATAGCAAAAATCAGGTTTTGAATGAAGAATCACATTTCTTGGTAGAATCATGCAGGATTGAAATTTTTGATGGTTTTTTACTCCTCTCAACAGCCCAAACAAGTTTCTAAAAGGATGAGTTTGTAACTACTTTACTTTTGGAGAAAATTCAAAACATTCATTATTCAATAGGGCCCAAACTATCAAAAACCAGCGGTTTCAATGAACACACATTTCTTGGTAGAATCATGCAGGACTGAAATTTTTGATGTTTTTCTACTCCTCTCATGAGCCCAAACAAGTCTCTAAAAGCATGAGTTTGCAACTACTTTACTTTTGGAGAAAATTCAAAACATTCATTATTCAATAGAGCCCAATAGCAAAAATCAGGTTTTGAATGAAGAATCACATTTCTTGGTAAAATCATGCAGGATTGAAATTTTTGATGGTTTTTTACTCCTCTCAACAGCCCAAACAAGTTTCTAAAAGGATGAGTTTGCAACTACTTTACTTTTGGAGAAAATTCAAAACATTCATTATTCAATAGGGCCCAAACTATCAAAAACCAGCGGTTTGAATGAACACACATTTCTTGGTAGAATCATGCAGGACTGAAATTTTTGATGTTTTTCTACTCCTCTCATGAGCCCAAACAAGTCTCTAAAAGCATGAGTTTGCAACTACTTTACTTTTGGAGAAAATTCAAAACATTCATTACTCAAAATAGCCCAATCGCAAAAACCAGGGTTTTGAATGAAGAATCACATTTCTTGGTAGAATCATGCAGGATTGAAATTTTTGATGGTTTTTTACTCCTCTCAACAGCCCAAACAAGTTTCTAAAAGGATGAGTTTGCAACTACTTTACTTTTGGAGAAAATTCAAAACATTCATTATTCAATAGGGCCCAAACTATCAAAAACCAGCGGTTTCAATGAACACACATTTCTTGGTAGAATCATGCAGGACTGAAATTTTTGATGTTTTTCTACTCCTCTCATGAGCCCAAACAAGTGTCTAAAAGCATGAGTTTGCAACTACTTTACTTTTGGAGAAAATTCAAAACATTCATTATTCAATAGAGCCCAATAGCAAAAATCAGGTTTTGAATGAAGAATCACATTTCTTGGTAAAATCATGCAGGATTGAAATTTTTGATGGTTTTTTACTCCTCTCAACAGCCCAAACAAGTTTCTAAAAGGATGAGTTTGCAACTACTTTACTTTTGGAGAAAATTCAAAACATTCATTATTCAATAGGGCCCAAACTATCAAAAACCAGCGGTTTCAATGAACACACATTTCTTGGTAGAATCATGCAGGACTGAAATTTTTGATGTTTTTCTACTCCTCTCATGAGCCCAAACAAGTCTCTAAAAGCATGAGTTTGCAGCTACTTTACTTTTGGAGAAAATTCAAAACATTCACTATTCAATAGAGCCCAATAGCAAAAATCAGGTTTTGAATGAAGAATCACATTTCTTGGTAAAATCATGCAGGATTGAAATTTTTGATGGTTTTTTTACTCCTCTCAACAGCCCAAACAATTTTCTAAAAGGATGAGTTTGCAACTACTTTACTTTTGGAGAAAATTCAAAACATTCATTATTCAATAGGGCCCAAACTATCAAAAACCAGCGGTTTCAATGAACACACATTTCTTGGTAGAATCATGCAGGACTGAAATTTTTGATGTTTTTCTACTCCTCTCATGAGCCCAAACAAGTCTCTAAAAGCATGAGTTTGCAACTACTTTACTTTTGGAGAAAATTCAAAACATTCATTATTCAATAGAGCCCAATAGCAAAAATCAGGTTTTGAATGAAGAATCACATTTCTTGGTAGAATCATGCAGGATTGAAATTTTTGATGGTTTTTTTACTCCTCTCAACAGCCCAAACAAGTTTCTAAAAGGATGAGTTTGCAACTACTTTACTTTTGGAGAAAATTCAAAACATTCATTATTCAATAGAGCCCAATAGCAAAAATCAGGTTTTGAATGAAGAATCACATTTCCTGGTAGAATCATGCAGGATTGAAATTTTTGATGGTTTTTTACTCCTCTCAACAGCCCAAACAAGTTTCTAAAAGGATGAGTTTGCAACTACTTTACTTTTGGAGAAAATTCAAAACATTCATTATTCAATAGGGCCCAAACTATCAAAAACCAGCGGTTTCAATGAACACACATTTCTTGGTAGAATCATGCAGGACCGAAATTTTTGATGTTTTTCTACTCCTCTCATGAGCCCAAACAAGTCTCTAAAAGCATGAGTTTGCAACTACTTTACTTTTGGAGAAAATTCAAAACATTCATTATTCAATAGAGCCCAATAGCAAAAATCAGGTTTTGAATGAAGAATCACATTTCTTGGTAAAATCATGCAGGATTGAAATTTTTGATGGTTTTTTACTCCTCTCAACAGCCCAAACAAGTTTCTAAAAGGATGAGTTTGCAACTACTTTACTTTTGGAGAAAATTCAAAACATTCATTATTCAATAGGGCCCAAACTATCAAAAACCTGTTTCAATGAACACACATTTCTTGGTAGAATCATGCAGGACTGAAATTTTTGATGTTTTTCTACTCCTCTCATGAGCCCAAACAAGTCTCTAAAAGCATGAGTTTGCAACTACTTTACTTTTGGAGAAAATTCAAAACATTCACTATTCAATAGAGCCCAATAGCAAAAATCAGGTTTTGAATGAAGAATCACATTTCTTGGTAAAATCATGCAGGATTGAAATTTTTGATGGTTTTTTACTCCTCTCAACAGCCCAAACAAGTTTCTAAAAGGATGAGTTTGCAACTACTTTACTTTTGGAGAAAATTCAAAACATTCATTATTCAATAGTGCCCAAACTATCAAAAACCAGCGGTTTCAATGAACACACATTTCTTGGTAGAATCATGCAGGACTGAAATTTTTGATGTTTTTCTACTCCTCTCATGAGCCCAAACAAGTCTCTAAAAGCATGAGTTTGCAACTACTTTACTTTTGGAGAAAATTCAAAACATTCATTATTCAATAGAGCCCAATAGCAAAAATCAGGTTTTGAATGAAGAATCACATTTCTTGGTAGAATCATGCAGGATTGAAATTTTTGATGGTTTTTTACTCCTCTCAACAGCCCAAACAAGTTTCTAAAAGGATGAGTTTGCAACTACTTTACTTTTGGAGAAAATTCAAAACATTCATTATTCAATAGGGCCCAAACTATCAAAAACCAGCGGTTTCAATGAACACACATTTCTTGGTAGAATAAAGCAGGACCGAAATTTTTGATGATTTTCTACTCCTCTCATGAGCCCAAACAAGTCTCTAAAAGCATGAGTTTGCAACTACTTTACTTTTGGAGAAAATTCAAAACATTCATTATTCAATAGAGCCCAATAGCAAAAATCAGGTTTTGAATGAAGAATCACATTTCTTGGTAAAATCATGCAGGATTGAAATTTTTGATGGTTTTTTACCAACAGCCCAAACAAGTTTCTAAAAGGATTAGTTTGCAACTACTTTACTTTTGGAGAAAATTCAAAACATTCATTATTCAATAGGGCCCAAACTATCAAAAACCAGCGGTTTCAATGAACACACATTTCTTGGTAGAATCATGCAGGACTGAAATTTTTGATGTTTTTCTACTCCTCTCATGAGCCCAAACAAGTCTCTAAAACCATGAGTTTGCAACTACTTTACTTTTGGAGAAAATTCAAAACATTCACTATTCAATAGAGCCCAATAGCAAAAATCAGGTTTTGAATGAAGAATCACATTTCTTGGTAGAATCATGCAGGATTGAAATTTTTGATGGTTTTTTACTCCTCTCAACAGCCCAAACAAGTTTCTAAAAGGATGAGTTAGCAACTACTTTACTTTTGGAGAAAATTCAAAACATTCACTATTCAATAGGGCCCAAAATATCAAAAACCAGCGGTTTGAATGAACACACATTTCTTGGTAGAATCGTGCAGGACTGAAATTTTTGATGTTTTTGTACTCCTCTCATGAGCCCAAACAATTCTCTAAAAGGATGAGTTTGCAACTACTTTACTTTTGGAGAAAATTCAAAACATTCATTATTCAATAGAGCCCAATAGCAAAAACCAGCGTTTTGAATGAAGAAACACATTTCTTGGTAGAATCATGCAGGATTGAAATTTTTGATGGTTTTTTACTCCTCTCAACAGCCCAAACAAGTTTCTAAAAGGATGAGTTTGCAACTACTTTACTTTTGGAGAAAATTCAAAACATTCATTATTCAATAGGGCCCAAATTATCAAAAACCAGCGGTTTGAGTGAACACACATTTCTTGGTAGAATCATGCAGGACTGAAATTTTTGATGTTTTTCTACTCCTCTCATGAGCCCAAACAAGTGTCTAAAAGCATGAGTTTGCAACTACTTTACTTTTGGAGAAAATTCAAAACATTCATTACTCAAAAGAGCCCAATAGCAAAAACCAACGTTTTGAATGAAGAATCACATTTCTTGGTAGAATCATGCAGGATTGAAATTTTTGATGGTTTTTTACTCCTCTCAACAGCCCAAACAAGTTTCTAAAAGGATGAGTTTGCAACTACTTTACTTTTGGAGAAAATTCAAAACATTCATTATTCAATAGGGCCCAAACTATCAAAAACCAGCGGTTTCAATGAACACACATTTCTTGGTAGAATCATGCAGGACTGAAATTTTTGATGTTTTTCTACTCCTCTCATGAGCCCAAACAAGTCTCTAAAACCATGAGTTTGCAACTACTTTACTTTTGGAGAAAATTCAAAACATTCATTATTCAATAGAGCCCAATAGCAAAAATCAGGTTTTGAATGAAGAATCACATTTCTTGGTAGAATCATGCAGGATTGAAATTTTTGATGGTTTTTTACTCCTCTCAACAGCCCAAACAAGTTTCTAAAAGGATGAGTTTGTAACTACTTTACTTTTGGAGAAAATTCAAAACATTCATTATTCAATAGGGCCCAAACTATCAAAAACCAGCGGTTTCAATGAACACACATTTCTTGGTAGAATCATGCAGGACTGAAATTTTTGATGTTTTTCTACTCCTCTCATGAGCCCAAACAAGTCTCTAAAAGCATGAGTTTGCAACTACTTTACTTTTGGAGAAAATTCAAAACATTCATTACTCAAAAGAGCCCAATAGCAAAAACCAGCGTTTTGAATGAAGAATCACATTTCTTGGTAGAATCATGCAGGATTGAAATTTTTGATGGTTTTTTACTCCTCTCAACAGCCCAAACAAGATTCTAAAAGGATGAGTTTGCAACTACTTTACTTTTGGAGAAAATTCAAAACATTCATTATTCAATAGGGCCCAAACTATCAAAAACCAGCGGTTTGAATGAACACACATTTCTTGGTAGAATCATGCACGACTGAAATTTTTGATGTTTTTCTACTCCTCTCATGAGCCCAAACAAGTCTCTAAAAGCATGAGTTTGCAACTACTTTACTTTTGATGAAAATTCAAAACATTCATTACTCAAAAGAGCCCAATCACAAAAACCAGGGTTTTGAATGAAGAATCACATTTCTTGGTAGAATCATGCAGGATTGAAATTTTTGATGGTTTTTTACTCCTCTCAACAGCCCAAACAAGTTTCTAAAAGGATGAGTTTGCAACTACTTTACTTTTGGAGAAAATTCAAAACATTCATTATTCAATAGGGCCCAAACTATCAAAAACCAGCGGTTTCAATGAGCACACATTTCTTGGTAGAATCATGCAGGACTGAAATTTTTGATGTTTTTCTACTCCTCTCATGAGCCCAAACAAGTCTCTAAAAGCATGAGTTTGCAACTACTTTACTTTTGGAGAAAATTCAAAACATTCATTATTCAATAGAGCCCAATAGCAAAAATCAGGTTTTGAATGAAGAATCACATTTCTTGGTAGAATCATGCAGGATTGAAATTTTTGATGGTTTTTTACTCCTCTCAACAGCCCAAACAAGTTTCTAAAAGGATGAGTTTGCAACTACTTTACTTTTGGAGAAAATTCAAAACATTCATTATTCAATAGGGCCCAAACTATCAAAAACCAGCGGTTTCAATGAACACACATTTCTTGGTAGAATCATGCAGGACTGAAATTTTTGATGTTTTTCTACTCCTCTCATGAGCCCAAACAAGTCTCTAAAAGCATGAGTTTGCAACTACTTTACTTTTGGAGAAAATTCAAAACATTCATTATTCAATAGAGCCCAATAGCAAAAATCAGGTTTTGAATGAAGAATCACATTTCTTGGTAAAATCATGCAGGATTGAAATTTTTGATGGTTTTTTACTCCTCTCAACAGCCCAAACAAGTTTCTAAAAGGATGAGTTTGCAACTACTTTACTTTTGGAGAAAATTCAAAACATTCATTATTCAATAGGGCCCAAACTATCAAAAACCTGTTTCAATGAACACACATTTCTTGGTAGAATCATGCAGGACTGAAATTTTTGATGTTTTTCTACTCCTCTCATGAGCCCAAACAAGTCTCTAAAAGCATGAGTTTGCAACTACTTTACTTTTGGAGAAAATTCAAAACATTCACTATTCAATAGAGCCCAATAGCAAAAATCAGGTTTTGAATGAAGAATCACATTTCTTGGTAAAATCATGCAGGATTGAAATTTTTGATGGTTTTTTACTCCTCTCAACAGCCCAAACAAGTTTCTAAAAGGATGAGTTTGCAACTACTTTACTTTTGGAGAAAATTCAAAACATTCATTATTCAATAGTGCCCAAACTATCAAAAACCAGCGGTTTCAATGAACACACATTTCTTGGTAGAATCATGCAGGACTGAAATTTTTGATGTTTTTCTACTCCTCTCATGAGCCCAAACAAGTCTCTAAAAGCATGAGTTTGCAACTACTTTACTTTTGGAGAAAATTCAAAACATTCATTATTCAATAGAGCCCAATAGCAAAAATCAGGTTTTGAATGAAGAATCACATTTCTTGGTAGAATCATGCAGGATTGAAATTTTTGATGGTTTTTTACTCCTCTCAACAGCCCAAACAAGTTTCTAAAAGGATGAGTTTGCAACTACTTTACTTTTGGAGAAAATTCAAAACATTCATTATTCAATAGGGCCCAAACTATCAAAAACCAGCGGTTTCAATGAACACACATTTCTTGGTAGAATAAAGCAGGACCGAAATTTTTGATGTTTTTCTACTCCTCTCATGAGCCCAAACAAGTCTCTAAAAGCATGAGTTTGCAACTACTTTACTTTTGGAGAAAATTCAAAACATTCATTATTCAATAGAGCCCAATAGCAAAAATCAGGTTTTGAATGAAGAATCACATTTCTTGGTAAAATCATGCAGGATTGAAATTTTTGATGGTTTTTTACCAACAGCCCAAACAAGTTTCTAAAAGGATTAGTTTGCAACTACTTTACTTTTGGAGAAAATTCAAAACATTCATTATTCAATAGGGCCCAAACTATCAAAAACCAGCGGTTTCAATGAACACACATTTCTTGGTAGAATCATGCAGGACTGAAATTTTTGATGTTTTTCTACTCCTCTCATGAGCCCAAACAAGTCTCTAAAACCATGAGTTTGCAACTACTTTACTTTTGGAGAAAATTCAAAACATTCACTATTCAATAGAGCCCAATAGCAAAAATCAGGTTTTGAATGAAGAATCACATTTCTTGGTAGAATCATGCAGGATTGAAATTTTTGATGGTTTTTTACTCCTCTCAACAGCCCAAACAAGTTTCTAAAAGGATGAGTTAGCAACTACTTTACTTTTGGAGAAAATTCAAAACATTCACTATTCAATAGGGCCCAAAATATCAAAAACCAGCGGTTTGAATGAACACACATTTCTTGGTAGAATCGTGCAGGACTGAAATTTTTGATGTTTTTCTACTCCTCTCATGAGCCCAAACAATTCTCTAAAAGGATGAGTTTGCAACTACTTTACTTTTGGAGAAAATTCAAAACATTCATTATTCAATAGAGCCCAATAGCAAAAACCAGCGTTTTGAATGAAGAAACACATTTCTTGGTAGAATCATGCAGGATTGAAATTTTTGATGGTTTTTTACTCCTCTCAACAGCCCAAACAAGTTTCTAAAAGGATGAGTTTGCAACTACTTTACTTTTGGAGAAAATTCAAAACATTCATTATTCAATAGGGCCCAAACTATCAAAAACCAGCGGTTTGAGTGAACACACATTTCTTGGTAGAATCATGCAGGACTGAAATTTTTGATGTTTTTCTACTCCTCTCATGAGCCCAAACAAGTGTCTAAAAGCATGAGTTTGCAACTACTTTACTTTTGGAGAAAATTCAAAACATTCATTACTCAAAAGAGCCCAATAGCAAAAACCAACGTTTTGAATGAAGAATCACATTTCTTGGTAGAATCATGCAGGATTGAAATTTTTGATGGTTTTTTACTCCTCTCAACAGCCCAAACAAGTTTCTAAAAGGATGAGTTTGCAACTACTTTACTTTTGGAGAAAATTCAAAACATTCATTATTCAATAGGGCCCAAACTATCAAAAACCAGCGGTTTCAATGAACACACATTTCTTGGTAGAATCATGCAGGACTGAAATTTTTGATGTTTTTCTACTCCTCTCATGAGCCCAAACAAGTCTCTAAAACCATGAGTTTGCAACTACTTTACTTTTGGAGAAAATTCAAAACATTCATTATTCAATAGAGCCCAATAGCAAAAATCAGGTTTTGAATGAAGAATCACATTTCTTGGTAGAATCATGCAGGATTGAAATTTTTGATGGTTTTTTACTCCTCTCAACAGCCCAAACAAGTTTCTAAAAGGATGAGTTTGTAACTACTTTACTTTTGGAGAAAATTCAAAACATTCATTATTCAATAGGGCCCAAACTATCAAAAACCAGCGGTTTCAATGAACACACATTTCTTGGTAGAATCATGCAGGACTGAAATTTTTGATGTTTTTCTACTCCTCTCATGAGCCCAAACAAGTCTCTAAAAGCATGAGTTTGCAACTACTTTACTTTTGGAGAAAATTCAAAACATTCATTACTCAAAAGAGCCCAATAGCAAAAACCAGCGTTTTGAATGAAGAATCACATTTCTTGGTAGAATCATGCAGGATTGAAATTTTTGATGGTTTTTTACTCCTCTCAACAGCCCAAACAAGTTTCTAAAAGGATGAGTTTGCAACTACTTTACTTTTGGAGAAAATTCAAAACATTCATTATTCAATAGGGCCCAAACTATCAAAAACCAGCGGTTTGAATGAACACACATTTCTTGGTAGAATCATGCACGACTGAAATTTTTGATGTTTTTCTACTCCTCTCATGAGCCCAAACAAGTCTCTAAAAGCATGAGTTTGCAACTACTTTACTTTTGATGAAAATTCAAAACATTCATTACTCAAAAGAGCCCAATCACAAAAACCAGGGTTTTGAATGAAGAATCACATTTTTGGTAGAATCATGCAGGATTGAAATTTTTGATGGTTTTTTACTCCTCTCAACAGCCCAAACAAGTTTCTAAAAGGATGAGTTTGCAACTACTTTACTTTTGGAGAAAATTCAAAACATTCATTATTCAATAGGGCCCAAACTATCAAAAACCAGCGGTTTCAATGAGCACACATTTCTTGGTAGAATCATGCAGGACTGAAATTTTTGATGTTTTTCTACTCCTCTCATGAGCCCAAACAAGTCTCTAAAAGCATGAGTTTGCAACTACTTTACTTTTGGAGAAAATTCAAAACATTCATTATTCAATAGAGCCCAATAGCAAAAATCAGGTTTTGAATGAAGAATCACATTTCTTGGTAGAATCATGCAGGATTGAAATTTTTGATGGTTTTTTACTCCTCTCAACAGCCCAAACAAGTTTCTAAAAGGATGAGTTTGCAACTACTTTACTTTTGGAGAAAATTCAAAACATTCATTATTCAATAGGGCCCAAACTATCAAAAACCAGCGGTTTCAATGAACACACATTTCTTGGTAGAATCATGCAGGACCGAAATTTTTGATGTTTTTCTACTCCTCTCATGAGCCCAAACAAGTCTCTAAAAGCATGAGTTTGCAACTACTTTACTTTTGGAGAAAATTCAAAACATTCATTATTCAATAGAGCCCAATAGCAAAAATCAGGTTTTGAATGAAGAATCACATTTCTTGGTAAAATCATGCAGGATTGAAATTTTTGATGGTTTTTTACTCCTCTCAACAGCCCAAACAAGTTTCTAAAAGGATGAGTTTGCAACTACTTTACTTTTGGAGAAAATTCAAAACATTCATTATTCAATAGGGCCCAAACTATCAAAAACCTGTTTCAATGAACACACATTTCTTGGTAGAATCATGCAGGACTGAAATTTTTGATGTTTTTCTACTCCTCTCATGAGCCCAAACAAGTCTCTAAAAGCATGAGTTTGCAACTACTTTACTTTTGGAGAAAATTCAAAACATTCACTATTCAATAGAGCCCAATAGCAAAAATCAGGTTTTGAATGAAGAATCACATTTCTTGGTAAAATCATGCAGGATTGAAATTTTTGATGGTTTTTTACTCCTCTCAACAGCCCAAACAAGTTTCTAAAAGGATGAGTTTGCAACTACTTTACTTTTGGAGAAAATTCAAAACATTCATTATTCAATAGTGCCCAAACTATCAAAAACCAGCGGTTTCAATGAACACACATTTCTTGGTAGAATCATGCAGGACTGAAATTTTTGATGTTTTTCTACTCCTCTCATGAGCCCAAACAAGTCTCTAAAAGCATGAGTTTGCAACTACTTTACTTTTGGAGAAAATTCAAAACATTCATTATTCAATAGAGCCCAATAGCAAAAATCAGGTTTTGAATGAAGAATCACATTTCTTGGTAGAATCATGCAGGATTGAAATTTTTGATGGTTTTTTACTCCTCTCAACAGCCCAAACAAGTTTCTAAAAGGATGAGTTTGCAACTACTTTACTTTTGGAGAAAATTCAAAACATTCATTATTCAATAGGGCCCAAACTATCAAAAACCAGCGGTTTCAATGAACACACATTTCTTGGTAGAATAAAGCAGGACCGAAATTTTTGATGTTTTTCTACTCCTCTCATGAGCCCAAACAAGTCTCTAAAAGCATGAGTTTGCAACTACTTTACTTTTGGAGAAAATTCAAAACATTCATTATTCAATAGAGCCCAATAGCAAAAATCAGGTTTTGAATGAAGAATCACATTTCTTGGTAAAATCATGCAGGATTGAAATTTTTGATGGTTTTTTACCAACAGCCCAAACAAGTTTCTAAAAGGATTAGTTTGCAACTACTTTACTTTTGGAGAAAATTCAAAACATTCATTATTCAATAGGGCCCAAACTATCAAAAACCAGCGGTTTCAATGAACACACATTTCTTGGTAGAATCATGCAGGACTGAAATTTTTGATGTTTTTCTACTCCTCTCATGAGCCCAAACAAGTCTCTAAAACCATGAGTTTGCAACTACTTTACTTTTGGAGAAAATTCAAAACATTCACTATTCAATAGAGCCCAATAGCAAAAATCAGGTTTTGAATGAAGAATCACATTTCTTGGTAGAATCATGCAGGATTGAAATTTTTGATGGTTTTTTACTCCTCTCAACAGCCCAAACAAGTTTCTAAAAGGATGAGTTAGCAACTACTTTACTTTTGGAGAAAATTCAAAACATTCACTATTCAATAGGGCCCAAAATATCAAAAACCAGCGGTTTGAATGAACACACATTTCTTGGTAGAATCGTGCAGGACTGAAATTTTTGATGTTTTTCTACTCCTCTCATGAGCCCAAACAATTCTCTAAAAGGATGAGTTTGCAACTACTTTACTTTTGGAGAAAATTCAAAACATTCATTATTCAATAGAGCCCAATAGCAAAAACCAGCGTTTTGAATGAAAAAACACATTTCTTGGTAGAATCATGCAGGATTGAAATTTTTGATGGTTTTTTACTCCTCTCAACAGCCCAAACAAGTTTCTAAAAGGATGAGTTTGCAACTACTTTACTTTTGGAGAAAATTCAAAACATTCATTATTCAATAGGGCCCAAACTATCAAAAACCAGCGGTTTGAGTGAACACACATTTCTTGGTAGAATCATGCAGGACTGAAATTTTTGATGTTTTTCTACTCCTCTCATGAGCCCAAACAAGTGTCTAAAAGCATGAGTTTGCAACTACTTTACTTTTGGAGAAAATTCAAAACATTCATTACTCAAAAGAGCCCAATAGCAAAAACCAACGTTTTGAATGAAGAATCACATTTCTTGGTAGAATCATGCAGGATTGAAATTTTTGATGGTTTTTTACTCCTCTCAACAGCCCAAACAAGTTTCTAAAAGGATGAGTTTGCAACTACTTTACTTTTGGAGAAAATTCAAAACATTCATTATTCAATAGGGCCCAAACTATCAAAAACCAGCGGTTTCAATGAACACACATTTCTTGGTAGAATCATGCAGGACTGAAATTTTTGATGTTTTTCTACTCCTCTCATGAGCCCAAACAAGTCTCTAAAACCATGAGTTTGCAACTACTTTACTTTTGGAGAAAATTCAAAACATTCATTATTCAATAGAGCCCAATAGCAAAAATCAGGTTTTGAATGAAGAATCACATTTCTTGGTAGAATCATGCAGGATTGAAATTTTTGATGGTTTTTTACTCCTCTCAACAGCCCAAACAAGTTTCTAAAAGGATGAGTTTGTAACTACTTTACTTTTGGAGAAAATTCAAAACATTCATTATTCAATAGGGCCCAAACTATCAAAAACCAGCGGTTTCAATGAACACACATTTCTTGGTAGAATCATGCAGGACTGAAATTTTTGATGTTTTTCTACTCCTCTCATGAGCCCAAACAAGTCTCTAAAAGCATGAGTTTGCAACTACTTTACTTTTGGAGAAAATTCAAAACATTCATTATTCAATAGAGCCCAATAGCAAAAATCAGGTTTTGAATGAAGAATCACATTTCTTGGTAAAATCATGCAGGATTGAAATTTTTGATGGTTTTTTACTCCTCTCAACAGCCCAAACAAGTTTCTAAAAGGATGAGTTTGCAACTACTTTACTTTTGGAGAAAATTCAAAACATTCATTATTCAATAGGGCCCAAACTATCAAAAACCAGCGGTTTGAATGAACACACATTTCTTGGTAGAATCATGCAGGACTGAAATTTTTGATGTTTTTCTACTCCTCTCATGAGCCCAAACAAGTCTCTAAAAGCATGAGTTTGCAACTACTTTACTTTTGGAGAAAATTCAAAACATTCATTACTCAAAAGAGCCCAATAGCAAAAACCAGGGTTTTGAATGAAGAATCACATTTCTTGGTAGAATCATGCAGGATTGAAATTTTTGATGGTTTTTTACTCCTCTCAACAGCCCAAACAAGTTTCTAAAAGGATGAGTTTGCAACTACTTTACTTTTGGAGAAAATTCAAAACATTCATTATTCAATAGGGCCCAAACTATCAAAAACCAGCGGTTTCAATGAGCACACATTTCTTGGTAGAATCATGCAGGACTGAAATTTTTGATGTTTTTCTACTCCTCTCATGAGCCCAAACAAGTCTCTAAAAGCATGAGTTTGCAACTACTTTACTTTTGGAGAAAATTCAAAACATTCATTATTCAATAGAGCCCAATAGCAAAAATCAGGTTTTGAATGAAGAATCACATTTCTTGGTAGAATCATGCAGGATTGAAATTTTTGATGGTTTTTTACTCCTCTCAACAGCCCAAACAAGTTTCTAAAAGGATGAGTTTGCAACTACTTTACTTTTGGAGAAAATTCAAAACATTCATTATTCAATAGGGCCCAAACTATCAAAAACCAGCGGTTTCAATGAACACACATTTCTTGGTAGAATCATGCAGGACTGAAATTTTTGATGTTTTTCTACTCCTCTCATGAGCCCAAACAAGGCTCTAAAAGCATGAGTTTGCAACTACTTTACTTTTGGAGAAAATTCAAAACATTCATTATTCAATAGAGCCCAATAGCAAAAATCAGGTTTTGAATGAAGAAACACATTTCTTGGTAGAATCATGCAGGATTGAAATTTTTGATGGTTTTTTACTCCTCTCAACAGCCCAAACAAGTTTCTAAAAGGATGAGTTTGCAACTACTTTACTTTTGGAGAAAATTCAAAACATTCATTATTCAATAGAGCCCAATAGCAAAAATCAGGTTTTGAATGAAGAATCACATTTCCTGGTAGAATCATGCAGGATTGAAATTTTTGATGGTTTTTTACTCCTCTCAACAGCCCAAACAAGTTTCTAAAAGGATGAGTTTGCAACTACTTTACTTTTGGAGAAAATTCAAAACATTCATTATTCAATAGGGCCCAAACTATCAAAAACCAGCGGTTTCAATGAACACACATTTCTTGGTAGAATAATGCAGGACCGAAATTTTTGATGTTTTTCTACTCCTCTCATGAGCCCAAACAAGTCTCTAAAAGCATGAGTTTGCAACTACTTTACTTTTGGAGAAAATTCAAAACATTCATTATTCAATAGAGCCCAATAGCAAAAATCAGGTTTTGAATGAAGAATCACATTTCTTGGTAAAATCATGCAGGATTGAAATTTTTGATGGTTTTTTACTCCTCTCAACAGCCCAAACAAGTTTCTAAAAGGATGAGTTTGCAACTACTTTACTTTTGGAGAAAATTCAAAACATTCATTATTCAATAGGGCCCAAACTATCAAAAACCAGCGGTTTCAATGAACACACATTTCTTGGTAGAATCATGCAGGACTGAAATTTTTGATGTTTTTCTACTCCTCTCATGAACCCAAACAAGTCTCTAAAAGCATGAGTTTGCAAATACTTTACTTTTGGAGAAAATTCAAAACATTCATTATTCAATAGAGCCCAATAGCAAAAATCAGGTTTTGAATGAAGAATCACATTTCTTGGTAGAATCATGCAGGATTGAAATTTCTGATGGTTTTTTACTCCTCTCAACAGCCCAAACAAGTTTCTAAAAGGATGAGTTAGCAACTACTTTACTTTTGGAGAAAATTCAAAACATTCACTATTCAATAGGGCCCAAAATATCAAAAACCAGCGGTTTGAATGAACACACATTTCTTGGTAGAATCGTGCAGGACTGAAATTTTTGATGTTTTTCTACTCCTCTCATGAGCCCAAACAATTCTCTAAAAGGATGAGTTTGCAACTACTTTACTTTTGGAGAAAATTCAAAACATTCATTATTCAATAGAGCCCAATAGCAAAAACCAGCGTTTTGAATGAAGAAACACATTTCTTGGTAGAATCATGCAGGATTGAAATTTTTGATGGTTTTTTACTCCTCTCAACAGCCCAAACAAGTTTCTAAAAGGATGAGTTTGCAACTACTTTACTTTTGGAGAAAATTCAAAACATTCATTATTCAATAGGGCCCAAACTATCAAAAACCAGCGGTTTGAGTGAACACACATTTCTTGGTAGAATCATGCAGGACTGAAATTTTTGATTTTTTTCTACTCCTCTCATGAGCCCAAGCAAGTGTCTAAAAGCATGAGTTTGCAACTACTTTACTTTTGGAGAAAATTCAAAACATTCATTACTCAAAAGAGCCCAATAGCAAAAACCAGCGTTTTGAATGAAGAATCACATTTCTTGGTAGAATCATGCAGGATTGATATTTTTGATGGTTTTTTACTCCTCTCAACAGCCCAAACAAGTTTCTAAAAGGATGAGTTTGCAACTACTTTACTTTTGGAGAAAATTCAAAACATTCATTATTCAATAGGGCCCAAACTATCAAAAACCAGCGGTTTCAATGAACACACATTTCTTGGTAGAATCATGCAGGACTGAAATTTTTGATGTTTTTCTACTCCTCTCATGAGCCCAAACAAGTCTCTAAAACCATGAGTTTGCAACTACTTTACTTTTGGAGAAAATTCAAAACATTCATTATTCAATAGAGCCCAATAGCAAAAATCAGGTTTTGAATGAAGAATCACATTTCTTGGTAGAATCATGCAGGATTGAAATTTTTGATGGTTTTTTACTCCTCTCAACAGCCCAAACAAGTTTCTAAAAGGATGAGTTTGCAACTACTTTACTTTTGGAGAAAATTCAAAACATTCATTATTCAATAGGGCCCAAACTATCAAAAACCAGCGGTTTGAGTGAACACACATTTCTTGGTAGAATCATGCAGGACTGAAATTTTTGATGTTTTTCTACTCCTCTCATGAGCCCAAACAAGTGTCTAAAAGCATGAGTTTGCAACTACTTTACTTTTGGAGAAAATTCAAAACATTCATTACTCAAAAGAGCCCAATAGCAAAAACCATCGTTTTGAATGAAAAATCACATTTCTTGGTAGAATCATGCAGGATTGAAATTTTTGATGGTTTTTTACTCCTCTCAACAGCCCAAACAAGTTTCTAAAAGGATGAGTTTGCAACTACTTTACTTTTGGAGAAAATTCAAAACATTCATTATTCAATAGGGCCCAAACTATCAAAAACCAGCGGTTTCAATGAACACACATTTCTTGGTAGAATCATGCAGGACTGAAATTTTTGATGTTTTTCTACTCCTCTCATGAGCCCAAACAAATCTCTAAAAGCATGAGTTTGCAACTACTTTACTTTTGGAGAAAATTCAAAACATTCATTATTCAATAGAGCCCAATAGCAAAAATCAGGTTTTGAATGAAGAATCACATTTCTTGGTAAAATCATGCAGGATTGAAATTTTTGATGGTTTTTTACTCCTCTCAACAGCCCAAACAAGTTTCTAAAAGGATGAGTTTGCAACTACTTTACTTTTGGAGAAAATTCAAAACATTCATTATTCAATAGGGCCCAAACTATCAAAAACCAGCGGTTTCAATGAACACACATTTCTTGGTAGAATCATGCAGGACTGAAATTTTTGATGTTTTTCTACTCCTCTCATGAGCCCAAACAAGTCTCTAAAAGCATGAGTTTGCAACTACTTTACTTTTGGAGAAAATTCAAAACATTCACTATTCAATAGAGCCCAATAGCAAAAATCAGGTTTTGAATGAAGAATCACATTTCTTGGTAAAATCATGCAGGATTGAAATTTTTGATGGTTTTTTACTCCTCTCAACAGCCCAAACAATTTTCTAAAAGGATGAGTTTGCAACTACTTTACTTTTGGAGAAAATTCAAAACATTCATTATTCAATAGGGCCCAAACTATCAAAAACCAGCGGTTTCAATGAACACACATTTCTTGGTAGAATCATGCAGGACTGAAATTTTTGATGTTTTTCTACTCCTCTCATGAGCCCAAACAAGTCTCTAAAAGCATGAGTTTGCAACTACTTTACTTTTGGAGAAAATTCAAAACATTCATTATTCAATAGAGCCCAATAGCAAAAATCAGGTTTTGAATGAAGAATCACATTTCTTGGTAGAATCATGCAGGATTGAAATTTTTGATGGTTTTTTACTCCTCTCAACAGCCCAAACAAGTTTCTAAAAGGATGAGTTTGCAACTACTTTACTTTTGGAGAAAATTCAAAACATTCATTATTCAATAGAGCCCAATAGCAAAAATCAGGTTTTGAATGAAGAATCACATTTCCTGGTAGAATCATGCAGGATTGAAATTTTTGATGGTTTTTTACTCCTCTCAACAGCCCAAACAAGTTTCTAAAAGGATGAGTTTGCAACTACTTTACTTTTGGAGAAAATTCAAAACATTCATTATTCAATAGGGCCCAAACTATCAAAAACCAGCGGTTTCAATGAACACACATTTCTTGGTAGAAAAATGCAGGACCGAAATTTTTGATGTTTTTCTACTCCTCTCATGAGCCGAAACAAGTCTCTAAAAGCGTGAGTTTGCAACTACTTTACTTTTGGAGAAAATTCAAAACATTCATTATTCAATAGAGCCCAATAGCAAAAATCAGGTTTTGAATGAAGAATCACATTTCTTGGTAAAATCATGCAGGATTGAAATTTTTGATGGTTTTTTACTCCTCTCAACAGCCCAAACAAGTTTCTAAAAGGATGAGTTTGCAACTACTTTACTTTTGGAGAAAATTCAAAACATTCATTATTCAATAGGGCCCAAACTATCAAAAACCAGCGGTTTCAATGAACACACATTTCTTGGTAGAATCATGCAGGACTGAAATTTTTGATGTTTTTCTACTCCTCTCATGAGCCCAAACAAGTCTCTAAAAGCATGAGTTTGCAAATACTTTACTTTTGGAGAAAATTCAAAACATTCATTATTCAATAGAGCCCAATAGCAAAAATCAGGTTTTGAATGAAGAATCACATTTCTTGGTAGAATCATGCAGGATTGAAATTTCTGATGGTTTTTTACTCCTCTCAACAGCCCAAACAAGTTTCTAAAAGGATGAGTTAGCAACTACTTTACTTTTGGAGAAAATTCAAAACATTCACTATTCAATAGGGCCCAAAATATCAAAAACCAGCGGTTTGAATGAACACACATTTCTTGGTAGAATCGTGCAGGACTGAAATTTTTGATGTTTTTCTACTCCTCTCATGAGCCCAAACAATTCTCTAAAAGGATGAGTTTGCAACTACTTTACTTTTGGAGAAAATTCAAAACATTCATTATTCAATAGAGCCCAATAGCAAAAACCAGCGTTTTGAATGAAGAAACACATTTCTTGGTAGAATCATGCAGGATTGAAATTTTTGATGGTTTTTTACTCCTCTCAACAGCCCAAACAAGTTTCTAAAAGGATGAGTTTGCAACTACTTTACTTTTGGAGAAAATTCAAAACATTCATTATTCAATAGGGCCCAAACTATCAAAAACCAGCGGTTTGAGTGAACACACATTTCTTGGTAGAATCATGCAGGACTGAAATTTTTGATGTTTTTCTACTCCTCTCATGAGCCCAAGCAAGTGTCTAAAAGCATGAGTTTGCAACTACTTTACTTCTGGAGAAAATTCAAAACATTCATTACTCAAAAGAGCCCAATAGCAAAAACCAGCGTTTTGAATGAAGAATCACATTTCTTGGTAGAATCATGCAGGATTGAAATTTTTGATGGTTTTTTACTCCTCTCAACAGCCCAAACAAGTTTCTAAAAGGATGAGTTTGCAACTACTTTACTTTTGGAGAAAATTCAAAACATTCATTATTCAATAGGGCCCAAACTATCAAAAACCAGCGGTTTCAATGAACACACATTTCTTGGTAGAATCATGCAGGACTGAAATTTTTGATGTTTTTCTACTCCTCTCATGAGCCCAAACAAGTCTCTAAAAGCATGAGTTTGCAACTACTTTACTTTTGGAGAAAATTCAAAACATTCATTATTCAATAGAGCCCAATAGCAAAAATCAGGTTTTGAATGAAGAATCACATTTCTTGGTAGAATCATGCAGGATTGAAATTTTTGATGGTTTTTTACTCCTCTCAACAGCCCAAACAAGTTTCTAAAAGGATGAGTTTGCAACTACTTTACTTTTGGAGAAAATTCAAAACATTCATTATTCAATAGGGCCCAAACTATCAAAAACCAGCGGTTTGAGTGAACACACATTTCTTGGTAGAATCATGCAGGACTGAAATTTTTGATGTTTTTCTACTCCTCTCATGAGCCCAAACAAGTGTCTAAAAGCATGAGTTTGCAACTACTTTACTTTTGGAGAAAATTCAAAACATTCATTACTCAAAAGAGCCCAATAGCAAAAACCATCGTTTTGAATGAAAAATCACATTTCTTGGTAGAATCATGCAGGATTGAAATTTTTGATGGTTTTTTACTCCTCTCAACAGCCCAAACAAGTTTCTAAAAGGATGAGTTTGCAACTACTTTACTTTTGGAGAAAATTCAAAACATTCATTATTCAATAGGGCCCAAACTATCAAAAACCAGCGGTTTCAATGAACACACATTTCTTGGTAGAATCATGCAGGACTGAAATTTTTGATGTTTTTCTACTCCTCTCATGAGCCCAAACAAGTCTCTAAAAGCATGAGTTTGCAACTACTTTACTTTTGGAGAAAATTCAAAACATTCTTTATTCAATAGAGCCCAATAGCAAAAATCAGGTTTTGAATGAAGAATCACATTTCTTGGTAGAATCATGCAGGATTGAAATTTTTGATGGTTTTTTACTCCTCTCAACAGCCCAAACAAGTTTCTAAAAGGATGAGTTTGTAACTACTTTACTTTTGGAGAAAATTCAAAACATTCATTATTCAATAGGGCCCAAACTATCAAAAACCAGCGGTTTCAATGAACACACATTTCTTGGTAGAATCATGCAGGACTGAAATTTTTGATGTTTTTCTACTCCTCTCATGAGCCCAAACAAGTCTCTAAAAGCATGAGTTTGCAACTACTTTACTTTTGGAGAAAATTCAAAACATTCATTATTCAATAGAGCCCAATAGCAAAAATCAGGTTTTGAATGAAGAATCACATTTCTTGGTAAAATCATGCAGGATTGAAATTTTTGATGGTTTTTTACTCCTCTCAACAGCCCAAACAAGTTTCTAAAAGGATGAGTTTGCAACTACTTTACTTTTGGAGAAAATTCAAAACATTCATTATTCAATAGGGCCCAAACTATCAAAAACCAGCGGTTTGAATGAACACACATTTCTTGGTAGAATCATGCAGGACTGAAATTTTTGATGTTTTTCTACTCCTCTCATGAGCCCAAACAAGTCTCTAAAAGCATGAGTTTGCAACTACTTTACTTTTGGAGAAAATTCAAAACATTCATTACTCAAAATAGCCCAATCGCAAAAACCAGGGTTTTGAATGAAGAATCACATTTCTTGGTAGAATCATGCAGGATTGAAATTTTTGATGGTTTTTTACTCCTCTCAACAGCCCAAACAAGTTTCTAAAAGGATGAGTTTGCAACTACTTTACTTTTGGAGAAAATTCAAAACATTCATTATTCAATAGGGCCCAAACTATCAAAAACCAGCGGTTTCAATGAACACACATTTCTTGGTAGAATCATGCAGGACTGAAATTTTTGATGTTTTTCTACTCCTCTCATGAGCCCAAACAAGTCTCTAAAAGCATGAGTTTGCAACTACTTTACTTTTGGAGAAAATTCAAAACATTCATTATTCAATAGAGCCCAATAGCAAAAATCAGGTTTTGAATGAAGAATCACATTTCTTGGTAAAATCATGCAGGATTGAAATTTTTGATGGTTTTTTACTCCTCTCAACAGCCCAAACAAGTTTCTAAAAGGATGAGTTTGCAACTACTTTACTTTTGGAGAAAATTCAAAACATTCATTATTCAATAGGGCCCAAACTATCAAAAACCAGCGGTTTCAATGAACACACATTTCTTGGTAGAATCATGCAGGACTGAAATTTTTGATGTTTTTCTACTCCTCTCATGAGCCCAAACAAGTCTCTAAAAGCATGAGTTTGCAGCTACTTTACTTTTGGAGAAAATTCAAAACATTCACTATTCAATAGAGCCCAATAGCAAAAATCAGGTTTTGAATGAAGAATCACATTTCTTGGTAAAATCATGCAGGATTGAAATTTTTGATGGTTTTTTTACTCCTCTCAACAGCCCAAACAATTTTCTAAAAGGATGAGTTTGCAACTACTTTACTTTTGGAGAAAATTCAAAACATTCATTATTCAATAGGGCCCAAACTATCAAAAACCAGCGGTTTCAATGAACACACATTTCTTGGTAGAATCATGCAGGACTGAAATTTTTGATGTTTTTCTACTCCTCTCATGAGCCCAAACAAGTCTCTAAAAGCATGAGTTTGCAACTACTTTACTTTTGGAGAAAATTCAAAACATTCATTATTCAATAGAGCCCAATAGCAAAAATCAGGTTTTGAATGAAGAATCACATTTCTTGGTAGAATCATGCAGGATTGAAATTTTTGATGGTTTTTTTACTCCTCTCAACAGCCCAAACAAGTTTCTAAAAGGATGAGTTTGCAACTACTTTACTTTTGGAGAAAATTCAAAACATTCATTATTCAATAGAGCCCAATAGCAAAAATCAGGTTTTGAATGAAGAATCACATTTCCTGGTAGAATCATGCAGGATTGAAATTTTTGATGGTTTTTTACTCCTCTCAACAGCCCAAACAAGTTTCTAAAAGGATGAGTTTGCAACTACTTTACTTTTGGAGAAAATTCAAAACATTCATTATTCAATAGGGCCCAAACTATCAAAAACCAGCGGTTTCAATGAACACACATTTCTTGGTAGAAAAATGCAGGACCGAAATTTTTGATGTTTTTCTACTCCTCTCATGAGCCCAAACAAGTCTCTAAAAGCATGAGTTTGCAACTACTTTACTTTTGGAGAAAATTCAAAACATTCATTATTCAATAGAGCCCAATAGCAAAAATCAGGTTTTGAATGAAGAATCACATTTCTTGGTAAAATCATGCAGGATTGAAATTTTTGATGGTTTTTTACTCCTCTCAACAGCCCAAACAAGTTTCTAAAAGGATGAGTTTGCAACTACTTTACTTTTGGAGAAAATTCAAAATATTCATTATTCAATAGGGCCCAAACTATCAAAAACCAGCGGTTTCAATGAACACACATTTCTTGGTAGAATCATGCAGGACTGAAATTTTTGATGTTTTTCTACTCCTCTCATGAGCCCAAACAAGTCTCTAAAAGCATGAGTTTGCAAATACTTTACTTTTGGAGAAAATTCAAAACATTCATTATTCAATAGAGCCCAATAGCAAAAATCAGGTTTTGAATGAAGAATCACATTTCTTGGTAGAATCATGCAGGATTGAAATTTCTGATGGTTTTTTACTCCTCTCAACAGCCCAAACAAGTTTCTAAAAGGATGAGTTAGCAACTACTTTACTTTTGGAGAAAATTCAAAACATTCACTATTCAATAGGGCCCAAAATATCAAAAACCAGCGGTTTGAATGAACACACATTTCTTGGTAGAATCGTGCAGGACTGAAATTTTTGATGTTTTTCTACTCCTCTCATGAGCCCAAACAATTCTCTAAAAGGATGAGTTTGCAACTACTTTACTTTTGGAGAAAATTCAAAACATTCATTATTCAATAGAGCCCAATAGCAAAAACCAGCGTTTTGAATGAAGAAACACATTTCTTGGTAGAATCATGCAGGATTGAAATTTTTGATGGTTTTTTACTCCTCTCAACAGCCCAAACAAGTTTCTAAAAGGATGAGTTTGCAACTACTTTACTTTTGGAGAAAATTCAAAACATTCATTATTCAATAGGGCCCAAACTATCAAAAACCAGCGGTTTGAGTGAACACACATTTCTTGGTAGAATCATGCAGGACTGAAATTTTTGATGTTTTTCTACTCCTCTCATGAGCCCAAGCAAGTGTCTAAAAGCATGAGTTTGCAACTACTTTACTTTTGGAGAAAATTCAAAACATTCATTACTCAAAAGAGCCCAATAGCAAAAACCAGCGTTTTGAATGAAGAATCACATTTCTTGGTAGAATCATGCAGGATTGAAATTTTTGATGGTTTTTTACTCCTCTCAACAGCCCAAACAAGTTTCTAAAAGGATGAGTTTGCAACTACTTTACTTTTGGAGAAAATTCAAAACATTCATTATTCAATAGGGCCCAAACTATCAAAAACCAGCGGTTTCAATGAACACACATTTCTTGGTAGAATCATGCAGGACTGAAATTTTTGATGTTTTTCTACTCCTCTCATGAGCCCAAACAAGTCTCTAAAAGCATGAGTTTGCAACTACTTTACTTTTGGAGAAAATTCAAAACATTCATTATTCAATAGAGCCCAATAGCAAAAATCAGGTTTTGAATGAAGAATCACATTTCTTGGTAAAATCATGCAGGATTGAAATTTTTGATGGTTTTTTACTCCTCTCAACAGCCCAAACAAGTTTCTAAAAGGATGAGTTTGCAACTACTTTACTTTTGGAGAAAATTCAAAACATTCATTATTCAATAGGGCCCAAACTATCAAAAACCAGCGGTTTCAATGAACACACATTTCTTGGTAGAATCATGCAGGACTGAAATTTTTGATGTTTTTCTACTCCTCTCATGAGCCCAAACAAGTCTCTAAAAGCATGAGTTTGCAACTACTTTACTTTTGGAGAAAATTCAAAACATTCACTATTCAATAGAGCCCAATAGCAAAAATCAGGTTTTGAATGAAGAATCACATTTCTTGGTAAAATCATGCAGGATTGAAATTTTTGATGGTTTTTTACTCCTCTCAACAGCCCAAACAATTTTCTAAAAGGATGAGTTTGCAACTACTTTACTTTTGGAGAAAATTCAAAACATTCATTATTCAATAGGGCCCAAACTATCAAAAACCAGCGGTTTCAATGAACACACATTTCTTGGTAGAATCATGCAGGACTGAAATTTTTGATGTTTTTCTACTCCTCTCATGAGCCCAAACAAGTCTCTAAAAGCATGAGTTTGCAACTACTTTACTTTTGGAGAAAATTCAAAACATTCATTATTCAATAGAGCCCAATAGCAAAAATCAGGTTTTGAATGAAGAATCACATTTCTTGGTAGAATCATGCAGGATTGAAATTTTTGATGGTTTTTTACTCCTCTCAACAGCCCAAACAAGTTTCTAAAAGGATGAGTTTGCAACTACTTTACTTTTGGAGAAAATTCAAAACATTCATTATTCAATAGAGCCCAATAGCAAAAATCAGGTTTTGAATGAAGAATCACATTTCCTGGTAGAATCATGCAGGATTGAAATTTTTGATGGTTTTTTACTCCTCTCAACAGCCCAAACAAGTTTCTAAAAGGATGAGTTTGCAACTACTTTACTTTTGGAGAAAATTCAAAACATTCATTATTCAATAGGGCCCAAACTATCAAAAACCAGCGGTTTCAATGAACACACATTTCTTGGTAGAAAAATGCAGGACCGAAATTTTTGATGTTTTTCTACTCCTCTCATGAGCCGAAACAAGTCTCTAAAAGCGTGAGTTTGCAACTACTTTACTTTTGGAGAAAATTCAAAACATTCATTATTCAATAGAGCCCAATAGCAAAAATCAGGTTTTGAATGAAGAATCACATTTCTTGGTAAAATCATGCAGGATTGAAATTTTTGATGGTTTTTTACTCCTCTCAACAGCCCAAACAAGTTTCTAAAAGGATGAGTTTGCAACTACTTTACTTTTGGAGAAAATTCAAAACATTCATTATTCAATAGGGCCCAAACTATCAAAAACCAGCGGTTTCAATGAACACACATTTCTTGGTAGAATCATGCAGGACTGAAATTTTTGATGTTTTTCTACTCCTCTCATGAGCCCAAACAAGTCTCTAAAAGCATGAGTTTGCAAATACTTTACTTTTGGAGAAAATTCAAAACATTCATTATTCAATAGAGCCCAATAGCAAAAATCAGGTTTTGAATGAAGAATCACATTTCTTGGTAGAATCATGCAGGATTGAAATTTCTGATGGTTTTTTACTCCTCTCAACAGCCCAAACAAGTTTCTAAAAGGATGAGTTAGCAACTACTTTACTTTTGGAGAAAATTCAAAACATTCACTATTCAATAGGGCCCAAAATATCAAAAACCAGCGGTTTGAATGAACACACATTTCTTGGTAGAATCGTGCAGGACTGAAATTTTTGATGTTTTTCTACTCCTCTCATGAGCCCAAACAATTCTCTAAAAGGATGAGTTTGCAACTACTTTACTTTTGGAGAAAATTCAAAACATTCATTATTCAATAGAGCCCAATAGCAAAAACCAGCGTTTTGAATGAAGAAACACATTTCTTGGTAGAATCATGCAGGATTGAAATTTTTGATGGTTTTTTACTCCTCTCAACAGCCCAAACAAGTTTCTAAAAGGATGAGTTTGCAACTACTTTACTTTTGGAGAAAATTCAAAACATTCATTATTCAATAGGGCCCAAACTATCAAAAACCAGCGGTTTGAGTGAACACACATTTCTTGGTAGAATCATGCAGGACTGAAATTTTTGATGTTTTTCTACTCCTCTCATGAGCCCAAGCAAGTGTCTAAAAGCATGAGTTTGCAACTACTTTACTTTTGGAGAAAATTCAAAACATTCATTACTCAAAAGAGCCCAATAGCAAAAACCAGCGTTTTGAATGAAGAATCACATTTCTTGGTAGAATCATGCAGGATTGAAATTTTTGATGGTTTTTTACTCCTCTCAACAGCCCAAACAAGTTTCTAAAAGGATGAGTTTGCAACTACTTTACTTTTGGAGAAAATTCAAAACATTCATTATTCAATAGGGCCCAAACTATCAAAAACCAGCGGTTTCAATGAACACACATTTCTTGGTAGAATCATGCAGGACTGAAATTTTTGATGTTTTTCTACTCCTCTCATGAGCCCAAACAAGTCTCTAAAAGCATGAGTTTGCAACTACTTTACTTTTGGAGAAAATTCAAAACATTCATTATTCAATAGAGCCCAATAGCAAAAATCAGGTTTTGAATGAAGAATCACATTTCTTGGTAGAATCATGCAGGATTGAAATTTTTGATGGTTTTTTACTCCTCTCAACAGCCCAAACAAGTTTCTAAAAGGATGAGTTTGCAACTACTTTACTTTTGGAGAAAATTCAAAACATTCATTATTCAATAGGGCCCAAACTATCAAAAACCAGCGGTTTGAGTGAACACACATTTCTTGGTAGAATCATGCAGGACTGAAATTTTTGATGTTTTTCTACTCCTCTCATGAGCCCAAACAAGTGTCTAAAAGCATGAGTTTGCAACTACTTTACTTTTGGAGAAAATTCAAAACATTCATTACTCAAAAGAGCCCAATAGCAAAAACCATCGTTTTGAATGAAAAATCACATTTCTTGGTAGAATCATGCAGGATTGAAATTTTTGATGGTTTTTTACTCCTCTCAACAGCCCAAACAAGTTTCTAAAAGGATGAGTTTGCAACTACTTTACTTTTGGAGAAAATTCAAAACATTCATTATTCAATAGGGCCCAAACTATCAAAAACCAGCGGTTTCAATGAACACACATTTCTTGGTAGAATCATGCAGGACTGAAATTTTTGATGTTTTTCTACTCCTCTCATGAGCCCAAACAAGTCTCTAAAAGCATGAGTTTGCAACTACTTTACTTTTGGAGAAAATTCAAAACATTCTTTATTCAATAGAGCCCAATAGCAAAAATCAGGTTTTGAATGAAGAATCACATTTCTTGGTAGAATCATGCAGGATTGAAATTTTTGATGGTTTTTTACTCCTCTCAACAGCCCAAACAAGTTTCTAAAAGGATGAGTTTGTAACTACTTTACTTTTGGAGAAAATTCAAAACATTCATTATTCAATAGGGCCCAAACTATCAAAAACCAGCGGTTTCAATGAACACACATTTCTTGGTAGAATCATGCAGGACTGAAATTTTTGATGTTTTTCTACTCCTCTCATGAGCCCAAACAAGTCTCTAAAAGCATGAGTTTGCAACTACTTTACTTTTGGAGAAAATTCAAAACATTCATTATTCAATAGAGCCCAATAGCAAAAATCAGGTTTTGAATGAAGAATCACATTTCTTGGTAAAATCATGCAGGATTGAAATTTTTGATGGTTTTTTACTCCTCTCAACAGCCCAAACAAGTTTCTAAAAGGATGAGTTTGTAACTACTTTACTTTTGGAGAAAATTCAAAACATTCATTATTCAATAGGGCCCAAACTATCAAAAACCAGCGGTTTGAATGAACACACATTTCTTGGTAGAATCATGCAGGACTGAAATTTTTGATGTTTTTCTACTCCTCTCATGAGCCCAAACAAGTCTCTAAAAGCATGAGTTTGCAACTACTTTACTTTTGGAGAAAATTCAAAACATTCATTACTCAAAATAGCCCAATCGCAAAAACCAGGGTTTTGAATGAAGAATCACATTTCTTGGTAGAATCATGCAGGATTGAAATTTTTGATGGTTTTTTACTCCTCTCAACAGCCCAAACAAGTTTCTAAAAGGATGAGTTTGCAACTACTTTACTTTTGGAGAAAATTCAAAACATTCATTATTCAATAGGGCCCAAACTATCAAAAACCAGCGGTTTCAATGAACACACATTTCTTGGTAGAATCATGCAGGACTGAAATTTTTGATGTTTTTCTACTCCTCTCATGAGCCCAAACAAGTCTCTAAAAGCATGAGTTTGCAACTACTTTACTTTTGGAGAAAATTCAAAACATTCATTATTCAATAGAGCCCAATAGCAAAAATCAGGTTTTGAATGAAGAATCACATTTCTTGGTAAAATCATGCAGGATTGAAATTTTTGATGGTTTTTTACTCCTCTCAACAGCCCAAACAAGTTTCTAAAAGGATGAGTTTGCAACTACTTTACTTTTGGAGAAAATTCAAAACATTCATTATTCAATAGGGCCCAAACTATCAAAAACCAGCGGTTTCAATGAACACACATTTCTTGGTAGAATCATGCAGGACTGAAATTTTTGATGTTTTTCTACTCCTCTCATGAGCCCAAACAAGTCTCTAAAAGCATGAGTTTGCAACTACTTTACTTTTGGAGAAAATTCAAAACATTCACTATTCAATAGAGCCCAATAGCAAAAATCAGGTTTTGAATGAAGAATCACATTTCCTGGTAGAATCATGCAGGATTGAAATTTTTGATGGTTTTTTACTCCTCTCAACAGCCCAAACAAGTTTCTAAAAGGATGAGTTTGCAACTACTTTACTTTTGGAGAAAATTCAAAACATTCATTATTCAATAGGGCCCAAACTATCAAAAACCAGCGGTTTCAATGAACACACATTTCTTGGTAGAAAAATGCAGGACCGAAATTTTTGATGTTTTTCTACTCCTCTCATGAGCCCAAACAAGTCTCTAAAAGCATGAGTTTGCAACTACTTTACTTTTGGAGAAAATTCAAAACATTCATTATTCAATAGAGCCCAATAGCAAAAATCAGGTTTTGAATGAAGAATCACATTTCTTGGTAAAATCATGCAGGATTGAAATTTTTGATGGTTTTTTACTCCTCTCAACAGCCCAAACAAGTTTCTAAAAGGATGAGTTTGCAACTACTTTACTTTTGGAGAAAATTCAAAACATTCATTATTCAATAGGGCCCAAACTATCAAAAACCAGCGGTTTCAATGAACACACATTTCTTGGTAGAATCATGCAGGACTGAAATTTTTGATGTTTTTCTACTCCTCTCATGAGCCCAAACAAGTCTCTAAAAGCATGAGTTTGCAAATACTTTACTTTTGGAGAAAATTCAAAACATTCATTATTCAATAGAGCCCAATAGCAAAAATCAGGTTTTGAATGAAGAATCACATTTCTTGGTAGAATCATGCAGGATTGAAATTTCTGATGGTTTTTTACTCCTCTCAACAGCCCAAACAAGTTTCTAAAAGGATGAGTTAGCAACTACTTTACTTTTGGAGAAAATTCAAAACATTCACTATTCAATAGGGCCCAAAATATCAAAAACCAGCGGTTTGAATGAACACACATTTCTTGGTAGAATCGTGCAGGACTGAAATTTTTGATGTTTTTCTACTCCTCTCATGAGCCCAAACAATTCTCTAAAAGGATGAGTTTGCAACTACTTTACTTTTGGAGAAAATTCAAAACATTCATTATTCAATAGAGCCCAATAGCAAAAACCAGCGTTTTGAATGAAGAAACACATTTCTTGGTAGAATCATGCAGGATTGAAATTTTTGATGGTTTTTTACTCCTCTCAACAGCCCAAACAAGTTTCTAAAAGGATGAGTTTGCAACTACTTTACTTTTGGAGAAAATTCAAAACATTCATTATTCAATAGGGCCCAAACTATCAAAAACCAGCGGTTTGAGTGAACACACATTTCTTGGTAGAATCATGCAGGACTGAAATTTTTGATGTTTTTCTACTCCTCTCATGAGCCCAAGCAAGTGTCTAAAAGCATGAGTTTGCAACTACTTTACTTTTGGAGAAAATTCAAAACATTCATTACTCAAAAGAGCCCAATAGCAAAAACCAGCGTTTTGAATGAAGAATCACATTTCTTGGTAGAATCATGCAGGATTGAAATTTTTGATGGTTTTTTACTCCTCTCAACAGCCCAAACAAGTTTCTAAAAGGATGAGTTTGCAACTACTTTACTTTTGGAGAAAATTCAAAACATTCATTATTCAATAGGGCCCAAACTATCAAAAACCAGCGGTTTCAATGAACACACATTTCTTGGTAGAATCATGCAGGACTGAAATTTTTGATGTTTTTCTACTCCTCTCATGAGCCCAAACAAGTCTCTAAAAGCATGAGTTTACAACTACTTTACTTTTGGAGAAAATTCAAAACATTCATTATTCAATAGAGCCCAATAGCAAAAATCAGGTTTTGAATGAAGAATCACATTTCTTGGTAGAATCATGCAGGATTGAAATTTTTGATGGTTTTTTACTCCTCTCAACAGCCCAAACAAGTTTCTAAAAGGATGAGTTTGCAACTACTTTACTTTTGGAGAAAATTCAAAACATTCATTATTCAATAGGGCCCAAACTATCAAAAACCAGCGGTTTGAGTGAACACACATTTCTTGGTAGAATCATGCAGGACTGAAATTTTTGATGTTTTTCTACTCCTCTCATGAGCCCAAACAAGTGTCTAAAAGCATGAGTTTGCAACTACTTTACTTTTGGAGAAAATTCAAAACATTCATTACTCAAAAGAGCCCAATAGCAAAAACCATCGTTTTGAATGAAAAATCACATTTCTTGGTAGAATCATGCAGGATTGAAATTTTTGATGGTTTTTTACTCCTCTCAACAGCCCAAACAAGTTTCTAAAAGGATGAGTTTGCAACTACTTTACTTTTGGAGAAAATTCAAAACATTCATTATTCAATAGGGCCCAAACTATCAAAAACCAGCGGTTTCAATGAACACACATTTCTTGGTAGAATCATGCAGGACTGAAATTTTTGATGTTTTTCTACTCCTCTCATGAGCCCAAACAAGTCTCTAAAAGCATGAGTTTGCAACTACTTTACTTTTGGAGAAAATTCAAAACATTCTTTATTCAATAGAGCCCAATAGCAAAAATCAGGTTTTGAATGAAGAATCACATTTCTTGGTAGAATCATGCAGGATTGAAATTTTTGATGGTTTTTTACTCCTCTCAACAGCCCAAACAAGTTTCTAAAAGGATGAGTTTGTAACTACTTTACTTTTGGAGAAAATTCAAAACATTCATTATTCAATAGGGCCCAAACTATCAAAAACCAGCGGTTTCAATGAACACACATTTCTTGGTAGAATCATGCAGGACTGAAATTTTTGATGTTTTTCTACTCCTCTCATGAGCCCAAACAAGTCTCTAAAAGCATGAGTTTGCAACTACTTTACTTTTGGAGAAAATTCAAAACATTCATTATTCAATAGAGCCCAATAGCAAAAATCAGGTTTTGAATGAAGAATCACATTTCTTGGTAAAATCATGCAGGATTGAAATTTTTGATGGTTTTTTACTCCTCTCAACAGCCCAAACAAGTTTCTAAAAGGATGAGTTTGCAACTACTTTACTTTTGGAGAAAATTCAAAACATTCATTATTCAATAGGGCCCAAACTATCAAAAACCAGCGGTTTGAATGAACACACATTTCTTGGTAGAATCATGCAGGACTGAAATTTTTGATGTTTTTCTACTCCTCTCATGAGCCCAAACAAGTGTCTAAAAGCATGAGTTTGCAACTACTTTACTTTTGGAGAAAATTCAAAACATTCATTACTCAAAAGAGCCCAATCGCAAAAACCAGGGTTTTGAATGAAGAATCACATTTCTTGGTAGAATCATGCAGGATTGAAATTTTTGATGGTTTTTTACTCCTCTCAACAGCCCAAACAAGTTTCTAAAAGGATGAGTTTGCAACTACTTTACTTTTGGAGAAAATTCAAAACATTCATTATTCAATAGGGCCCAAACTATCAAAAACCAGCGGTTTCAATGAACACACATTTCTTGGTAGAATCATGCAGGACCGAAATTTTTGATGTTTTTCTACTCCTCTCATGAGCCCAAACAAGTCTCTAAAAGGATGAGTTTGCAACTACTTTACTTTTGGAGAAAATTCAAAACATTCATTATTCAATAGAGCCCAATAGCAAAAACCAGCGTTTTGAATGAAGAAACACATTTCTTGGTAGAATCATGCAGGATTGAAATTTTTGATGGTTTTTTACTCCTCTCAACAGCCCAAACAAGTTTCTAAAAGGATGAGTTTGCAACTACTTTACTTTTGGAGAAAATTCAAAACATTCATTATTCAATAGGGCCCAAACTATCAAAAACCAGCGGTTTGAGTGAACACACATTTCTTGGTAGAATCATGCAGGACTGAAATTTTTGATGTTTTTCTACTCCTCTCATGAGCCCAAGCAAGTGTCTAAAAGCATGAGTTTGCAACTACTTTACTTTTGGAGAAAATTCAAAACATTCATTACTCAAAAGAGCCCAATAGCAAAAACCAGCGTTTTGAATGAAGAATCACATTTCTTGGTAGAATCATGCAGGATTGAAATTTTTGATGGTTTTTTACTCCTCTCAACAGCCCAAACAAGTTTCTAAAAGGATGAGTTTGCAACTACTTTACTTTTGGAGAAAATTCAAAACATTCATTATTCAATAGGGCCCAAACTATCAAAAACCAGCGGTTTCAATGAACACACATTTCTTGGTAGAATCATGCAGGACTGAAATTTTTGATGTTTTTCTACTCCTCTCATGAGCCCAAACAAGTCTCTAAAAGCATGAGTTTGCAACTACTTTACTTTTGGAGAAAATTCAAAACATTCATTATTCAATAGAGCCCAATAGCAAAAATCAGGTTTTGAATGAAGAATCACATTTCTTGGTAGAATCATGCAGGATTGAAATTTTTGATGGTTTTTTACTCCTCTCAACAGCCCAAACAAGTTTCTAAAAGGATGAGTTTGCAACTACTTTACTTTTGGAGAAAATTCAAAACATTCATTATTCAATAGGGCCCAAACTATCAAAAACCAGCGGTTTGAGTGAACACACATTTCTTGGTAGAATCATGCAGGACTGAAATTTTTGATGTTTTTCTACTCCTCTCATGAGCCCAAACAAGTGTCTAAAAGCATGAGTTTGCAACTACTTTACTTTTGGAGAAAATTCAAAACATTCATTACTCAAAAGAGCCCAATAGCAAAAACCATCGTTTTGAATGAAAAATCACATTTCTTGGTAGAATCATGCAGGATTGAAATTTTTGATAGTTTTTTACTCCTCTCAACAGCCCAAACAAGTTTCTAAAAGGATGAGTTTGCAACTACTTTACTTTTGGAGAAAATTCAAAACATTCATTATTCAATAGGGCCCAAACTATCAAAAACCAGCGGTTTCAATGAACACACATTTCTTGGTAGAATCATGCAGGACTGAAATTTTTGATGTTTTTCTACTCCTCTCATGAGCCCAAACAAGTCTCTAAAAGCATGAGTTTGCAACTACTTTACTTTTGGAGAAAATTCAAAACATTCTTTATTCAATAGAGCCCAATAGCAAAAATCAGGTTTTGAATGAAGAATCACATTTCTTGGTAGAATCATGCAGGATTGAAATTTTTGATGGTTTTTTACTCCTCTCAACAGCCCAAACAAGTTTCTAAAAGGATGAGTTTGTAACTACTTTACTTTTGGAGAAAATTCAAAACATTCATTATTCAATAGGGCCCAAACTATCAAAAACCAGCGGTTTCAATGAACACACATTTCTTGGTAGAATCATGCAGGACTGAAATTTTTGATGTTTTTCTACTCCTCTCATGAGCCCAAACAAGTCTCTAAAAGCATGAGTTTGCAACTACTTTACTTTTGGAGAAAATTCAAAACATTCATTATTCAATAGAGCCCAATAGCAAAAATCAGGTTTTGAATGAAGAATCACATTTCTTGGTAAAATCATGCAGGATTGAAATTTTTGATGGTTTTTTACTCCTCTCAACAGCCCAAACAAGTTTCTAAAAGGATGAGTTTGCAACTACTTTACTTTTGGAGAAAATTCAAAACATTCATTATTCAATAGGGCCCAAACTATCAAAAACCAGCGGTTTGAATGAACACACATTTCTTGGTAGAATCATGCAGGACTGAAATTTTTGATGTTTTTCTACTCCTCTCATGAGCCCAAACAAGTCTCTAAAAGCATGAGTTTGCAACTACTTTACTTTTGGAGAAAATTCAAAACATTCATTATTCAATAGGGCCCAAACTATCAAAAACCAGCGGTTTCAATGAACACACATTTCTTGGTAGAATCATGCAGGACCGAAATTTTTGATGTTTTTCTACTCCTCTCATGAGCCCAAACAAGTCTCTAAAAGCATGAGTTTGCAACTACTTTACTTTTGGAGAAAATTCAAAACATTCATTATTCAATAGAGCCCAATAGCAAAAATCAGGTTTTGAATGAAGAATCACATTTCTTGGTAAAATCATGCAGGATTGAAATTTTTGATGGTTTTTTACTCCTCTCAACAGCCCAAACAAGTTTCTAAAAGGATGAGTTTGCAACTACTTTACTTTTGGAGAAAATTCAAAACATTCATTATTCAATAGGGCCCAAACTATCAAAAACCAGCGGTTTCAATGAACACACATTTCTTGGTAGAATCATGCAGGACTGAAATTTTTGATGTTTTTCTACTCCTCTCATGAGCCCAAACAAGTCTCTAAAAGCATGAGTTTGCAACTACTTTACTTTTGGAGAAAATTCAAAACATTCATTATTCAATAGAGCCCAATAGCAAAAATCAGGTTTTGAATGAAGAATCACATTTCTTGGTAGAATCATGCAGGATTGAAATTTTTGATGGTTTTTTACTCCTCTCAACAGCCCAAACAAGTTTCTAAAAGGATGAGTTTGCAACTACTTTACTTTTGGAGAAAATTCAAAACATTCATTATTCAATAGGGCCCAAACTATCAAAAACCAGCGGTTTCAATGAACACACATTTCTTGGTAGAATAATGCAGGACCGAAATTTTTGATGTTTTTCTACTCCTCTCATGAGCCCAAACAAGTCTCTAAAAGCATGAGTTTGCAACTACTTTACTTTTGGAGAAAATTCAAAACATTCATTATTCAATAGAGCCCAATAGCAAAAATCAGGTTTTGAATGAAGAATAACATTTCTTGGTAAAATCATGCAGGATTGAAATTTTTGATGGTTTTTTACTCCTCTCAACAGCCCAAACAAGTTTCTAAAAGGATGAGTTTGCAACTACTTTTCTTTTGGAGAAAATTCAAAACATTCATTATTCAATAGGGCCCAAACTATCAAAAACCAGCGGTTTCAATGAGCACACATTTCTTGGTAGAATCATGCAGGACTGAAATTTTTGATGTTTTTCTACTCCTCTCATGAGCCCAAACAAGTCTCTAAAACCATGAGTTTGCAACTACTTTACTTTTGGAGAAAATTCAAAACATTCACTATTCAATAGAGCCCAATAGCAAAAATCAGGTTTTGAATGAAGAATCACATTTCTTGGTAAAATCATGCAGGATTGAAATTTTTGATGGTTTTTTACTCCTCTCAACAGCCCAAACAAGTTTCTAAAAGGATGAGTTTGCAACTACTTTACTTTTGGAGAAAATTCAAAACATTCATTATTCAATAGGGCCCAAACTATCAAAAACCAGCGGTTTCAATGAACACACATTTCTTGGTAGAATCATGCAGGACTGAAATTTTTGATGTTTTTCTACTCCTCTCATGAGCCCAAACAAGTCTCTAAAAGCATGAGTTTGCAAATACTTTACTTTTGGAGAAAATTCAAAACATTCATTATTCAATAGAGCCCAATAGCAAAAATCAGGTTTTGAATGAAGAATCACATTTCTTGGTAGAATCATGCAGGATTGAAATTTTTGATGGTTTTTTACTCCTCTCAACAGCCCAAACAAGTTTCTAAAAGGATGAGTTAGCAACTACTTTACTTTTGGAGAAAATTCAAAACATTCACTATTCAATAGGGCCCAAAATATCAAAAACCAGCGGTTTGAATGAACACACATTTCTTGGTAGAATCGTGCAGGACTGAAATTTTTGATGTTTTTCTACTCCTCTCATGAGCCCAAACAATTCTCTAAAAGGATGAGTTTGCAACTACTTTACTTTTGGAGAAAATTCAAAACATTCATTATTCAATAGAGCCCAATAGCAAAAACCAGCGTTTTGAATGAAGAAACACATTTCTTGGTAGAATCATGCAGGATTGAAATTTTTGATGGTTTTTTACTCCTCTCAACAGCCCAAACAAGTTTCTAAAAGGATGAGTTTGCAACTACTTTACTTTTGGAGAAAATTCAAAACATTCATTATTCAATAGGGCCCAAACTATCAAAAACCAGCGGTTTGAGTGAACACACATTTCTTGGTAGAATCATGCAGGACTGAAATTTTTGATGTTTTTCTACTCCTCTCATGAGCCCAAACAAGTGTCTAAAAGCATGAGTTTGCAACTACTTTACTTTTGGAGAAAATTCAAAACATTCATTACTCAAAAGAGCCCAATAGCAAAAACCAGCATTTTGAATGAAGAATCACATTTCTTGGTAGAATCATGCAGGATTGAAATTTTTGATGGTTTTTTACTCCTCTCAACAGCCCAAACAAGTTTCTAAAAGGATGAGTTTGCAACTACTTTACTTTTGGAGAAAATTCAAAACATTCATTATTCAATAGGGCCCAAACTATCAAAAACCAGCGGTTTCAATGAGCACACATTTCTTGGTAGAATCATGCAGGACTGAAATTTTTGATGTTTTTCTACTCCTCTCATGAGCCCAAACAAGTCTCTAAAACCATGAGTTTGCAACTACTTTACTTTTGGAGAAAATTCAAAACATTCACTATTCAATAGAGCCCAATAGCAAAAATCAGGTTTTGAATGAAGAATCACATTTCTTGGTAAAATCATGCAGGATTGAAATTTTTGATGGTTTTTTACTCCTCTCAACAGCCCAAACAAGTTTCTAAAAGGATGAGTTTGCAACTACTTTACTTTTGGAGAAAATTCAAAACATTCATTATTCAATAGGGCCCAAACTATCAAAAACCAGCGGTTTCAATGAACACACATTTCTTGGTAGAATCATGCAGGACTGAAATTTTTGATGTTTTTCTACTCCTCTCATGAGCCCAAACAAGTCTCTAAAAGCATGAGTTTGCAAATACTTTACTTTTGGAGAAAATTCAAAACATTCATTATTCAATAGAGCCCAATAGCAAAAATCAGGTTTTGAATGAAGAATCACATTTCTTGGTAGAATCATGCAGGATTGAAATTTTTGATGGTTTTTTACTCCTCTCAACAGCCCAAACAAGTTTCTAAAAGGATGAGTTAGCAACTACTTTACTTTTGGAGAAAATTCAAAACATTCACTATTCAATAGGGCCCAAAATATCAAAAACCAGCGGTTTGAATGAACACACATTTCTTGGTAGAATCGTGCAGGACTGAAATTTTTGATGTTTTTCTACTCCTCTCATGAGCCCAAACAATTCTCTAAAAGGATGAGTTTGCAACTACTTTACTTTTGGAGAAAATTCAAAACATTCATTATTCAATAGAGCCCAATAGCAAAAACCAGCGTTTTGAATGAAGAAACACATTTCTTGGTAGAATCATGCAGGATTGAAATTTTTGATGGTTTTTTACTCCTCTCAACAGCCCAAACAAGTTTCTAAAAGGATGAGTTTGCAACTACTTTACTTTTGGAGAAAATTCAAAACATTCATTATTCAATAGGGCCCAAACTATCAAAAACCAGCGGTTTGAGTGAACACACATTTCTTGGTAGAATCATGCAGGACTGAAATTTTTGATGTTTTTCTACTCCTCTCATGAGCCCAAACAAGTGTCTAAAAGCATGAGTTTGCAACTACTTTACTTTTGGAGAAAATTCAAAACATTCATTACTCAAAAGAGCCCAATAGCAAAAACCAGCATTTTGAATGAAGAATCACATTTCTTGGTAGAATCATGCAGGATTGAAATTTTTGATGGTTTTTTACTCCTCTCAACAGCCCAAACAAGTTTCTAAAAGGATGAGTTTGCAACTACTTTACTTTTGGAGAAAATTCAAAACATTCATTATTCAATAGGGCCCAAACTATCAAAAACCAGCGGTTTCAATGAACACACATTTCTTGGTAGAATCATGCAGGACTGAAATTTTTGATGTTTTTCTACTCCTCTCATGAGCCCAAACAAGTCTCTAAAACCATGAGTTTGCAACTACTTTACTTTTGGAGAAAATTCAAAACATTCATTATTCAATAGAGCCCAATAGCAAAAATCAGGTTTTGAATGAAGAATCACATTTTTTGGTAGAATCATGCAGGATTGAAATTTTTGATGGTTTTTAACTCCTCTCAACAGCCCAAACAAGTTTCTAAAAGGATGAGTTTGTAACTACTTTACTTTTGGAGAAAATTCAAAACATTCATTATTCAATAGGGCCCAAACTATCAAAAACCAGCGGTTTCAATGAACACACATTTCTTGGTAGAATCATGCAGGACTGAAATTTTTGATGTTTTTCTACTCCTCTCATGAGCCCAAACAAGTATCTAAAAGCATGAGTTTGCAACTACTTTACTTTTGGAGAAAATTCAAAACATTCATTATTCAATAGAGCCCAATAGCAAAAATCAGGTTTTGAATGAAGAATCACATTTCTTGGTAAAATCATGCAGGATTGAAATTTTTGATGGTTTTTTACTCCTCTCAACAGCCCAAACAAGTTTCTAAAAGGATGAGTTAGCAACTACTTTACTTTTGGAGAAAATTCAAAACATTCACTATTCAATAGGGCCCAAAATATCAAAAACCAGCGGTTTGAATGAACACACATTTCTTGGTAGAATCGTGCAGGACTGAAATTTTTGATGTTTTTCTACTCCTCTCATGAGCCCAAACAATTCTCTAAAAGGATGAGTTTGCAACTACTTTACTTTTGGAGAAAATTCAAAACATTCATTATTCAATAGAGCCCAATAGCAAAAACCAGCGTTTTGAATGAAGAAACACATTTCTTGGTAGAATCATGCAGGATTGAAATTTTTGATGGTTTTTTACTCCTCTCAACAGCCCAAACAAGTTTCTAAAAGGATGAGTTTGCAACTACTTTACTTTTGGAGAAAATTCAAAACATTCATTATTCAATAGGGCCCAAACTATCAAAAACCAGCGGTTTGAGTGAACACACATTTCTTGGTAGAATCATGCAGGACTGAAATTTTTGATGTTTTTCTACTCCTCTCATGAGCCCAAACAAGTGTCTAAAAGCATGAGTTTGCAACTACTTTACTTTTGGAGAAAATTCAAAACATTCATTACTCAAAAGAGCCCAATAGCAAAAACCAGCATTTTGAATGAAGAATCACATTTCTTGGTAGAATCATGCAGGATTGAAATTTTTGATGGTTTTTTACTCCTCTCAACAGCCCAAACAAGTTTCTAAAAGGATGAGTTTGCAACTACTTTACTTTTGGAGAAAATTCAAAACATTCATTATTCAATAGGGCCCAAACTATCAAAAACCAGCGGTTTCAATGAACACACATTTCTTGGTAGAATCATGCAGGACTGAAATTTTTGATGTTTTTCTACTCCTCTCATGAGCCCAAACAAGTCTCTAAAACCATGAGTTTGCAACTACTTTACTTTTGGAGAAAATTCAAAACATTCATTATTCAATAGAGCCCAATAGCAAAAATCAGGTTTTGAATGAAGAATCACATTTTTTGGTAGAATCATGCAGGATTGAAATTTTTGATGGTTTTTAACTCCTCTCAACAGCCCAAACAAGTTTCTAAAAGGATGAGTTTGTAACTACTTTACTTTTGGAGAAAATTCAAAACATTCATTATTCAATAGGGCCCAAACTATCAAAAACCAGCGGTTTCAATGAACACACATTTCTTGGTAGAATCATGCAGGACTGAAATTTTTGATGTTTTTCTACTCCTCTCATGAGCCCAAACAAGTATCTAAAAGCATGAGTTTGCAACTACTTTACTTTTGGAGAAAATTCAAAACATTCATTATTCAATAGAGCCCAATAGCAAAAATCAGGTTTTGAATGAAGAATCACATTTCTTGGTAAAATCATGCAGGATTGAAATTTTTGATGGTTTTTTACTCCTCTCAACAGCCCAAACAAGTTTCTAAAAGGATGAGTTAGCAACTACTTTACTTTTGGAGAAAATTCAAAACATTCACTATTCAATAGGGCCCAAAATATCAAAAACCAGCGGTTTGAATGAACACACATTTCTTGGTAGAATCGTGCAGGACTGAAATTTTTGATGTTTTTCTACTCCTCTCATGAGCCCAAACAATTCTCTAAAAGGATGAGTTTGCAACTACTTTACTTTTGGAGAAAATTCAAAACATTCATTATTCAATAGAGCCCAATAGCAAAAACCAGCGTTTTGAATGAAGAAACACATTTCTTGGTAGAATCATGCAGGATTGAAATTTTTGATGGTTTTTTACTCCTCTCAACAGCCCAAACAAGTTTCTAAAAGGATGAGTTTGCAACTACTTTACTTTTGGAGAAAATTCAAAACATTCATTATTCAATAGGGCCCAAACTATCAAAAACCAGCGGTTTGAGTGAACACACATTTCTTGGTAGAATCATGCAGGACTGAAATTTTTGATGTTTTTCTACTCCTCTCATGAGCCCAAACAAGTGTCTAAAAGCATGAGTTTGCAACTACTTTACTTTTGGAGAAAATTCAAAACATTCATTACTCAAAAGAGCCCAATAGCAAAAACCAGCATTTTGAATGAAGAATCACATTTCTTGGTAGAATCATGCAGGATTGAAATTTTTGATGGTTTTTTACTCCTCTCAACAGCCCAAACAAGTTTCTAAAAGGATGAGTTTGCAACTACTTTACTTTTGGAGAAAATTCAAAACATTCATTATTCAATAGGGCCCAAACTATCAAAAACCAGCGGTTTCAATGAACACACATTTCTTGGTAGAATCATGCAGGACTGAAATTTTTGATGTTTTTCTACTCCTCTCATGAGCCCAAACAAGTCTCTAAAACCATGAGTTTGCAACTACTTTACTTTTGGAGAAAATTCAAAACATTCATTATTCAATAGAGCCCAATAGCAAAAATCAGGTTTTGAATGAAGAATCACATTTTTTGGTAGAATCATGCAGGATTGAAATTTTTGATGGTTTTTTACTCCTCTCAACAGCCCAAACAAGTTTCTAAAAGGATGAGTTTGTAACTACTTTACTTTTGGAGAAAATTCAAAACATTCATTATTCAATAGGGCCCAAACTATCAAAAACCAGCGGTTTCAATGAACACACATTTCTTGGTAGAATCATGCAGGACTGAAATTTTTGATGTTTTTCTACTCCTCTCATGAGCCCAAACAAGTCTCTAAAAGCATGAGTTTGCAACTACTTTACTTTTGGAGAAAATTCAAAACATTCATTATTCAATAGAGCCCAATAGCAAAAATCAGGTTTTGAATGAAGAATCACATTTCTTGGTAAAATCATGCAGGATTGAAATTTTTGATGGTTTTTTACTCCTCTCAACAGCCCAAACAAGTTTCTAAAAGGATGAGTTTAGAACTACTTTACTTTTGGAGAAAATTCAAAACATTCATTATTCAATAGGGCCCAAACTATCAAAAACCAGCGGTTTGAATGAACACACATTTCTTGGTAGAATCATGCAGGACTGAAATTTTTGATGTTTTTCTACTCCTCTCATGAGCCCAAACAAGTCTCTACAAGCATGAGTTTGCAACTACTTTACTTTTGGAGAAAATTCAAAACATTCATTACTCAAAAGAGCCCAATAGCAAAAACCAGGGTTTTGAATGAAGAATCACATTTCTTGGTAGAATCATGCAGGATTGAAATTTTTGATGGTTTTTTACTCCTCTCAACAGCCCAAACAAGTTTCTAAAAGGATGAGTTTGCAACTACTTTACTTTTGGAGAAAATTCAAAACATTCATTATTCAATAGGGCCCAAACTATCAAAAACCAGCGGTTTCAATGAGCACACATTTCTTGGTAGAATCATGCAGGACTGAAATTTTTGATGTTTTTCTACTCCTCTCATGAGCCCAAACAAGTCTCTAAAAGCATGAGTTTGCAACTACTTTACTTTTGGAGAAAATTCAAAACATTCATTATTCAATAGAGCCCAATAGCAAAAATCAGGTTTTGAATGAAGAATCACATTTCTTGGTAGAATCATGCAGGATTGAAATTTTTGATGGTTTTTTACTCCTCTCAACAGCCCAAACAAGTTTCTAAAAGGATGAGTTTGCAACTACTTTACTTTTGGAGAAAATTCAAAACATTCATTATTCAATAGGGCCCAAACTATCAAAAACCAGCGGTTTCAATGAACACACATTTCTTGGTAGAATCACGCAGGACTGAAATTTTTGATGTTTTTCTACTCCTCTCATGAGCCCAAACAAGTCTCTAAAAGCATGAGTTTGCAACTACTTTACTTTTGGAGAAAATTCAAAACATTCATTATTCAATAGAGCCCAATAGCAAAAATCAGGTTTTGAATGAAGAATCACATTTCTTGGTAGAATCATGCAGGATTGAAATTTTTGATGGTTTTTTACTCCTCTCAACAGCCCAAACAAGTTTCTAAAAGGATGAGTTTGCAACTACTTTACTTTTGGAGAAAATTCAAAACTTTCATTATTCAATAGAGCCCAATAGCAAAAATCAGGTTTTGAATGAAGAATCACATTTCTTGGTAAAATCATGCAGGATTGAAATTTTTGATGGTTTTTTACTCCTCTCAACAGCCCAAACAAGTTTCTAAAAGGATGAGTTTGCAACTACTTTACTTTTGGAGAAAATTCAAAACATTCATTATTCAATAGGGCCCAAACTATCAAAAACCAGCGGTTTCAATGAACACACATTTCTTGGTAGAATCATGCAGGACTGAAATTTTTGATGTTTTTCTACTCCTCTCATGAGCCCAAACAAGTCTCTAAAAGCATGAGTTTGCAAATACTTTACTTTTGGAGAAAATTCAAAACATTCATTATTCAATAGAGCCCAATAGCAAAAATCAGGTTTTGAATGAAGAATCACATTTCTTGGTAGAATCATGCAGGATTGAAATTTCTGATGGTTTTTTACTCCTCTCAACAGCCCAAACAAGTTTCTAAAAGGATGAGTTAGCAACTACTTTACTTTTGGAGAAAATTCAAAACATTCACTATTCAATAGGGCCCAAAATATCAAAAACCAGCGGTTTGAATGAACACACATTTCTTGGTAGAATCGTGCAGGACTGAAATTTTTGATGTTTTTCTACTCCTCTCATGAGCCCAAACAATTCTCTAAAAGGATGAGTTTGCAACTACTTTACTTTTGGAGAAAATTCAAAACATTCATTATTCAATAGAGCCCAATAGCAAAAACCAGCGTTTTGAATGAAGAAACACATTTCTTGGTAGAATCATGCAGGATTGAAATTTTTGATGGTTTTTTACTCCTCTCAACAGCCCAAACAAGTTTCTAAAAGGATGAGTTTGCAACTACTTTACTTTTGGAGAAAATTCAAAACATTCATTATTCAATAGGGCCCAAACTATCAAAAACCAGCGGTTTGAGTGAACACACATTTCTTGGTAGAATCATGCAGGACTGAAATTTTTGATGTTTTTCTACTCCTCTCATGAGCCCAAGCAAGTGTCTAAAAGCATGAGTTTGCAACTACTTTACTTTTGGAGAAAATTCAAAACATTCATTACTCAAAAGAGCCCAATAGCAAAAACCAGCGTTTTGAATGAAGAATCACATTTCTTGGTAGAATCATGCAGGATTGAAATTTTTGATGGTTTTTTACTCCTCTCAACAGCCCAAACAAGTTTCTAAAAGGATGAGTTTGCAACTACTTTACTTTTGGAGAAAATTCAAAACATTCATTATTCAATAGGGCCCAAACTATCAAAAACCAGCGGTTTCAATGAACACACATTTCTTGGTAGAATCATGCAGGACTGAAATTTTTGATGTTTTTCTACTCCTCTCATGAGCCCAAACAAGTCTCTAAAAGCATGAGTTTGCAACTACTTTACTTTTGGAGAAAATTCAAAACATTCATTATTCAATAGAGCCCAATAGCAAAAATCAGGTTTTGAATGAAGAATCACATTTCTTGGTAGAATCATGCAGGATTGAAATTTTTGATGGTTTTTTACTCCTCTCAACAGCCCAAACAAGTTTCTAAAAGGATGAGTTTGCAACTACTTTACTTTTGGAGAAAATTCAAAACATTCATTATTCAATAGGGCCCAAACTATCAAAAACCAGCGGTTTGAGTGAACACACATTTCTTGGTAGAATCATGCAGGACTGAAATTTTTGATGTTTTTATACTCCTCTCATGAGCCCAAACAAGTGTCTAAAAGCATGAGTTTGCAACTACTTTACTTTTGGAGAAAATTCAAAACATTCATTACTCAAAAGAGCCCAATAGCAAAAACCATCGTTTTGAATGAAAAATCACATTTCTTGGTAGAATCATGCAGGATTGAAATTTTTGATGGTTTTTTACTCCTCTCAACAGCCCAAACAAGTTTCTAAAAGGATGAGTTTGCAACTACTTTACTTTTGGAGAAAATTCAAAACATTCATTATTCAATAGGGCCCAAACTATCAAAAACCAGCGGTTTCAATGAACACACATTTCTTGGTAGAATCATGCAGGACTGAAATTTTTGATGTTTTTCTACTCCTCTCATGAGCCCAAACAAGTCTCTAAAAGCATGAGTTTGCAACTACTTTACTTTTGGAGAAAATTCAAAACATTCTTTATTCAATAGAGCCCAATAGCAAAAATCAGGTTTTGAATGAAGAATCACATTTCTTGGTAGAATCATGCAGGATTGAAATTTTTGATGGTTTTTTACTCCTCTCAACAGCCCAAACAAGTTTCTAAAAGGATGAGTTTGTAACTACTTTACTTTTGGAGAAAATTCAAAACATTCATTATTCAATAGGGCCCAAACTATCAAAAACCAGCGGTTTCAATGAACACACATTTCTTGGTAGAATCATGCAGGACTGAAATTTTTGATGTTTTTCTACTCCTCTCATGAGCCCAAACAAGTCTCTAAAAGCATGAGTTTGCAACTACTTTACTTTTGGAGAAAATTCAAAACATTCATTATTCAATAGAGCCCAATAGCAAAAATCAGGTTTTGAATGAAGAATCACATTTCTTGGTAAAATCATGCAGGATTGAAATTTTTGATGGTTTTTTACTCCTCTCAACAGCCCAAACAAGTTTCTAAAAGGATGAGTTTGCAACTACTTTACTTTTGGAGAAAATTCAAAACATTCATTATTCAATAGGGCCCAAACTATCAAAAACCAGCGGTTTGAATGAACACACATTTCTTGGTAGAATCATGCAGGACTGAAATTTTTGATGTTTTTCTACTCCTCTCATGAGCCCAAACAAGTCTCTAAAAGCATGAGTTTGCAACTACTTTACTTTTGGAGAAAATTCAAAACATTCATTACTCAAAAGAGCCCAATCGCAAAAACCAGGGTTTTGAATGAAGAATCACATTTCTTGGTAGAATCATGCAGGATTGAAATTTTTGATGGTTTTTTACTCCGCTCAACAGCCCAAACAAGTTTCTAAAAGGATGAGTTTGCAACTACTTTACTTTTGGAGAAAATTCAAAACATTCATTATTCAATAGGGCCCAAACTATCAAAAACCAGCGGTTTCAATGAGCACACATTTCTTGGTAGAATCATGCAGGACTGAAATTTTTGATGTTTTTCTACTCCTCTCATGAGCCCAAACAAGTCTCTAAAAGCATGAGTTTGCAACTACTTTACTTTTGGAGAAAATTCAAAACATTCATTATTCAATAGAGCCCAATAGCAAAAATCAGGTTTTGAATGAAGAATCACATTTCTTGGTAGAATCATGCAGGATTGAAATTTTTGATGGTTTTTTACTCCTCTCAACAGCCCAAACAAGTTTCTAAAAGGATGAGTTTGTAACTACTTTACTTTTGGAGAAAATTCAAAACATTCATTATTCAATAGGGCCCAAACTATCAAAAACCAGCGGTTTCAATGAACACACATTTCTTGGTAGAATCATGCAGGACCGAAATTTTTGATGTTTTTCTACTCCTCTCATGAGCCCAAACAAGTCTCTAAAAGCATGAGTTTGCAACTACTTTACTTTTGGAGAAAATTCAAAACATTCATTATTCAATAGAGCCCAATAGCAAAAATCAGGTTTTGAATGAAGAATCACATTTCTTGGTAAAATCATGCAGGATTGAAATTTTTGATGGTTTTTTACTCCTCTCAACAGCCCAAACAAGTTTCTAAAAGGATGAGTTTGCAACTACTTTACTTTTGGAGAAAATTCAAAACATTCATTATTCAATAGGGCCCAAACTATCAAAAACCAGCGGTTTCAATGAACACACATTTCTTGGTAGAATCATGCAGGACTGAAATTTTTGATGTTTTTCTACTCCTCTCATGAGCCCAAACAAGTCTCTAAAAGCATGAGTTTGCAACTACTTTACTTTTGGAGAAAATTCAAAACATTCACTATTCAATAGAGCCCAATAGCAAAAATCAGGTTTTGAATGAAGAATCACATTTCTTGGTAAAATCATGCAGGATTGAAATTTTTGATGGTTTTTTACTCCTCTCAACAGCCCAAACAAGTTTCTAAAAGGATGAGTTTGCAACTACTTTACTTTTGGAGAAAATTCAAAACATTCATTATTCAATAGGGCCCAAACTATCAAAAACCAGCGGTTTCAATGAACACACATTTCTTGGTAGAATAATGCAGGACCGAAATTTTTGATGTTTTTCTACTCCTCTCATGAGCCCAAACAAGTCTCTAAAAGCATGAGTTTGCAACTACTTTACTTTTGGAGAAAATTCAAAACATTCATTATTCAATAGAGCCCAATAGCAAAAATCAGGTTTTGAATGAAGAATCACATTTCTTGGTAAAATCATGCAGGATTGAAATTTTTGATGGTTTTTTACTCCTCTCAACAGCCCAAACAAGTTTCTAAAAGGATGAGTTTGCAACTACTTTACTTTTGGAGAAAATTCAAAACATTCATTATTCAATAGGGCCCAAACTATCAAAAACCAGCGGTTTCAATGAGCACACATTTCTTGGTAGAATCATGCAGGACTGAAATTTTTGATGTTTTTCTACTCCTCTCATGAGCCCAAACAAGTCTCTAAAACCATGAGTTTGCAACTACTTTACTTTTGGAGAAAATTCAAAACATTCACTATTCAATAGAGCCCAATAGCAAAAATCAGGTTTTGAATGAAGAATCACATTTCTTGGTAAAATCATGCAGGATTGAAATTTTTGATGGTTTTTTACTCCTCTCAACAGCCCAAACAAGTTTCTAAAAGGATGAGTTTGCAACTACTTTACTTTTGGAGAAAATTCAAAACATTCATTATTCAATAGGGCCCAAACTATCAAAAACCAGCGGTTTCAATGAACACACATTTCTTGGTAGAATCATGCAGGACTGAAATTTTTGATGTTTTTCTACTCCTCTCATGAGCCCAAACAAGTCTCTAAAAGCATGAGTTTGCAAATACTTTACTTTTGGAGAAAATTCAAAACATTCATTATTCAATAGAGCCCAATAGCAAAAATCAGGTTTTGAATGAAGAATCACATTTCTTGGTAGAATCATGCAGGATTGAAATTTTTGATGGTTTTTTACTCCTCTCAACAGCCCAAACAAGTTTCTAAAAGGATGAGTTAGCAACTACTTTACTTTTGGAGAAAATTCAAAACATTCACTATTCAATAGGGCCCAAAATATCAAAAACCAGCGGTTTGAATGAACACACATTTCTTGGTAGAATCGTGCAGGACTGAAATTTTTGATGTTTTTCTACTCCTCTCATGAGCCCAAACAATTCTCTAAAAGGATGAGTTTGCAACTACTTTACTTTTGGAGAAAATTCAAAACATTCATTATTCAATAGAGCCCAATAGCAAAAACCAGCGTTTTGAATGAAGAAACACATTTCTTGGTAGAATCATGCAGGATTGAAATTTTTGATGGTTTTTTACTCCTCTCAACAGCCCAAACAAGTTTCTAAATGGATGAGTTTGCAACTACTTTACTTTTGGAGAAAATTCAAAACATTCATTATTCAATAGGGCCCAAACTATCAAAAACCAGCGGTTTGAGTGAACACACATTTCTTGGTAGAATCATGCAGGACTGAAATTTTTGATGTTTTTCTACTCCTCTCATGAGCCCAAACAAGTGTCTAAAAGCATGAGTTTGCAACTACTTTACTTTTGGAGAAAATTCAAAACATTCATTACTCAAAAGAGCCCAATAGCAAAAACCAGCGTTTTGAATGAAGAATCACATTTCTTGGTAGAATCATGCAGGATTGAAATTTTTGATGGTTTTTTACTCCTCTCAACAGCCCAAACAAGTTTCTAAAAGGATGAGTTTGCAACTACTTTACTTTTGGAGAAAATTCAAAACATTCATTATTCAATAGGGCCCAAACTATCAAAAACCAGCGGTTTGAATGAACACACATTTCTTGGTAGAATCATGCAGGACTGAAATTTTTGATGTTTTTCTACTCCTCTCATGAGCCCAAACAAGTCTCTAAAACCATGAGTTTGCAACTACTTTACTTTTGGAGAAAATTCAAAACATTCATTACTCAAAAGAGCCCAATAGCAAAAACCAGGGTTTTGAATGAAGAATCACATTTCTTGGTAGAATCATGCAGGATTGAAATTTTTGATGGTTTTTTACTCCTCTCAACAGCCCAAACAAGTTTCTAAAAGGATGAGTTTGCAACTACTTTACTTTTGGAGAAAATTCAAAACATTCATTATTCAATAGGGCCCAAACTATCAAAAACCAGCGGTTTCAATGAGCACACATTTCTTGGTAGAATCATGCAGGACTGAAATTTTTGATGTTTTTCTACTCCTCTCATGAGCCCAAACAAGTCTCTAAAAGCATGAGTTTGCAACTACTTTACTTTTGGAGAAAATTCAAAACATTCATTATTCAATAGAGCCCAATAGCAAAAATCAGGTTTTGAATGAAGAATCACATTTCTTGGTAGAATCATGCAGGATTGAAATTTTTGATGGTTTTTTACTCCTCTCAACAGCCCAAACAAGTTTCTAAAAGGATGAGTTTGCAACTACTTTACTTTTGGAGAAAATTCAAAACATTCATTATTCAATAGGGCCCAAACTATCAAAAACCAGCGGTTTGAGTGAACACACATTTCTTGGTAGAATCATGCAGGACTGAAATTTTTGATGTTTTTCTACTCCTCTCATGAGCCCAAACAAGTGTCTAAAAGCATGAGTTTGCAACTACTTTACTTTTGGAGAAAATTCAAAACATTCATTACTCAAAAGAGCCCAATAGCAAAAACCAGCGTTTTGAATGAAGAAACACATTTCTTGGTAGAATCATGCAGGATTGAAATTTTTGATGGTTTTTTACTCCTCTCAACAGCCCAAACAAGTTTCTAAAAGGATGAGTTTGCAACTACTTTACTTTTGGAGAAAATTCAAAACATTCATTATTCAATAGGGCCCAAACTATCAAAAACCAGCGGTTTCAATGAACACACATTTCTTGGTAGAATCATGCAGGACTGAAATTTTTGATGTTTTTCTACTCCTCTCATGAGCCCAAACAAGTCTCTAAAACCATGAGTTTGCAACTACTTTACTTTTGGAGAAAATTCAAAACATTCATTATTCAATAGAGCCCAATAGCAAAAATCAGGTTTTGAATGAAGAATCACATTTCTTGGTAAAATCATGCAGGATTGAAATTTTTGATGGTTTTTTACTCCTCTCAACAGCCCAAACAAGTTTCTAAAAGGATGAGTTTGCAACTACTTTACTTTTGGAGAAAATTCAAAACATTCATTATTCAATAGGGCCCAAACTATCAAAAACCAGCGGTTTCAATGAACACACATTTCTTGGTAGAATCATGCAGGACTGAAATTTTTGATGTTTTTCTACTCCTCTCATGAGCCCAAACAAGTCTCTAAAACCATGAGTTTGCAACTACTTTACTTTTGGAGAAAATTCAAAACATTCATTATTCAATAGAGCCCAATAGCAAAAATCAGGTTTTGAATGAAGAATCACATTTCTTGGTAAAATCATGCAGGATTGAAATTTTTGATGGTTTTTTACTCCTCTCAACAGCCCAAACAAGTTTCTAAAAGGATGAGTTTGCAACTACTTTACTTTTGGAGAAAATTCAAAACATTCATTATTCAATAGGGCCCAAACTATCAAAAACCAGCGGTTTGAATGAACACACATTTCTTGGTAGAATCATGCAGGACTGAAATTTTTGATGTTTTTCTACTCCTCTCATGAGCCCAAACAATTCTCTAAAAGGATGAGTTTGCAACTACTTTACTTTTGGAGAAAATTCAAAACATTCATTATTCAATAGAGCCCAATAGCAAAAACCAGCGTTTTGAATGAAGAAACACATTTCTTGGTAGAATCATGCAGGATTGAAATTTTTGATGGTTTTTTACTCCTCTCAACAGCCCAAACAAGTTTCTAAAAGGATGAGTTTGCAACTACTTTACTTTTGGAGAAAATTCAAAACATTCATTATTCAATAGGGCCCAAACTATCAAAAACCAGCGGTTTCAATGAACACACATTTCTTGGTAGAATCATGCAGGACTGAAATTTTTGATGTTTTTCTACTCCTCTCATGAGCCCAAACAAGTCTCTAAAATCATGAGTTTGCAACTACTTTACTTTTGGAGAAAATTCAAAACATTCATTATTCAATAGAGCCCAATAGCAAAAATCAGGTTTTGAATGAAGAATCACATTTTTTGGTAGAATCATGCAGGATTGAAATTTTTGATGGTTTTTTACTCCTCTCAACAGCCCAAACAAGTTTCTAAAAGGATGAGTTTGTAACTACTTTACTTTTGGAGAAAATTCAAAACATTCATTATTCAATAGGGCCCAAACTATCAAAAACCAGCGGTTTCAATGAACACACATTTCTTGGTAGAATCATGCAGGACTGAAATTTTTGATGTTTTTCTACTCCTCTCATGAGCCCAAACAAGTGTCTAAAAGCATGAGTTTGCAACTACTTTACTTTTGGAGAAAATTCAAAACATTCATTACTCAAAAGAGCCCAATAGCAAAAATCAGGTTTTGAATGAAGAATCACATTTCTTGGTAAAATCATGCAGGATTGAAATTTTTGATGGTTTTTTACTCCTCTCAACAGCCCAAACAAGTTTCTAAAAGGATGAGTTTGCAACTACTTTACTTTTGGAGAAAATTCAAAACATTCATTATTCAATAGGGCCCAAACTATCAAAAACCAGCGGTTTGAATGAACACACATTTCTTGGTAGAATCATGCAGGACTGAAATTTTTGATGTTTTTCTACTCCTCTCATGAGCCCAAACAAGTCTCTAAAAGCATGAGTTTGCAACTACTTTACTTTTGGAGAAAATTCAAAACATTCATTACTCAAAAGAGCCCAATAGCAAAAACCAGGGTTTTGAATGAAGAATCACATTTCTTGGTAGAATCATGCAGGATTGAAATTTTTGATGGTTTTTTACTCCTCTCAACAGCCCAAACAAGTTTCTAAAAGGATGAGTTTGCAACTACTTTACTTTTGGAGAAAATTCAAAACATTCATTATTCAATAGGGCCCAAACTATCAAAAACCAGCGGTTTCAATGAACACACATTTCTTGGTAGAATCATGCAGGACTGAAATTTTTGATGTTTTTCTACTCCTCTCATGAGCCCAAACAAGTCTCTAAAACCATGAGTTTGCAACTACTTTACTTTTGGAGAAAATTCAAAACATTCATTATTCAATAGAGCCCAATAGCAAAAATCAGGTTTTGAATGAAGAATCACATTTTTTGGTAGAATCATGCAGGATTGAAATTTTTGATGGTTTTTTACTCCTCTCAACAGCCCAAACAAGTTTCTAAAAGGATGAGTTTGTAACTACTTTACTTTTGGAGAAAATTCAAAACATTCATTATTCAATAGGGCCCAAACTATCAAAAACCAGCGGTTTCAATGAACACACATTTCTTGGTAGAATCATGCAGGACTGAAATTTTTGATGTTTTTCTACTCCTCTCATGAGCCCAAACAAGTCTCTAAAACCATGAGTTTGCAACTACTTTACTTTTGGAGAAAATTCAAAACATTCATTATTCAATAGAGCCCAATAGCAAAAATCAGGTTTTGAATGAAGAATCACATTTCTTGGTAGAATCATGCAGGATTGAAATTTTTGATGGTTTTTTACTCCTCTCAACAGCCCAAACAAGTTTCTAAAAGGATGAGTTAGCAACTACTTTACTTTTGGAGAAAATTCAAAACATTCACTATTCAATAGGGCCCAAAATATCAAAAACCAGCGGTTTGAATGAACACACATTTCTTGGTAGAATCGTGCAGGACTGAAATTTTTGATGTTTTTCTACTCCTCTCATGAGCCCAAACAATTCTCTAAAAGGATGAGTTTGCAACTACTTTACTTTTGGAGAAAATTCAAAACATTCATTATTCAATAGAGCCCAATAGCAAAAACCAGCGTTTTGAATGAAGAAACACATTTCTTGGTAGAATCATGCAGGATTGAAATTTTTGATGGTTTTTTACTCCTCTCAACAGCCCAAACAAGTTTCTAAAAGGATGAGTTTGCAACTACTTTACTTTTGGAGAAAATTCAAAACATTCATTATTCAATAGGGCCCAAACTATCAAAAACCAGCGGTTTGAGTGAACACACATTTCTTGGTAGAATCATGCAGGACTGAAATTTTTGATGTTTTTCTACTCCTCTCATGAGCCCAAACAAGTGTCTAAAAGCATGAGTTTGCAACTACTTTACTTTTGGAGAAAATTCAAAACATTCATTACTCAAAAGAGCCCAATAGCAAAAACCAGCGTTTTGAATGAAGAAACACATTTCTTGGTAGAATCATGCAGGATTGAAATTTTTGATGGTTTTTTACTCCTCTCAACAGCCCAAACAAGTTTCTAAAAGGATGAGTTTGCAACTACTTTACTTTTGGAGAAAATTCAAAACATTCATTATTCAATAGGGCCCAAACTATCAAAAACCAGCGGTTTCAATGAACACACATTTCTTGGTAGAATCATGCAGGACTGAAATTTTTGATGTTTTTCTACTCCTCTCATGAGCCCAAACAAGTCTCTAAAACCATGAGTTTGCAACTACTTTACTTTTGGAGAAAATTCAAAACATTCATTATTCAATAGAGCCCAATAGCAAAAATCAGGTTTTGAATGAAGAATCACATTTTTTGGTAGAATCATGCAGGATTGAAATTTTTGATGGTTTTTTACTCCTCTCAACAGCCCAAACAAGTTTCTAAAAGGATGAGTTTGTAACTACTTTACTTTTGGAGAAAATTCAAAACATTCATTATTCAATAGGGCCCAAACTATCAAAAACCAGCGGTTTCAATGAACACACATTTCTTGGTAGAATCATGCAGGACTGAAATTTTTGATGTTTTTCTACTCCTCTCATGAGCCCAAACAAGTCTCTAAAAGCATGAGTTTGCAACTACTTTACTTTTGGAGAAAATTCAAAACATTCATTATTCAATAGAGCCCAATAGCAAAAATCAGGTTTTGAATGAAGAATCACATTTCTTGGTAAAATCATGCAGGATTGAAATTTTTGATGGTTTTTTACTCCTCTCAACAGCCCAAACAAGTTTCTAAAAGGATGAGTTTGCAACTACTTTACTTTTGGAGAAAATTCAAAACATTCATTATTCAATAGGGCCCAAACTATCAAAAACCAGCGGTTTGAATGAACACACATTTCTTGGTAGAATCATGCAGGACTGAAATTTTTGATGTTTTTCTACTCCTCTCATGAACCCAAACAAGTCTCTAAAAGCATGAGTTTGCAACTACTTTACTTTTGGAGAAAATTCAAAACATTCATTACTCAAAAGAGCCCAATAGCAAAAACCAGGGTTTTGAATGAAGAATCACATTTCTTGGTAGAATCATGCAGGATTGAAATTTTTGATGGTTTTTTACTCCTCTCAACAGCCCAAACAAGTTTCTAAAAGGATGAGTTTGCAACTACTTTACTTTTGGAGAAAATTCAAAACATTCATTATTCAATAGGGCCCAAACTATCAAAAACCAGCGGTTTCAATGAGCACACATTTCTTGGTAGAATCATGCAGGACTGAAATTTTTGATGTTTTTCTACTCCTCTCATGAGCCCAAACAAGTCTCTAAAAGCATGAGTTTGCAACTACTTTACTTTTGGAGAAAATTCAAAACATTCATTATTCAATAGAGCCCAATAGCAAAAATCAGGTTTTGAATGAAGAATCACATTTCTTGGTAGAATCATGCAGGATTGAAATTTTTGATGGTTTTTTACTCCTCTCAACAGCCCAAACAAGTTTCTAAAAGGATGAGTTTGCAACTACTTTACTTTTGGAGAAAATTCAAAACATTCATTATTCAATAGGGCCCAAACTATCAAAAACCAGCGGTTTGAGTGAACACACATTTCTTGGTAGAATCATGCAGGACTGAAATTTTTGATGTTTTTCTACTCCTCTCATGAGCCCAAACAAGTGTCTAAAAGCATGAGTTTGCAACTACTTTACTTTTGGAGAAAATTCAAAACATTCATTACTCAAAAGAGCCCAATAGCAAAAACCAGCGTTTTGAATGAAGAAACACATTTCTTGGTAGAATCATGCAGGATTGAAATTTTTGATGGTTTTTTACTCCTCTCAACAGCCCAAACAAGTTTCTAAAAGGATGAGTTTGCAACTACTTTACTTTTGGAGAAAATTCAAAACATTCATTATTCAATAGGGCCCAAACTATCAAAAACCAGCGGTTTCAATGAACACACATTTCTTGGTAGAATCATGCAGGACTGAAATTTTTGATGTTTTTCTACTCCTCTCATGAGCCCAAACAAGTCTCTAAAACCATGAGTTTGCAACTACTTTACTTTTGGAGAAAATTCAAAACATTCATTATTCAATAGAGCCCAATAGCAAAAATCAGGTTTTGAATGAAGAATCACATTTCTTGGTAAAATCATGCAGGATTGAAATTTTTGATGGTTTTTTACTCCTCTCAACAGCCCAAACAAGTTTCTAAAAGGATGAGTTTGCAACTACTTTACTTTTGGAGAAAATTCAAAACATTCATTATTCAATAGGGCCCAAACTATCAAAAACCAGCGGTTTCAATGAACACACATTTCTTGGTAGAATCATGCAGGACTGAAATTTTTGATGTTTTTCTACTCCTCTCATGAGCCCAAACAAGTCTCTAAAACCATGAGTTTGCAACTACTTTACTTTTGGAGAAAATTCAAAACATTCATTATTCAATAGAGCCCAATAGCAAAAATCAGGTTTTGAATGAAGAATCACATTTCTTGGTAAAATCATGCAGGATTGAAATTTTTGATGGTTTTTTACTCCTCTCAACAGCCCAAACAAGTTTCTAAAAGGATGAGTTTGCAACTACTTTACTTTTGGAGAAAATTCAAAACATTCATTATTCAATAGGGCCCAAACTATCAAAAACCAGCGGTTTGAATGAACACACATTTCTTGGTAGAATCGTGCAGGACTGAAATTTTTGATGTTTTTCTACTCCTCTCATGAGCCCAAACAATTCTCTAAAAGGATGAGTTTGCAACTACTTTACTTTTGGAGAAAATTCAAAACATTCATTATTCAATAGAGCCCAATAGCAAAAACCAGCGTTTTGAATGAAGAAACACATTTCTTGGTAGAATCATGCAGGATTGAAATTTTTGATGGTTTTTTACTCCTCTCAACAGCCCAAACAAGTTTCTAAAAGGATGAGTTTGCAACTACTTTACTTTTGGAGAAAATTCAAAACATTCATTATTCAATAGGGCCCAAACTATCAAAAACCAGCGGTTTCAATGAACACACATTTCTTGGTAGAATCATGCAGGACTGAAATTTTTGATGTTTTTCTACTCCTCTCATGAGCCCAAACAAGTCTCTAAAACCATGAGTTTGCAACTACTTTACTTTTGGAGAAAATTCAAAACATTCATTATTCAATAGAGCCCAATAGCAAAAATCAGGTTTTGAATGAAGAATCACATTTTTTGGTAGAATCATGCAGGATTGAAATTTTTGATGTTTTTTTACTCCTCTCAACAGCCCAAACAAGTTTCTAAAAGGATGAGTTTGTAACTACTTTACTTTTGGAGAAAATTCAAAACATTCATTATTCAATAGGGCCCAAACTATCAAAAACCAGCGGTTTCAATGAACACACATTTCTTGGTAGAATCATGCAGGACTGAAATTTTTGATGTTTTTCTACTCCTCTCATGAGCCCAAACAAGTGTCTAAAAGCATGAGTTTGCAACTACTTTACTTTTGGAGAAAATTCAAAACATTCATTACTCAAAAGAGCCCAATAGCAAAAATCAGGTTTTGAATGAAGAATCACATTTCTTGGTAAAATCATGCAGGATTGAAATTTTTGATGGTTTTTTACTCCTCTCAACAGCCCAAACAAGTTTCTAAAAGGATGAGTTTGCAACTACTTTACTTTTGGAGAAAATTCAAAACATTCATTATTCAATAGGGCCCAAACTATCAAAAACCAGCGGTTTGAATGAACACACATTTCTTGGTAGAATCATGCAGGACTGAAATTTTTGATGTTTTTCTACTCCTCTCATGAGCCCAAACAAGTCTCTAAAAGCATGAGTTTGCAACTACTTTACTTTTGGAGAAAATTCAAAACATTCATTACTCAAAAGAGCCCAATAGCAAAAACCAGGGTTTTGAATGAAGAATCACATTTCTTGGTAGAATCATGCAGGATTGAAATTTTTGATGGTTTTTTACTCCTCTCAACAGCCCAAACAAGTTTCTAAAAGGATGAGTTTGCAACTACTTTACTTTTGGAGAAAATTCAAAACATTCATTATTCAATAGGGCCCAAACTATCAAAAACCAGCGGTTTCAATGAGCACACATTTCTTGGTAGAATCATGCAGGACTGAAATTTTTGATGTTTTTCTACTCCTCTCATGAGCCCAAACAAGTCTCTAAAAGCATGAGTTTGCAACTACTTTACTTTTGGAGAAAATTCAAAACATTCATTATTCAATAGAGCCCAATAGCAAAAATCAGGTTTTGAATGAAGAATCACATTTCTTGGTAGAATCATGCAGGATTGAAATTTTTGATGGTTTTTTTACTCCTCTCAACAGCCCAAACAAGTTTCTAAAAGGATGAGTTTGCAACTACTTTACTTTTGGAGAAAATTCAAAACATTCATTATTCAATAGGGCCCAAACTATCAAAAACCAGCGGTTTCAATGAACACACATTTCTTGGTAGAATCATGCAGGACTGAAATTTTTGATGTTTTTCTACTCCTCTCATGAGCAAAAACAAGTCTCTAAAAGCATGAGTTTGCAAATACTTTACTTTTGGAGAAAATTCAAAACATTCATTATTCAATAGAGCCCAATAGCAAAAATCAGGTTTTGAATGAAGAATCACATTTCTTGGTAGAATCATGCAGGATTGAAATTTTTGATGGTTTTTTACTCCTCTCAACAGCCCAAACAAGTTTCTAAAAGGATGAGTTAGCAACTACTTTACTTTTGGAGAAAATTCAAAACATTCACTATTCAATAGGGCCCAAAATATCAAAAACCAGCGGTTTGAATGAACACACATTTCTTGGTAGAATCGTGCAGGACTGAAATTTTTGATGTTTTTCTACTCCTCTCATGAGCCCAAACAATTCTCTAAAAGGATGAGTTTGCAACTACTTTACTTTTGGAGAAAATTCAAAACATTCATTATTCAATAGAGCCCAATAGCAAAAACCAGCGTTTTGAATGAAGAAACACATTTCTTGGTAGAATCATGCAGGATTGAAATTTTTGATGGTTTTTTACTCCTCTCAACAGCCCAAACAAGTTTCTAAAAGGATGAGTTTGCAACTACTTTACTTTTGGAGAAAATTCAAAACATTCATTATTCAATAGGGCCCAAACTATCAAAAACCAGCGGTTTCAATGAACACACATTTCTTGGTAGAATCATGCAGGACTGAAATTTTTGATGTTTTTCTACTCCTCTCATGAGCCCAAACAAGTCTCTAAAACCATGAATTTGCAACTACTTTACTTTTGGAGAAAATTCAAAACATTCATTATTCAATAGAGCCCAATAGCAAAAATCAGGTTTTGAATGAAGAATCACATTTTTTGGTAGAATCATGCAGGATTGAAATTTTTGATGGTTTTTTACTCCTCTCAACAGCCCAAACAAGTTTCTAAAAGGATGAGTTTGTAACTACTTTACTTTTGGAGAAAATTCAAAACATTCATTATTCAATAGGGCCCAAACTATCAAAAACCAGCGGTTTCAATGAACACACATTTCTTGGTAGAATCATGCAGGACTGAAATTTTTGATGTTTTTCTACTCCTCTCATGAGCCCAAACAAGTCTCTAAAAGCATGAGTTTGCAACTACTTTACTTTTGGAGAAAATTCAAAACATTCATTATTCAATAGAGCCCAATAGCAAAAATCAGGTTTTGAATGAAGAATCACATTTCTTGGTAGAATCATGCAGGATTGAAATTTTTGATGGTTTTTTACTCCTCTCAACAGCCCAAACAAGTTTCTAAAAGGATGAGTTAGCAACTACTTTACTTTTGGAGAAAATTCAAAACATTCACTATTCAATAGGGCCCAAAATATCAAAAACCAGCGGTTTGAATGAACACACATTTCTTGGTAGAATCGTGCAGGACTGAAATTTTTGATGTTTTTCTACTCCTCTCATGAGCCCAAACAATTCTCTAAAAGGATGAGTTTGCAACTACTTTACTTTTGGAGAAAATTCAAAACATTCATTATTCAATAGAGCCCAATAGCAAAAACCAGCGTTTTGAATGAAGAAACACATTTCTTGGTAGAATCATGCAGGATTGAAATTTTTGATGGTTTTTTACTCCTCTCAACAGCCCAAACAAGTTTCTAAAAGGATGAGTTTGCAACTACTTTACTTTTGGAGAAAATTCAAAACATTCATTATTCAATAGGGCCCAAACTATCAAAAACCAGCGGTTTGAGTGAACACACATTTCTTGGTAGAATCATGCAGGACTGAAATTTTTGATGTTTTTCTACTCCTCTCATGAGCCCAAACAAGTGTCTAAAAGCATGAGTTTGCAACTACTTTACTTTTGGAGAAAATTCAAAACATTCATTACTCAAAAGAGCCCAATAGCAAAAACCAGCGTTTTGAATGAAGAAACACATTTCTTGGTAGAATCATGCAGGATTGAAATTTTTGATGGTTTTTTACTCCTCTCAACAGCCCAAACAAGTTTCTAAAAGGATGAGTTTGCAACTACTTTACTTTTGGAGAAAATTCAAAACATTCATTATTCAATAGGGCCCAAACTATCAAAAACCAGCGGTTTCAATGAACACACATTTCTTGGTAGAATCATGCAGGACTGAAATTTTTGATGTTTTTCTACTCCTCTCATGAGCCCAAACAAGTCTCTAAAACCATGAGTTTGCAACTACTTTACTTTTGGAGAAAATTCAAAACATTCATTATTCAATAGAGCCCAATAGCAAAAATCAGGTTTTGAATGAAGAATCACATTTTTTGGTAGAATCATGCAGGATTGAAATTTTTGATGGTTTTTTACTCCTCTCAACAGCCCAAACAAGTTTCTAAAAGGATGAGTTTGTAACTACTTTACTTTTGGAGAAAATTCAAAACATTCATTATTCAATAGGGCCCAAACTATCAAAAACCAGCGGTTTCAATGAACACACATTTCTTGGTAGAATCATGCAGGACTGAAATTTTTGATGTTTTTCTACTCCTCTCATGAGCCCAAACAAGTCTCTAAAAGCATGAGTTTGCAACTACTTTACTTTTGGAGAAAATTCAAAACATTCATTATTCAATAGAGCCCAATAGCAAAAATCAGGTTTTGAATGAAGAATCACATTTCTTGGTAAAATCATGCAGGATTGAAATTTTTGATGGTTTTTTACTCCTCTCAACAGCCCAAACAAGTTTCTAAAAGGATGAGTTTGCAACTACTTTACTTTTGGAGAAAATTCAAAACATTCATTATTCAATAGGGCCCAAACTATCAAAAACCAGCGGTTTGAATGAACACACATTTCTTGGTAGAATCATGCAGGACTGAAATTTTTGATGTTTTTCTACTCCTCTCATGAACCCAAACAAGTCTCTAAAAGCATGAGTTTGCAACTACTTTACTTTTGGAGAAAATTCAAAACATTCATTACTCAAAAGAGCCCAATAGCAAAAACCAGGGTTTTGAATGAAGAATCACATTTCTTGGTAGAATCATGCAGGATTGAAATTTTTGATGGTTTTTTACTCCTCTCAACAGCCCAAACAAGTTTCTAAAAGGATGAGTTAGCAACTACTTTACTTTTGGAGAAAATTCAAAACATTCACTATTCAATAGGGCCCAAAATATCAAAAACCAGCGGTTTGAATGAACACACATTTCTTGGTAGAATCGTGCAGGACTGAAATTTTTGATGTTTTTCTACTCCTCTCATGAGCCCAAACAATTCTCTAAAAGGATGAGTTTGCAACTACTTTACTTTTGGAGAAAATTCAAAACATTCATTATTCAATAGAGCCCAATAGCAAAAACCAGCGTTTTGAATGAAGAAACACATTTCTTGGTAGAATCATGCAGGATTGAAATTTTTGATGGTTTTTTACTCCTCTCAACAGCCCAAACAAGTTTCTAAAAGGATGAGTTTGCAACTACTTTACTTTTGGAGAAAATTCAAAACATTCATTATTCAATAGGGCCCAAACTATCAAAAACCAGCGGTTTCAATGAACACACATTTCTTGGTAGAATCATGCAGGACTGAAATTTTTGATGTTTTTCTACTCCTCTCATGAGCCCAAACAAGTCTCTAAAACCATGAGTTTGCAACTACTTTACTTTTGGAGAAAATTCAAAACATTCATTATTCAATAGAGCCCAATAGCAAAAATCAGGTTTTGAATGAAGAATCACATTTTTTGGTAGAATCATGCAGGATTGAAATTTTTGATGGTTTTTTACTCCTCTCAACAGCCCAAACAAGTTTCTAAAAGGATGAGTTTGTAACTACTTTACTTTTGGAGAAAATTCAAAACATTCATTATTCAATAGGGCCCAAACTATCAAAAACCAGCGGTTTGAATGAACACACATTTCTTGGTAGAATCATGCAGGACTGAAATTTTTGATGTTTTTCTACTCCTCTCATGAGCCCAAACAAGTCTCTAAAAGCATGAGTTTGCAACTACTTTACTTTTGGAGAAAATTCAAAACATTCATTACTCAAAAGAGCCCAATAGCAAAAACCAGGGTTTTGAATGAAGAATCACATTTCTTGGTAGAATCATGCAGGATTGAAATTTTTGATGGTTTTTTACTCCTCTCAACAGCCCAAACAAGTTTCTAAAAGGATGAGTTTGCAACTACTTTACTTTTGGAGAAAATTCAAAACATTCATTATTCAATAGGGCCCAAACTATCAAAAACCAGCGGTTTCAATGAGCACACATTTCTTGGTAGAATCATGCAGGACTGAAATTTTTGATGTTTTTCTACTCCTCTCATGAGCCCAAACAAGTCTCTAAAAGCATGAGTTTGCAACTACTTTACTTTTGGAGAAAATTCAAAACATTCACTATTCAATAGAGCCCAATAGCAAAAATCAGGTTTTGAATGAAGAATCACATTTCTTGGTAAAATCATGCAGGATTGAAATTTTTGATGGTTTTTTACTCCTCTCAACAGCCCAAACAAGTTTCTAAAAGGATGAGTTTGCAACTACTTTACTTTTGGAGAAAATTCAAAACATTCATTATTCAATAGGGCCCAAACTATCAAAAACCAGCGGTTTCAATGAACACACATTTCTTGGTAGAATCATGCAGGACTGAAATTTTTGATGTTTTTCTACTCCTCTCATGAGCCCAAACAAGTCTCTAAAACCATGAGTTTGCAACTACTTTACTTTTGGAGAAAATTCAAAACATTCATTATTCAATAGAGCCCAATAGCAAAAATCAGGTTTTGAATGAAGAGTCACATTTTTTGGTAGAATCATGCAGGATTGAAATTTTTGATGGTTTTTTACTCCTCTCAACAGCCCAAACAAGTTTCTAAAAGGATGAGTTTGTAACTACTTTACTTTTGGAGAAAATTCAAAACATTCATTATTCAATAGGGCCCAAACTATCAAAAACCAGCGGTTTCAATGAACACACATTTCTTGGTAGAATCATGCAGGACTGAAATTTTTGATGTTTTTCTACTCCTCTCATGAGCCCAAACAAGTCTCTAAAAGCATGAGTTTGCAACTACTTTACTTTTGGAGAAAATTCAAAACATTCATTATTCAATAGAGCCCAATAGCAAAAATCAGGTTTTGAATGAAGAATCACATTTCTTGGTAAAATCATGCAGGATTGAAATTTTTGATGGTTTTTTACTCCTCTCAACAGCCCAAACAAGTTTCTAAAAGGATGAGTTTGCAACTACTTTACTTTTGGAGAAAATTCAAAACATTCATTATTCAATAGGGCCCAAACTATCAAAAACCAGCGGTTTGAATGAACACACATTTCTTGGTAGAATCATGCAGGACTGAAATTTTTGATGTTTTTCTACTCCTCTCATGAGCCCAAACAAGTCTCTAAAAGCATGAGTTTGCAACTACTTTACTTTTGGAGAAAATTCAAAACATTCATTACTCAAAAGAGCCCAATAGCAAAAACCAGGGTTTTGAATGAAGAATCACATTTCTTGGTAGAATCATGCAGGATTGAAATTTTTGATGGTTTTTTACTCCTCTCAACAGCCCAAACAAGTTTCTAAAAGGATGAGTTTGCAACTACTTTACTTTTGGAGAAAATTCAAAACATTCATTATTCAATAGGGCCCAAACTATCAAAAACCAGCGGTTTCAATGAGCACACATTTCTTGGTAGAATCATGCAGGACTGAAATTTTTGATGTTTTTCTACTCCTCTCATGAGCCCAAACAAGTCTCTAAAAGCATGAGTTTGCAACTACTTTACTTTTGGAGAAAATTCAAAACATTCACTATTCAATAGAGCCCAATAGCAAAAATCAGGTTTTGAATGAAGAATCACATTTCTTGGTAAAATCATGCAGGATTGAAATTTTTGATGGTTTTTTACTCCTCTCAACAGCCCAAACAAGTTTCTAAAAGGATGAGTTTGCAACTACTTTACTTTTGGAGAAAATTCAAAACATTCATTATTCAATAGGGCCCAAACTATCAAAAACCAGCGGTTTCAATGAACACACATTTCTTGGTAGAATCATGCAGGACTGAAATTTTTGATATTTTTCTACTCCTCTCATGAGCCCAAACAAGTCTCTAAAAGCATGAGTTTGCAACTACTTTACTTTTGGAGAAAATTCAAAACATTCATTATTCAATAGAGCCCAATAGCAAAAATCAGGTTTTGAATGAAGAATCACATTTCTTGGTAGAATCATGCAGGATTGAAATTTTTGATGGTTTTCTACTCCTCTCAACAGCCCAAACAAGTTTCTAAAAGGATGAGTTTGTAACTACTTTACTTTTGGAGAAAATTCAAAACATTCATTATTCAATAGGGCCCAAACTATCAAAAACCAGCGGTTTCAATGAACACACATTTCTTGGTAGAATCATGCAGGACTGAAATTTTTGATGTTTTTCTACTCCTCTCATGAGCCCAAACAAGTCTCTAAAAGCATGAGTTTGCAACTACTTTACTTTTGGAGAAAATTCAAAACATTCATTATTCAATAGAGCCCAATAGCAAAAATCAGGTTTTGAATGAAGAATCACATTTCTTGGTAAAATCATGCAGGATTGAAATTTTTGATGGTTTTTTACTCCTCTCAACAGCCCAAACAAGTTTCTAAAAGGATGAGTTTGCAACTCCTTTACTTTTGGAGAAAATTCAAAACATTCATTATTCAATAGGGCCCAAACTATCAAAAACCAGCGGTTTGAATGAACACACATTTCTTGGTAGAATCATGCAGGACTGAAATTTTTGATGTTTTTCTACTCCTCTCATGAGCCCAAACAAGTCTCTAAAAGCATGAGTTTGCAACTACTTTACTTTTGGAGAAAATTCAAAACATTCATTACTCAAAAGAGCCCAATAGCAAAAACCAGGGTTTTGAATGAAGAATCACATTTCTTGGTAGAATCATGCAGGATTGAAATTTTTGATGGTTTTTTACTCCTCTCAACAGCCCAAACAAGTTTCTAAAAGGATGAGTTTGCAACTACTTTACTTTTGGAGAAAATTCAAAACATTCATTATTCAATAGGGCCCAAACTATCAAAAACCAGCGGTTTCAATGAGCACACATTTCTTGGTAGAATCATGCAGGACTGAAATTTTTGATGTTTTTCTACTCCTCTCATGAGCCCAAACAAGTCTCTAAAAGCATGAGTTTGCAACTACTTTACTTTTGGAGAAAATTCAAAACATTCATTATTCAATAGAGCCCAATAGCAAAAATCAGGTTTTGAATGAAGAATCACATTTCTTGGTAGAATCATGCAGGATTGAAATTTTTGATGGTTTTTTACTCCTCTCAACAGCCCAAACAAGTTTCTAAAAGGATGAGTTTGCAACTACTTTACTTTTGGAGAAAATTCAAAACATTCATTATTCAATAGGGCCCAAACTATCAAAAACCAGCGGTTTCAATGAACACACATTTCTTGGTAGAATCATGCAGGACCGAAATTTTTGATGTTTTTCTACTCCTCTCATGAGCCCAAACAAGTCTCTAAAAGCATGAGTTTGCAACTACTTTACTTTTGGAGAAAATTCAAAACATTCATTATTCAATAGAGCCCAATAGCAAAAATCAGGTTTTGAATGAAGAATCACATTTCTTGGTAAAATCATGCAGGATTGAAATTTTTGATGGTTTTTTACTCCTCTCAACAGCCCAAACTAGTTTCTAAAAGGATGAGTTTGCAACTACTTTACTTTTGGAGAAAATTCAAAACATTCATTATTCAATAGGGCCCAAACTATCAAAAACCAGCGGTTTCAATGAACACACATTTCTTGGTAGAATCATGCAGGACTGAAATTTTTGATGTTTTTCTACTCCTCTCATGAGCCCAAACAAGTCTCTAAAAGCATGAGTTTGCAACTACTTTAGTTTTGGAGAAAATTCAAAACATTCACTATTCAATAGAGCCCAATAGCAAAAATCAGGTTTTGAATGAAGAATCACATTTCTTGGTAAAATCATGCAGGATTGAAATTTTTGATGGTTTTTTACTCCTCTCAACAGCTCAAACAAGTTTCTAAAAGGATGAGTTTGCAACTACTTTACTTTTGGAGAAAATTCAAAACATTCATTATTCAATAGGGCCCAAACTATCAAAAACCAGCGGTTTCAATGAACACACATTTCTTGGTAGAATCATGCAGGACTGAAATTTTTGATGTTTTTCTACTTCTCTCATGAGCCCAAACAAGTCTCTAAAAGCATGAGTTTGCAACTACTTTACTTTTGGAGAAAATTCAAAACATTCATTATTCAATAGAGCCCAATAGCAAAAATCAGATTTTGAATGAAGAATCACATTTCTTGGTAGAATCATGCAGGATTGAAATTTTTGATGGTTTTTTACTCCTCTCAACAGCCCAAACAAGTTTCTAAAAGGATGAGTTTGCAACTACTTTACTTTTGGAGAAAATTCAAAACATTCATTATTCAATAGGGCCCAAACTATCAAAAACCAGCGGTTTCAATGAACACACATTTCTTGGTAGAATCATGCAGGACTGAAATTTTTGATGTTTTTCTACTCCTCTCATGAGCCCAAACAAGTCTCTAAAAGCATGAGTTTGCAACTACTTTACTTTTGGAGAAAATTCAAAACATTCACTATTCAATAGAGCCCAATAGCAAAAATCAGGTTTTGAATGAAGAATCACATTTCTTGGTAAAATCATGCAGGATTGAAATTTTTGATGGTTTTTTACTCCTCTCAACAGCCCAAACAAGTTTCTAAAAGGATGAGTTTGCAACTACTTTACTTTTGGAGAAAATTCAAAACATTCATTATTCAATAGGGCCCAAACTATCAAAAACCAGCGGTTTCAATGAACACACATTTCTTGGTAGAATCATGCAGGACTGAAATTTTTGATGTTTTTCTACTCCTCTCATGAGCCCAAACAAGTCTCTAAAACCATGAGTTTGCAACTACTTTACTTTTGGAGAAAATTCAAAACATTCACTATTCAATAGAGCCCAATAGCAAAAATCAGGTTTTGAATGAAGAATCACATTTCTTGGTAAAATCATGCAGGATTGAAATTTTTGATGGTTTTTTACTCCTCTCAACAGCCCAAACAAGTTTCTAAAAGGATGAGTTTGCAACTACTTTACTTTTGGAGAAAATTCAAAACATTCATTATTCAATAGGGCCCAAAGTATCAAAAACCAGCGGTTTGAATGAACACACATTTCTTGGTAGAATCATGCAGGACTGAAATTTTTGATGTTTTTCTACTCCTCTCATGAGCCCAAACAAGTCTCTAAAAGCATGAGTTTGCAACTACTTTACTTTTGGAGAAAATTCAAAACATTCATTACTCAAAAGAGCCCAATAGCAAAAACCAGCGTTTTGAATGAAGAATCACATTTCTTGGTAGAATCATGCAGGATTGAAATTTTTGATGGTTTTTTACTCCTCTCAACAGCCCAAACAAGTTTCTAAAAGGATGAGTTTGCAACTACTTTACTTTTGGAGAAAATTCAAAACATTCATTATTCAATAGGGCCCAAACTATCAAAAACCAGCGGTATCAATGAACACACATTTCTTGGTAGAATCATGCAGGACTGAAATTTTTGATGTTTTTCTACTCCTCTCATGAGCCCAAACAAGTCTCTAAAAGCATGAGTTTGCAACTACTTTACTTTTGGAGAAAATTCAAAACATTCATTATTCAATAGAGCCCAATAGCAAAAATCAGGTTTTGAATGAAGAATCACATTTCTTGGTAGAATCATGCAGGATTGAAATTTTTGATGGTTTTTTACTCCTCTCAACAGCCCAAACAAGTTTCTAAAAGGATGAGTTTGCAACTACTTTACTTTTGGAGAAAATTCAAAACATTCATTATTCAATAGGGCCCAAAATATCAAAAACCAGCGGTTTGAATGAACACACATTTCTTGGTAGGATCGTGCAGGACTGAAATTTTTGATGTTTTTCTACTCCTCTCATGAGCCCAAACAAGTCTCTAAAAGGATGAGTTTGCAACTACTTTACTTTTGGAGAAAATTCAAAACATTCATTATTCAATAGAGCCCAATAGCAAAAATCAGGTTTTGAATGAAGAATCACATTTCTTGGTAAAATCATGCAGGATTGAAATTTTTGATGGTTTTTTACTCCTCTCAACAGCCCAAACAAGTTTCTAAAAGGATGAGTTTGCAACTACTTTACTTTTGGAGAAAATTCAAAACATTCATTATTCAATAGGGCCCAAACTATCAAAAACCAGCGGTTTCAATGAACACACATTTCTTGGTAGAATCATGCAGGACTGAAATTTTTGATGTTTTTCTACTCCTCTCATGAGCCCAAACAAGTCTCTAAAACCATGAGTTTGCAACTACTTTACTTTTGGAGAAAATTCAAAACATTCACTATTCAATAGAGCCCAATAGCAAAAATCAGGTTTTGATTGAAGAATCACATTTCTTGGTAAAATCATGCAGGATTGAAATTTTTGATGGTTTTTTACTCCTCTCAACAGCCCAAACAAGTTTCTAAAAGGATGAGTTTGCAACTACTTTACTTTTGGAGAAAATTCAAAACATTCATTATTCAATAGGGCCCAAACTATCAAAAACCAGCGGTTTCAATGAACACACATTTCTTGGTAGAATCATGCAGGACTGAAATTTTTGATGTTTTTCTACTCCTCTCATGAGCCCAAACAAGTCTCTAAAAGCATGAGTTTGCAACTACTTTAGTTTTGGAGAAAATTCAAAACATTCACTATTCAATAGAGCCCAATAGCAAAAATCAGGTTTTGAATGAAGAATCACATTTCTTGGTAAAATCATGCAGGATTGAAATTTTTGATGGTTTTTTACTCCTCTCAACAGCTCAAACAAGTTTCTAAAAGGATGAGTTTGCAACTACTTTACTTTTGGAGAAAATTCAAAACATTCATTATTCAATAGGGCCCAAACTATCAAAAACCAGCGGTTTCAATGAACACACATTTCTTGGTAGAATCATGCAGGACTGAAATTTTTGATGTTTTTCTACTTCTCTCATGAGCCCAAACAAGTCTCTAAAAGCATGAGTTTGCAACTACTTTACTTTTGGAGAAAATTCAAAACATTCATTATTCAATAGAGCCCAATAGCAAAAATCAGATTTTGAATGAAGAATCACATTTCTTGGTAGAATCATGCAGGATTGAAATTTTTGATGGTTTTTTACTCCTCTCAACAGCCCAAACAAGTTTCTAAAAGGATGAGTTTGCAACTACTTTACTTTTGGAGAAAATTCAAAACATTCATTATTCAATAGGGCCCAAACTATCAAAAACCAGCGGTTTCAATGAACACACATTTCTTGGTAGAATCATGCAGGACTGAAATTTTTGATGTTTTTCTACTCCTCTCATGAGCCCAAACAAGTCTCTAAAAGCATGAGTTTGCAACTACTTTACTTTTGGAGAAAATTCAAAACATTCACTATTCAATAGAGCCCAATAGCAAAAATCAGGTTTTGAATGAAGAATCACATTTCTTGGTAAAATCATGCAGGATTGAAATTTTTGATGGTTTTTTACTCCTCTCAACAGCCCAAACAAGTTTCTAAAAGGATGAGTTTGCAACTACTTTACTTTTGGAGAAAATTCAAAACATTCATTATTCAATAGGGCCCAAACTATCAAAAACCAGCGGTTTCAATGAACACACATTTCTTGGTAGAATCATGCAGGACTGAAATTTTTGATGTTTTTCTACTCCTCTCATGAGCCCAAACAAGTCTCTAAAACCATGAGTTTGCAACTACTTTACTTTTGGAGAAAATTCAAAACATTCACTATTCAATAGAGCCCAATAGCAAAAATCAGGTTTTGAATGAAGAATCACATTTCTTGGTAAAATCATGCAGGATTGAAATTTTTGATGGTTTTTTACTCCTCTCAACAGCCCAAACAAGTTTCTAAAAGGATGAGTTTGCAACTACTTTACTTTTGGAGAAAATTCAAAACATTCATTATTCAATAGGGCCCAAAGTATCAAAAACCAGCGGTTTGAATGAACACACATTTCTTGGTAGAATCATGCAGGACTGAAATTTTTGATGTTTTTCTACTCCTCTCATGAGCCCAAACAAGTCTCTAAAAGCATGAGTTTGCAACTACTTTACTTTTGGAGAAAATTCAAAACATTCATTACTCAAAAGAGCCCAATAGCAAAAACCAGCGTTTTGAATGAAGAATCACATTTCTTGGTAGAATCATGCAGGATTGAAATTTTTGATGGTTTTTTACTCCTCTCAACAGCCCAAACAAGTTTCTAAAAGGATGAGTTTGCAACTACTTTACTTTTGGAGAAAATTCAAAACATTCATTATTCAATAGGGCCCAAACTATCAAAAACCAGCGGTATCAATGAACACACATTTCTTGGTAGAATCATGCAGGACTGAAATTTTTGATGTTTTTCTACTCCTCTCATGAGCCCAAACAAGTCTCTAAAAGCATGAGTTTGCAACTACTTTACTTTTGGAGAAAATTCAAAACATTCATTATTCAATAGAGCCCAATAGCAAAAATCAGGTTTTGAATGAAGAATCACATTTCTTGGTAGAATCATGCAGGATTGAAATTTTTGATGGTTTTTTACTCCTCTCAACAGCCCAAACAAGTTTCTAAAAGGATGAGTTTGCAACTACTTTACTTTTGGAGAAAATTCAAAACATTCATTATTCAATAGGGCCCAAAATATCAAAAACCAGCGGTTTGAATGAACACACATTTCTTGGTAGGATCGTGCAGGACTGAAATTTTTGATGTTTTTCTACTCCTCTCATGAGCCCAAACAAGTCTCTAAAAGGATGAGTTTGCAACTACTTTACTTTTGGAGAAAATTCAAAACATTCATTATTCAATAGAGCCCAATAGCAAAAATCAGGTTTTGAATGAAGAATCACATTTCTTGGTAAAATCATGCAGGATTGAAATTTTTGATGGTTTTTTACTCCTCTCAACAGCCCAAACAAGTTTCTAAAAGGATGAGTTTGCAACTACTTTACTTTTGGAGAAAATTCAAAACATTCATTATTCAATAGGGCCCAAACTATCAAAAACCAGCGGTTTCAATGAACACACATTTCTTGGTAGAATCATGCAGGACTGAAATTTTTGATGTTTTTCTACTCCTCTCATGAGCCCAAACAAGTCTCTAAAACCATGAGTTTGCAACTACTTTACTTTTGGAGAAAATTCAAAACATTCATTACTCAAAAGAGCCCAATAGCAAAAACCAGCGTTTTGAATGAAGAATCACATTTCTTGGTAGAATCATGCAGGATTGAAATTTTTGATGGTTTTTTACTCCTCTCAACAGCCCAAACAAGTTTCTAAAAGGATGAGTTTGCAACTACTTTACTTTTGGAGAAAATTCAAAACATTCATTATTCAATAGGGCCCAAACTATCAAAAACCAGCGGTATCAATGAACACACATTTCTTGGTAGAATCATGCAGGACTGAAATTTTTGATGTTTTTCTACTCCTCTCATGAGCCCAAACAAGTCTCTAAAAGCATGAGTTTGCAACTACTTTACTTTTGGAGAAAATTCAAAACATTCATTATTCAATAGAGCCCAATAGCAAAAATCAGGTTTTGAATGAAGAATCACATTTCTTGGTAGAATCATGCAGGATTGAAATTTTTGATGGTTTTTTACTCCTCTCAACAGCCCAAACAAGTTTCTAAAAGGATGAGTTTGCAACTACTTTACTTTTGGAGAAAATTCAAAACATTCATTATTCAATAGGGCCCAAAATATCAAAAACCAGCGGTTTGAATGAACACACATTTCTTGGTAGGATCGTGCAGGACTGAAATTTTTGATGTTTTTCTACTCCTCTCATGAGCCCAAACAAGTCTCTAAAAGGATGAGTTTGCAACTACTTTACTTTTGGAGAAAATTCAAAACATTCATTATTCAATAGAGCCCAATAGCAAAAATCAGGTTTTGAATGAAGAATCACATTTCTTGGTAAAATCATGCAGGATTGAAATTTTTGATGGTTTTTTACTCCTCTCAACAGCCCAAACAAGTTTCTAAAAGGATGAGTTTGCAACTACTTTACTTTTGGAGAAAATTCAAAACATTCATTATTCAATAGGGCCCAAACTATCAAAAACCAGCGGTTTCAATGAACACACATTTCTTGGTAGAATCATGCAGGACTGAAATTTTTGATGTTTTTCTACTCCTCTCATGAGCCCAAACAAGTCTCTAAAACCATGAGTTTGCAACTACTTTACTTTTGGAGAAAATTCAAAACATTCACTATTCAATAGAGCCCAATAGCAAAAATCAGGTTTTGATTGAAGAATCACATTTCTTGGTAAAATCATGCAGGATTGAAATTTTTGATGGTTTTTTACTCCTCTCAACAGCCCAAACAAGTTTCTAAAAGGATGAGTTTGCAACTACTTTACTTTTGGAGAAAATTCAAAACATTCATTATTCAATAGGGCCCAAACTATCAAAAACCAGCGGTTTCAATGAACACACATTTCTTGGTAGAATCATGCAGGACTGAAATTTTTGATGTTTTTCTACTCCTCTCATGAGCCCAAACAAGTCTCTAAAAGCATGAGTTTGCAACTACTTTAGTTTTGGAGAAAATTCAAAACATTCACTATTCAATAGAGCCCAATAGCAAAAATCAGGTTTTGAATGAAGAATCACATTTCTTGGTAAAATCATGCAGGATTGAAATTTTTGATGGTTTTTTACTCCTCTCAACAGCTCAAACAAGTTTCTAAAAGGATGAGTTTGCAACTACTTTACTTTTGGAGAAAATTCAAAACATTCATTATTCAATAGGGCCCAAACTATCAAAAACCAGCGGTTTCAATGAACACACATTTCTTGGTAGAATCATGCAGGACTGAAATTTTTGATGTTTTTCTACTTCTCTCATGAGCCCAAACAAGTCTCTAAAAGCATGAGTTTGCAACTACTTTACTTTTGGAGAAAATTCAAAACATTCATTATTCAATAGAGCCCAATAGCAAAAATCAGATTTTGAATGAAGAATCACATTTCTTGGTAGAATCATGCAGGATTGAAATTTTTGATGGTTTTTTACTCCTCTCAACAGCCCAAACAAGTTTCTAAAAGGATGAGTTTGCAACTACTTTACTTTTGGAGAAAATTCAAAACATTCATTATTCAATAGGGCCCAAACTATCAAAAACCAGCGGTTTCAATGAACACACATTTCTTGGTAGAATCATGCAGGACTGAAATTTTTGATGTTTTTCTACTCCTCTCATGAGCCCAAACAAGTCTCTAAAAGCATGAGTTTGCAACTACTTTACTTTTGGAGAAAATTCAAAACATTCACTATTCAATAGAGCCCAATAGCAAAAATCAGGTTTTGAATGAAGAATCACATTTCTTGGTAAAATCATGCAGGATTGAAATTTTTGATGGTTTTTTACTCCTCTCAACAGCCCAAACAAGTTTCTAAAAGGATGAGTTTGCAACTACTTTACTTTTGGAGAAAATTCAAAACATTCATTATTCAATAGGGCCCAAACTATCAAAAACCAGCGGTTTCAATGAACACACATTTCTTGGTAGAATCATGCAGGACTGAAATTTTTGATGTTTTTCTACTCCTCTCATGAGCCCAAACAAGTCTCTAAAACCATGAGTTTGCAACTACTTTACTTTTGGAGAAAATTCAAAACATTCACTATTCAATAGAGCCCAATAGCAAAAATCAGGTTTTGAATGAAGAATCACATTTCTTGGTAAAATCATGCAGGATTGAAATTTTTGATGGTTTTTTACTCCTCTCAACAGCCCAAACAAGTTTCTAAAAGGATGAGTTTGCAACTACTTTACTTTTGGAGAAAATTCAAAACATTCATTATTCAATAGGGCCCAAAGTATCAAAAACCAGCGGTTTGAATGAACACACATTTCTTGGTAGAATCATGCAGGACTGAAATTTTTGATGTTTTTCTACTCCTCTCATGAGCCCAAACAAGTCTCTAAAAGCATGAGTTTGCAACTACTTTACTTTTGGAGAAAATTCAAAACATTCATTACTCAAAAGAGCCCAATAGCAAAAACCAGCGTTTTGAATGAAGAATCACATTTCTTGGTAGAATCATGCAGGATTGAAATTTTTGATGGTTTTTTACTCCTCTCAACAGCCCAAACAAGTTTCTAAAAGGATGAGTTTGCAACTACTTTACTTTTGGAGAAAATTCAAAACATTCATTATTCAATAGGGCCCAAACTATCAAAAACCAGCGGTATCAATGAACACACATTTCTTGGTAGAATCATGCAGGACTGAAATTTTTGATGTTTTTCTACTCCTCTCATGAGCCCAAACAAGTCTCTAAAAGCATGAGTTTGCAACTACTTTACTTTTGGAGAAAATTCAAAACATTCATTATTCAATAGAGCCCAATAGCAAAAATCAGGTTTTGAATGAAGAATCACATTTCTTGGTAGAATCATGCAGGATTGAAATTTTTGATGGTTTTTTACTCCTCTCAACAGCCCAAACAAGTTTCTAAAAGGATGAGTTTGCAACTACTTTACTTTTGGAGAAAATTCAAAACATTCATTATTCAATAGGGCCCAAAATATCAAAAACCAGCGGTTTGAATGAACACACATTTCTTGGTAGGATCGTGCAGGACTGAAATTTTTGATGTTTTTCTACTCCTCTCATGAGCCCAAACAAGTCTCTAAAAGGATGAGTTTGCAACTACTTTACTTTTGGAGAAAATTCAAAACATTCATTATTCAATAGAGCCCAATAGCAAAAATCAGGTTTTGAATGAAGAATCACATTTCTTGGTAAAATCATGCAGGATTGAAATTTTTGATGGTTTTTTACTCCTCTCAACAGCCCAAACAAGTTTCTAAAAGGATGAGTTTGCAACTACTTTACTTTTGGAGAAAATTCAAAACATTCATTATTCAATAGGGCCCAAACTATCAAAAACCAGCGGTTTCAATGAACACACATTTCTTGGTAGAATCATGCAGGACTGAAATTTTTGATGTTTTTCTACTCCTCTCATGAGCCCAAACAAGTCTCTAAAACCATGAGTTTGCAACTACTTTACTTTTGGAGAAAATTCAAAACATTCACTATTCAATAGAGCCCAATAGCAAAAATCAGGTTTTGATTGAAGAATCACATTTCTTGGTAAAATCATGCAGGATTGAAATTTTTGATGGTTTTTTACTCCTCTCAACAGCCCAAACAAGTTTCTAAAAGGATGAGTTTGCAACTACTTTACTTTTGGAGAAAATTCAAAACATTCATTATTCAATAGGGCCCAAACTATCAAAAACCAGCGGTTTCAATGAACACACATTTCTTGGTAGAATCATGCAGGACTGAAATTTTTGATATTTTTCTACTCCTCTCATGAGCCCAAACAAGTCTCTAAAAGCATGAGTTTGCAACTACTTTACTTTTGGAGAAAATTCAAAACATTCATTATTCAATAGAGCCCAATAGCAAAAATCAGGTTTTGAATGAAGAATCACATTTCTTGGTAGAATCATGCAGGATTGAAATTTTTGATGGTTTTTTACTCCTCTCAACAGCCCAAACAAGTTTCTAAAAGGATGAGTTTGTAACTACTTTACTTTTGGAGAAAATTCAAAACATTCATTATTCAATAGGGCCCAAACTATCAAAAACCAGCGGTTTCAATGAACACACATTTCTTGGTAGAATCATGCAGGACTGAAATTTTTGATGTTTTTCTACTCCTCTCATGAGCCCAAACAAGTCTCTAAAAGCATGAGTTTGCAACTACTTTACTTTTGGAGAAAATTCAAAACATTCATTATTCAATAGAGCCCAATAGCAAAAATCAGGTTTTGAATGAAGAATCACATTTCTTGGTAAAATCATGCAGGATTGAAATTTTTGATGGTTTTTTACTCCTCTCAACAGCCCAAACAAGTTTCTAAAAGGATGAGTTTGCAACTACTTTACTTTTGGAGAAAATTCAAAACATTCATTATTCAATAGGGCCCAAACTATCAAAAACCAGCGGTTTGAATGAACACACATTTCTTGGTAGAATCATGCAGGACTGAAATTTTTGATGTTTTTCTACTCCTCTCATGAGCCCAAACAAGTCTCTAAAAGCATGAGTTTGCAACTACTTTACTTTTGGAGAAAATTCAAAACATTCATTACTCAAAAGAGCCCAATAGCAAAAACCAGGGTTTTGAATGAAGAATCACATTTCTTGGTAGAATCATGCAGGATTGAAATTTTTGATGGTTTTTTACTCCTCTCAACAGCCCAAACAAGTTTCTAAAAGGATGAGTTTGCAACTACTTTACTTTTGGAGAAAATTCAAAACATTCATTATTCAATAGGGCCCAAACTATCAAAAACCAGCGGTTTCAATGAGCACACATTTCTTGGTAGAATCATGCAGGACTGAAATTTTTGATGTTTTTCTACTCCTCTCATGAGCCCAAACAAGTCTCTAAAAGCATGAGTTTGCAACTACTTTACTTTTGGAGAAAATTCAAAACATTCACTATTCAATAGAGCCCAATAGCAAAAATCAGGTTTTGAATGAAGAATCACATTTCTTGGTAAAATCATGCAGGATTGAAATTTTTGATGGTTTTTTACTCCTCTCAACAGCCCAAACAAGTTTCTAAAAGGATGAGTTTGCAACTACTTTACTTTTGGAGAAAATTCAAAACATTCATTATTCAATAGGGCCCAAACTATCAAAAACCAGCGGTTTCAATGAACACACATTTCTTGGTAGAATCATGCAGGACTGAAATTTTTGATGTTTTTCTACTCCTCTCATGAGCCCAAACAAGTCTCTAAAACCATGAGTTTGCAACTACTTTACTTTTGGAGAAAATTCAAAACATTCATTATTCAATAGAGCCCAATAGCAAAAATCAGGTTTTGAATGAAGAGTCACATTTTTTGGTAGAATCATGCAGGATTGAAATTTTTGATGGTTTTTTACTCCTCTCAACAGCCCAAACAAGTTTCTAAAAGGATGAGTTTGTAACTACTTTACTTTTGGAGAAAATTCAAAACATTCATTATTCAATAGGGCCCAAACTATCAAAAACCAGCGGTTTCAATGAACACACATTTCTTGGTAGAATCATGCAGGACTGAAATTTTTGATGTTTTTCTACTCCTCTCATGAGCCCAAACAAGTCTCTAAAAGCATGAGTTTGCAACTACTTTACTTTTGGAGAAAATTCAAAACATTCATTATTCAATAGAGCCCAATAGCAAAAATCAGGTTTTGAATGAAGAATCACATTTCTTGGTAAAATCATGCAGGATTGAAATTTTTGATGGTTTTTTACTCCTCTCAACAGCCCAAACAAGTTTCTAAAAGGATGAGTTTGCAACTACTTTACTTTTGGAGAAAATTCAAAACATTCATTATTCAATAGGGCCCAAACTATCAAAAACCAGCGGTTTGAATGAACACACATTTCTTGGTAGAATCATGCAGGACTGAAATTTTTGATGTTTTTCTACTCCTCTCATGAGCCCAAACAAGTCTCTAAAAGCATGAGTTTGCAACTACTTTACTTTTGGAGAAAATTCAAAACATTCATTACTCAAAAGAGCCCAATAGCAAAAACCAGGGTTTTGAATGAAGAATCACATTTCTTGGTAGAATCATGCAGGATTGAAATTTTTGATGGTTTTTTACTCCTCTCAACAGCCCAAACAAGTTTCTAAAAGGATGAGTTTGCAACTACTTTACTTTTGGAGAAAATTCAAAACATTCATTATTCAATAGGGCCCAAACTATCAAAAACCAGCGGTATCAATGAACACACATTTCTTGGTAGAATCATGCAGGACTGAAATTTTTGATGTTTTTCTACTCCTCTCATGAGCCCAAACAAGTCTCTAAAAGCATGAGTTTGCAACTACTTTACTTTTGGAGAAAATTCAAAACATTCATTATTCAATAGAGCCCAATAGCAAAAATCAGGTTTTGAATGAAGAATCACATTTCTTGGTAGAATCATGCAGGATTGAAATTTTTGATGGTTTTTTACTCCTCTCAACAGCCCAAACAAGTTTCTAAAAGGATGAGTTTGCAACTACTTTACTTTTGGAGAAAATTCAAAACATTCATTATTCAATAGGGCCCAAAATATCAAAAACCAGCGGTTTGAATGAACACACATTTCTTGGTAGGATCGTGCAGGACTGAAATTTTTGATGTTTTTCTACTCCTCTCATGAGCCCAAACAAGTCTCTAAAAGGATGAGTTTGCAACTACTTTACTTTTGGAGAAAATTCAAAACATTCATTATTCAATAGAGCCCAATAGCAAAAATCAGGTTTTGAATGAAGAATCACATTTCTTGGTAAAATCATGCAGGATTGAAATTTTTGATGGTTTTTTACTCCTCTCAACAGCCCAAACAAGTTTCTAAAAGGATGAGTTTGCAACTACTTTACTTTTGGAGAAAATTCAAAACATTCATTATTCAATAGGGCCCAAACTATCAAAAACCAGCGGTTTCAATGAACACACATTTCTTGGTAGAATCATGCAGGACTGAAATTTTTGATGTTTTTCTACTCCTCTCATGAGCCCAAACAAGTCTCTAAAACCATGAGTTTGCAACTACTTTACTTTTGGAGAAAATTCAAAACATTCACTATTCAATAGAGCCCAATAGCAAAAATCAGGTTTTGATTGAAGAATCACATTTCTTGGTAAAATCATGCAGGATTGAAATTTTTGATGGTTTTTTACTCCTCTCAACAGCCCAAACAAGTTTCTAAAAGGATGAGTTTGCAACTACTTTACTTTTGGAGAAAATTCAAAACATTCATTATTCAATAGGGCCCAAACTATCAAAAACCAGCGGTTTCAATGAACACACATTTCTTGGTAGAATCATGCAGGACTGAAATTTTTGATGTTTTTCTACTCCTCTCATGAGCCCAAACAAGTCTCTAAAAGCATGAGTTTGCAACTACTTTAGTTTTGGAGAAAATTCAAAACATTCACTATTCAATAGAGCCCAATAGCAAAAATCAGGTTTTGAATGAAGAATCACATTTCTTGGTAAAATCATGCAGGATTGAAATTTTTGATGGTTTTTTACTCCTCTCAACAGCTCAAACAAGTTTCTAAAAGGATGAGTTTGCAACTACTTTACTTTTGGAGAAAATTCAAAACATTCATTATTCAATAGGGCCCAAACTATCAAAAACCAGCGGTTTCAATGAACACACATTTCTTGGTAGAATCATGCAGGACTGAAATTTTTGATGTTTTTCTACTTCTCTCATGAGCCCAAACAAGTCTCTAAAAGCATGAGTTTGCAACTACTTTACTTTTGGAGAAAATTCAAAACATTCATTATTCAATAGAGCCCAATAGCAAAAATCAGATTTTGAATGAAGAATCACATTTCTTGGTAGAATCATGCAGGATTGAAATTTTTGATGGTTTTTTACTCCTCTCAACAGCCCAAACAAGTTTCTAAAAGGATGAGTTTGCAACTACTTTACTTTTGGAGAAAATTCAAAACATTCATTATTCAATAGGGCCCAAACTATCAAAAACCAGCAGTTTCAATGAACACACATTTCTTGGTAGAATCATGCAGGACTGAAATTTTTGATGTTTTTCTACTCCTCTCATGAGCCCAAACAAGTCTCTAAAAGCATGAGTTTGCAACTACTTTACTTTTGGAGAAAATTCAAAACATTCACTATTCAATAGAGCCCAATAGCAAAAATCAGGTTTTGAATGAAGAATCACATTTCTTGGTAAAATCATGCAGGATTGAAATTTTTGATGGTTTTTTACTCCTCTCAACAGCCCAAACAAGTTTCTAAAAGGATGAGTTTGCAACTACTTTACTTTTGGAGAAAATTCAAAACATTCATTATTCAATAGGGCCCAAACTATCAAAAACCAGCGGTTTCAATGAACACACATTTCTTGGTAGAATCATGCAGGACTGAAATTTTTGATGTTTTTCTACTCCTCTCATGAGCCCAAACAAGTCTCTAAAACCATGAGTTTGCAACTACTTTACTTTTGGAGAAAATTCAAAACATTCACTATTCAATAGAGCCCAATAGCAAAAATCAGGTTTTGAATGAAGAATCACATTTCTTGGTAAAATCATGCAGGATTGAAATTTTTGATGGTTTTTTACTCCTCTCAACAGCCCAAACAAGTTTCTAAAAGGATGAGTTTGCAACTACTTTACTTTTGGAGAAAATTCAAAACATTCATTATTCAATAGGGCCCAAAGTATCAAAAACCAGCGGTTTGAATGAACACACATTTCTTGGTAGAATCATGCAGGACTGAAATTTTTGATGTTTTTCTACTCCTCTCATGAGCCCAAACAAGTCTCTAAAAGCATGAGTTTGCAACTACTTTACTTTTGGAGAAAATTCAAAACATTCATTACTCAAAAGAGCCCAATAGCAAAAACCAGCGTTTTGAATGAAGAATCACATTTCTTGGTAGAATCATGCAGGATTGAAATTTTTGATGGTTTTTTACTCCTCTCAACAGCCCAAACAAGTTTCTAAAAGGATGAGTTTGCAACTACTTTACTTTTGGAGAAAATTCAAAACATTCATTATTCAATAGGGCCCAAACTATCAAAAACCAGCGGTATCAATGAACACACATTTCTTGGTAGAATCATGCAGGACTGAAATTTTTGATGTTTTTCTACTCCTCTCATGAGCCCAAACAAGTCTCTAAAAGCATGAGTTTGCAACTACTTTACTTTTGGAGAAAATTCAAAACATTCATTATTCAATAGAGCCCAATAGCAAAAATCAGGTTTTGAATGAAGAATCACATTTCTTGGTAGAATCATGCAGGATTGAAATTTTTGATGGTTTTTTACTCCTCTCAACAGCCCAAACAAGTTTCTAAAAGGATGAGTTTGCAACTACTTTACTTTTGGAGAAAATTCAAAACATTCATTATTCAATAGGGCCCAAAATATCAAAAACCAGCGGTTTGAATGAACACACATTTCTTGGTAGGATCGTGCAGGACTGAAATTTTTGATGTTTTTCTACTCCTCTCATGAGCCCAAACAAGTCTCTAAAAGGATGAGTTTGCAACTACTTTACTTTTGGAGAAAATTCAAAACATTCATTATTCAATAGAGCCCAATAGCAAAAATCAGGTTTTGAATGAAGAATCACATTTCTTGGTAAAATCATGCAGGATTGAAATTTTTGATGGTTTTTTACTCCTCTCAACAGCCCAAACAAGTTTCTAAAAGGATGAGTTTGCAACTACTTTACTTTTGGAGAAAATTCAAAACATTCATTATTCAATAGGGCCCAAACTATCAAAAACCAGCGGTTTCAATGAACACACATTTCTTGGTAGAATCATGCAGGACTGAAATTTTTGATGTTTTTCTACTCCTCTCATGAGCCCAAACAAGTCTCTAAAAGCATGAGTTTGCAACTACTTTACTTTTGGAGAAAATTCAAAACATTCATTACTCAAAAGAGCCCAATAGCAAAAACCAGCGTTTTGAATGAAGAATCACATTTCTTGGTAGAATCATGCAGGATTGAAATTTTTGATGGTTTTTTACTCCTCTCAACAGCCCAAACAAGTTTCTAAAAGGATGAGTTTGCAACTACTTTACTTTTGGAGAAAATTCAAAACATTCATTATTCAATAGGGCCCAAACTATCAAAAACCAGCGGTATCAATGAACACACATTTCTTGGTAGAATCATGCAGGACTGAAATTTTTGATGTTTTTCTACTCCTCTCATGAGCCCAAACAAGTCTCTAAAAGCATGAGTTTGCAACTACTTTACTTTTGGAGAAAATTCAAAACATTCATTATTCAATAGAGCCCAATAGCAAAAATCAGGTTTTGAATGAAGAATCACATTTCTTGGTAGAATCATGCAGGATTGAAATTTTTGATGGTTTTTTACTCCTCTCAACAGCCCAAACAAGTTTCTAAAAGGATGAGTTTGCAACTACTTTACTTTTGGAGAAAATTCAAAACATTCATTATTCAATAGGGCCCAAAATATCAAAAACCAGCGGTTTGAATGAACACACATTTCTTGGTAGGATCGTGCAGGACTGAAATTTTTGATGTTTTTCTACTCCTCTCATGAGCCCAAACAAGTCTCTAAAAGGATGAGTTTGCAACTACTTTACTTTTGGAGAAAATTCAAAACATTCATTATTCAATAGAGCCCAATAGCAAAAATCAGGTTTTGAATGAAGAATCACATTTCTTGGTAAAATCATGCAGGATTGAAATTTTTGATGGTTTTTTACTCCTCTCAACAGCCCAAACAAGTTTCTAAAAGGATGAGTTTGCAACTACTTTACTTTTGGAGAAAATTCAAAACATTCATTATTCAATAGGGCCCAAACTATCAAAAACCAGCGGTTTCAATGAACACACATTTCTTGGTAGAATCATGCAGGACTGAAATTTTTGATGTTTTTCTACTCCTCTCATGAGCCCAAACAAGTCTCTAAAACCATGAGTTTGCAACTACTTTACTTTTGGAGAAAATTCAAAACATTCACTATTCAATAGAGCCCAATAGCAAAAATCAGGTTTTGATTGAAGAATCACATTTCTTGGTAAAATCATGCAGGATTGAAATTTTTGATGGTTTTTTACTCCTCTCAACAGCCCAAACAAGTTTCTAAAAGGATGAGTTTGCAACTACTTTACTTTTGGAGAAAATTCAAAACATTCATTATTCAATAGGGCCCAAACTATCAAAAACCAGCGGTTTCAATGAACACACATTTCTTGGTAGAATCATGCAGGACTGAAATTTTTGATGTTTTTCTACTCCTCTCATGAGCCCAAACAAGTCTCTAAAAGCATGAGTTTGCAACTACTTTAGTTTTGGAGAAAATTCAAAACATTCATTATTCAATAGGGCCCAAACTATCAAAAACCAGCGGTTTCAATGAACACACATTTCTTGGTAGAATCATGCAGGACTGAAATTTTTGATGTTTTTCTACTCCTCTCATGAGCCCAAACAAGTCTCTAAAAGCATGAGTTTGCAACTACTTTAGTTTTGGAGAAAATTCAAAACATTCACTATTCAATAGAGCCCAATAGCAAAAATCAGGTTTTGAATGAAGAATCACATTTCTTGGTAAAATCATGCAGGATTGAAATTTTTGATGGTTTTTTACTCCTCTCAACAGCTCAAACAAGTTTCTAAAAGGATGAGTTTGCAACTACTTTACTTTTGGAGAAAATTCAAAACATTCATTATTCAATAGGGCCCAAACTATCAAAAACCAGCGGTTTCAATGAACACACATTTCTTGGTAGAATCATGCAGGACTGAAATTTTTGATGTTTTTCTACTTCTCTCATGAGCCCAAACAAGTCTCTAAAAGCATGAGTTTGCAACTACTTTACTTTTGGAGAAAATTCAAAACATTCATTATTCAATAGAGCCCAATAGCAAAAATCAGATTTTGAATGAAGAATCACATTTCTTGGTAGAATCATGCAGGATTGAAATTTTTGATGGTTTTTTACTCCTCTCAACAGCCCAAACAAGTTTCTAAAAGGATGAGTTTGCAACTACTTTACTTTTGGAGAAAATTCAAAACATTCATTATTCAATAGGGCCCAAACTATCAAAAACCAGCGGTTTCAATGAACACACATTTCTTGGTAGAATCATGCAGGACTGAAATTTTTGATGTTTTTCTACTCCTCTCATGAGCCCAAACAAGTCTCTAAAAGCATGAGTTTGCAACTACTTTACTTTTGGAGAAAATTCAAAACATTCACTATTCAATAGAGCCCAATAGCAAAAATCAGGTTTTGAATGAAGAATCACATTTCTTGGTAAAATCATGCAGGATTGAAATTTTTGATGGTTTTTTACTCCTCTCAACAGCCCAAACAAGTTTCTAAAAGGATGAGTTTGCAACTACTTTACTTTTGGAGAAAATTCAAAACATTCATTATTCAATAGGGCCCAAACTATCAAAAACCAGCGGTTTCAATGAACACACATTTCTTGGTAGAATCATGCAGGACTGAAATTTTTGATGTTTTTCTACTCCTCTCATGAGCCCAAACAAGTCTCTAAAACCATGAGTTTGCAACTACTTTACTTTTGGAGAAAATTCAAAACATTCACTATTCAATAGAGCCCAATAGCAAAAATCAGGTTTTGAATGAAGAATCACATTTCTTGGTAAAATCATGCAGGATTGAAATTTTTGATGGTTTTTTACTCCTCTCAACAGCCCAAACAAGTTTCTAAAAGGATGAGTTTGCAACTACTTTACTTTTGGAGAAAATTCAAAACATTCATTATTCAATAGGGCCCAAAGTATCAAAAACCAGCGGTTTGAATGAACACACATTTCTTGGTAGAATCATGCAGGACTGAAATTTTTGATGTTTTTCTACTCCTCTCATGAGCCCAAACAAGTCTCTAAAAGCATGAGTTTGCAACTACTTTACTTTTGGAGAAAATTCAAAACATTCATTACTCAAAAGAGCCCAATAGCAAAAACCAGCGTTTTGAATGAAGAATCACATTTCTTGGTAGAATCATGCAGGATTGAAATTTTTGATGGTTTTTTACTCCTCTCAACAGCCCAAACAAGTTTCTAAAAGGATGAGTTTGCAACTACTTTACTTTTGGAGAAAATTCAAAACATTCATTATTCAATAGGGCCCAAACTATCAAAAACCAGCGGTATCAATGAACACACATTTCTTGGTAGAATCATGCAGGACTGAAATTTTTGATGTTTTTCTACTCCTCTCATGAGCCCAAACAAGTCTCTAAAAGCATGAGTTTGCAACTACTTTACTTTTGGAGAAAATTCAAAACATTCATTATTCAATAGAGCCCAATAGCAAAAATCAGGTTTTGAATGAAGAATCACATTTCTTGGTAGAATCATGCAGGATTGAAATTTTTGATGGTTTTTTACTCCTCTCAACAGCCCAAACAAGTTTCTAAAAGGATGAGTTTGCAACTACTTTACTTTTGGAGAAAATTCAAAACATTCATTATTCAATAGGGCCCAAAATATCAAAAACCAGCGGTTTGAATGAACACACATTTCTTGGTAGGATCGTGCAGGACTGAAATTTTTGATGTTTTTCTACTCCTCTCATGAGCCCAAACAAGTCTCTAAAAGGATGAGTTTGCAACTACTTTACTTTTGGAGAAAATTCAAAACATTCATTATTCAATAGAGCCCAATAGCAAAAATCAGGTTTTGAATGAAGAATCACATTTCTTGGTAAAATCATGCAGGATTGAAATTTTTGATGGTTTTTTACTCCTCTCAACAGCCCAAACAAGTTTCTAAAAGGATGAGTTTGCAACTACTTTACTTTTGGAGAAAATTCAAAACATTCATTATTCAATAGGGCCCAAACTATCAAAAACCAGCGGTTTCAATGAACACACATTTCTTGGTAGAATCATGCAGGACTGAAATTTTTGATGTTTTTCTACTCCTCTCATGAGCCCAAACAAGTCTCTAAAACCATGAGTTTGCAACTACTTTACTTTTGGAGAAAATTCAAAACATTCACTATTCAATAGAGCCCAATAGCAAAAATCAGGTTTTGATTGAAGAATCACATTTCTTGGTAAAATCATGCAGGATTGAAATTTTTGATGGTTTTTTACTCCTCTCAACAGCCCAAACAAGTTTCTAAAAGGATGAGTTTGCAACTACTTTACTTTTGGAGAAAATTCAAAACATTCATTATTCAATAGGGCCCAAACTATCAAAAACCAGCGGTTTCAATGAACACACATTTCTTGGTAGAATCATGCAGGACTGAAATTTTTGATATTTTTCTACTCCTCTCATGAGCCCAAACAAGTCTCTAAAAGCATGAGTTTGCAACTACTTTACTTTTGGAGAAAATTCAAAACATTCATTATTCAATAGAGCCCAATAGCAAAAATCAGGTTTTGAATGAAGAATCACATTTCTTGGTAGAATCATGCAGGATTGAAATTTTTGATGGTTTTTTACTCCTCTCAACAGCCCAAACAAGTTTCTAAAAGGATGAGTTTGTAACTACTTTACTTTTGGAGAAAATTCAAAACATTCATTATTCAATAGGGCCCAAACTATCAAAAACCAGCGGTTTCAATGAACACACATTTCTTGGTAGAATCATGCAGGACTGAAATTTTTGATGTTTTTCTACTCCTCTCATGAGCCCAAACAAGTCTCTAAAAGCATGAGTTTGCAACTACTTTACTTTTGGAGAAAATTCAAAACATTCATTATTCAATAGAGCCCAATAGCAAAAATCAGGTTTTGAATGAAGAATCACATTTCTTGGTAAAATCATGCAGGATTGAAATTTTTGATGGTTTTTTACTCCTCTCAACAGCCCAAACAAGTTTCTAAAAGGATGAGTTTGCAACTACTTTACTTTTGGAGAAAATTCAAAACATTCATTATTCAATAGGGCCCAAACTATCAAAAACCAGCGGTTTGAATGAACACACATTTCTTGGTAGAATCATGCAGGACTGAAATTTTTGATGTTTTTCTACTCCTCTCATGAGCCCAAACAAGTCTCTAAAAGCATGAGTTTGCAACTACTTTACTTTTGGAGAAAATTCAAAACATTCATTACTCAAAAGAGCCCAATAGCAAAAACCAGGGTTTTGAATGAAGAATCACATTTCTTGGTAGAATCATGCAGGATTGAAATTTTTGATGGTTTTTTACTCCTCTCAACAGCCCAAACAAGTTTCTAAAAGGATGAGTTTGCAACTACTTTACTTTTGGAGAAAATTCAAAACATTCATTATTCAATAGGGCCCAAACTATCAAAAACCAGCGGTTTCAATGAGCACACATTTCTTGGTAGAATCATGCAGGACTGAAATTTTTGATGTTTTTCTACTCCTCTCATGAGCCCAAACAAGTCTCTAAAAGCATGAGTTTGCAACTACTTTACTTTTGGAGAAAATTCAAAACATTCACTATTCAATAGAGCCCAATAGCAAAAATCAGGTTTTGAATGAAGAATCACATTTCTTGGTAAAATCATGCAGGATTGAAATTTTTGATGGTTTTTTACTCCTCTCAACAGCCCAAACAAGTTTCTAAAAGGATGAGTTTGCAACTACTTTACTTTTGGAGAAAATTCAAAACATTCATTATTCAATAGGGCCCAAACTATCAAAAACCAGCGGTTTCAATGAACACACATTTCTTGGTAGAATCATGCAGGACTGAAATTTTTGATGTTTTTCTACTCCTCTCATGAGCCCAAACAAGTCTCTAAAACCATGAGTTTGCAACTACTTTACTTTTGGAGAAAATTCAAAACATTCATTATTCAATAGAGCCCAATAGCAAAAATCAGGTTTTGAATGAAGAGTCACATTTTTTGGTAGAATCATGCAGGATTGAAATTTTTGATGGTTTTTTACTCCTCTCAACAGCCCAAACAAGTTTCTAAAAGGATGAGTTTGTAACTACTTTACTTTTGGAGAAAATTCAAAACATTCATTATTCAATAGGGCCCAAACTATCAAAAACCAGCGGTTTCAATGAACACACATTTCTTGGTAGAATCATGCAGGACTGAAATTTTTGATGTTTTTCTACTCCTCTCATGAGCCCAAACAAGTCTCTAAAAGCATGAGTTTGCAACTACTTTACTTTTGGAGAAAATTCAAAACATTCATTATTCAATAGAGCCCAATAGCAAAAATCAGGTTTTGAATGAAGAATCACATTTCTTGGTAAAATCATGCAGGATTGAAATTTTTGATGGTTTTTTACTCCTCTCAACAGCCCAAACAAGTTTCTAAAAGGATGAGTTTGCAACTACTTTACTTTTGGAGAAAATTCAAAACATTCATTATTCAATAGGGCCCAAACTATCAAAAACCAGCGGTTTGAATGAACACACATTTCTTGGTAGAATCATGCAGGACTGAAATTTTTGATGTTTTTCTACTCCTCTCATGAGCCCAAACAAGTCTCTAAAAGCATGAGTTTGCAACTACTTTACTTTTGGAGAAAATTCAAAACATTCATTACTCAAAAGAGCCCAATAGCAAAAACCAGGGTTTTGAATGAAGAATCACATTTCTTGGTAGAATCATGCAGGATTGAAATTTTTGATGGTTTTTTACTCCTCTCAACAGCCCAAACAAGTTTCTAAAAGGATGAGTTTGCAACTACTTTACTTTTGGAGAAAATTCAAAACATTCATTATTCAATAGGGCCCAAACTATCAAAAACCAGCGGTTTCAATGAGCACACATTTCTTGGTAGAATCATGCAGGACTGAAATTTTTGATGTTTTTCTACTCCTCTCATGAGCCCAAACAAGTCTCTAAAAGCATGAGTTTGCAACTACTTTACTTTTGGAGAAAATTCAAAACATTCACTATTCAATAGAGCCCAATAGCAAAAATCAGGTTTTGAATGAAGAATCACATTTCTTGGTAAAATCATGCAGGATTGAAATTTTTGATGGTTTTTTACTCCTCTCAACAGCCCAAACAAGTTTCTAAAAGGATGAGTTTGCAACTACTTTACTTTTGGAGAAAATTCAAAACATTCATTATTCAATAGGGCCCAAACTATCAAAAACCAGCGGTTTCAATGAACACACATTTCTTGGTAGAATCATGCAGGACTGAAATTTTTGATATTTTTCTACTCCTCTCATGAGCCCAAACAAGTCTCTAAAAGCATGAGTTTGCAACTACTTTACTTTTGGAGAAAATTCAAAACATTCATTATTCAATAGAGCCCAATAGCAAAAATCAGGTTTTGAATGAAGAATCACATTTCTTGGTAGAATCATGCAGGATTGAAATTTTTGATGGTTTTCTACTCCTCTCAACAGCCCAAACAAGTTTCTAAAAGGATGAGTTTGTAACTACTTTACTTTTGGAGAAAATTCAAAACATTCATTATTCAATAGGGCCCAAACTATCAAAAACCAGCGGTTTCAATGAACACACATTTCTTGGTAGAATCATGCAGGACTGAAATTTTTGATGTTTTTCTACTCCTCTCATGAGCCCAAACAAGTCTCTAAAAGCATGAGTTTGCAACTACTTTACTTTTGGAGAAAATTCAAAACATTCATTATTCAATAGAGCCCAATAGCAAAAATCAGGTTTTGAATGAAGAATCACATTTCTTGGTAACATCATGCAGGATTGAAATTTTTGATGGTTTTTTACTCCTCTCAACAGCCCAAACAAGTTTCTAAAAGGATGAGTTTGCAACTCCTTTACTTTTGGAGAAAATTCAAAACATTCATTATTCAATAGGGCCCAAACTATCAAAAACCAGCGGTTTGAATGAACACACATTTCTTGGTAGAATCATGCAGGACTGAAATTTTTGATGTTTTTCTACTCCTCTCATGAGCCCAAACAAGTCTCTTAAAGCATGAGTTTGCAACTACTTTACTTTTGGAGAAAATTCAAAACATTCATTACTCAAAAGAGCCCAATAGCAAAAACCAGGGTTTTGAATGAAGAATCACATTTCTTGGTAGAATCATGCAGGATTGAAATTTTTGATGGTTTTTTACTCCTCTCAACAGCCCAAACAAGTTTCTAAAAGGATGAGTTTGCAACTACTTTACTTTTGGAGAAAATTCAAAACATTCATTATTCAATAGGGCCCAAACTATCAAAAACCAGCGGTTTCAATGAGCACACATTTCTTGGTAGAATCATGCAGGACTGAAATTTTTGATGTTTTTCTACTCCTCTCATGAGCCCAAACAAGTCTCTAAAAGCATGAGTTTGCAACTACTTTACTTTTGGAGAAAATTCAAAACATTCATTATTCAATAGAGCCCAATAGCAAAAGTCAGGTTTTGAATGAAGAATCACATTTCTTGGTAGAATCATGCAGGATTGAAATTTTTGATGGTTTTTTACTCCTCTCAACAGCCCAAACAAGTTTCTAAAAGGATGAGTTTGCAACTACTTTACTTTTGGAGAAAATTCAAAACATTCATTATTCAATAGGGCCCAAACTATCAAAAACCAGCGGTTTCAATGAACACACATTTCTTGGTAGAATCATGCAGGACCGAAATTTTTGATGTTTTTCTACTCCTCTCATGAGCCCAAACAAGTCTCTAAAAGCATGAGTTTGCAACTACTTTACTTTTGGAGAAAATTCAAAACATTCATTATTCAATAGAGCCCAATAGCAAAAATCAGGTTTTGAATGAAGAATCACATTTCTTGGTAAAATCATGCAGGATTGAAATTTTTGATGGTTTTTTACTCCTCTCAACAGCCCAAACTAGTTTCTAAAAGGATGAGTTTGCAACTACTTTACTTTTGGAGAAAATTCAAAACATTCATTATTCAATAGGGCCCAAACTATCAAAAACCAGCGGTTTCAATGAACACACATTTCTTGGTAGAATCATGCAGGACTGAAATTTTTGATGTTTTTCTACTCCTCTCATGAGCCCAAACAAGTCTCTAAAAGCATGAGTTTGCAACTACTTTAGTTTTGGAGAAAATTCAAAACATTCACTATTCAATAGAGCCCAATAGCAAAAATCAGGTTTTGAATGAAGAATCACATTTCTTGGTAAAATCATGCAGGATTGAAATTTTTGATGGTTTTTTACTCCTCTCAACAGCTCAAACAAGTTTCTAAAAGGATGAGTTTGCAACTACTTTACTTTTGGAGAAAATTCAAAACATTCATTATTCAATAGGGCCCAAACTATCAAAAACCAGCGGTTTCAATGAACACACATTTCTTGGTAGAATCATGCAGGACTGAAATTTTTGATGTTTTTCTACTTCTCTCATGAGCCCAAACAAGTCTCTAAAAGCATGAGTTTGCAACTACTTTACTTTTGGAGAAAATTCAAAACATTCATTATTCAATAGAGCCCAATAGCAAAAATCAGATTTTGAATGAAGAATCACATTTCTTGGTAGAATCATGCAGGATTGAAATTTTTGATGGTTTTTTACTCCTCTCAACAGCCCAAACAAGTTTCTAAAAGGATGAGTTTGCAACTACTTTACTTTTGGAGAAAATTCAAAACATTCATTATTCAATAGGGCCCAAACTATCAAAAACCAGCGGTTTCAATGAACACACATTTCTTGGTAGAATCATGCAGGACTGAAATTTTTGATGTTTTTCTACTCCTCTCATGAGCCCAAACAAGTCTCTAAAAGCATGAGTTTGCAACTACTTTACTTTTGGAGAAAATTCAAAACATTCACTATTCAATAGAGCCCAATAGCAAAAATCAGGTTTTGAATGAAGAATCACATTTCTTGGTAAAATCATGCAGGATTGAAATTTTTGATGGTTTTTTACTCCTCTCAACAGCCCAAACAAGTTTCTAAAAGGATGAGTTTGCAACTACTTTACTTTTGGAGAAAATTCAAAACATTCATTATTCAATAGGGCCCAAACTATCAAAAACCAGCGGTTTCAATGAGCACACATTTCTTGGTAGAATCATGCAGGACTGAAATTTTTGATGTTTTTCTACTCCTCTCATGAGCCCAAACAAGTCTCTAAAAGCATGAGTTTGCAACTACTTTACTTTTGGAGAAAATTCAAAACATTCATTATTCAATAGAGCCCAATAGCAAAAATCAGGTTTTGAATGAAGAATCACATTTCTTGGTAGAATCATGCAGGATTGAAATTTTTGATGGTTTTTTACTCCTCTCAACAGCCCAAACAAGTTTCTAAAAGGATGAGTTTGCAACTACTTTACTTTTGGAGAAAATTCAAAACATTCATTATTCAATAGGGCCCAAACTATCAAAAACCAGCGGTTTCAATGAACACACATTTCTTGGTAAAATCATGCAGGACCGAAATTTTTGATGTTTTTCTACTCCTCTCATGAGCCCAAACAAGTCTCTAAAAGCATGAGTTTGCAACTACTTTACTTTTGGAGAAAATTCAAAACATTCATTATTCAATAGAGCCCAATAGCAAAAATCAGGTTTTGAATGAAGAATCACATTTCTTGGTAAAATCATGCAGGATTGAAATTTTTGATGGTTTTTTACTCCTCTCAACAGCCCAAACTAGTTTCTAAAAGGATGAGTTTGCAACTACTTTACTTTTGGAGAAAATTCAAAACATTCATTATTCAATAGGGCCCAAACTATCAAAAACCAGCGGTTTCAATGAACACACATTTCTTGGTAGAATCATGCAGGACTGAAATTTTTGATGTTTTTCTACTCCTCTCATGAGCCCAAACAAGTCTCTAAAAGCATGAGTTTGCAACTACTTTAGTTTTGGAGAAAATTCAAAACATTCACTATTCAATAGAGCCCAATAGCAAAAATCAGGTTTTGAATGAAGAATCACATTTCTTGGTAAAATCATGCAGGATTGAAATTTTTGATGGTTTTTTACTCCTCTCAACAGCTCAAACAAGTTTCTAAAAGGATGAGTTTGCAACTACTTTACTTTTGGAGAAAATTCAAAACATTCATTATTCAATAGGGCCCAAACTATCAAAAACCAGCGGTTTCAATGAACACACATTTCTTGGTAGAATCATGCAGGACTGAAATTTTTGATGTTTTTCTACTTCTCTCATGAGCCCAAACAAGTCTCTAAAAGCATGAGTTTGCAACTACTTTACTTTTGGAGAAAATTCAAAACATTCATTATTCAATAGAGCCCAATAGCAAAAATCAGATTTTGAATGAAGAATCACATTTCTTGGTAGAATCATGCAGGATTGAAATTTTTGATGGTTTTTTACTCCTCTCAACAGCCCAAACAAGTTTCTAAAAGGATGAGTTTGCAACTACTTTACTTTTGGAGAAAATTCAAAACATTCATTATTCAATAGGGCCCAAACTATCAAAAACCAGCGGTTTCAATGAACACACATTTCTTGGTAGAATCATGCAGGACTGAAATTTTTGATGTTTTTCTACTCCTCTCATGAGCCCAAACAAGTCTCTAAAAGCATGAGTTTGCAACTACTTTACTTTTGGAGAAAATTCAAAACATTCACTATTCAATAGAGCCCAATAGCAAAAATCAGGTTTTGAATGAAGAATCACATTTCTTGGTAAAATCATGCAGGATTGAAATTTTTGATGGTTTTTTACTCCTCTCAACAGCCCAAACAAGTTTCTAAAAGGATGAGTTTGCAACTACTTTACTTTTGGAGAAAATTCAAAACATTCATTATTCAATAGGGCCCAAACTATCAAAAACCAGCGGTTTCAATGAACACACATTTCTTGGTAGAATCATGCAGGACTGAAATTTTTGATGTTTTTCTACTCCTCTCATGAGCCCAAACAAGTCTCTAAAACCATGAGTTTGCAACTACTTTACTTTTGGAGAAAATTCAAAACATTCACTATTCAATAGAGCCCAATAGCAAAAATCAGGTTTTGAATGAAGAATCACATTTCTTGGTAAAATCATGCAGGATTGAAATTTTTGATGGTTTTTTACTCCTCTCAACAGCCCAAACAAGTTTCTAAAAGGATGAGTTTGCAACTACTTTACTTTTGGAGAAAATTCAAAACATTCATTATTCAATAGGGCCCAAAGTATCAAAAACCAGCGGTTTGAATGAACACACATTTCTTGGTAGAATCATGCAGGACTGAAATTTTTGATGTTTTTCTACTCCTCTCATGAGCCCAAACAAGTCTCTAAAAGCATGAGTTTGCAACTACTTTACTTTTGGAGAAAATTCAAAACATTCATTACTCAAAAGAGCCCAATAGCAAAAACCAGCGTTTTGAATGAAGAATCACATTTCTTGGTAGAATCATGCAGGATTGAAATTTTTGATGGTTTTTTACTCCTCTCAACAGCCCAGACAAGTTTCTAAAAGGATGAGTTTGCAACTACTTTACTTTTGGAGAAAATTCAAAACATTCATTATTCAATAGGGCCCAAACTATCAAAAACCAGCGGTATCAATGAACACACATTTCTTGGTAGAATCATGCAGGACTGAAATTTTTGATGTTTTTCTACTCCTCTCATGAGCCCAAACAAGTCTCTAAAAGCATGAGTTTGCAACTACTTTACTTTTGGAGAAAATTCAAAACATTCATTATTCAATAGAGCCCAATAGCAAAAATCAGGTTTTGAATGAAGAATCACATTTCTTGGTAGAATCATGCAGGATTGAAATTTTTGATGGTTTTTTACTCCTCTCAACAGCCCAAACAAGTTTCTAAAAGGATGAGTTTGCAACTACTTTACTTTTGGAGAAAATTCAAAACATTCATTATTCAATAGGGCCCAAAATATCAAAAACCAGCGGTTTGAATGAACACACATTTCTTGGTAGGATCGTGCAGGACTGAAATTTTTGATGTTTTTCTACTCCTCTCATGAGCCCAAACAAGTCTCTAAAAGGATGAGTTTGCAACTACTTTACTTTTGGAGAAAATTCAAAACATTCATTATTCAATAGAGCCCAATAGCAAAAATCAGGTTTTGAATGAAGAATCACATTTCTTGGTAAAATCATGCAGGATTGAAATTTTTGATGGTTTTTTACTCCTCTCAACAGCCCAAACAAGTTTCTAAAAGGATGAGTTTGCAACTACTTTACTTTTGGAGAAAATTCAAAACATTCATTATTCAATAGGGCCCAAACTATCAAAAACCAGCGGTTTCAATGAACACACATTTCTTGGTAGAATCATGCAGGACTGAAATTTTTGATGTTTTTCTACTCCTCTCATGAGCCCAAACAAGTCTCTAAAACCATGAGTTTGCAACTACTTTACTTTTGGAGAAAATTCAAAACATTCACTATTCAATAGAGCCCAATAGCAAAAATCAGGTTTTGATTGAAGAATCACATTTCTTGGTAAAATCATGCAGGATTGAAATTTTTGATGGTTTTTTACTCCTCTCAACAGCCCAAACAAGTTTCTAAAAGGATGAGTTTGCAACTACTTTACTTTTGGAGAAAATTCAAAACATTCATTATTCAATAGGGCCCAAACTATCAAAAACCAGCGGTTTCAATGAACACACATTTCTTGGTAGAATCATGCAGGACTGAAATTTTTGATATTTTTCTACTCCTCTCATGAGCCCAAACAAGTCTCTAAAAGCATGAGTTTGCAACTACTTTACTTTTGGAGAAAATTCAAAACATTCATTATTCAATAGAGCCCAATAGCAAAAATCAGGTTTTGAATGAAGAATCACATTTCTTGGTAAAATCATGCAGGATTGAAATTTTTGATGGTTTTTTACTCCTCTCAACAGCCCAAACAAGTTTCTAAAAGGATGAGTTTGCAACTCCTTTACTTTTGGAGAAAATTCAAAACATTCATTATTCAATAGGGCCCAAACTATCAAAAACCAGCGGTTTGAATGAACACACATTTCTTGGTAGAATCATGCAGGACTGAAATTTTTGATGTTTTTCTACTCCTCTCATGAGCCCAAACAAGTCTCTAAAAGCATGAGTTTGCAACTACTTTACTTTTGGAGAAAATTCAAAACATTCATTACTCAAAAGAGCCCAATAGCAAAAACCAGGGTTTTGAATGAAGAATCACATTTCTTGGTAGAATCATGCAGGATTGAAATTTTTGATGGTTTTTTACTCCTCTCAACAGCCCAAACAAGTTTCTAAAAGGATGAGTTTGCAACTTCTTTACTTTTGGAGAAAATTCAAAACATTCATTATTCAATAGGGCCCAAACTATCAAAAACCAGCGGTTTCAATGAGCACACATTTCTTGGTAGAATCATGCAGGACTGAAATTTTTGATGTTTTTCTACTCCTCTCATGAGCCCCAACAAGTCTCTAAAAGCATGAGTTTGCAACTATTTTACTTTTGGAGAAAATTCAAAACATTCATTATTCAATAGAGCCCAATAGCAAAAATCAGGTTTTGAATGAAGAATCACATTTCTTGGTAGAATCATGCAGGATTGAAATTTTTGATGGTTTTTTACTCCTCTCAACAGCCCAAACAAGTTTCTAAAAGGATGAGTTTGCAACTACTTTACTTTTGGAGAAAATTCAAAACATTCATTATTCAATAGGGCCCAAACTATCAAAAACCAGCGGTTTCAATGAACACACATTTCTTGGTAGAATCATGCAGGACTGAAATTTTTGATGTTTTTCTACTCCTCTCATGAGCCCAAACAAGTCTCTAAAAGCATGAGTTTGCAACTACTTTAGTTTTGGAGAAAATTCAAAACATTCACTATTCAATAGAGCCCAATAGCAAAAATCAGGTTTTGAATGAAGAATCACATTTCTTGGTAAAATCATGCAGGATTGAAATTTTTGATGTTTTTTTACTCCTCTCAACAGCTCAAACAAGTTTCTAAAAGGATGAGTTTGCAACTACTTTACTTTTGGAGAAAATTCAAAACATTCATTATTCAATAGGGCCCAAACTATCAAAAACCAGCGGTTTCAATGAACACACATTTCTTGGTAGAATCATGCAGGACTGAAATTTTTGATGTTTTTCTACTCCTCTCATGAGCCCAAACAAGTCTCTAAAAGCATGAGTTTGCAACTACTTTACTTTTGGAGAAAATTCAAAACATTCATTATTCAATAGAGCCCAATAGCAAAAATCAGGTTTTGAATGAAGAATCACATTTCTTGGTAGAATCATGCAGGATTGAAATTTTTGATGGTTTTTTTCTCCTCTCAACAGCCCAAACAAGTTTCTAAAAGGATGAGTTTGCAACTACTTTACTTTTGGAGAAAATTCAAAACATTCATTATTCAATAGGGCCCAAACTATCAAAAACCAGCGGTTTCAATGAACACACATTTCTTGGTAGAATAATGCAGGACCGAAATTTTTGATGTTTTTCTACTCCTCTCATGAGCCCAAACAAGTCTCTAAAAGCATGAGTTTGCAACTACTTTACTTTTGGAGAAAATTCAAAACATTCATTATTCAATAGAGCCCAATAGCAAAAATCAGGTTTTGAATGAAGAATCACATTTCTTGGTAAAATCATGCAGGATTGAAATTTTTGATGGTTTTTTACTCCTCTCAACAGCCCAAACAAGTTTCTAAAAGGATGAGTTTGCAACTACTTTACTTTTGGAGAAAATTCAAAACATTCATTATTCAATAGGGCCCAAACTATCAAAAACCAGCGGTTTCAATGAACACACATTTCTTGGTAGAATCATGCAGGACTGAAATTTTTGATGTTTTTCTACTCCTCTCATGAGCCCAAACAAGTCTCTAAAACCATGAGTTTGCAACTACTTTACTTTTGGAGAAAATTCAAAACATTCATTACTCAAAAGAGCCCAATAGCAAAAACCAGCGTTTTGAATGAAGAATCACATTTCTTGGTAGAATCATGCAGGATTGAAATTTTTGATGGTTTTTTACTCCTCTCAACAGCCCAAACAAGTTTCTAAAAGGATGAGTTTGCAACTACTTTACTTTTGGAGAAAATTCAAAACATTCATTATTCAATAGGGCCCAAACTATCAAAAACCAGCGGTTTGAATGAACACACATTTCTTGGTAGAATCATGCAGGACTGAAATTTTTGATGTTTTTCTACTCCTCTCATGAGCCCAAACAAGTCTCTAAAAGCATGAGTTTGCAACTACTTTACTTTTGGAGAAAATTCAAAACATTCATTACTCAAAAGAGCCCAATATCAAAAACCAGCGTTTTGAATGAAGAATCACATTTCTTGGTAGAATCATGCAGGATTGAAATTTTTGATGGTTTTTTACTCCTCTCAACAGCTCAAACAAGTTTCTAAAAGGATGAGTTTGCAACTACTTTACTTTTGGAGAAAATTCAAAACATTCATTATTCAATAGGGCCCAAACTATCAAAAACCAGCGGTTTCAATGAACACACATTTCTTGGTAGAATCATGCAGGACTGAAATTTTTGATATTTTTCTACTCCTCTCATGAGCCCAAACAAGTCTCTAAAAGCATGAGTTTGCAACTACTTTACTTTTGGAGAAAATTCAAAACATTCATTATTCAATAGAGCCCAATAGCAAAAATCAGGTTTTGAATGAAGAATCACATTTCTTGGTAAAATCATGCAGGATTGAAATTTTTGATGGTTTTTTACTCCTCTCAACAGCCCAAACAAGTTTCTAAAAGGATGAGTTTGCAACTACTTTACTTTTGGAGAAAATTCAAAACATTCATTATTCAATAGGGCCCAAACTATCAAAAACCAGCGGTTTCAATGAACACACATTTCTTGGTAGAATCATGCAGGACTGAAATTTTTGATGTTTTTCTACTCCTCTCATGAGCCCAAACAAGTCTCTAAAACCATGAGTTTGCAACTACTTTACTTTTGGAGAAAATTCAAAACATTCACTATTCAATAGAGCCCAATAGCAAAAATCAGGTTTTGATTGAAGAATCACATTTCTTGGTAAAATCATGCAGGATTGAAATTTTTGATGGTTTTTTACTCCTCTCAACAGCCCAAACAAGTTTCTAAAAGGATGAGTTTGCAACTACTTTACTTTTGGAGAAAATTCAAAACATTCATTATTCAATAGGGCCCAAACTATCAAAAACCAGCGGTTTCAATGAACACACATTTCTTGGTAGAATCATGCAGGACTGAAATTTTTGATATTTTTCTACTCCTCTCATGAGCCCAAACAAGTCTCTAAAAGCATGAGTTTGCAACTACTTTACTTTTGGAGAAAATTCAAAACATTCATTATTCAATAGAGCCCAATAGCAAAAATCAGGTTTTGAATGAAGAATCACATTTCTTGGTAGAATCATGCAGGATTGAAATTTTTGATGGTTTTTTACTCCTCTCAACAGCCCAAACAAGTTTCTAAAAGGATGAGTTTGTAACTACTTTACTTTTGGAGAAAATTCAAAACATTCATTATTCAATAGGGCCCAAACTATCAAAAACCAGCGGTTTCAATGAACACACATTTCTTGGTAGAATCATGCAGGACTGAAATTTTTGATGTTTTTCTACTCCTCTCATGAGCCCAAACAAGTCTCTAAAAGCATGAGTTTGCAACTACTTTACTTTTGGAGAAAATTCAAAACATTCATTATTCAATAGAGCCCAATAGCAAAAATCAGGTTTTGAATGAAGAATCACATTTCTTGGTAAAATCATGCAGGATTGAAATTTTTGATGGTTTTTTACTCCTCTCAACAGCCCAAACAAGTTTCTAAAAGGATGAGTTTGCAACTACTTTACTTTTGGAGAAAATTCAAAACATTCATTATTCAATAGGGCCCAAACTATCAAAAACCAGCGGTTTGAATGAACACACATTTCTTGGTAGAATCATGCAGGACTGAAATTTTTGATGTTTTTCTACTCCTCTCATGAGCCCAAACAAGTCTCTAAAAGCATGAGTTTGCAACTACTTTACTTTTGGAGAAAATTCAAAACATTCATTACTCAAAAGAGCCCAATAGCAAAAACCAGGGTTTTGAATGAAGAATCACATTTCTTGGTAGAATCATGCAGGATTGAAATTTTTGATGGTTTTTTACTCCTCTCAACAGCCCAAACAAGTTTCTAAAAGGATGAGTTTGCAACTACTTTACTTTTGGAGAAAATTCAAAACATTCATTATTCAATAGGGCCCAAACTATCAAAAACCAGCGGTTTCAATGAGCACACATTTCTTGGTAGAATCATGCAGGACTGAAATTTTTGATGTTTTTCTACTCCTCTCATGAGCCCAAACAAGTCTCTAAAAGCATGAGTTTGCAACTACTTTACTTTTGGAGAAAATTCAAAACATTCACTATTCAATAGAGCCCAATAGCAAAAATCAGGTTTTGAATGAAGAATCACATTTCTTGGTAAAATCATGCAGGATTGAAATTTTTGATGGTTTTTTACTCCTCTCAACAGCCCAAACAAGTTTCTAAAAGGATGAGTTTGCAACTACTTTACTTTTGGAGAAAATTCAAAACATTCATTATTCAATAGGGCCCAAACTATCAAAAACCAGCGGTTTCAATGAACACACATTTCTTGGTAGAATCATGCAGGACTGAAATTTTTGATGTTTTTCTACTCCTCTCATGAGCCCAAACAAGTCTCTAAAACCATGAGTTTGCAACTACTTTACTTTTGGAGAAAATTCAAAACATTCATTATTCAATAGAGCCCAATAGCAAAAATCAGGTTTTGAATGAAGAGTCACATTTTTTGGTAGAATCATGCAGGATTGAAATTTTTGATGGTTTTTTACTCCTCTCAACAGCCCAAACAAGTTTCTAAAAGGATGAGTTTGTAACTACTTTACTTTTGGAGAAAATTCAAAACATTCATTATTCAATAGGGCCCAAACTATCAAAAACCAGCGGTTTCAATGAACACACATTTCTTGGTAGAATCATGCAGGACTGAAATTTTTGATGTTTTTCTACTCCTCTCATGAGCCCAAACAAGTCTCTAAAAGCATGAGTTTGCAACTACTTTACTTTTGGAGAAAATTCAAAACATTCATTATTCAATAGAGCCCAATAGCAAAAATCAGGTTTTGAATGAAGAATCACATTTCTTGGTAAAATCATGCAGGATTGAAATTTTTGATGGTTTTTTACTCCTCTCAACAGCCCAAACAAGTTTCTAAAAGAATGAGTTTGCAACTACTTTACTTTTGGAGAAAATTCAAAACATTCATTATTCAATAGGGCCCAAACTATCAAAAACCAGCGGTTTGAATGAACACACATTTCTTGGTAGAATCATGCAGGACTGAAATTTTTGATGTTTTTCTACTCCTCTCATGAGCCCAAACAAGTCTCTAAAAGCATGAGTTTGCAACTACTTTACTTTTGGAGAAAATTCAAAACATTCATTACTCAAAAGAGCCCAATAGCAAAAACCAGGGTTTTGAATGAAGAATCACATTTCTTGGTAGAATCATGCAGGATTGAAATTTTTGATGGTTTTTTACTCCTCTCAACAGCCCAAACAAGTTTCTAAAAGGATGAGTTTGCAACTACTTTACTTTTGGAGAAAATTCAAAACATTCATTATTCAATAGGGCCCAAACTATCAAAAACCAGCGGTTTCAATGAGCACACATTTCTTGGTAGAATCATGCAGGACTGAAATTTTTGATGTTTTTCTACTCCTCTCATGAGCCCAAACAAGTCTCTAAAAGCATGAGTTTGCAACTACTTTACTTTTGGAGAAAATTCAAAACATTCACTATTCAATAGAGCCCAATAGCAAAAATCAGGTTTTGAATGAAGAATCACATTTCTTGGTAAAATCATGCAGGATTGAAATTTTTGATGGTTTTTTACTCCTCTCAACAGCCCAAACAAGTTTCTAAAAGGATGAGTTTGCAACTACTTTACTTTTGGAGAAAATTCAAAACATTCATTATTCAATAGGGCCCAAACTATCAAAAACCAGCGGTTTCAATGAACACACATTTCTTGGTAGAATCATGCAGGACTGAAATTTTTGATATTTTTCTACTCCTCTCATGAGCCCAAACAAGTCTCTAAAAGCATGAGTTTGCAACTACTTTACTTTTGGAGAAAATTCAAAACATTCATTATTCAATAGAGCCCAATAGCAAAAATCAGGTTTTGAATGAAGAATCACATTTCTTGGTAGAATCATGCAGGATTGAAATTTTTGATGGTTTTCTACTCCTCTCAACAGCCCAAACAAGTTTCTAAAAGGATGAGTTTGTAACTACTTTACTTTTGGAGAAAATTCAAAACATTCATTATTCAATAGGGCCCAAACTATCAAAAACCAGCGGTTTCAATGAACACACATTTCTTGGTAGAATCATGCAGGACTGAAATTTTTGATGTTTTTCTACTCCTCTCATGAGCCCAAACAAGTCTCTAAAAGCATGAGTTTGCAACTACTTTACTTTTGGAGAAAATTCAAAACATTCATTATTCAATAGAGCCCAATAGCAAAAATCAGGTTTTGAATGAAGAATCACATTTCTTGGTAAAATCATGCAGGATTGAAATTTTTGATGGTTTTTTACTCCTCTCAACAGCCCAAACAAGTTTCTAAAAGGATGAGTTTGCAACTCCTTTACTTTTGGAGAAAATTCAAAACATTCATTATTCAATAGGGCCCAAACTATCAAAAACCAGCGGTTTGAATGAACACACATTTCTTGGTAGAATCATGCAGGACTGAAATTTTTGATGTTTTTCTACTCCTCTCATGAGCCCAAACAAGTCTCTTAAAGCATGAGTTTGCAACTACTTTACTTTTGGAGAAAATTCAAAACATTCATTACTCAAAAGAGCCCAATAGCAAAAACCAGGGTTTTGAATGAAGAATCACATTTCTTGGTAGAATCATGCAGGATTGAAATTTTTGATGGTTTTTTACTCCTCTCAACAGCCCAAACAAGTTTCTAAAAGGATGAGTTTGCAACTACTTTACTTTTGGAGAAAATTCAAAACATTCATTATTCAATAGGGCCCAAACTATCAAAAACCAGCGGTTTCAATGAGCACACATTTCTTGGTAGAATCATGCAGGACTGAAATTTTTGATGTTTTTCTACTCCTCTCATGAGCCCAAACAAGTCTCTAAAAGCATGAGTTTGCAACTACTTTACTTTTGGAGAAAATTCAAAACATTCATTATTCAATAGAGCCCAATAGCAAAAATCAGGTTTTGAATGAAGAATCACATTTCTTGGTAGAATCATGCAGGATTGAAATTTTTGATGGTTTTTTACTCCTCTCAACAGCCCAAACTAGTTTCTAAAAGGATGAGTTTGCAACTACTTTACTTTTGGAGAAAATTCAAAACATTCATTATTCAATAGGGCCCAAACTATCAAAAACCAGCGGTTTCAATGAACACACATTTCTTGGTAGAATCATGCAGGACTGAAATTTTTGATGTTTTTCTACTCCTCTCATGAGCCCAAACAAGTCTCTAAAAGCATGAGTTTGCAACTACTTTAGTTTTGGAGAAAATTCAAAACATTCACTATTCAATAGAGCCCAATAGCAAAAATCAGGTTTTGAATGAAGAATCACATTTCTTGGTAAAATCATGCAGGATTGAAATTTTTGATGGTTTTTTACTCCTCTCAACAGCTCAAACAAGTTTCTAAAAGGATGAGTTTGCAACTACTTTACTTTTGGAGAAAATTCAAAACATTCATTATTCAATAGGGCCCAAACTATCAAAAACCAGCGGTTTCAATGAACACACATTTCTTGGTAGAATCATGCAGGACTGAAATTTTTGATGTTTTTCTACTTCTCTCATGAGCCCAAACAAGTCTCTAAAAGCATGAGTTTGCAACTACTTTACTTTTGGAGAAAATTCAAAACATTCACTATTCAATAGAGCCCAATAGCAAAAATCAGATTTTGAATGAAGAATCACATTTCTTGGTAGAATCATGCAGGATTGAAATTTTTGATGGTTTTTTACTCCTCTCAACAGCCCAAACAAGTTTCTAAAAGGATGAGTTTGCAACTACTTTACTTTTGGAGAAAATTCAAAACATTCATTATTCAATAGGGCCCAAACTATCAAAAACCAGCGGTTTCAATGAACACACATTTCTTGGTAGAATCATGCAGGACTGAAATTTTTGATGTTTTTCTACTCCTCTCATGAGCCCAAACAAGTCTCTAAAAGCATGAGTTTGCAACTACTTTACTTTTGGAGAAAATTCAAAACATTCACTATTCAATAGAGCCCAATAGCAAAAATCAGGTTTTGAATGAAGAATCACATTTCTTGGTAAAATCATGCAGGATTGAAATTTTTGATGGTTTTTTACTCCTCTCAACAGCCCAAACAAGTTTCTAAAAGGATGAGTTTGCAACTACTTTACTTTTGGAGAAAATTCAAAACATTCATTATTCAATAGGGCCCAAACTATCAAAAACCAGCGGTTTCAATGAGCACACATTTCTTGGTAGAATCATGCAGGACTGAAATTTTTGATGTTTTTCTACTCCTCTCATGAGCCCAAACAAGTCTCTAAAAGCATGAGTTTGCAACTACTTTACTTTTGGAGAAAATTCAAAACATTCATTATTCAATAGAGCCCAATAGCAAAAATCAGGTTTTGAATGAAGAATCACATTTCTTGGTAGAATCATGCAGGATTGAAATTTTTGATGGTTTTTTACTCCTCTCAACAGCCCAAACAAGTTTCTAAAAGGATGAGTTTGCAACTACTTTACTTTTGGAGAAAATTCAAAACATTCATTATTCAATAGGGCCCAAACTATCAAAAACCAGCGGTTTCAATGAACACACATTTCTTGGTAAAATCATGCAGGACCGAAATTTTTGATGTTTTTCTACTCCTCTCATGAGCCCAAACAAGTCTCTAAAAGCATGAGTTTGCAACTACTTTACTTTTGGAGAAAATTCAAAACATTCATTATTCAATAGAGCCCAATAGCAAAAATCAGGTTTTGAATGAAGAATCACATTTCTTGGTAAAATCATGCAGGATTGAAATTTTTGATGGTTTTTTACTCCTCTCAACAGCCCAAACTAGTTTCTAAAAGGATGAGTTTGCAACTACTTTACTTTTGGAGAAAATTCAAAACATTCATTATTCAATAGGGCCCAAACTATCAAAAACCAGCGGTTTCAATGAACACACATTTCTTGGTAGAATCATGCAGGACTGAAATTTTTGATGTTTTTCTACTCCTCTCATGAGCCCAAACAAGTCTCTAAAAGCATGAGTTTGCAACTACTTTAGTTTTGGAGAAAATTCAAAACATTCACTATTCAATAGAGCCCAATAGCAAAAATCAGGTTTTGAATGAAGAATCACATTTCTTGGTAAAATCATGCAGGATTGAAATTTTTGATGGTTTTTTACTCCTCTCAACAGCTCAAACAAGTTTCTAAAAGGATGAGTTTGCAACTACTTTACTTTTGGAGAAAATTCAAAACATTCATTATTCAATAGGGCCCAAACTATCAAAAACCAGCGGTTTCAATGAACACACATTTCTTGGTAGAATCATGCAGGACTGAAATTTTTGATGTTTTTCTACTTCTCTCATGAGCCCAAACAAGTCTCTAAAAGCATGAGTTTGCAACTACTTTACTTTTGGAGAAAATTCAAAACATTCATTATTCAATAGAGCCCAATAGCAAAAATCAGATTTTGAATGAAGAATCACATTTCTTGGTAGAATCATGCAGGATTGAAATTTTTGATGGTTTTTTACTCCTCTCAACAGCCCAAACAAGTTTCTAAAAGGATGAGTTTGCAACTACTTTACTTTTGGAGAAAATTCAAAACATTCATTATTCAATAGGGCCCAAACTATCAAAAACCAGCGGTTTCAATGAACACACATTTCTTGGTAGAATCATGCAGGACTGAAATTTTTGATGTTTTTCTACTCCTCTCATGAGCCCAAACAAGTCTCTAAAAGCATGAGTTTGCAACTACTTTACTTTTGGAGAAAATTCAAAACAATCACTATTCAATAGAGCCCAATAGCAAAAATCAGGTTTTGAATGAAGAATCACATTTCTTGGTAAAATCATGCAGGATTGAAATTTTTGATGGTTTTTTACGCCTCTCAACAGCCCAAACAAGTTTCTAAAAGGATGAGTTTGCAACTACTTTACTTTTGGAGAAAATTCAAAACATTCATTATTCAATAGGGCCCAAACTATCAAAAACCAGCGGTTTCAATGAACACACATTTCTTGGTAGAATCATGCAGGACTGAAATTTTTGATGTTTTTCTACTCCTCTCATGAGCCCAAACAAGTCTCTAAAACCATGAGTTTGCAACTACTTTACTTTTGGAGAAAATTCAAAACATTCACTATTCAATAGAGCCCAATAGCAAAAATCAGGTTTTGAATGAAGAATCACATTTCTTGGTAAAATCATGCAGGATTGAAATTTTTGATGGTTTTTTACTCCTCTCAACAGCCCAAACAAGTTTCTAAAAGGATGAGTTTGCAACTACTTTACTTTTGGAGAAAATTCAAAACATTCATTATTCAATAGGGCCCAAAGTATCAAAAACCAGCGGTTTGAATGAACACACATTTCTTGGTAGAATCATGCAGGACTGAAATTTTTGATGTTTTTCTACTCCTCTCATGAGCCCAAACAAGTCTCTAAAAGCATGAGTTTGCAACTACTTTACTTTTGGAGAAAATTCAAAACATTCATTACTCAAAAGAGCCCAATAGCAAAAACCAGCGTTTTGAATGAAGAATCACATTTCTTGGTAGAATCATGCAGGATTGAAATTTTTGATGGTTTTTTACTCCTCTCAACAGCCCAAACAAGTTTCTAAAAGGATGAGTTTGCAACTACTTTACTTTTGGAGAAAATTCAAAACATTCATTATTCAATAGGGCCCAAACTATCAAAAACCAGCGGTATCAATGAACACACATTTCTTGGTAGAATCATGCAGGACTGAAATTTTTGATGTTTTTCTACTCCTCTCATGAGCCCAAACAAGTCTCTAAAAGCATGAGTTTGCAACTACTTTACTTTTGGAGAAAATTCAAAACATTCATTATTCAATAGAGCCCAATAGCAAAAATCAGGTTTTGAATGAAGAATCACATTTCTTGGTAGAATCATGCAGGATTGAAATTTTTGATGGTTTTTTACTCCTCTCAACAGCCCAAACAAGTTTCTAAAAGGATGAGTTTGCAACTACTTTACTTTTGGAGAAAATTCAAAACATTCATTATTCAATAGGGCCCAAAATATCAAAAACCAGCGGTTTGAATGAACACACATTTCTTGGTAGGATCGTGCAGGACTGAAATTTTTGATGTTTTTCTACTCCTCTCATGAGCCCAAACAAGTCTCTAAAAGGATGAGTTTGCAACTACTTTACTTTTGGAGAAAATTCAAAACATTCATTATTCAATAGAGCCCAATAGCAAAAATCAGGTTTTGAATGAAGAATCACATTTCTTGGTAAAATCATGCAGGATTGAAATTTTTGATGGTTTTTTACTCCTCTCAACAGCCCAAACAAGTTTCTAAAAGGATGAGTTTGCAACTACTTTACTTTTGGAGAAAATTCAAAACATTCATTATTCAATAGGGCCCAAACTATCAAAAACCAGCGGTTTCAATGAACACACATTTCTTGGTAGAATCATGCAGGACTGAAATTTTTGATGTTTTTCTACTCCTCTCATGAGCCCAAACAAGTCTCTAAAACCATGAGTTTGCAACTACTTTACTTTTGGAGAAAATTCAAAACATTCACTATTCAATAGAGCCCAATAGCAAAAATCAGGTTTTGATTGAAGAATCACATTTCTTGGTAAAATCATGCAGGATTGAAATTTTTGATGGTTTTTTACTCCTCTCAACAGCCCAAACAAGTTTCTAAAAGGATGAGTTTGCAACTACTTTACTTTTGGAGAAAATTCAAAACATTCATTATTCAATAGGGCCCAAACTATCAAAAACCAGCGGTTTCAATGAACACACATTTCTTGGTAGAATCATGCAGGACTGAAATTTTTGATATTTTTCTACTCCTCTCATGAGCCCAAACAAGTCTCTAAAAGCATGAGTTTGCAACTACTTTACTTTTGGAGAAAATTCAAAACATTCATTATTCAATAGAGCCCAATAGCAAAAATCAGGTTTTGAATGAAGAATCACATTTCTTGGTAGAATCATGCAGGATTGAAATTTTTGATGGTTTTTTACTCCTCTCAACAGCCCAAACAAGTTTCTAAAAGGATGAGTTTGTAACTACTTTACTTTTGGAGAAAATTCAAAACATTCATTATTCAATAGGGCCCAAACTATCAAAAACCAGCGGTTTCAATGAACACACATTTCTTGGTAGAATCATGCAGGACTGAAATTTTTGATGTTTTTCTACTCCTCTCATGAGCCCAAACAAGTCTCTAAAAGCATGAGTTTGCAACTACTTTACTTTTGGAGAAAATTCAAAACATTCATTATTCAATAGAGCCCAATAGCAAAAATCAGGTTTTGAATGAAGAATCACATTTCTTGGTAAAATCATGCAGGATTGAAATTTTTGATGGTTTTTTACTCCTCTCAACAGCCCAAACAAGTTTCTAAAAGGATGAGTTTGCAACTCCTTTACTTTTGGAGAAAATTCAAAACATTCATTATTCAATAGGGCCCAAACTATCAAAAACCAGCGGTTTGAATGAACACACATTTCTTGGTAGAATCATGCAGGACTGAAATTTTTGATGTTTTTCTACTCCTCTCATGAGCCCAAACAAGTCTCTAAAAGCATGAGTTTGCAACTACTTTACTTTTGGAGAAAATTCAAAACATTCATTACTCAAAAGAGCCCAATAGCAAAAACCAGGGTTTTGAATGAAGAATCACATTTCTTGGTAGAATCATGCAGGATTGAAATTTTTGATGGTTTTTTACTCCTCTCAACAGCCCAAACAAGTTTCTAAAAGGATGAGTTTGCAACTTCTTTACTTTTGGAGAAAATTCAAAACATTCATTATTCAATAGGGCCCAAACTATCAAAAACCAGCGGTTTCAATGAGCACACATTTCTTGGTAGAATCATGCAGGACTGAAATTTTTGATGTTTTTCTACTCCTCTCATGAGCCCAAACAAGTCTCTAAAAGCATGAGTTTGCAACTACTTTACTTTTGGAGAAAATTCAAAACATTCATTATTCAATAGAGCCCAATAGCAAAAATCAGGTTTTGAATGAAGAATCACATTTCTTGGTAGAATCATGCAGGATTGAAATTTTTGATGGTTTTTTACTCCTCTCAACAGCCCAAACAAGTTTCTAAAAGGATGAGTTTGCAACTACTTTACTTTTGGAGAAAATTCAAAACATTCATTATTCAATAGGGCCCAAACTATCAAAAACCAGCGGTTTCAATGAACACACATTTCTTGGTAGAATCATGCAGGACTGAAATTTTTGATGTTTTTCTACTCCTCTCATGAGCCCAAACAAGTCTCTAAAAGCATGAGTTTGCAACTACTTTAGTTTTGGAGAAAATTCAAAACATTCACTATTCAATAGAGCCCAATAGCAAAAATCAGGTTTTGAATGAAGAATCACATTTCTTGGTAAAATCATGCAGGATTGAAATTTTTGATGTTTTTTTACTCCTCTCAACAGCTCAAACAAGTTTCTAAAAGGATGAGTTTGCAACTACTTTACTTTTGGAGAAAATTCAAAACATTCATTATTCAATAGGGCCCAAACTATCAAAAACCAGCGGTTTCAATGAACACACATTTCTTGGTAGAATCATGCAGGACTGAAATTTTTGATGTTTTTCTACTCCTCTCATGAGCCCAAACAAGTCTCTAAAAGCATGAGTTTGCAACTACTTTACTTTTGGAGAAAATTCAAAACATTCATTATTCAATAGAGCCCAATAGCAAAAATCAGGTTTTGAATGAAGAATCACATTTCTTGGTAGAATCATGCAGGATTGAAATTTTTGATGGTTTTTTTCTCCTCTCAACAGCCCAAACAAGTTTCTAAAAGGATGAGTTTGCAACTACTTTACTTTTGGAGAAAATTCAAAACATTCATTATTCAATAGGGCCCAAACTATCAAAAACCAGCGGTTTCAATGAACACACATTTCTTGGTAGAATAATGCAGGACCGAAATTTTTGATGTTTTTCTACTCCTCTCATGAGCCCAAACAAGTCTCTAAAAGCATGAGTTTGCAACTACTTTACTTTTGGAGAAAATTCAAAACATTCATTATTCAATAGAGCCCAATAGCAAAAATCAGGTTTTGAATGAAGAATCACATTTCTTGGTAAAATCATGCAGGATTGAAATTTTTGATGGTTTTTTACTCCTCTCAACAGCCCAAACAAGTTTCTAAAAGGATGAGTTTGCAACTACTTTACTTTTGGAGAAAATTCAAAACATTCATTATTCAATAGGGCCCAAACTATCAAAAACCAGCGGTTTCAATGAACACACATTTCTTGGTAGAATCATGCAGGACTGAAATTTTTGATGTTTTTCTACTCCTCTCATGAGCCCAAACAAGTCTCTAAAACCATGAGTTTGCAACTACTTTACTTTTGGAGAAAATTCAAAACATTCATTACTCAAAAGAGCCCAATAGCAAAAACCAGCGTTTTGAATGAAGAATCACATTTCTTGGTAGAATCATGCAGGATTGAAATTTTTGATGGTTTTTTACTCCTCTCAACAGCCCAAACAAGTTTCTAAAAGGATGAGTTTGCAACTACTTTACTTTTGGAGAAAATTCAAAACATTCATTATTCAATAGGGCCCAAACTATCAAAAACCAGCGGTTTGAATGAACACACATTTCTTGGTAGAATCATGCAGGACTGAAATTTTTGATGTTTTTCTACTCCTCTCATGAGCCCAAACAAGTCTCTAAAAGCATGAGTTTGCAACTACTTTACTTTTGGAGAAAATTCAAAACATTCATTACTCAAAAGAGCCCAATAGCAAAAACCAGCGTTTTGAATGAAGAATCACATTTCTTGGTAGAATCATGCAGGATTGAAATTTTTGATGGTTTTTTACTCCTCTCAACAGCCCAAACAAGTTTCTAAAAGGATGAGTTTGCAACTACTTTACTTTTGGAGAAAATTCAAAACATTCATTATTCAATAGGGCCCAAACTATCAAAAACCAGCGGTTTCAATGAACACACATTTCTTGGTAGAATCATGCAGGACTGAAATTTTTGATGTTTTTCTACTCCTCTCATGAGCCCAAACAAGTCTCTAAAAGCATGAGTTTGCAACTACTTTACTTTTGGAGAAAATTCAAAACATTCATTATTCAATAGAGCCCAATAGCAAAAATCAGGTTTTGAATGAAGAATCACATTTCTTGGTAGAATCATGCAGGATTGAAATTTTTGATGGTTTTTTACTCCTCTCAACAGCCCAAACAAGTTTCTAAAAGGATGAGTTTGCAACTACTTTACTTTTGGAGAAAATTCAAAACATTCATTATTCAATAGGGCCCAAACTATCAAAAACCAGCGGTTTCAATGAACACACATTTCTTGGTAGAATCATGCAGGACTGAAATTTTTGATGTTTTTCTACTCCTCTCATGAGCCCAAACAAGTCTCTAAAAGCATGAGTTTGCAACTACTTTACTTTTGGAGAAAATTCAAAACATTCATTATTCAATAGAGCCCAATAGCAAAAATCAGGTTTTGAATGAAGAATCACATTTCTTGGTAGAATCATGCAGGATTGAAATTTTTGATGGTTTTTTACTCCTCTCAACAGCCCAAACAAGTTTCTAAAAGGATGAGTTTGCAACTACTTTACTTTTGGAGAAAATTCAAAACATTCATTATTCAATAGGGCCCAAACTATCAAAAACCAGCGGTTTCAATGAACACACATTTCTTGGTAGAATAATGCAGGACCGAAATTTTTGATGTTTTTCTACTCCTCTCATGAGCCCAAACAAGTCTCTAAAAGCATGAGTTTGCAACTACTTTACTTTTGGAGAAAATTCAAAACATTCATTATTCAATAGAGCCCAATAGCAAAAATCAGGTTTTGAATGAAGAATCACATTTCTTGGTAAAATCATGCAGGATTGAAATTTTTGATGGTTTTTTACTCCTCTCAACAGCCCAAACAAGTTTCTAAAAGGATGAGTTTGCAACTCCTTTACTTTTGGAGAAAATTCAAAACATTCATTATTCAATAGGGCCCAAACTATCAAAAACCAGCGGTTTGAATGAACACACATTTCTTGGTAGAATCATGCAGGACTGAAATTTTTGATGTTTTTCTACTCCTCTCATGAGCCCAAACAAGTCTCTAAAAGCATGAGTTTGCAACTACTTTACTTTTGGAGAAAATTCAAAACATTCATTACTCAAAAGAGCCCAATAGCAAAAACCAGGGTTTTGAATGAAGAATCACATTTCTTGGTAGAATCATGCAGGATTGAAATTTTTGATGGTTTTTTACTCCTCTCAACAGCCCAAACAAGTTTCTAAAAGGATGAGTTTGCAACTTCTTTACTTTTGGAGAAAATTCAAAACATTCATTATTCAATAGGGCCCAAACTATCAAAAACCAGCGGTTTCAATGAGCACACATTTCTTGGTAGAATCATGCAGGACTGAAATTTTTGATGTTTTTCTACTCCTCTCATGAGCCCAAACAAGTCTCTAAAAGCATGAGTTTGCAACTACTTTAGTTTTGGAGAAAATTCAAAACATTCACTATTCAATAGAGCCCAATAGCAAAAATCAGGTTTTGAATGAAGAATCACATTTCTTGGTAAAATCATGCAGGATTGAAATTTTTGATGTTTTTTTACTCCTCTCAACAGCTCAAACAAGTTTCTAAAAGGATGAGTTTGCAACTACTTTACTTTTGGAGAAAATTCAAAACATTCATTATTCAATAGGGCCCAAACTATCAAAAACCAGCGGTTTCAATGAACACACATTTCTTGGTAGAATCATGCAGGACTGAAATTTTTGATGTTTTTCTACTCCTCTCATGAGCCCAAACAAGTCTCTAAAAGCATGAGTTTGCAACTACTTTACTTTTGGAGAAAATTCAAAACATTCATTATTCAATAGAGCCCAATAGCAAAAATCAGGTTTTGAATGAAGAATCACATTTCTTGGTAGAATCATGCAGGATTGAAATTTTTGATGGTTTTTTTCTCCTCTCAACAGCCCAAACAAGTTTCTAAAAGGATGAGTTTGCAACTACTTTACTTTTGGAGAAAATTCAAAACATTCATTATTCAATAGGGCCCAAACTATCAAAAACCAGCGGTTTCAATGAACACACATTTCTTGGTAGAATAATGCAGGACCGAAATTTTTGATGTTTTTCTACTCCTCTCATGAGCCCAAACAAGTCTCTAAAAGCATGAGTTTGCAACTACTTTACTTTTGGAGAAAATTCAAAACATTCATTATTCAATAGAGCCCAATAGCAAAAATCAGGTTTTGAATGAAGAATCACATTTCTTGGTAAAATCATGCAGGATTGAAATTTTTGATGGTTTTTTACTCCTCTCAACAGCCCAAACAAGTTTCTAAAAGGATGAGTTTGCAACTACTTTACTTTTGGAGAAAATTCAAAACATTCATTATTCAATAGGGCCCAAACTATCAAAAACCAGCGGTTTCAATGAACACACATTTCTTGGTAGAATCATGCAGGACTGAAATTTTTGATGTTTTTCTACTCCTCTCATGAGCCCAAACAAGTCTCTAAAACCATGAGTTTGCAACTACTTTACTTTTGGAGAAAATTCAAAACATTCATTACTCAAAAGAGCCCAATAGCAAAAACCAGCGTTTTGAATGAAGAATCACATTTCTTGGTAGAATCATGCAGGATTGAAATTTTTGATGGTTTTTTACTCCTCTCAACAGCCCAAACAAGTTTCTAAAAGGATGAGTTTGCAACTACTTTACTTTTGGAGAAAATTCAAAACATTCATTATTCAATAGGGCCCAAACTATCAAAAACCAGCGGTTTGAATGAACACACATTTCTTGGTAGAATCATGCAGGACTGAAATTTTTGATGTTTTTCTACTCCTCTCATGAGCCCAAACAAGTCTCTAAAAGCATGAGTTTGCAACTACTTTACTTTTGGAGAAAATTCAAAACATTCATTACTCAAAAGAGCCCAATAGCAAAAACCAGCGTTTTGAATGAAGAATCACATTTCTTGGTAGAATCATGCAGGATTGAAATTTTTGATGGTTTTTTACTCCTCTCAACAGCCCAAACAAGTTTCTAAAAGGATGAGTTTGCAACTACTTTACTTTTGGAGAAAATTCAAAACATTCATTATTCAATAGGGCCCAAACTATCAAAAACCAGCGGTTTCAATGAACACACATTTCTTGGTAGAATCATGCAGGACTGAAATTTTTGATGTTTTTCTACTCCTCTCATGAGCCCAAACAAGTCTCTAAAAGCATGAGTTTGCAACTACTTTACTTTTGGAGAAAATTCAAAACATTCATTATTCAATAGAGCCCAATAGCAAAAATCAGGTTTTGAATGAAGAATCACATTTCTTGGTAGAATCATGCAGGATTGAAATTTTTGATGGTTTTTTACTCCTCTCAACAGCCCAAACAAGTTTCTAAAAGGATGAGTTTGCAACTACTTTACTTTTGGAGAAAATTCAAAACATTCATTATTCAATAGGGCCCAAACTATCAAAAACCAGCGGTTTCAATGAACACACATTTCTTGGTAGAATCATGCAGGACTGAAATTTTTGATGTTTTTCTACTCCTCTCATGAGCCCAAACAAGTCTCTAAAAGCATGAGTTTGCAACTACTTTACTTTTGGAGAAAATTCAAAACATTCATTATTCAATAGAGCCCAATAGCAAAAATCAGGTTTTGAATGAAGAATCACATTTCTTGGTAGAATCATGCAGGATTGAAATTTTTGATGGTTTTTTACTCCTCTCAACAGCCCAAACAAGTTTCTAAAAGGATGAGTTTGCAACTACTTTACTTTTGGAGAAAATTCAAAACATTCATTATTCAATAGGGCCCAAACTATCAAAAACCAGCGGTTTCAATGAACACACATTTCTTGGTAGAATAATGCAGGACCGAAATTTTTGATGTTTTTCTACTCCTCTCATGAGCCCAAACAAGTCTCTAAAAGCATGAGTTTGCAACTACTTTACTTTTGGAGAAAATTCAAAACATTCATTATTCAATAGAGCCCAATAGCAAAAATCAGGTTTTGAATGAAGAATCACATTTCTTGGTAAAATCATGCAGGATTGAAATTTTTGATGGTTTTTTACTCCTCTCAACAGCCCAAACAAGTTTCTAAAAGGATGAGTTTGCAACTACTTTACTTTTGGAGAAAATTCAAAACATTCATTATTCAATAGGGCCCAAACTATCAAAAACCAGCGGTTTCAATGAACACACATTTCTTGGTAGAATCATGCAGGACTGAAATTTTTGATGTTTTTCTACTCCTCTCATGAGCCCAAACAAGTCTCTAAAAGCATGAGTTTGCAACTACTTTACTTTTGGAGAAAATTCAAAACATTCATTACTCAAAAGAGCCCAATAGCAAAAACCAGCGTTTTGAATGAAGAATCACATTTCTTGGTAGAATCATGCAGGATTGAAATTTTTGATGGTTTTTTACTCCTCTCAACAGCCCAAACAAGTTTCTAAAAGGATGAGTTTGCAACTACTTTACTTTTGGAGAAAATTCAAAACATTCATTATTCAATAGAGCCCAATAGCAAAAACCAGCGTTTTGAATGAAGAATCACATTTCTTGGTAGAATCATGCAGGATTGAAATTTTTGATGGTTTTTTACTCCTCTCAACAGCCCAAACAAGTTTCTAAAAGGATGAGTTTGTAACTACTTTACTTTTGGAGAAAATTCAAAACATTCATTATTCAATAGGGCCCAAACTATCAAAAACCAGCGATTTCAATGAACACACATTTCTTGGTAGAATCATGCAGGACTGAAATTTTTGATGTTTTTCTACTCCTCTCATGAGCCCAAACAAGTCTCTAAAAGCATGAGTTTGCAACTACTTTACTTTTGGAGAAAATTCAAAACATTCATTATTCAATAGAGCCCAATAGCAAAAATCAGGTTTTGAATGAAGAATCACATTTCTTGGTAAAATCATGCAGGATTGAAATTTTTGATGGTTTTTTACTCCTCTCATCAGCCCAAACAAGTTTCTAAAAGGATGAGTTTGCAACTCCTTTACTTTTGGAGAAAATTCAAAACATTCATTATTCAATAGGGCCCAAACTATCAAAAACCAGCGGTTTGAATGAACACACATTTCTTGGTAGAATCATGCAGGACTGAAATTTTTGATGTTTTTCTACTCCTCTCATGAGCCCAAACAAGTCTCTAAAAGCATGAGTTTGCAACTACTTTACTTTTGGAGAAAATTCAAAACATTCATTACTCAAAAGAGCCCAATAGCAAAAACCAGGGTTTTGAATGAAGAATCACATTTCTTGGTAGAATCATGCAGGATTGAAATTTTTGATGGTTTTTTACTCCTCTCAACAGCCCAAACAAGTTTCTAAAAGGATGAGTTTGCAACTACTTTACTTTTGGAGAAAATTCAAAACATTCATTATTCAATAGGGCCCAAACTATCAAAAACCAGCGGTTTCAATGAACACACATTTCTTGGTAGAATCATGCAGGACTGAAATTTTTGATGTTTTTCTACTCCTCTCATGAGCCCAAACAAGTCTCTAAAAGCATGAGTTTGCAACTACTTTACTTTTGGAGAAAATTCAAAACATTCATTATTCAATAGAGCCCAATAGCAAAAATCAGGTTTTGAATGAAGAATCACATTTCTTGGTAGAATCATGCAGGATTGAAATTTTTGATGGTTTTTTACTCCTCTCAACAGCCCAAACAAGTTTCTAAAAGGATGAGTTTGCAACTACTTTACTTTTGGAGAAAATTCAAAACATTCATTATTCAATAGGGCCCAAACTATCAAAAACCAGCGGTTTCAATGAACACACATTTCTTGGTAGAATAATGCAGGACCGAAATTTTTGATGTTTTTCTACTCCTCTCATGAGCCCAAACAAGTCTCTAAAAGCATGAGTTTGCAACTACTTTACTTTTGGAGAAAATTCAAAACATTCATTATTCAATAGAGCCCAATAGCAAAAATCAGGTTTTGAATGAAGAATCACATTTCTTGGTAAAATCATGCAGGATTGAAATTTTTGATGGTTTTTTACTCCTCTCAACAGCCCAAACAAGTTTCTAAAAGGATGAGTTTGCAACTACTTTACTTTTGGAGAAAATTCAAAACATTCATTATTCAATAGGGCCCAAACTATCAAAAACCAGCGGTTTCAATGAACACACATTTCTTGGTAGAATCATGCAGGACTGAAATTTTTGATGTTTTTCTACTCCTCTCATGAGCCCAAACAAGTCTCTAAAAGCATGAGTTTGCAACTACTTTACTTTTGGAGAAAATTCAAAACATTCATTACTCAAAAGAGCCCAATAGCAAAAACCAGCGTTTTGAATGAAGAATCACATTTCTTGGTAGAATCATGCAGGATTGAAATTTTTGATGGTTTTTTACTCCTCTCAACAGCCCAAACAAGTTTCTAAAAGGATGAGTTTGCAACTACTTTACTTTTGGAGAAAATTCAAAACATTCATTATTCAATAGAGCCCAATAGCAAAAACCAGCGTTTTGAATGAAGAATCACATTTCTTGGTAGAATCATGCAGGATTGAAATTTTTGATGGTTTTTTACTCCTCTCAACAGCCCAAACAAGTTTCTAAAAGGATGAGTTTGTAACTACTTTACTTTTGGAGAAAATTCAAAACATTCATTATTCAATAGGGCCCAAACTATCAAAAACCAGCGATTTCAATGAACACACATTTCTTGGTAGAATCATGCAGGACTGAAATTTTTGATGTTTTTCTACTCCTCTCATGAGCCCAAACAAGTCTCTAAAAGCATGAGTTTGCAACTACTTTACTTTTGGAGAAAATTCAAAACATTCATTATTCAATAGAGCCCAATAGCAAAAATCAGGTTTTGAATGAAGAATCACATTTCTTGGTAAAATCATGCAGGATTGAAATTTTTGATGGTTTTTTACTCCTCTCATCAGCCCAAACAAGTTTCTAAAAGGATGAGTTTGCAACTCCTTTACTTTTGGAGAAAATTCAAAACATTCATTATTCAATAGGGCCCAAACTATCAAAAACCAGCGGTTTGAATGAACACACATTTCTTGGTAGAATCATGCAGGACTGAAATTTTTGATGTTTTTCTACTCCTCTCATGAGCCCAAACAAGTCTCTAAAAGCATGAGTTTGCAACTACTTTACTTTTGGAGAAAATTCAAAACATTCATTACTCAAAAGAGCCCAATAGCAAAAACCAGGGTTTTGAATGAAGAATCACATTTCTTGGTAGAATCATGCAGGATTGAAATTTTTGATGGTTTTTTACTCCTCTCAACAGCCCAAACAAGTTTCTAAAAGGATGAGTTTGCAACTACTTTACTTTTGGAGAAAATTCAAAACATTCATTATTCAATAGGGCCCAAACTATCAAAAACCAGCGGTTTCAATGAACACACATTTCTTGGTAGAATCATGCAGGACTGAAATTTTTGATGTTTTTCTACTCCTCTCATGAGCCCAAACAAGTCTCTAAAAGCATGAGTTTGCAACTACTTTACTTTTGGAGAAAATTCAAAACATTCATTATTCAATAGAGCCCAATAGCAAAAATCAGGTTTTGAATGAAGAATCACATTTCTTGGTAGAATCATGCAGGATTGAAATTTTTGATGGTTTTTTACTCCTCTCAACAGCCCAAACAAGTTTCTAAAAGGATGAGTTTGCAACTACTTTACTTTTGGAGAAAATTCAAAACATTCATTATTCAATAGGGCCCAAACTATCAAAAACCAGCGGTTTCAATGAACACACATTTCTTGGTAGAATCATGCAGGACCGAAATTTTTGATGTTTTTCTACTCCTCTCATGAGCCCAAACAAGTCTCTAAAAGCATGAGTTTGCAACTACTTTACTTTTGGAGAAAATTCAAAACATTCATTATTCAATAGAGCCCAATAGCAAAAATCAGGTTTTGAATGAAGAATCACATTTCTTGGTAAAATCATGCAGGATTGAAATTTTTGATGGTTTTTTACTCCTCTCAACAGCCCAAACAAGTTTCTAAAAGGATGAGTTTGCAACTACTTTACTTTTGGAGAAAATTCAAAACATTCATTATTCAATAGGGCCCAAACTATCAAAAACCAGCGGTTTCAATGAACACACATTTCTTGGTAGAATCATGCAGGACTGAAATTTTTGATGTTTTTCTACTCCTCTCATGAGCCCAAACAAGTCTCTAAAAGCATGAGTTTGCAACTACTTTAGTTTTGGAGAAAATTCAAAACATTCACTATTCAATAGAGCCCAATAGCAAAAATCAGGTTTTGAATGAAGAATCACATTTCTTGGTAAAATCATGCAGGATTGAAATTTTTGATGGTTTTTTACTCCTCTCAACAGCTCAAACAAGTTTCTAAAAGGATGAGTTTGCAACTACTTTACTTTTGGAGAAAATTCAAAACATTCATTATTCAATAGGGCCCAAACTATCAAAAACCAGCGGTTTCAATGAACACACATTTCTTGGTAGAATCATGCAGGACTGAAATTTTTGATGTTTTTCTACTTCTCTCATGAGCCCAAACAAGTCTCTAAAAGCATGAGTTTGCAACTACTTTACTTTTGGAGAAAATTCAAAACATTCATTATTCAATAGAGCCCAATAGCAAAAATCAGGTTTTGAATGAAGAATCACATTTCTTGGTAGAATCATGCAGGATTGAAATTTTTGATGGTTTTTTACTCCTCTCAACAGCCCAAACAAGTTTCTAAAAGGATGAGTTTGCAACTACTTTACTTTTGGAGAAAATTCAAAACATTCATTATTCAATAGGGCCCAAACTATCAAAAACCAGCGGTTTCAATGAACACACATTTCTTGGTAGAATCATGCAGGACTGAAATTTTTGATGTTTTTCTACTCCTCTCATGAGCCCAAACAAGTCTCTAAAAGCATGAGTTTGCAACTACTTTACTTTTGGAGAAAATTCAAAACATTCACTATTCAATAGAGCCCAATAGCAAAAATCAGGTTTTGAATGAAGAATCACATTTCTTGGTAAAATCATGCAGGATTGAAATTTTTGATGGTTTTTTACTCCTCTCAACAGCCCAAACAAGTTTCTAAAAGGATGAGTTTGCAACTACTTTACTTTTGGAGAAAATTCAAAACATTCATTATTCAATAGGGCCCAAACTATCAAAAACCAGCGGTTTCAATGAACACACATTTCTTGGTAGAATCATGCAGGACTGAAATTTTTGATGTTTTTCTACTCCTCTCATGAGCCCAAACAAGTCTCTAAAACCATGAGTTTGCAACTACTTTACTTTTGGAGAAAATTCAAAACATTCACTATTCAATAGAGCCCAATAGCAAAAATCAGGTTTTGAATGAAGAATCACATTTCTTGGTAAAATCATGCAGGATTGAAATTTTTGATGGTTTTTTACTCCTCTCAACAGCCCAAACAAGTTTCTAAAAGGATGAGTTTGCAACTACTTTACTTTTGGAGAAAATTCAAAACATTCATTATTCAATAGGGCCCAAAGTATCAAAAACCAGCGGTTTGAATGAACACACATTTCTTGGTAGAATCATGCAGGACTGAAATTTTTGATGTTTTTCTACTCCTCTCATGAGCCCAAACAAGTCTCTAAAAGCATGAGTTTGCAACTACTTTACTTTTGGAGAAAATTCAAAACATTCATTACTCAAAAGAGCCCAATAGCAAAAACCAGCGTTTTGAATGAAGAATCACATTTCTTGGTAGAATCATGCAGGATTGAAATTTTTGATGGTTTTTTACTCCTCTCAACAGCCCAAACAAGTTTCTAAAAGGATGAGTTTGCAACTACTTTACTTTTGGAGAAAATTCAAAACATTCATTATTCAATAGGGCCCAAACTATCAAAAACCAGCGGTTTCAATGAACACACATTTCTTGGTAGAATCATGCAGGACTGAAATTTTTGATGTTTTTCTACTCCTCTCATGAGCCCAAACAAGTCTCTAAAAGCATGAGTTTGCAACTACTTTACTTTTGGAGAAAATTCAAAACATTCATTATTCAATAGAGCCCAATAGCAAAAATCAGGTTTTGAATGAAGAATCACATTTCTTGGTAGAATCATGCAGGATTGAAATTTTTGATGGTTTTTTACTCCTCTCAACAGCCCAAACAAGTTTCTAAAAGGATGAGTTTGCAACTACTTCACTTTTGGAGAAAATTCAAAACATTCATTATTCAATAGGGCCCAAAATATCAAAAACCAGCGGTTTGAATGAACACACATTTCTTGGTAGGATCGTGCAGGACTGAAATTTTTGATGTTTTTCTACTCCTCTCATGAGCCCAAACAAGTCTCTAAAAGGATGAGTTTGCAACTACTTTACTTTTGGAGAAAATTCAAAACATTCATTATTCAATAGAGCCCAATAGCAAAAATCAGGTTTTGAATGAAGAATCACATTTCTTGGTAAAATCATGCAGGATTGAAATTTTTGATGGTTTTTTACTCCTCTCAACAGCCCAAACAAGTTTCTAAAAGGATGAGTTTGCAACTACTTTACTTTTGGAGAAAATTCAAAACATTCATTATTCAATAGGGCCCAAACTATCAAAAACCAGCGGTTTCAATGAACACACATTTCTTGGTAGAATCATGCAGGACCGAAATTTTTGATGTTTTTCTACTCCTCTCATGAGCCCAAACAAGTCTCTAAAAGCATGAGTTTGCAACTACTTTACTTTTGGAGAAAATTCAAAACATTCATTATTCAATAGAGCCCAATAGCAAAAATCAGGTTTTGAATGAAGAATCACATTTCTTGGTAAAATCATGCAGGATTGAAATTTTTGATGGTTTTTTACTCCTCTCAACAGCCCAAACAAGTTTCTAAAAGGATGAGTTTGCAACTACTTTACTTTTGGAGAAAATTCAAAACATTCATTATTCAATAGGGCCCAAACTATCAAAAACCAGCGGTTTCAATGAACACACATTTCTTGGTAGAATCATGCAGGACTGAAATTTTTGATGTTTTTCTACTCCTCTCATGAGCCCAAACAAGTCTCTAAAAGCATGAGTTTGCAACTACTTTAGTTTTGGAGAAAATTCAAAACATTCACTATTCAATAGAGCCCAATAGCAAAAATCAGGTTTTGAATGAAGAATCACATTTCTTGGTAAAATCATGCAGGATTGAAATTTTTGATGGTTTTTTACTCCTCTCAACAGCTCAAACAAGTTTCTAAAAGGATGAGTTTGCAACTACTTTACTTTTGGAGAAAATTCAAAACATTCATTATTCAATAGGGCCCAAACTATCAAAAACCAGCGGTTTCAATGAACACACATTTCTTGGTAGAATCATGCAGGACTGAAATTTTTGATGTTTTTCTACTTCTCTCATGAGCCCAAACAAGTCTCTAAAAGCATGAGTTTGCAACTACTTTACTTTTGGAGAAAATTCAAAACATTCATTATTCAATAGAGCCCAATAGCAAAAATCAGGTTTTGAATGAAGAATCACATTTCTTGGTAGAATCATGCAGGATTGAAATTTTTGATGGTTTTTTACTCCTCTCAACAGCCCAAACAAGTTTCTAAAAGGATGAGTTTGCAACTACTTTACTTTTGGAGAAAATTCAAAACATTCATTATTCAATAGGGCCCAAACTATCAAAAACCAGCGGTTTCAATGAACACACATTTCTTGGTAGAATCATGCAGGACTGAAATTTTTGATGTTTTTCTACTCCTCTCATGAGCCCAAACAAGTCTCTAAAAGCATGAGTTTGCAACTACTTTACTTTTGGAGAAAATTCAAAACATTCACTATTCAATAGAGCCCAATAGCAAAAATCAGGTTTTGAATGAAGAATCACATTTCTTGGTAAAATCATGCAGGATTGAAATTTTTGATGGTTTTTTACTCCTCTCAACAGCCCAAACAAGTTTCTAAAAGGATGAGTTTGCAACTACTTTACTTTTGGAGAAAATTCAAAACATTCATTATTCAATAGGGCCCAAACTATCAAAAACCAGCGGTTTCAATGAACACACATTTCTTGGTAGAATCATGCAGGACTGAAATTTTTGATGTTTTTCTACTCCTCTCATGAGCCCAAACAAGTCTCTAAAACCATGAGTTTGCAACTACTTTACTTTTGGAGAAAATTCAAAACATTCACTATTCAATAGAGCCCAATAGCAAAAATCAGGTTTTGAATGAAGAATCACATTTCTTGGTAAAATCATGCAGGATTGAAATTTTTGATGGTTTTTTACTCCTCTCAACAGCCCAAACAAGTTTCTAAAAGGATGAGTTTGCAACTACTTTACTTTTGGAGAAAATTCAAAACATTCATTATTCAATAGGGCCCAAAGTATCAAAAACCAGCGGTTTGAATGAACACACATTTCTTGGTAGAATCATGCAGGACTGAAATTTTTGATGTTTTTCTACTCCTCTCATGAGCCCAAACAAGTCTCTAAAAGCATGAGTTTGCAACTACTTTACTTTTGGAGAAAATTCAAAACATTCATTACTCAAAAGAGCCCAATAGCAAAAACCAGCGTTTTGAATGAAGAATCACATTTCTTGGTAGAATCATGCAGGATTGAAATTTTTGATGGTTTTTTACTCCTCTCAACAGCCCAAACAAGTTTCTAAAAGGATGAGTTTGCAACTACTTTACTTTTGGAGAAAATTCAAAACATTCATTATTCAATAGGGCCCAAACTATCAAAAACCAGCGGTTTCAATGAACACACATTTCTTGGTAGAATCATGCAGGACTGAAATTTTTGATGTTTTTCTACTCCTCTCATGAGCCCAAACAAGTCTCTAAAAGCATGAGTTTGCAACTACTTTACTTTTGGAGAAAATTCAAAACATTCATTATTCAATAGAGCCCAATAGCAAAAATCAGGTTTTGAATGAAGAATCACATTTCTTGGTAGAATCATGCAGGATTGAAATTTTTGATGGTTTTTTACTCCTCTCAACAGCCCAAACAAGTTTCTAAAAGGATGAGTTTGCAACTACTTCACTTTTGGAGAAAATTCAAAACATTCATTATTCAATAGGGCCCAAAATATCAAAAACCAGCGGTTTGAATGAACACACATTTCTTGGTAGGATCGTGCAGGACTGAAATTTTTGATGTTTTTCTACTCCTCTCATGAGCCCAAACAAGTCTCTAAAAGGATGAGTTTGCAACTACTTTACTTTTGGAGAAAATTCAAAACATTCATTATTCAATAGAGCCCAATAGCAAAAATCAGGTTTTGAATGAAGAATCACATTTCTTGGTAAAATCATGCAGGATTGAAATTTTTGATGGTTTTTTACTCCTCTCAACAGCCCAAACAAGTTTCTAAAAGGATGAGTTTGCAACTACTTTACTTTTGGAGAAAATTCAAAACATTCATTATTCAATAGAGCCCAATAGCAAAAACCAGCGTTTTGAATGAAGAATCACATTTCTTGGTAGAATCATGCAGGATTGAAATTTTTGATGGTTTTTTACTCCTCTCAACAGCCCAAACAAGTTTCTAAAAGGATGAGTTTGTAACTACTTTACTTTTGGAGAAAATTCAAAACATTCATTATTCAATAGGGCCCAAACTATCAAAAACCAGCGATTTCAATGAACACACATTTCTTGGTAGAATCATGCAGGACTGAAATTTTTGATGTTTTTCTACTCCTCTCATGAGCCCAAACAAGTCTCTAAAAGCATGAGTTTGCAACTACTTTACTTTTGGAGAAAATTCAAAACATTCATTATTCAATAGAGCCCAATAGCAAAAATCAGGTTTTGAATGAAGAATCACATTTCTTGGTAAAATCATGCAGGATTGAAATTTTTGATGGTTTTTTACTCCTCTCATCAGCCCAAACAAGTTTCTAAAAGGATGAGTTTGCAACTCCTTTACTTTTGGAGAAAATTCAAAACATTCATTATTCAATAGGGCCCAAACTATCAAAAACCAGCGGTTTGAATGAACACACATTTCTTGGTAGAATCATGCAGGACTGAAATTTTTGATGTTTTTCTACTCCTCTCATGAGCCCAAACAAGTCTCTAAAAGCATGAGTTTGCAACTACTTTACTTTTGGAGAAAATTCAAAACATTCATTACTCAAAAGAGCCCAATAGCAAAAACCAGGGTTTTGAATGAAGAATCACATTTCTTGGTAGAATCATGCAGGATTGAAATTTTTGATGGTTTTTTACTCCTCTCAACAGCCCAAACAAGTTTCTAAAAGGATGAGTTTGCAACTACTTTACTTTTGGAGAAAATTCAAAACATTCATTATTCAATAGGGCCCAAACTATCAAAAACCAGCGGTTTCAATGAACACACATTTCTTGGTAGAATCATGCAGGACTGAAATTTTTGATGTTTTTCTACTCCTCTCATGAGCCCAAACAAGTCTCTAAAAGCATGAGTTTGCAACTACTTTACTTTTGGAGAAAATTCAAAACATTCATTATTCAATAGAGCCCAATAGCAAAAATCAGGTTTTGAATGAAGAATCACATTTCTTGGTAGAATCATGCAGGATTGAAATTTTTGATGGTTTTTTACTCCTCTCAACAGCCCAAACAAGTTTCTAAAAGGATGAGTTTGCAACTACTTTACTTTTGGAGAAAATTCAAAACATTCATTATTCAATAGGGCCCAAACTATCAAAAACCAGCGGTTTCAATGAACACACATTTCTTGGTAGAATCATGCAGGACCGAAATTTTTGATGTTTTTCTACTCCTCTCATGAGCCCAAACAAGTCTCTAAAAGCATGAGTTTGCAACTACTTTACTTTTGGAGAAAATTCAAAACATTCATTATTCAATAGAGCCCAATAGCAAAAATCAGGTTTTGAATGAAGAATCACATTTCTTGGTAAAATCATGCAGGATTGAAATTTTTGATGGTTTTTTACTCCTCTCAACAGCCCAAACAAGTTTCTAAAAGGATGAGTTTGCAACTACTTTACTTTTGGAGAAAATTCAAAACATTCATTATTCAATAGGGCCCAAACTATCAAAAACCAGCGGTTTCAATGAACACACATTTCTTGGTAGAATCATGCAGGACTGAAATTTTTGATGTTTTTCTACTCCTCTCATGAGCCCAAACAAGTCTCTAAAAGCATGAGTTTGCAACTACTTTAGTTTTGGAGAAAATTCAAAACATTCACTATTCAATAGAGCCCAATAGCAAAAATCAGGTTTTGAATGAAGAATCACATTTCTTGGTAAAATCATGCAGGATTGAAATTTTTGATGGTTTTTTACTCCTCTCAACAGCTCAAACAAGTTTCTAAAAGGATGAGTTTGCAACTACTTTACTTTTGGAGAAAATTCAAAACATTCATTATTCAATAGGGCCCAAACTATCAAAAACCAGCGGTTTCAATGAACACACATTTCTTGGTAGAATCATGCAGGACTGAAATTTTTGATGTTTTTCTACTTCTCTCATGAGCCCAAACAAGTCTCTAAAAGCATGAGTTTGCAACTACTTTACTTTTGGAGAAAATTCAAAACATTCATTATTCAATAGAGCCCAATAGCAAAAATCAGGTTTTGAATGAAGAATCACATTTCTTGGTAGAATCATGCAGGATTGAAATTTTTGATGGTTTTTTACTCCTCTCAACAGCCCAAACAAGTTTCTAAAAGGATGAGTTTGCAACTACTTTACTTTTGGAGAAAATTCAAAACATTCATTATTCAATAGGGCCCAAACTATCAAAAACCAGCGGTTTCAATGAACACACATTTCTTGGTAGAATCATGCAGGACTGAAATTTTTGATGTTTTTCTACTCCTCTCATGAGCCCAAACAAGTCTCTAAAAGCATGAGTTTGCAACTACTTTACTTTTGGAGAAAATTCAAAACATTCACTATTCAATAGAGCCCAATAGCAAAAATCAGGTTTTGAATGAAGAATCACATTTCTTGGTAAAATCATGCAGGATTGAAATTTTTGATGGTTTTTTACTCCTCTCAACAGCCCAAACAAGTTTCTAAAAGGATGAGTTTGCAACTACTTTACTTTTGGAGAAAATTCAAAACATTCATTATTCAATAGGGCCCAAACTATCAAAAACCAGCGGTTTCAATGAACACACATTTCTTGGTAGAATCATGCAGGACTGAAATTTTTGATGTTTTTCTACTCCTCTCATGAGCCCAAACAAGTCTCTAAAACCATGAGTTTGCAACTACTTTACTTTTGGAGAAAATTCAAAACATTCACTATTCAATAGAGCCCAATAGCAAAAATCAGGTTTTGAATGAAGAATCACATTTCTTGGTAAAATCATGCAGGATTGAAATTTTTGATGGTTTTTTACTCCTCTCAACAGCCCAAACAAGTTTCTAAAAGGATGAGTTTGCAACTACTTTACTTTTGGAGAAAATTCAAAACATTCATTATTCAATAGGGCCCAAAGTATCAAAAACCAGCGGTTTGAATGAACACACATTTCTTGGTAGAATCATGCAGGACTGAAATTTTTGATGTTTTTCTACTCCTCTCATGAGCCCAAACAAGTCTCTAAAAGCATGAGTTTGCAACTACTTTACTTTTGGAGAAAATTCAAAACATTCATTACTCAAAAGAGCCCAATAGCAAAAACCAGCGTTTTGAATGAAGAATCACATTTCTTGGTAGAATCATGCAGGATTGAAATTTTTGATGGTTTTTTACTCCTCTCAACAGCCCAAACAAGTTTCTAAAAGGATGAGTTTGCAACTACTTTACTTTTGGAGAAAATTCAAAACATTCATTATTCAATAGGGCCCAAACTATCAAAAACCAGCGGTTTCAATGAACACACATTTCTTGGTAGAATCATGCAGGACTGAAATTTTTGATGTTTTTCTACTCCTCTCATGAGCCCAAACAAGTCTCTAAAAGCATGAGTTTGCAACTACTTTACTTTTGGAGAAAATTCAAAACATTCATTATTCAATAGAGCCCAATAGCAAAAATCAGGTTTTGAATGAAGAATCACATTTCTTGGTAGAATCATGCAGGATTGAAATTTTTGATGGTTTTTTACTCCTCTCAACAGCCCAAACAAGTTTCTAAAAGGATGAGTTTGCAACTACTTCACTTTTGGAGAAAATTCAAAACATTCATTATTCAATAGGGCCCAAAATATCAAAAACCAGCGGTTTGAATGAACACACATTTCTTGGTAGGATCGTGCAGGACTGAAATTTTTGATGTTTTTCTACTCCTCTCATGAGCCCAAACAAGTCTCTAAAAGGATGAGTTTGCAACTACTTTACTTTTGGAGAAAATTCAAAACATTCATTATTCAATAGAGCCCAATAGCAAAAATCAGGTTTTGAATGAAGAATCACATTTCTTGGTAAAATCATGCAGGATTGAAATTTTTGATGGTTTTTTACTCCTCTCAACAGCCCAAACAAGTTTCTAAAAGGATGAGTTTGCAACTACTTTACTTTTGGAGAAAATTCAAAACATTCATTATTCAATAGGGCCCAAACTATCAAAAACCAGCGGTTTCAATGAACACACATTTCTTGGTAGAATCATGCAGGACTGAAATTTTTGATGTTTTTCTACTCCTCTCATGAGCCCAAACAAGTCTCTAAAACCATGAGTTTGCAACTACTTTACTTTTGGAGAAAATTCAAAACATTCACTATTCAATAGAGCCCAATAGCAAAAATCAGGTTTTGAATGAAGAATCACATTTCTTGGTAAAATCATGCAGGATTGAAATTTTTGATGGTTTTTTACTCCTCTCAACAGCCCAAACAAGTTTCTAAAAGGATGAGTTTGCAACTACTTTACTTTTGGAGAAAATTCAAAACATTCATTATTCAATAGGGCCCAAACTATCAAAAACCAGCGGTTTCAATGAACACACATTTCTTGGTAGAATCATGCAGGACTGAAATTTTTGATATTTTTCTACTCCTCTCATGAGCCCAAACAAGTCTCTAAAAGCATGAGTTTGCAACTACTTTACTTTTGGAGAAAATTCAAAACATTCATTATTCAATAGAGCCCAATAGCAAAAATCAGGTTTTGAATGAAGAATCACATTTCTTGGTAGAATCATGCAGGATTGAAATTTTTGATGGTTTTTTACTCCTCTCAACAGCCCAAACAAGTTTCTAAAAGGATGAGTTTGTAACTACTTTACTTTTGGAGAAAATTCAAAACATTCATTATTCAATAGGGCCCAAACTATCAAAAACCAGCGGTTTCAATGAACACACATTTCTTGGTAGAATCATGCAGGACTGAAATTTTTGATGTTTTTCTACTCCTCTCATGAGCCCAAACAAGTCTCTAAAAGCATGAGTTTGCAACTACTTTACTTTTGGAGAAAATTCAAAACATTCATTATTCAATAGAGCCCAATAGCAAAAATCAGGTTTTGAATGAAGAATCACATTTCTTGGTAAAATCATGCAGGATTGAAATTTTTGATGGTTTTTTACTCCTCTCAACAGCCCAAACAAGTTTCTAAAAGGATGAGTTTGCAACTCCTTTACTTTTGGAGAAAATTCAAAACATTCATTATTCAATAGGGCCCAAACTATCAAAAACCAGCGGTTTGAATGAACACACATTTCTTGGTAGAATCATGCAGGACTGAAATTTTTGATGTTTTTCTACTCCTCTCATGAGCCCAAACAAGTCTCTAAAAGCATGAGTTTGCAACTACTTTACTTTTGGAGAAAATTCAAAACATTCATTACTCAAAAGAGCCCAATAGCAAAAACCAGGGTTTTGAATGAAGAATCACATTTCTTGGTAGAATCATGCAGGATTGAAATTTTTGATGGTTTTTTACTCCTCTCAACAGCCCAAACAAGTTTCTAAAAGGATGAGTTTGCAACTACTTTACTTTTGGAGAAAATTCAAAACATTCATTATTCAATAGGGCCCAAACTATCAAAAACCAGCGGTTTCAATGAGCACACATTTCTTGGTAGAATCATGCAGGACTGAAATTTTTGATGTTTTTCTACTCCTCTCATGAGCCCAAACAAGTCTCTAAAAGCATGAGTTTGCAACTACTTTACTTTTGGAGAAAATTCAAAACATTCATTATTCAATAGAGCCCAATAGCAAAAATCAGGTTTTGAATGAAGAATCACATTTCTTGGTAGAATCATGCAGGATTGAAATTTTTGATGGTTTTTTACTCCTCTCAACAGCCCAAACAAGTTTCTAAAAGGATGAGTTTGCAACTACTTTACTTTTGGAGAAAATTCAAAACATTCATTATTCAATAGGGCCCAAACTATCAAAAACCAGCGGTTTCAATGAACACACATTTCTTGGTAGAATCATGCAGGACTGAAATTTTTGATGTTTTTCTACTCCTCTCATGAGCCCAAACAAGTCTCTAAAAGCATGAGTTTGCAACTACTTTAGTTTTGGAGAAAATTCAAAACATTCACTATTCAATAGAGCCCAATAGCAAAAATCAGGTTTTGAATGAAGAATCACATTTCTTGGTAAAATCATGCAGGATTGAAATTTTTGATGTTTTTTTACTCCTCTCAACAGCTCAAACAAGTTTCTAAAAGGATGAGTTTGCAACTACTTTACTTTTGGAGAAAATTCAAAACATTCATTATTCAATAGGGCCCAAACTATCAAAAACCAGCGGTTTCAATGAACACACATTTCTTGGTAGAATCATGCAGGACTGAAATTTTTGATGTTTTTCTACTCCTCTCATGAGCCCAAACAAGTCTCTAAAAGCATGAGTTTGCAACTACTTTACTTTTGGAGAAAATTCAAAACATTCATTATTCAATAGAGCCCAATAGCAAAAATCAGGTTTTGAATGAAGAATCACATTTCTTGGTAGAATCATGCAGGATTGAAATTTTTGATGGTTTTTTACTCCTCTCAACAGCCCAAACAAGTTTCTAAAAGGATGAGTTTGCAACTACTTTACTTTTGGAGAAAATTCAAAACATTCATTATTCAATAGGGCCCAAACTATCAAAAACCAGCGGTTTCAATGAACACACATTTCTTGGTAGAATAATGCAGGACCGAAATTTTTGATGTTTTTCTACTCCTCTCATGAGCCCAAACAAGTCTCTAAAAGCATGAGTTTGCAACTACTTTACTTTTGGAGAAAATTCAAAACATTCATTATTCAATAGAGCCCAATAGCAAAAATCAGGTTTTGAATGAAGAATCACATTTCTTGGTAAAATCATGCAGGATTGAAATTTTTGATGGTTTTTTACTCCTCTCAACAGCCCAAACAAGTTTCTAAAAGGATGAGTTTGCAACTACTTTACTTTTGGAGAAAATTCAAAACATTCATTATTCAATAGGGCCCAAACTATCAAAAACCAGCGGTTTCAATGAACACACATTTCTTGGTAGAATCATGCAGGACTGAAATTTTTGATGTTTTTCTACTCCTCTCATGAGCCCAAACAAGTCTCTAAAACCATGAGTTTGCAACTACTTTACTTTTGGAGAAAATTCAAAACATTCACTATTCAATAGAGCCCAATAGCAAAAATCAGGTTTTGAATGAAGAATCACATTTCTTGGTAAAATCATGCAGGATTGAAATTTTTGATGGTTTTTTACTCCTCTCAACAGCCCAAACAAGTTTCTAAAAGGATGAGTTTGCAACTACTTTACTTTTGGAGAAAATTCAAAACATTCATTATTCAATAGGGCCCAAAGTATCAAAAACCAGCGGTTTGAATGAACACACATTTCTTGGTAGAATCATGCAGGACTGAAATTTTTGATGTTTTTCTACTCCTCTCATGAGCCCAAACAAGTCTCTAAAAGCATGAGTTTGCAACTACTTTACTTTTGGAGAAAATTCAAAACATTCATTACTCAAAAGAGCCCAATAGCAAAAACCAGCGTTTTGAATGAAGAATCACATTTCTTGGTAGAATCATGCAGGATTGAAATTTTTGATGGTTTTTTACTCCTCTCAACAGCCCAAACAAGTTTCTAAAAGGATGAGTTTGCAACTACTTTACTTTTGGAGAAAATTCAAAACATTCATTATTCAATAGGGCCCAAACTATCAAAAACCAGCGGTTTCAATGAACACACATTTCTTGGTAGAATCATGCAGGACTGAAATTTTTGATGTTTTTCTACTCCTCTCATGAGCCCAAACAAGTCTCTAAAAGCATGAGTTTGCAACTACTTTACTTTTGGAGAAAATTCAAAACATTCATTATTCAATAGAGCCCAATAGCAAAAATCAGGTTTTGCATGAAGAATCACATTTCTTGGTAGAATCATGCAGGATTGAAATTTTTGATGGTTTTCTACTCCTCTCAACAGCCCAAACAAGTTTCTAAAAGGATGAGTTTGCAACTACTTTACTTTTGGAGAAAATTCAAAACATTCATTATTCAATAGGGCCCAAACTATCAAAAACCAGCGGTTTCAATGAACACACATTTCTTGGTAGAATAATGCAGGACCGAAATTTTTGATGTTTTTCTACTCCTCTCATGAGCCCAAACAAGTCTCTAAAAGCATGAGTTTGCAACTACTTTACTTTTGGAGAAAATTCAAAACATTCATTATTCAATAGAGCCCAATAGCAAAAATCAGGTTTTGAATGAAGAATCACATTTCTTGGTAAAATCATGCAGGATTGAAATTTTTGATGGTTTTTTACTCCTCTCAACAGCCCAAACAAGTTTCTAAAAGGATGAGTTTGCAACTACTTTACTTTTGGAGAAAATTCAAAACATTCATTATTCAATAGGGCCCAAACTATCAAAAACCAGCGGTTTCAATGAACACACATTTCTTGGTAGAATCATGCAGGACTGAAATTTTTGATGTTTTTCTACTCCTCTCATGAGCCCAAACAAGTCTCTAAAACCATGAGTTTGCAACTACTTTACTTTTGGAGAAAATTCAAAATATTCACTATTCAATAGAGCCCAATAGCAAAAATCAGGTTTTGAATGAAGAATCACATTTCTTGGTAAAATCATGCAGGATTGAAATTTTTGATGGTTTTTTACTCCTCTCAACAGCCCAAACAAGTTTCTAAAAGGATGAGTTTGCAACTACTTTACTTTTGGAGAAAATTCAAAACATTCATTATTCAATAGGGCCCAAAGTATCAAAAACCAGCGGTTTGAATGAACACACATTTCTTGGTAGAATCATGCAGGACTGAAATTTTTGATGTTTTTCTACTCCTCTCATGAGCCCAAACAAGTCTCTAAAAGCATGAGTTTGCAACTACTTTACTTTTGGAGAAAATTCAAAACATTCATTACTCAAAAGAGCCCAATAGCAAAAACCAGCGTTTTGAATGAAGAATCACATTTCTTGGTAGAATCATGCAGGATTGAAATTTTTGATGGTTTTTTACTCCTCTCAACAGCCCAAACAAGTTTCTAAAAGGATGAGTTTGCAACTACTTTACTTTTGGAGAAAATTCAAAACATTCATTATTCAATAGGGCCCAAACTATCAAAAACCAGCGGTTTCAATGAACACACATTTCTTGGTAGAATCATGCAGGACTGAAATTTTTGATGTTTTTCTACTCCTCTCATGAGCCCAAACAAGTCTCTAAAAGCCTGAGTTTGCAACTACTTTACTTTTGGAGAAAATTCAAAACATTCATTATTCAATAGAGCCCAATAGCAAAAATCAGGTTTTGAATGAAGAATCACATTTCTTGGTAGAATCATGCAGGACTGAAATTTTTGATGTTTTTCTACTCCTCTCATGAGCCCAAACAAGTCTCTAAAAGCCTGAGTTTGCAACTACTTTACTTTTGGAGAAAATTCAAAACATTCATTATTCAATAGAGCCCAATAGCAAAAATCAGGTTTTGAATGAAGAATCACATTTCTTGGTAGGATCGTGCAGGACTGAAATTTTTGATGTTTTTCTACTCCTCTCATGAGCCCAAACAAGTCTCTAAAAGGATGAGTTTGCAACTACTTTACTTTTGGAGAAAATTCAAAACATTCATTATTCAATAGAGCCCAATAGCAAAAACCAGCGTTTTGAATGAAGAATCACATTTCTTGGTAGAATCATGCAGGAATGAAATTTTTGATGGTTTTTTACTCCTCTCAACAGCCCAAACAAGTTTCTAAAAGGATGAGTTTGCAACTACTTTACTTTTGGAGAAAATTCAAAACATTCATTATTCAATAGGGCCCAAACTATCAAAAACCAGCGGTTTGAATGAACACACATTTCTTGGTAGAATCATGCAGGACTGAAATTTTTGATGTTTTTCTACTCCTCTCATGAGCCCAAACAAGTCTCTAAAAGCATGAGTTTGCAACTACTTTACTTTTGGAGAAAATTCAAAACATTCATTACTCAAAAGAGCCCAATAGCAAAAACCAGCGTTTTGAATGAAGAATCACATTTCTTGGTAGAATCATGCAGGATTGAAATTTTTGATGGTTTTTTACTCCTCTCAACAGCCCAAACAAGTTTCTAAAAGGATGAGTTTGCAACTACTTTACTTTTGGAGAAAATTCAAAACATTCATTATTCAATAGAGCCCAATAGCAAAAACCAGCGTTTTGAATGAAGAATCACATTTCTTGGTAGAATCATGCAGGATTGAAATTTTTGATGGTTTTTTACTCCTCTCAACAGCCCAAACAAGTTTCTAAAAGGATGAGTTTGCAACTACTTTACTTTTGGAGAAAATTCAAAACATTCATTATTCAATAGGGCCCAAACTATCAAAAACCAGCGGTTTGAATGAACACACATTTCTTGGTAGAATCATGCAGTACTGAAATTTTTGATGTTTTTCTACTCCTCTCATGAGCCCAAACAAGTTTCTAAAAGGATGAGTTTGCAACTACTTTACTTTTGGAGAAAATTCAAAACATTCATTATTCAATAGAGCCCAATAGCAAAAACCAGCGTTTTGAATGAAGAATCACATTTCTTGGTAGAATCATGCAGGATTGAAATTTTTGATGGTTTTTTACTCCTCTCAACAGCCCAAACAAGTTTCTAAAAGGATGAGTTTGCAACTACTTTACTTTTGGAGAAAATTCAAAACATTCATTATTCAATAGGGCCCAAACTATCAAAAACCAGCGGTTTCAATGAACACACATTTCTTGGTAGAATCATGCAGGACTGAAATTTTTGATGTTTTTCTACTCCTCTCATGAGCCCAAACAAGTCTCTAAAAGCATGAGTTTGCAACTACTTTACTTTTGGAGAAAATTCAAAACATTCATTATTCAATAGAGCCCAATAGCAAAAATCAGGTTTTGAATGAAGAATCACATTTCTTGGTAGAATCATGCAGGATTGAAATTTTTGATGGTTTTTTACTCCTCTCAACAGCCCAAACAAGTTTCTAAAAGGATGAGTTTGCAACTACTTTACTTTTGGAGAAAATTCAAAACATTCATTATTCAATAGGGCCCAAACTATCAAAAACCAGCGGTTTCAATGAACACACATTTCTTGGTAGAATCATGCAGGACTGAAATTTTTGATGTTTTTCTACTCCTCTCATGAGCCCAAACAAGTCTCTAAAAGCATGAGTTTGCAACTACTTTACTTTTGGAGAAAATTCAAAACATTCATTATTCAATAGAGCCCAATAGCAAAAATCAGGTTTTGAATGAAGAATCACATTTCTTGGTAGAATCATGCAGGATTGAAATTTTTGATGGTTTTTTACTCCTCTCAACAGCCCAAACAAGTTTCTAAAAGGATGAGTTTGCAACTACTTTACTTTTGGAGAAAATTCAAAACATTCATTATTCAATAGGGCCCAAACTATCAAAAACCAGCGGTTTCAATGAACACACATTTCTTGGTAGAATAATGCAGGACCGAAATTTTTGATGTTTTTCTACTCCTCTCATGAGCCCAAACAAGTCTCTAAAAGCATGAGTTTGCACCTACTTTACTTTTGGAGAAAATTCAAAACATTCATTATTCAATAGAGCCCAATAGCAAAAATCAGGTTTTGAATGAAGAATCACATTTCTTGGTAAAATCATGCAGGATTGAAATTTTTGATGGTTTTTTACTCCTCTCAACAGCCCAAACAAGTTTCTAAAAGGATGAGTTTGCAACTACTTTACTTTTGGAGAAAATTCAAAACATTCATTATTCAATAGGGCCCAAACTATCAAAAACCAGCGGTTTCAATGAACACACATTTCTTGGTAGAATCATGCAGGACTGAAATTTTTGATGTTTTTCTACTCCTCTCATGAGCCCAAACAAGTCTCTAAAACCATGAGTTTGCAACTACTTTACTTTTGGAGAAAATTCAAAATATTCACTATTCAATAGAGCCCAATAGCAAAAATCAGGTTTTGAATGAAGAATCACATTTCTTGGTAAAATCATGCAGGATTGAAATTTTTGATGGTTTTTTACTCCTCTCAACAGCCCAAACAAGTTTCTAAAAGGATGAGTTTGCAACTACTTTACTTTTGGAGAAAATTCAAAACATTCATTATTCAATAGGGCCCAAAGTATCAAAAACCAGCGGTTTGAATGAACACACATTTCTTGGTAGAATCATGCAGGACTGAAATTTTTGATGTTTTTCTACTCCTCTCATGAGCCCAAACAAGTCTCTAAAAGCATGAGTTTGCAACTACTTTACTTTTGGAGAAAATTCAAAACATTCATTACTCAAAAGAGCCCAATAGCAAAAACCAGCGTTTTGAATGAAGAATCACATTTCTTGGTAGAATCATGCAGGATTGAAATTTTTGATGGTTTTTTACTCCTCTCAACAGCCCAAACAAGTTTCTAAAAGGATGAGTTTGCAACTACTTTACTTTTGGAGAAAATTCAAAACATTCATTATTCAATAGGGCCCAAACTATCAAAAACCAGCGGTTTCAATGAACACACATTTCTTGGTAGAATCATGCAGGACTGAAATTTTTGATGTTTTTCTACTCCTCTCATGAGCCCAAACAAGTCTCTAAAAGCATGAGTTTGCAACTACTTTACTTTTGGAGAAAATTCAAAACATTCATTATTCAATAGAGCCCAATAGCAAAAATCAGGTTTTGAATGAAGAATCACATTTCTTGGTAGAATCATGCAGGATTGAAATTTTTGATGGTTTTTTACTCCTCTCAACAGCCCAAACAAGTTTCTTAAAGGATGAGTTTGCAACTACTTTACTTTTGGAGAAAATTCAAAACATTCATTATTCAATAGGGCCCAAAATATCAAAAACCAGCGGTTTGAATGAACACACATTTCTTGGTAGGATCGTGCAGGACTGAAATTTTTGATGTTTTTCTACTCCTCTCATGAGCCCAAACAAGTCTCTAAAAGGATGAGTTTGCAACTACTTTACTTTTGGAGAAAATTCAAAACATTCATTATTCAATAGAGCCCAATAGCAAAAACCAGCGTTTTGAATGAAGAATCACATTTCTTGGTAGAATCATGCAGGAATGAAATTTTTGATGGTTTTTTACTCCTCTCAACAGCCCAAACAAGTTTCTAAAAGGATGAGTTTGCAACTACTTTACTTTTGGAGAAAATTCAAAACATTCATTATTCAATAGGGCCCAAACTATCAAAAACCAGCGGTTTGAATGAACACACATTTCTTGGTAGAATCATGCAGGACTGAAATTTTTGATGTTTTTCTACTCCTCTCATGAGCCCAAACAAGTCTCTAAAAGCATGAGTTTGCAACTACTTTAGTTTTGGAGAAAATTCAAAACATTCACTATTCAATAGAGCCCAATAGCAAAAATCAGGTTTTGAATGAAGAATCACATTTCTTGGTAAAATCATGCAGGATTGAAATTTTTGATGGTTTTTTACTCCTCTCAACAGCTCAAACAAGTTTCTAAAAGGATGAGTTTGCAACTACTTTACTTTTGGAGAAAATTCAAAACATTCATTATTCAATAGGGCCCAAACTATCAAAAACCAGCGGTTTCAATGAACACACATTTCTTGGTAGAATCATGCAGGACTGAAATTTTTGATGTTTTTCTACTTCTCTCATGAGCCCAAACAAGTCTCTAAAAGCATGAGTTTGCAACTACTTTACTTTTGGAGAAAATTCAAAACATTCATTATTCAATAGAGCCCAATAGCAAAAATCAGGTTTTGAATGAAGAATCACATTTCTTGGTAGAATCATGCAGGATTGAAATTTTTGATGGTTTTTTACTCCTCTCAACAGCCCAAACAAGTTTCTAAAAGGATGAGTTTGCAACTACTTTACTTTTGGAGAAAATTCAAAACATTCATTATTCAATAGGGCCCAAACTATCAAAAACCAGCGGTTTCAATGAACACACATTTCTTGGTAGAATCATGCAGGACTGAAATTTTTGATGTTTTTCTACTCCTCTCATGAGCCCAAACAAGTCTCTAAAAGCATGAGTTTGCAACTACTTTACTTTTGGAGAAAATTCAAAACATTCACTATTCAATAGAGCCCAATAGCAAAAATCAGGTTTTGAATGAAGAATCACATTTCTTGGTAAAATCATGCAGGATTGAAATTTTTGATGGTTTTTTACTCCTCTCAACAGCCCAAACAAGTTTCTAAAAGGATGAGTTTGCAACTACTTTACTTTTGGAGAAAATTCAAAACATTCATTATTCAATAGGGCCCAAACTATCAAAAACCAGCGGTTTCAATGAACACACATTTCTTGGTAGAATCATGCAGGACTGAAATTTTTGATGTTTTTCTACTCCTCTCATGAGCCCAAACAAGTCTCTAAAACCATGAGTTTGCAACTACTTTACTTTTGGAGAAAATTCAAAACATTCACTATTCAATAGAGCCCAATAGCAAAAATCAGGTTTTGAATGAAGAATCACATTTCTTGGTAAAATCATGCAGGATTGAAATTTTTGATGGTTTTTTACTCCTCTCAACAGCCCAAACAAGTTTCTAAAAGGATGAGTTTGCAACTACTTTACTTTTGGAGAAAATTCAAAACATTCATTATTCAATAGGGCCCAAAGTATCAAAAACCAGCGGTTTGAATGAACACACATTTCTTGGTAGAATCATGCAGGACTGAAATTTTTGATGTTTTTCTACTCCTCTCATGAGCCCAAACAAGTCTCTAAAAGCATGAGTTTGCAACTACTTTACTTTTGGAGAAAATTCAAAACATTCATTACTCAAAAGAGCCCAATAGCAAAAACCAGCGTTTTGAATGAAGAATCACATTTCTTGGTAGAATCATGCAGGATTGAAATTTTTGATGGTTTTTTACTCCTCTCAACAGCCCAAACAAGTTTCTAAAAGGATGAGTTTGCAACTACTTTACTTTTGGAGAAAATTCAAAACATTCATTATTCAATAGGGCCCAAACTATCAAAAACCAGCGGTTTCAATGAACACACATTTCTTGGTAGAATCATGCAGGACTGAAATTTTTGATGTTTTTCTACTCCTCTCATGAGCCCAAACAAGTCTCTAAAAGCATGAGTTTGCAACTACTTTACTTTTGGAGAAAATTCAAAACATTCATTATTCAATAGAGCCCAATAGCAAAAATCAGGTTTTGAATGAAGAATCACATTTCTTGGTAGAATCATGCAGGATTGAAATTTTTGATGGTTTTTTACTCCTCTCAACAGCCCAAACAAGTTTCTAAAAGGATGAGTTTGCAACTACTTCACTTTTGGAGAAAATTCAAAACATTCATTATTCAATAGGGCCCAAAATATCAAAAACCAGCGGTTTGAATGAACACACATTTCTTGGTAGGATCGTGCAGGACTGAAATTTTTGATGTTTTTCTACTCCTCTCATGAGCCCAAACAAGTCTCTAAAAGGATGAGTTTGCAACTACTTTACTTTTGGAGAAAATTCAAAACATTCATTATTCAATAGAGCCCAATAGCAAAAATCAGGTTTTGAATGAAGAATCACATTTCTTGGTAAAATCATGCAGGATTGAAATTTTTGATGGTTTTTTACTCCTCTCAACAGCCCAAACAAGTTTCTAAAAGGATGAGTTTGCAACTACTTTACTTTTGGAGAAAATTCAAAACATTCATTATTCAATAGGGCCCAAACTATCAAAAACCAGCGGTTTCAATGAACACACATTTCTTGGTAGAATCATGCAGGACTGAAATTTTTGATGTTTTTCTACTCCTCTCATGAGCCCAAACAAGTCTCTAAAACCATGAGTTTGCAACTACTTTACTTTTGGAGAAAATTCAAAACATTCACTATTCAATAGAGCCCAATAGCAAAAATCAGGTTTTGAATGAAGAATCACATTTCTTGGTAAAATCATGCAGGATTGAAATTTTTGATGGTTTTTTACTCCTCTCAACAGCCCAAACAAGTTTCTAAAAGGATGAGTTTGCAACTACTTTACTTTTGGAGAAAATTCAAAACATTCATTATTCAATAGGGCCCAAACTATCAAAAACCAGCGGTTTCAATGAACACACATTTCTTGGTAGAATCATGCAGGACTGAAATTTTTGATGTTTTTCTACTTCTCTCATGAGCCCAAACAAGTCTCTAAAAGCATGAGTTTGCAACTACTTTACTTTTGGAGAAAATTCAAAACATTCATTATTCAATAGAGCCCAATAGCAAAAATCAGGTTTTGAATGAAGAATCACATTTCTTGGTAGAATCATGCAGGATTGAAATTTTTGATGGTTTTTTACTCCTCTCAACAGCCCAAACAAGTTTCTAAAAGGATGAGTTTGCAACTACTTTACTTTTGGAGAAAATTCAAAACATTCATTATTCAATAGGGCCCAAACTATCAAAAACCAGCGGTTTCAATGAACACACATTTCTTGGTAGAATCATGCAGGACTGAAATTTTTGATGTTTTTCTACTCCTCTCATGAGCCCAAACAAGTCTCTAAAAGCATGAGTTTGCAACTACTTTACTTTTGGAGAAAATTCAAAACATTCACTATTCAATAGAGCCCAATAGCAAAAATCAGGTTTTGAATGAAGAATCACATTTCTTGGTAAAATCATGCAGGATTGAAATTTTTGATGGTTTTTTACTCCTCTCAACAGCCCAAACAAGTTTCTAAAAGGATGAGTTTGCAACTACTTTACTTTTGGAGAAAATTCAAAACATTCATTATTCAATAGGGCCCAAACTATCAAAAACCAGCGGTTTCAATGAACACACATTTCTTGGTAGAATCATGCAGGACTGAAATTTTTGATGTTTTTCTACTCCTCTCATGAGCCCAAACAAGTCTCTAAAACCATGAGTTTGCAACTACTTTACTTTTGGAGAAAATTCAAAACATTCACTATTCAATAGAGCCCAATAGCAAAAATCAGGTTTTGAATGAAGAATCACATTTCTTGGTAAAATCATGCAGGATTGAAATTTTTGATGGTTTTTTACTCCTCTCAACAGCCCAAACAAGTTTCTAAAAGGATGAGTTTGCAACTACTTTACTTTTGGAGAAAATTCAAAACATTCATTATTCAATAGGGCCCAAAGTATCAAAAACCAGCGGTTTGAATGAACACACATTTCTTGGTAGAATCATGCAGGACTGAAATTTTTGATGTTTTTCTACTCCTCTCATGAGCCCAAACAAGTCTCTAAAAGCATGAGTTTGCAACTACTTTACTTTTGGAGAAAATTCAAAACATTCATTACTCAAAAGAGCCCAATAGCAAAAACCAGCGTTTTGAATGAAGAATCACATTTCTTGGTAGAATCATGCAGGATTGAAATTTTTGATGGTTTTTTACTCCTCTCAACAGCCCAAACAAGTTTCTAAAAGGATGAGTTTGCAACTACTTTACTTTTGGAGAAAATTCAAAACATTCATTATTCAATAGGGCCCAAACTATCAAAAACCAGCGGTTTCAATGAACACACATTTCTTGGTAGAATCATGCAGGACTGAAATTTTTGATGTTTTTCTACTCCTCTCATGAGCCCAAACAAGTCTCTAAAAGCATGAGTTTGCAACTACTTTACTTTTGGAGAAAATTCAAAACATTCATTATTCAATAGAGCCCAATAGCAAAAATCAGGTTTTGAATGAAGAATCACATTTCTTGGTAGAATCATGCAGGATTGAAATTTTTGATGGTTTTTTACTCCTCTCAACAGCCCAAACAAGTTTCTAAAAGGATGAGTTTGCAACTACTTCACTTTTGGAGAAAATTCAAAACATTCATTATTCAATAGGGCCCAAAATATCAAAAACCAGCGGTTTGAATGAACACACATTTCTTGGTAGGATCGTGCAGGACTGAAATTTTTGATGTTTTTCTACTCCTCTCATGAGCCCAAACAAGTCTCTAAAAGGATGAGTTTGCAACTACTTTACTTTTGGAGAAAATTCAAAACATTCATTATTCAATAGAGCCCAATAGCAAAAATCAGGTTTTGAATGAAGAATCACATTTCTTGGTAAAATCATGCAGGATTGAAATTTTTGATGGTTTTTTACTCCTCTCAACAGCCCAAACAAGTTTCTAAAAGGATGAGTTTGCAACTACTTTACTTTTGGAGAAAATTCAAAACATTCATTATTCAATAGGGCCCAAACTATCAAAAACCAGCGGTTTCAATGAACACACATTTCTTGGTAGAATCATGCAGGACTGAAATTTTTGATGTTTTTCTACTCCTCTCATGAGCCCAAACAAGTCTCTAAAACCATGAGTTTGCAACTACTTTACTTTTGGAGAAAATTCAAAACATTCACTATTCAATAGAGCCCAATAGCAAAAATCAGGTTTTGAATGAAGAATCACATTTCTTGGTAAAATCATGCAGGATTGAAATTTTTGATGGTTTTTTACTCCTCTCAACAGCCCAAACAAGTTTCTAAAAGGATGAGTTTGCAACTACTTTACTTTTGGAGAAAATTCAAAACATTCATTATTCAATAGGGCCCAAACTATCAAAAACCAGCGGTTTCAATGAACACACATTTCTTGGTAGAATCATGCAGGACTGAAATTTTTGATATTTTTCTACTCCTCTCATGAGCCCAAACAAGTCTCTAAAAGCATGAGTTTGCAACTACTTTACTTTTGGAGAAAATTCAAAACATTCATTATTCAATAGAGCCCAATAGCAAAAATCAGGTTTTGAATGAAGAATCACATTTCTTGGTAGAATCATGCAGGATTGAAATTTTTGATGGTTTTTTACTCCTCTCAACAGCCCAAACAAGTTTCTAAAAGGATGAGTTTGTAACTACTTTACTTTTGGAGAAAATTCAAAACATTCATTATTCAATAGGGCCCAAACTATCAAAAACCAGCGGTTTCAATGAACACACATTTCTTGGTAGAATCATGCAGGACTGAAATTTTTGATGTTTTTCTACTCCTCTCATGAGCCCAAACAAGTCTCTAAAAGCATGAGTTTGCAACTACTTTACTTTTGGAGAAAATTCAAAACATTCATTATTCAATAGAGCCCAATAGCAAAAATCAGGTTTTGAATGTAGAATCACATTTCTTGGTAAAATCATGCAGGATTGAAATTTTTGATGGTTTTTTACTCCTCTCAACAGCCCAAACAAGTTTCTAAAAGGATGAGTTTGCAACTCCTTTACTTTTGGAGAAAATTCAAAACATTCATTATTCAATAGGGCCCAAACTATCAAAAACCAGCGGTTTGAATGAACACACATTTCTTGGTAGAATCATGCAGGACTGAAATTTTTGATGTTTTTCTACTCCTCTCATGAGCCCAAACAAGTCTCTAAAAGCATGAGTTTGCAACTACTTTACTTTTGGAGAAAATTCAAAACATTCATTACTCAAAAGAGCCCAATAGCAAAAACCAGGGTTTTGAATGAAGAATCACATTTCTTGGTAGAATCATGCAGGATTGAAATTTTTGATGGTTTTTTACTCCTCTCAACAGCCCAAACAAGTTTCTAAAAGGATGAGTTTGCAACTACTTTACTTTTGGAGAAAATTCAAAACATTCATTATTCAATAGGGCCCAAACTATCAAAAACCAGCGGTTTCAATGAGCACACATTTCTTGGTAGAATCATGCAGGACTGAAATTTTTGATGTTTTTCTACTCCTCTCATGAGCCCAAACAAGTCTCTAAAAGCATAAGTTTGCAACTACTTTACTTTTGGAGAAAATTCAAAACATTCATTATTCAATAGAGCCCAATAGCAAAAATCAGGTTTTGAATGAAGAATCACATTTCTTGGTAGAATCATGCAGGATTGAAATTTTTGATGGTTTTTTACTCCTCTCAACAGCCCAAACAAGTTTCTAAAAGGATGAGTTTGCAACTACTTTACTTTTGGAGAAAATTCAAAACATTCATTATTCAATAGGGCCCAAACTATCAAAAACCAGCGGTTTCAATGAACACACATTTCTTGGTAGAATCATGCAGGACTGAAATTTTTGATGTTTTTCTACTCCTCTCATGAGCCCAAACAAGTCTCTAAAAGCATGAGTTTGCAACTACTTTAGTTTTGGAGAAAATTCAAAACATTCACTATTCAATAGAGCCCAATAGCAAAAATCAGGTTTTGAATGAAGAATCACATTTCTTGGTAAAATCATGCAGGATTGAAATTTTTGATGTTTTTTTACTCCTCTCAACAGCTCAAACAAGTTTCTAAAAGGATGAGTTTGCAACTACTTTACTTTTGGAGAAAATTCAAAACATTCATTATTCAATAGGGCCCAAACTATCAAAAACCAGCGGTTTCAATGAACACACATTTCTTGGTAGAATCATGCAGGACTGAAATTTTTGATGTTTTTCTACTCCTCTCATGAGCCCAAACAAGTCTCTAAAAGCATGAGTTTGCAACTACTTTACTTTTGGAGAAAATTCAAAACATTCATTATTCAATAGAGCCCAATAGCAAAAATCAGGTTTTGAATGAAGAATCACATTTCTTGGTAGAATCATGCAGGATTGAAATTTTTGATGGTTTTTTACTCCTCTCAACAGCCCAAACAAGTTTCTAAAAGGATGAGTTTGCAACTACTTTACTTTTGGAGAAAATTCAAAACATTCATTATTCAATAGGGCCCAAACTATCAAAAACCAGCGGTTTCAATGAACACACATTTCTTGGTAGAATAATGCAGGACCGAAATTTTTGATGTTTTTCTACTCCTCTCATGAGCCCAAACAAGTCTCTAAAAGCATGAGTTTGCAACTACTTTACTTTTGGAGAAAATTCAAAACATTCATTATTCAATAGAGCCCAATAGCAAAAATCAGGTTTTGAATGAAGAATCACATTTCTTGGTAAAATCATGCAGGATTGAAATTTTTGATGGTTTTTTACTCCTCTCAACAGCCCAAACAAGTTTCTAAAAGGATGAGTTTGCAACTACTTTACTTTTGGAGAAAATTCAAAACATTCATTATTCAATAGGGCCCAAACTATCAAAAACCAGCGGTTTCAATGAACACACATTTCTTGGTAGAATCATGCAGGACTGAAATTTTTGATGTTTTTCTACTCCTCTCATGAGCCCAAACAAGTCTCTAAAACCATGAGTTTGCAACTACTTTACTTTTGGAGAAAATTCAAAACATTCACTATTCAATAGAGCCCAATAGCAAAAATCAGGTTTTGAATGAAGAATCACATTTCTTGGTAAAATCATGCAGGATTGAAATTTTTGATGGTTTTTTACTCCTCTCAACAGCCCAAACAAGTTTCTAAAAGGATGAGTTTGCAACTACTTTACTTTTGGAGAAAATTCAAAACATTCATTATTCAATAGGGCCCAAACTATCAAAAACCAGCGGTTTGAATGAACACACATTTCTTGGTAGAATCATGCAGGACTGAAATTTTTGATGTTTTTCTACTCCTCTCATGAGCCCAAACAAGTCTCTAAAAGCATGAGTTTGCAACTACTTTACTTTTGGAGAAAATTCAAAACATTCATTACTCAAAAGAGCCCAATAGCAAAAACCAGCGTTTTGAATGAAGAATCACATTTCTTGGTAGAATCATGCAGGATTGAAATTTTTGATGGTTTTTTACTCCTCTCAACAGCCCAAACAAGTTTCTAAAAGGATGAGTTTGCAACTACTTTACTTTTGGAGAAAATTCAAAACATTCATTATTCAATAGGGCCCAAACTATCAAAAACCAGCGGTTTCAATGAACACACATTTCTTGGTAGAATCATGCAGGACTGAAATTTTTGATGTTTTTCTACTCCTCTCATGAGCCCAAACAAGTCTCTAAAAGCATGAGTTTGCAACTACTTTACTTTTGGAGAAAATTCAAAACATTCATTATTCAATAGAGCCCAATAGCAAAAATCAGGTTTTGAATGAAGAATCACATTTCTTGGTAGAATCATGCAGGATTGAAATTTTTGATGGTTTTTTACTCCTCTCAACAGCCCAAACAAGTTTCTAAAAGGATGAGTTTGCAACTACTTTACTTTTGGAGAAAATTCAAAACATTCATTATTCAATAGGGCCCAAACTATCAAAAACCAGCGGTTTCAATGAACACACATTTCTTGGTAGAATCATGCAGGACTGAAATTTTTGATGTTTTTCTACTCCTCTCATGAGCCCAAACAAGTCTCTAAAAGCATGAGTTTGCAACTACTTTACTTTTGGAGAAAATTCAAAACATTCATTATTCAATAGAGCCCAATAGCAAAAATCAGGTTTTGAATGAAGAATCACATTTCTTGGTAGAATCATGCAGGATTGAAATTTTTGATGGTTTTCTACTCCTCTCAACAGCCCAAACAAGTTTCTAAAAGGATGAGTTTGCAACTACTTTACTTTTGGAGAAAATTCAAAACATTCATTATTCAATAGGGCCCAAACTATCAAAAACCAGCGGTTTCAATGAACACACATTTCTTGGTAGAATAATGCAGGACCGAAATTTTTGATGTTTTTCTACTCCTCTCATGAGCCCAAACAAGTCTCTAAAAGCATGAGTTTGCAACTACTTTACTTTTGGAGAAAATTCAAAACATTCATTATTCAATAGAGCCCAATAGCAAAAATCAGGTTTTGAATGAAGAATCACATTTCTTGGTAAAATCATGCAGGATTGAAATTTTTGATGGTTTTTTACTCCTCTCAACAGCCCAAACAAGTTTCTAAAAGGATGAGTTTGCAACTACTTTACTTTTGGAGAAAATTCAAAACATTCATTATTCAATAGGGCCCAAACTATCAAAAACCAGCGGTTTCAATGAACACACATTTCTTGGTAGAATCATGCAGGACTGAAATTTTTGATGTTTTTCTACTCCTCTCATGAGCCCAAACAAGTCTCTAAAACCATGAGTTTGCAACTACTTTACTTTTGGAGAAAATTCAAAATATTCACTATTCAATAGAGCCCAATAGCAAAAATCAGGTTTTGAATGAAGAATCACATTTCTTGGTAAAATCATGCAGGATTGAAATTTTTGATGGTTTTTTACTCCTCTCAACAGCCCAAACAAGTTTCTAAAAGGATGAGTTTGCAACTACTTTACTTTTGGAGAAAATTCAAAACATTCATTATTCAATAGGGCCCAAAGTATCAAAAACCAGCGGTTTGAATGAACACACATTTCTTGGTAGAATCATGCAGGACTGAAATTTTTGATGTTTTTCTACTCCTCTCATGAGCCCAAACAAGTCTCTAAAAGCATGAGTTTGCAACTACTTTACTTTTGGAGAAAATTCAAAACATTCATTACTCAAAAGAGCCCAATAGCAAAAACCAGCGTTTTGAATGAAGAATCACATTTCTTGGTAGAATCATGCAGGATTGAAATTTTTGATGGTTTTTTACTCCTCTCAACAGCCCAAACAAGTTTCTAAAAGGATGAGTTTGCAACTACTTTACTTTTGGAGAAAATTCAAAACATTCATTATTCAATAGGGCCCAAACTATCAAAAACCAGCGGTTTCAATGAACACACATTTCTTGGTAGAATCATGCAGGACTGAAATTTTTGATGTTTTTCTACTCCTCTCATGAGCCCAAACAAGTCTCTAAAAGCCTGAGTTTGCAACTACTTTACTTTTGGAGAAAATTCAAAACATTCATTATTCAATAGAGCCCAATAGCAAAAATCAGGTTTTGAATGAAGAATCACATTTCTTGGTAGAATCATGCAGGATTGAAATTTTTGATGGTTTTTTACTCCTCTCAACAGCCCAAACAAGTTTCTAAAAGGATGAGTTTGCAACTACTTTACTTTTGGAGAAAATTCAAAACATTCATTATTCAATAGGGCCCAAAATATCAAAAACCAGCGGTTTGAATGAACACACATTTCTTGGTAGGATCGTGCAGGACTGAAATTTTTGATGTTTTTCTACTCCTCTCATGAGCCCAAACAAGTCTCTAAAAGGATGAGTTTGCAACTACTTTACTTTTGGAGAAAATTCAAAACATTCATTATTCAATAGAGCCCAATAGCAAAAACCAGCGTTTTGAATGAAGAATCACATTTCTTGGTAGAATCATGCAGGAATGAAATTTTTGATGGTTTTTTACTCCTCTCAACAGCCCAAACAAGTTTCTAAAAGGATGAGTTTGCAACTACTTTACTTTTGGAGAAAATTCAAAACATTCATTATTCAATAGGGCCCAAACTATCAAAAACCAGCGGTTTGAATGAACACACATTTCTTGGTAGAATCATGCAGGACTGAAATTTTTGATGTTTTTCTACTCCTCTCATGAGCCCAAACAAGTCTCTAAAAGCATGAGTTTGCAACTACTTTACTTTTGGAGAAAATTCAAAACATTCATTACTCAAAAGAGCCCAATAGCAAAAACCAGCGTTTTGAATGAAGAATCACATTTCTTGGTAGAATCATGCAGGATTGAAATTTTTGATGGTTTTTTACTCCTCTCAACAGCCCAAACAAGTTTCTAAAAGGATGAGTTTGCAACTACTTTACTTTTGGAGAAAATTCAAAACATTCATTATTCAATAGAGCCCAATAGCAAAAACCAGCGTTTTGAATGAAGAATCACATTTCTTGGTAGAATCATGCAGGATTGAAATTTTTGATGGTTTTTTACTCCTCTCAACAGCCCAAACAAGTTTCTAAAAGGATGAGTTTGCAACTACTTTACTTTTGGAGAAAATTCAAAACATTCATTATTCAATAGGGCCCAAACTATCAAAAACCAGCGGTTTGAATGAACACACATTTCTTGGTAGAATCATGCAGTACTGAAATTTTTGATGTTTTTCTACTCCTCTCATGAGCCCAAACAAGTTTCTAAAAGGATGAGTTTGCAACTACTTTACTTTTGGAGAAAATTCAAAACATTCATTATTCAATAGAGCCCAATAGCAAAAACCAGCGTTTTGAATGAAGAATCACATTTCTTGGTAGAATCATGCAGGATTGAAATTTTTGATGGTTTTTTACTCCTCTCAACAGCCCAAACAAGTTTCTAAAAGGATGAGTTTGCAACTACTTTACTTTTGGAGAAAATTCAAAACATTCATTATTCAATAGGGCCCAAACTATCAAAAACCAGCGGTTTCAATGAACACACATTTCTTGGTAGAATCATGCAGGACTGAAATTTTTGATGTTTTTCTACTCCTCTCATGAGCCCAAACAAGTCTCTAAAAGCATGAGTTTGCAACTACTTTACTTTTGGAGAAAATTCAAAACATTCATTATTCAATAGAGCCCAATAGCAAAAATCAGGTTTTGAATGAAGAATCACATTTCTTGGTAGAATCATGCAGGATTGAAATTTTTGATGGTTTTTTACTCCTCTCAACAGCCCAAACAAGTTTCTAAAAGGATGAGTTTGCAACTACTTTACTTTTGGAGAAAATTCAAAACATTCATTATTCAATAGGGCCCAAACTATCAAAAACCAGCGGTTTCAATGAACACACATTTCTTGGTAGAATAATGCAGGACCGAAATTTTTGATGTTTTTCTACTCCTCTCATGAGCCCAAACAAGTCTCTAAAAGCATGAGTTTGCACCTACTTTACTTTTGGAGAAAATTCAAAACATTCATTATTCAATAGAGCCCAATAGCAAAAATCAGGTTTTGAATGAAGAATCACATTTCTTGGTAAAATCATGCAGGATTGAAATTTTTGATGGTTTTTTACTCCTCTCAACAGCCCAAACAAGTTTCTAAAAGGATGAGTTTGCAACTACTTTACTTTTGGAGAAAATTCAAAACATTCATTATTCAATAGGGCCCAAACTATCAAAAACCAGCGATTTCAATGAACACACATTTCTTGGTAGAATCATGCAGGACTGAAATTTTTGATGTTTTTCTACTCCTCTCATGAGCCCAAACAAGTCTCTAAAACCATGAGTTTGCAACTACTTTACTTTTGGAGAAAATTCAAAATATTCACTATTCAATAGAGCCCAATAGCAAAAATCAGGTTTTGAATGAAGAATCACATTTCTTGGTAAAATCATGCAGGATTGAAATTTTTGATGGTTTTTTACTCCTCTCAACAGCCCAAACAAGTTTCTAAAAGGATGAGTTTGCAACTACTTTACTTTTGGAGAAAATTCAAAACATTCATTATTCAATAGGGCCCAAAGTATCAAAAACCAGCGGTTTGAATGAACACACATTTCTTGGTAGAATCATGCAGGACTGAAATTTTTGATGTTTTTCTACTCCTCTCATGAGCCCAAACAAGTCTCTAAAAGCATGAGTTTGCAACTACTTTACTTTTGGAGAAAATTCAAAACATTCATTACTCAAAAGAGCCCAATAGCAAAAACCAGCGTTTTGAATGAAGAATCACATTTCTTGGTAGAATCATGCAGGATTGAAATTTTTGATGGTTTTTTACTCCTCTCAACAGCCCAAACAAGTTTCTAAAAGGATGAGTTTGCAACTACTTTACTTTTGGAGAAAATTCAAAACATTCATTATTCAATAGGGCCCAAACTATCAAAAACCAGCGGTTTCAATGAACACACATTTCTTGGTAGAATCATGCAGGACTGAAATTTTTGATGTTTTTCTACTCCTCTCATGAGCCCAAACAAGTCTCTAAAAGCATGAGTTTGCAACTACTTTACTTTTGGAGAAAATTCAAAACATTCATTATTCAATAGAGCCCAATAGCAAAAATCAGGTTTTGAATGAAGAATCACATTTCTTGGTAGAATCATGCAGGATTGAAATTTTTGATGGTTTTTTACTCCTCTCAACAGCCCAAACAAGTTTCTTAAAGGATGAGTTTGCAACTACTTTACTTTTGGAGAAAATTCAAAACATTCATTATTCAATAGGGCCCAAAATATCAAAAACCAGCGGTTTGAATGAACACACATTTCTTGGTAGGATCGTGCAGGACTGAAATTTTTGATGTTTTTCTACTCCTCTCATGAGCCCAAACAAGTCTCTAAAAGGATGAGTTTGCAACTACTTTACTTTTGGAGAAAATTCAAAACATTCATTATTCAATAGAGCCCAATAGCAAAAACCAGCGTTTTGAATGAAGAATCACATTTCTTGGTAGAATCATGCAGGAATGAAATTTTTGATGGTTTTTTACTCCTCTCAACAGCCCAAACAAGTTTCTAAAAGGATGAGTTTGCAACTACTTTACTTTTGGAGAAAATTCAAAACATTCATTATTCAATAGGGCCCAAACTATCAAAAACCAGCGGTTTGAATGAACACACATTTCTTGGTAGAATCATGCAGGACTGAAATTTTTGATGTTTTTCTACTCCTCTCATGAGCCCAAACAAGTCTCTAAAAGCATGAGTTTGCAACTACTTTACTTTTGGAGAAAATTCAAAACATTCATTACTCAAAAGAGCCCAATAGCAAAAACCAGCGTTTTGAATGAAGAATCACATTTCTTGGTAGAATCATGCAGGATTGAAATTTTTGATGGTTTTTTACTCCTCTCAACAGCCCAAACAAGTTTCTAAAAGGATGAGTTTGCAACTACTTTACTTTTGGAGAAAATTCAAAACATTCATTATTCAATAGGGCCCAAACTATCAAAAACCAGCGGTTTGAATGAACACACATTTCTTGGTAGAATCATGCAGTACTGAAATTTTTGATGTTTTTCTACTCCTCTCATGAGCCCAAACAAGTTTCTAAAAGGATGAGTTTGCAACTACTTTACTTTTGGAGAAAATTCAAAACATTCATTATTCAATAGAGCCCAATAGCAAAAACCAGCGTTTTGAATGAAGAATCACATTTCTTGGTAGAATCATGCAGGATTGAAATTTTTGATGGTTTTTTACTCCTCTCAACAGCCCAAACAAGTTTCTAAAAGGATGAGTTTGCAACTACTTTACTTTTGGAGAAAATTCAAAACATTCATTATTCAATAGAGCCCAATAGCAAAAACCAGCGTTTTGAATGAAGAATCACATTTCTTGGTAGAATCATGCAGGATTGAAATTTTTGATGGTTTTTTACTCCTCTCAACAGCCCAAACAAGTTTCTAAAAGCATGAGTTTGCAACTACTTTACTTTTGGAGAAAATTCAAAACATTCATTACTCAAAAGAGCCCAATAGCAAAAACCAGCGTTTTGAATGAAGAATCACATTTCTTGGTAGAATCATGCAGGATTGAAATTTTTGATGGTTTTTTACTCCTCTCAACAGCCCAAACAAGTTTCTAAAAGGATGAGTTTGCAACTACTTTACTTTTGGAGAAAATTCAAAACATTCATTATTCAATAGAGCCCAATAGCAAAAACCAGCGTTTTGAATGAAGAATCACATTTCTTGGTAGAATCATGCAGGATTGAAATTTTTGATGGTTTTTTACTCCTCTCAACAGCCCAAACAAGTTTCTAAAAGGATGAGTTTGCAACTACTTTACTTTTGGAGAAAATTCAAAACATTCATTATTCAATAGGGCCCAAACTATCAAAAACCAGCGGTTTGAATGAACACACATTTCTTGGTAGAATCATGCAGTACTGAATTTTTTGATGTTTTTCTACTCCTCTCATGAGCCCAAACAAGTTTCTAAAAGGATGAGTTTGCAACTACTTTACTTTTGGAGAAAATTCAAAACATTCATTATTCAATAGAGCCCAATAGCAAAAACCAGCGTTTTGAATGAAGAATCACATTTCTTGGTAGAATCATGCAGGATTGAAATTTTTGATGGTTTTTTACTCCTCTCAACAGCCCAAACAAGTTTCTAAAAGGATGAGTTTGCAACTACTTTACTTTTGGAGAAAATTCAAAACATTCATTATTCAATAGAGCCCAATAGCAAAAACCAGCGTTTTGAATGAAGAATCACATTTCTTGGTAGAATCATGCAGGATTGAAATTTTTGATGGTTTTTTACTCCTCTCAACAGCCCAAACAAGTTTCTAAAAGCATGAGTTTGCAACTACTTTACTTTTGGAGAAAATTCAAAACATTCATTACTCAAAAGAGCCCAATAGCAAAAACCAGCGTTTTGAATGAAGAATCACATTTCTTGGTAGAATCATGCAGGATTGAAATTTTTGATGGTTTTTTACTCCTCTCAACAGCCCAAACAAGTTTCTAAAAGGATGAGTTTGCAACTACTTTACTTTTGGAGAAAATTCAAAACATTCATTATTCAATAGAGCCCAATAGCAAAAACCAGCGTTTTGAATGAAGAATCACATTTCTTGGTAGAATCATGCAGGATTGAAATTTTTGATGGTTTTTTACTCCTCTCAACAGCCCAAACAAGTTTCTAAAAGGATGAGTTTGCAACTACTTTACTTTTGGAGAAAATTCAAAACATTCATTATTCAATAGGGCCCAAACTATCAAAAACCAGCGGTTTGAATGAACACACATTTCTTGGTAGAATCATGCAGTACTGAAATTTTTGATGTTTTTCTACTCCTCTCATGAGCCCAAACAAGTTTCTAAAAGGATGAGTTTGCAACTACTTTACTTTTGGAGAAAATTCAAAACATTCATTATTCAATAGAGCCCAATAGCAAAAACCAGCGTTTTGAATGAAGAATCACATTTCTTGGTAGAATCATGCAGGATTGAAATTTTTGATGGTTTTTTACTCCTCTCAACAGCCCAAACAAGTTTCTAAAAGGATGAGTTTGCAACTACTTTACTTTTGGAGAAAATTCAAAACATTCATTATTCAATAGGGCCCAAACTATCAAAAACCAGCGGTTTCAATGAACACACATTTCTTGGTAGAATCATGCAGGACTGAAATTTTTGATGTTTTTCTACTCCTCTCATGAGCCCAAACAAGTCTCTAAAAGCATGAGTTTGCAACTACTTTACTTTTGGAGAAAATTCAAAACATTCATTATTCAATAGAGCCCAATAGCAAAAATCAGGTTTTGAATGAAGAATCACATTTCTTGGTAGAATCATGCAGGATTGAAATTTTTGATGGTTTTTTACTCCTCTCAACAGCCCAAACAAGTTTCTAAAAGGATGAGTTTGCAACTACTTTACTTTTGGAGAAAATTCAAAACATTCATTATTCAATAGGGCCCAAACTATCAAAAACCAGCGGTTTCAATGAACACACATTTCTTGGTAGAATCATGCAGGACTGAAATTTTTGATGTTTTTCTACTCCTCTCATGAGCCCAAACAAGTCTCTAAAAGCATGAGTTTGCAACTACTTTACTTTTGGAGAAAATTCAAAACATTCATTATTCAATAGAGCCCAATAGCAAAAATCAGGTTTTGAATGAAGAATCACATTTCTTGGTAGAATCATGCAGGATTGAAATTTTTGATGGTTTTTTACTCCTCTCAACAGCCCAAACAAGTTTCTAAAAGGATGAGTTTGCAACTACTTTACTTTTGGAGAAAATTCAAAACATTCATTATTCAATAGGGCCCAAACTATCAAAAACCAGCGGTTTCAATGAACACACATTTCTTGGTAGAATAATGCAGGACCGAAATTTTTGATGTTTTTCTACTCCTCTCATGAGCCCAAACAAGTCTCTAAAAGCATGAGTTTGCACCTACTTTACTTTTGGAGAAAATTCAAAACATTCATTATTCAATAGAGCCCAATAGCAAAAATCAGGTTTTGAATGAAGAATCACATTTCTTGGTAAAATCATGCAGGATTGAAATTTTTGATGGTTTTTTACTCCTCTCAACAGCCCAAACAAGTTTCTAAAAGGATGAGTTTGCAACTACTTTACTTTTGGAGAAAATTCAAAACATTCATTATTCAATAGGGCCCAAACTATCAAAAACCAGCGGTTTCAATGAACACACATTTCTTGGTAGAATCATGCAGGACTGAAATTTTTGATGTTTTTCTACTCCTCTCATGAGCCCAAACAAGTCTCTAAAACCATGAGTTTGCAACTACTTTACTTTTGGAGAAAATTCAAAATATTCACTATTCAATAGAGCCCAATAGCAAAAATCAGGTTTTGAATGAAGAATCACATTTCTTGGTAAAATCATGCAGGATTGAAATTTTTGATGGTTTTTTACTCCTCTCAACAGCCCAAACAAGTTTCTAAAAGGATGAGTTTGCAACTACTTTACTTTTGGAGAAAATTCAAAACATTCATTATTCAATAGGGCCCAAAGTATCAAAAACCAGCGGTTTGAATGAACACACATTTCTTGGTAGAATCATGCAGGACTGAAATTTTTGATGTTTTTCTACTCCTCTCATGAGCCCAAACAAGTCTCTAAAAGCATGAGTTTGCAACTACTTTACTTTTGGAGAAAATTCAAAACATTCATTACTCAAAAGAGCCCAATAGCAAAAACCAGCGTTTTGAATGAAGAATCACATTTCTTGGTAGAATCATGCAGGATTGAAATTTTTGATGGTTTTTTACTCCTCTCAACAGCCCAAACAAGTTTCTAAAAGGATGAGTTTGCAACTACTTTACTTTTGGAGAAAATTCAAAACATTCATTATTCAATAGGGCCCAAACTATCAAAAACCAGCGGTTTCAATGAACACACATTTCTTGGTAGAATCATGCAGGACTGAAATTTTTGATGTTTTTCTACTCCTCTCATGAGCCCAAACAAGTCTCTAAAAGCATGAGTTTGCAACTACTTTACTTTTGGAGAAAATTCAAAACATTCATTATTCAATAGAGCCCAATAGCAAAAATCAGGTTTTGAATGAAGAATCACATTTCTTGGTAGAATCATGCAGGATTGAAATTTTTGATGGTTTTTTACTCCTCTCAACAGCCCAAACAAGTTTCTTAAAGGATGAGTTTGCAACTACTTTACTTTTGGAGAAAATTCAAAACATTCATTATTCAATAGGGCCCAAAATATCAAAAACCAGCGGTTTGAATGAACACACATTTCTTGGTAGGATCGTGCAGGACTGAAATTTTTGATGTTTTTCTACTCCTCTCATGAGCCCAAACAAGTCTCTAAAAGGATGAGTTTGCAACTACTTTACTTTTGGAGAAAATTCAAAACATTCATTATTCAATAGAGCCCAATAGCAAAAACCAGCGTTTTGAATGAAGAATCACATTTCTTGGTAGAATCATGCAGGAATGAAATTTTTGATGGTTTTTTACTCCTCTCAACAGCCCAAACAAGTTTCTAAAAGGATGAGTTTGCAACTACTTTACTTTTGGAGAAAATTCAAAACATTCATTATTCAATAGGGCCCAAACTATCAAAAACCAGCGGTTTGAATGAACACACATTTCTTGGTAGAATCATGCAGGACTGAAATTTTTGATGTTTTTCTACTCCTCTCATGAGCCCAAACAAGTCTCTAAAAGCATGAGTTTGCAACTACTTTACTTTTGGAGAAAATTCAAAACATTCATTACTCAAAAGAGCCCAATAGCAAAAACCAGCGTTTTGAATGAAGAATCACATTTCTTGGTAGAATCATGCAGGATTGAAATTTTTGATGGTTTTTTACTCCTCTCAACAGCCCAAACAAGTTTCTAAAAGGATGAGTTTGCAACTACTTTACTTTTGGAGAAAATTCAAAACATTCATTATTCAATAGAGCCCAATAGCAAAAACCAGCGTTTTGAATGAAGAATCACATTTCTTGGTACAATCATGCAGGATTGAAATTTTTGATGGTTTTTTACTCCTCTCAACAGCCCAAACAAGTTTCTAAAAGGATGAGTTTGCAACTACTTTACTTTTGGAGAAAATTCAAAACATTCATTATTCAATAGGGCCCAAACTATCAAAAACCAGCGGTTTGAATGAACACACATTTCTTGGTAGAATCATGCAGTACTGAAATTTTTGATGTTTTTCTACTCCTCTCATGAGCCCAAACAAGTCTCTAAAAGCATGAGTTTGCAACTACTTTACTTTTGGAGAAAATTCAAAACATTCATTATTCAATAGAGCCCAATAGCAAAAACCAGCGTTTTGAATGAAGAATCACATTTCTTGGTAGAATCATGCAGGATTGAAATTTTTGATGGTTTTTTACTCCTCTCAACAGTCCAAACAAGTTTCTAAAAGGATGAGTTTGCAACTACTTTACTTTTAGAGAAAATTCAAAACATTCATTATTCAATAGAGCCCAATAGCAAAAACCAGCGTTTTGAATGAAGAATCACATTTCTTGGTAGAATCATGCAGGATTGAAATATTTGATGGTTTTTTACTCCTCTCAACAGCCCAAACAAGTTTCTAAAAGGATGAGTTTGCAACTACTTTACTTTTGGAGAAAATTCAAAACATTCATTATTCAATAGGGCCCAAACTATCAAAAACCAGCGGTTTGAATGAACACACATTTCTTGGTAGAATCATGCAGTACTGAAATTTTTGATGTTTTTCTACTCCTCTCATGAGCCCAAACAAGTCTCTAAAAGCATGAGTTTGCAACTACTTTACTTTTGGAGAAAATTCAAAACATTCATTACTCAAAAGAGCCCAATAGCAAAAACCAGCGTTTTGAATGAAGAATCACATTTCTTGGTAGAATCATGCAGGATTGAAATTTTTGATGGTTTTTTACTCCTCTCAACAGCCCAAACAAGTTTCTAAAAGGATGAGTTTGCAACTACTTTACTTTTGGAGAAAATTCAAAACATTCATTATTCAATAGGGCCCAAACTATCAAAAACCAGCGGTTTCAATGAACACACATTTCTTGGTAGAATCATGCAGGACTGAAATTTTTGATGTTTTTCTACTCCTCTCATGAGCCCAAACAAGTCTCTAAAAGCATGAGTTTGCAACTACTTTACTTTTGGAGAAAATTCAAAACATTCACTATTCAATAGAGCCCAATAGCAAAAATCAGGTTTTGAATGAAGAATCACATTTCTTGGTAAAATCATGCAGGATTGAAATTTTTGATGGTTTTTTACTCCTCTCAACAGCCCAAACAAGTTTCTAAAAGGATGAGTTTGCAACTACTTTACTTTTGGAGAAAATTCAAAACATTCATTATTCAATAGGGCCCAAAGTATCAAAAACCAGCGGTTTGAATGAACACACATTTCTTGGTAGAATCATGCAGGACTGAAATTTTTGATGTTTTTCTACTCCTCTCATGAGCCCAAACAAGTCTCTAAAAGCATGAGTTTGCAACTACTTTACTTTTGGAGAAAATTCAAAACATTCATTACTCAAAAGAGCCCAATAGCAAAAACCAGCGTTTTGAATGAAGAATCACATTTCTTGGTAGAATCATGCAGGATTGAAATTTTTGATGGTTTTTTACTCCTCTCAACAGCCCAAACAAGTTTCTAAAAGGATGAGTTTGCAACTACTTTACTTTTGGAGAAAATTCAAAACATTCATTATTCAATAGGGCCCAAACTATCAAAAACCAGCGGTTTCAATGAACACACATTTCTTGGTAGAATCATGCAGGACTGAAATTTTTGATGTTTTTCTACTCCTCTCATGAGCCCAAACAAGTCTCTAAAAGCATGAGTTTGCAACTACTTTACTTTTGGAGAAAATTCAAAACATTCATTATTCAATAGAGCCCAATAGCAAAAATCAGGTTTTGAATGAAGAATCACATTTCTTGGTAGAATCATGCAGGATTGAAATTTTTGATGGTTTTTTACTCCTCTCAACAGCCCAAACAAGTTTCTAAAAGGATGAGTTTGCAACTACTTTACTTTTGGAGAAAATTCAAAACATTCATTATTCAATAGGGCCCAAAATATCAAAAACCAGCGGTTTGAATGAACACACATTTCTTGGTAGGATCGTGCAGGACTGAAATTTTTGATGTTTTTCTACTCCTCTCATGAGCCCAAACAAGTCTCTAAAAGGATGAGTTTGCAACTACTTTACTTTTGGAGAAAATTCAAAACATTCATTATTCAATAGAGCCCAATAGCAAAAACCAGCGTTTTGAATGAAGAATCACATTTCTTGGTAGAATCATGCAGGAATGAAATTTTTGATGGTTTTTTACTCCTCTCAACAGCCCAAACAAGTTTCTAAAAGGATGAGTTTGCAACTACTTTACTTTTGGAGAAAATTCAAAACATTCATTATTCAATAGGGCCCAAACTATCAAAAACCAGCGGTTTGAATGAACACACATTTCTTGGTAGAATCATGCAGGACTGAAATTTTTGATGTTTTTCTACTCCTCTCATGAGCCCAAACAAGTCTCTAAAAGCATGAGTTTGCAACTACTTTACTTTTGGAGAAAATTCAAAACATTCATTACTCAAAAGAGCCCAATAGCAAAAACCAGCGTTTTGAATGAAGAATCACATTTCTTGGTAGAATCATGCAGGATTGAAATTTTTGATGGTTTTTTACTCCTCTCAACAGCCCAAACAAGTTTCTAAAAGGATGAGTTTGCAACTACTTTACTTTTGGAGAAAATTCAAAACATTCATTATTCAATAGAGCCCAATAGCAAAAACCAGCGTTTTGAATGAAGAATCACATTTCTTGGTAGAATCATGCAGGATTGAAATTTTTGATGGTTTTTTACTCCTCTCAACAGCCCAAACAAGTTTCTAAAAGGATGAGTTTGCAACTACTTTACTTTTGGAGAAAATTCAAAACATTCATTATTCAATAGGGCCCAAACTATCAAAAACCAGCGGTTTGAATGAACACACATTTCTTGGTAGAATCATGCAGTACTGAAATTTTTGATGTTTTTCTACTCCTCTCATGAGCCCAAACAAGTTTCTAAAAGGATGAGTTTGCAACTACTTTACTTTTGGAGAAAATTCAAAACATTCATTATTCAATAGAGCCCAATAGCAAAAACCAGCGTTTTGAATGAAGAATCACATTTCTTGGTAGAATCATGCAGGATTGAAATTTTTGATGGTTTTTTACTCCTCTCAACAGCCCAAACAAGTTTCTAAAAGGATGAGTTTGCAACTACTTTACTTTTGGAGAAAATTCAAAACATTCATTATTCAATAGAGCCCAATAGCAAAAACCAGCGTTTTGAATGAAGAATCACATTTCTTGGTAGAATCATGCAGGATTGAAATATTTGATGGTTTTTTACTCCTCTCAACAGCCCAAACAAGTTTCTAAAAGGATGAGTTTGCAACTACTTTACTTTTGGAGAAAATTCAAAACATTCATTATTCAATAGGGCCCAAACTATCAAAAACCAGCGGTTTGAATGAACACACATTTCTTGGTAGAATCATGCAGTACTGAAATTTTTGATGTTTTTCTACTCCTCTCATGAGCCCAAACAAGTCTCTAAAAGCATGAGTTTGCAACTACTTTACTTTTGGAGAAAATTCAAAACATTCATTACTCAAAAGAGCCCAATAGCAAAAACCAGCGTTTTGAATGAAGAATCACATTTCTTGGTAGAATCATGCAGGATTGAAATTTTTGATGGTTTTTTACTCCTCTCAACAGCCCAAACAAGTTTCTAAAAGGATGAGTTTGCAACTACTTTACTTTTGGAGAAAATTCAAAACATTCATTATTCAATAGGGCCCAAACTATCAAAAACCAGCGGTTTCAATGAACACACATTTCTTGGTAGAATCATGCAGGACTGAAATTTTTGATGTTTTTCTACTCCTCTCATGAGCCCAAACAAGTCTCTAAAAGCATGAGTTTGCAACTACTTTACTTTTGGAGAAAATTCAAAACATTCACTATTCAATAGAGCCCAATAGCAAAAATCAGGTTTTGAATGAAGAATCACATTTCTTGGTAAAATCATGCAGGATTGAAATTTTTGATGGTTTTTTACTCCTCTCAACAGCCCAAACAAGTTTCTAAAAGGATGAGTTTGCAACTACTTTACTTTTGGAGAAAATTCAAAACATTCATTATTCAATAGGGCCCAAACTATCAAAAACCAGCGGTTTCAATGAACACACATTTCTTGGTAGAATCATGCAGGACTGAAATTTTTGATGTTTTTCTACTCCTCTCATGAGCCCAAACAAGTCTCTAAAAGCATGAGTTTGCAACTACTTTACTTTTGGAGAAAATTCAAAACATTCATTATTCAATAGAGCCCAATAGCAAAAACCAGCGTTTTGAATGAAGAATCACATTTCTTGGTAGAATCATGCAGGATTGAAATTTTTGATGGTTTTTTACTCCTCTCAACAGCCCAAACAAGTTTCTAAAAGGATGAGTTTGCAACTACTTTACTTTTGGAGAAAATTCAAAACAATCATTATTCAATAGGGCCCAAACTATCAAAAACCAGCGGTTTCAATGAACACACATTTCTTGGTAGAATCATGCAGGACTGAAATTTTTGATGTTTTTCTACTCCTCTCATGAGCCCAAACAAGTCTCTAAAAGCATGAGTTTGCAACTACTTTGCTTTTGGAGAAAATTCAAAACATTCATTATTCAATAGAGCCCAATAGCAAAAATCAGGTTTTGAATGAAGAATCACATTTCTTGGTAGAATCATGCAGGATTGAAATTTTTGATGGTTTTTTACTCCTCTCAACAGCCCAAACAAGTTTCTAAAAGGATGAGTTTGCAACTACTTTACTTTTGGAGAAAATTCAAAACATTCATTATTCAATAGGGCCCAAACTATCAAAAACCAGCGGTTTCAATGAACACACATTTCTTGGTAGAATCATGCAGGACTGAAATTTTTGATGTTTTTCTACTCCTCTCATGAGCCCAAACAAGTCTCTAAAAGCATGAGTTTGCAACTACTTTACTTTTGGAGAAAATTCAAAACATTCATTACTCAAAAGAGCCCAATAGCAAAAACCAGCGTTTTGAATGAAGAATCACATTTCTTGGTAGAATCATGCAGGATTGAAATTTTTGATGGTTTTTTACTCCTCTCAACAGCCCAAACAAGTTTCTAAAAGGATGAGTTTGCAACTACTTTACTTTTGGAGAAAATTCAAAACATTCATTATTCAATAGGGCCCAAACTATCAAAAACCAGCGTTTTCAATGAACACACATTTCTTGGTAGAATCATGCAGGACTGAAATTTTTGATGTTTTTCTACTCCTCTCATGAGCCCAAACAAGTCTCTAAAAGCATGAGTTTGCAACTACTTTACTTTTGGAGAAAATTCAAAACATTCATTATTCAATAGAGCCCAATAGCAAAAATCAGGTTTTGAATGAAGAATCACATTTCTTGGTAGAATCATGCAGGATTGAAATTTTTGATGGTTTTTTACTCCTCTCAACAGCCCAAACAAGTTTCTAAAAGGATGAGTTTGCAACTACTTTACTTTTGGAGAAAATTCAAAACATTCATTATTCAATAGGGCCCAAACTATCATAAACCAGCGGTTTCAATGAACACACATTTCTTGGTAGAATCATGCAGGACTGAAATTTTTGATGTTTTTCTACTCCTCTCATGAGCCCAAACAAGTCTCTAAAACCATGAGTTTGCAACTACTTTACTTTTGGAGAAAATTCAAAACATTCACTATTCAATAGAGCCCAATAGCAAAAATCAGGTTTTGAATGAAGAATCACATTTCTTGGTAAAATCATGCAGGATTGAAATTTTTGATGGTTTTTTACTCCTCTCAACAGCCCAAACAAGTTTCTAAAAGGATGAGTTTGCAACTACTTTACTTTTGGAGAAAATTGAAAACATTCATTATTCAATAGGGCCCAAACTATCAAAAACCAGCGGTTTCAATGAACACACATTTCTTGGTAGAATCATGCAGGACTGAAATTTTTGATGTTTTTCTACTCCTCTCATGAGCCCAAACAAGTCTCTAAAAGCATGAGTTTGCAACTACTTTACTTTTGGAGAAAATTCAAAACATTCATTATTCAATAGAGCCCAATAGCAAAAATCAGGTTTTGAATGAAGAATCACATTTCTTGGTAGAATCATGCAGGATTGAAATTTTTGATGGTTTTTTACTCCTCTCAACAGCCCAAACAAGTTTCTAAAAGGATGAGTTTGCAACTACTTTACTTTTGGAGAAAATTCAAAACATTCATTATTCAATAGGGCCCAAACTATCAAAAACCAGCGGTTTGAATGAACACACATTTCTTGGTAGAATCATGCAGGACTGAAATTTTTGATGTTTTTCTACTCCTCTCATGAGCCGAAACAAGTCTCTAAAAGCATGAGTTTGCAACTACTTTACTTTTGGAGAAAATTCAAAACATTCATTACTCAAAAGAGCCCAATAGCAAAAACCAGCGTTTTGAATGAAGAATCACATTTCTTGGTAGAATCATGCAGGATTGAAATTTTTGATGGTTTTTTACTCCTCTCAACAGCCCAAACAAGTTTCTAAAAGGATGAGTTTGCAACTACTTTACTTTTGGAGAAAATTCAAAACATTCATTATTCAATAGGGCCCAAACTATCAAAAACCAGCGGTTTCAATGAACACACATTTCTTGGTAGAATCATGCAGGACTGAAATTTTTGATGTTTTTCTACTCCTCTCATGAGCCCAAACAAGTCTCTAAAAGCATGAGTTTGCAACTACTTTACTTTTGGAGAAAATTCAAAACATTCATTATTCAATAGAGCCCAATAGCAAAAATCAGGTTTTGAATGAAGAATCACATTTCTTGGTAGAATCATGCAGGATTGAAATTTTTGATGGTTTTTTACTCCTCTCAACAGCCCAAACAAGTTTCTAAAAGGATGAGTTTGTAACTACTTTACTTTTGGAGAAAATTCAAAACATTCATTATTCAATAGGGCCCAAACTATCAAAAATCAGCGGTTTCAATGAACACACATTTCTTGGTAGAATCATGCAGGACTGAAATTTTTGATGTTTTTCTACTCCTCTCATGAGCCCAAACAAGTCTCTAAAAGCATGAGTTTGCAACTACTTTACTTTTGGAGAAAATTCAAAACATTCATTACTCAAAAGAGCCCAATAGCAAAAACCAGCGTTTTGAATAAAGAATCACATTTCTTGGTAGAATCATGCAGGATTGAAATTTTTGATGGTTTTTTACTCCTCTCAACAGCCCAAACAAGTTTCTAAAAGGATGAGTTTGCAACTACTTTACTTTTGGAGAAAATTCAAAACATTCATTATTCAATAGAGCCCAATAGCAAAAATCAGGTTTTGAATGAAGAATCACATTTCTTGGTAGAATCATGCAGGATTGAAATTTTTGATGTTTTTTTACTCCTCTCAACAGCCGAAACAAGTTTCTAAAGGATGAGTTTGCAACTACTTTACTTTTGGAGAAAATTCAAAACATTCATTATTCAATAGGGCCCAAACTATCAAAAACCAGCGGTTTCAATGAACACACATTTCTTGGTAGAATCATGCAGGACTGAAATTTTTGATGTTTTTCTACTCCTCTCATGAGCCCAAACAAGTCTCTAAAAGCATGAGTTTGCAACTACTTTACTTTTGGAGAAAATTCAAAACATTCATTATTCAATAGAGCCCAATAGCAAAAACCAGCGTTTTGAATGAAGAATCACATTTCTTGGTAGAATCATGCAGGATTGAAATTTTTGATGGTTTTTTACTCCTCTCAACAGCCCAAACAAGTTTCTAAAAGGATGAGTTTGCAACTACTTTACTTTTGGAGAAAATTCAAAACATTCATTATTCAATAGGGCCCAAACTATCAAAAACCAGCGGTTTCAATGAACACACATTTCTTGGTAGAATCATGCAGGACTGAAATTTTTGATGTTTTTCTACTCCTCTCATGAGCCCAAACAAGTCTCTAAAAGCATGAGTTTGCAACTACTTTACTTTTGGAGAAAATTCAAAACATTCATTACTCAAAAGAGCCCAATAGCAAAAACCAGCGTTTTGAATGAAGAATCACATTTCTTGGTAGAATCATGCAGGATTGAAATTTTTGATGGTTTTTTACTCCTCTCAACAGCCCAAACAAGTTTCTAAAAGGATGAGTTTGCAACTACTTTACTTTTGGAGAAAATTCAAAACATTCATTATTCAATAGGGCCCAAACTATCAAAAACCAGCGGTTTCAATGAACACACATTTCTTGGTAGAATCATGCAGGACTGAAATTTTTGATGTTTTTCTACTCCTCTCATGAGCCCAAACAAGTCTCTAAAAGCATGAGTTTGCAACTACTTTACTTTTGGAGAAAATTCAAAACATTCATTATTCAATAGAGCCCAATAGCAAAAATCAGGTTTTGAATGAAGAATCACATTTCTTGGTAGAATCATGCAGGATTGAAATTTTTGATGGTTTTTTACTCCTCTCAACAGCCCAAACAAGTTTCTAAAAGGATGAGTTTGCAACTACTTTACTTTTGGAGAAAATTCAAAACATTCATTATTCAATAGAGCCCAATAGCAAAAACCAGCTTTTTGAATGAAGAATCACATTTCTTGGTAGAATCATGCAGGAATGAAATTTTTGATGGTTTTTTACTCCTCTCAACAGCCCAAACAAGTTTCTAAAAGGATGAGTTTGCAACTACTTTACTTTTGGAGAAAATTCAAAACATTCATTATTCAATAGGGCCCAAACTATCAAAAACCAGCGGTTTGAATGAACACACATTTCTTGGTAGAATCATGCAGGACTGAAATTTTTGATGTTTTTCTACTCCTCTCATGAGCCCAAACAAGTCTCTAAAAGCATGAGTTTGCAACTACTTTACTTTTGGAGAAAATTCAAAACATTCATTACTCAAAAGAGCCCAATAGCAAAAACCAGCGTTTTGAATGAAGAATCACATTTCTTGGTAGAATCATGCAGGATTGAAATTTTTGATGGTTTTTTACTCCTCTCAACAGCCCAAACAAGTTTCTAAAAGGATGAGTTTGCAACTACTTTACTTTTGGAGAAAATTCAAAACATTCATTATTCAATAGAGCCCAATAGCAAAAACCAGCGTTTTGAATGAAGAATCACATTTCTTGGTAGAATCATGCAGGATTGAAATTTTTGATGGTTTTTTACTCCTCTCAACAGCCCAAACAAGTTTCTAAAAGGATGAGTTTGCAACTACTTTACTTTTGGAGAAAATTCAAAACATTCATTATTCAATAGGGCCCAAACTATCAAAAACCAGCGGTTTGAATGAACACACATTTCTTGGTAGAATCATGCAGTACTGAAATTTTTGATGTTTTTCTACTCCTCTCATGAGCCCAAACAAGTTTCTAAAAGGATGAGTTTGCAACTACTTTACTTTTGGAGAAAATTCAAAACATTCATTATTCAATAGAGCCCAATAGCAAAAACCAGCGTTTTGAATGAAGAATCACATTTCTTGGTAGAATCATGCAGGATTGAAATTTTTGATGGTTTTTTACTACTCTCAACAGCCCAAACAAGTTTCTAAAAGGATGAGTTTGCAACTACTTTACTTTTGGAGAAAATTCAAAACATTCATTATTCAATAGAGCCCAATAGCAAAAACCAGCGTTTTGAATGAAGAATCACATTTCTTGGTAGAATCATGCAGGATTGAAATATTTGATGGTTTTTTACTCCTCTCAACAGCCCAAACAAGTTTCTAAAAGGATGAGTTTGCAACTACTTTACTTTTGGAGAAAATTCAAAACATTCATTATTCAATAGGGCCCAAACTATCAAAAACCAGCGGTTTGAATGAACACACATTTCTTGGTAGAATCATGCAGTACTGAAATTTTTGATGTTTTTCTACTCCTCTCATGAGCCCAAACAAGTCTCTAAAAGCATGAGTTTGCAACTACTTTACTTTTGGAGAAAATTCAAAACATTCATTACTCAAAAGAGCCCAATAGCAAAAACCAGCGTTTTGAATGAAGAATCACATTTCTTGGTAGAATCATGCAGGATTGAAATTTTTGATGGTTTTTTACTCCTCTCAACAGCCCAAACAAGTTTCTAAAAGGATGAGTTTGCAACTACTTTACTTTTGGAGAAAATTCAAAACATTCATTATTCAATAGGGCCCAAACTATCAAAAACCAGCGGTTTCAATGAACACACATTTCTTGGTAGAATCATGCAGGACTGAAATTTTTGATGTTTTTCTACTCCTCTCATGAGCCCAAACAAGTCTCTAAAAGCATGAGTTTGCAACTACTTTACTTTTGGAGAAAATTCAAAACATTCATTATTCAATAGAGCCCAATAGCAAAAACCAGCGTTTTGAATGAAGAATCACATTTCTTGGTAGAATCATGCAGGATTGAAATTTTTGATGGTTTTTTACTCCTCTCAACAGCCCAAACAAGTTTCTAAAAGGATGAGTTTGCAACTACTTTACTTTTGGAGAAAATTCAAAACATTCATTATTCAATAGGGCCCAAACTATCAAAAACCAGCGGTTTCAATGAACACACATTTCTTGGTAGAATCATGCAGGACTGAAATTTTTGATGTTTTTCTACTCCTCTCATGAGCCCAAACAAGTCTCTAAAAGCATGAGTTTGCAACTACTTTGCTTTTGGAGAAAATTCAAAACATTCATTATTCAATAGAGCCCAATAGCAAAAATCAGGTTTTGAATGAAGAATCACATTTCTTGGTAGAATCATGCAGGATTGAAATTTTTGATGGTTTTTTACTCCTCTCAACAGCCCAAACAAGTTTCTAAAAGGATGAGTTTGCAACTACTTTACTTTTGGAGAAAATTCAAAACATTCATTATTCAATAGGGCCCAAACTATCAAAAACCAGCGGTTTCAATGAACACACATTTCTTGGTAGAATCATGCAGGACTGAAATTTTTGATGTTTTTCTACTCCTCTCATGAGCCCAAACAAGTCTCTAAAAGCATGAGTTTGCAACTACTTTACTTTTGGAGAAAATTCAAAACATTCATTACTCAAAAGAGCCCAATAGCAAAAACCAGCGTTTTGAATGAAGAATCACATTTCTTGGTAGAATCATGCAGGATTGAAATTTTTGATGGTTTTTTACTCCTCTCAACAGCCCAAACAAGTTTCTAAAAGGATGAGTTTGCAACTACTTTACTTTTGGAGAAAATTCAAAACATTCATTATTCAATAGGGCCCAAACTATCAAAAACCAGCGTTTTCAATGAACACACATTTCTTGGTAGAATCATGCAGGACTGAAATTTTTGATGTTTTTCTACTCCTCTCATGAGCCCAAACAAGTCTCTAAAAGCATGAGTTTGCAACTACTTTACTTTTGGAGAAAATTCAAAACATTCATTATTCAATAGAGCCCAATAGCAAAAATCAGGTTTTGAATGAAGAATCACATTTCTTGGTAGAATCATGCAGGATTGAAATTTTTGATGGTTTTTTACTCCTCTCAACAGCCCAAACAAGTTTCTAAAAGGATGAGTTTGCAACTACTTTACTTTTGGAGAAAATTCAAAACATTCATTATTCAATAGGGCCCAAACTATCATAAACCAGCGGTTTCAATGAACACACATTTCTTGGTAGAATCATGCAGGACTGAAATTTTTGATGTTTTTCTACTCCTCTCATGAGCCCAAACAAGTCTCTAAAACCATGAGTTTGCAACTACTTTACTTTTGGAGAAAATTCAAAACATTCACTATTCAATAGAGCCCAATAGCAAAAATCAGGTTTTGAATGAAGAATCACATTTCTTGGTAAAATCATGCAGGATTGAAATTTTTGATGGTTTTTTACTCCTCTCAACAGCCCAAACAAGTTTCTAAAAGGATGAGTTTGCAACTACTTTACTTTTGGAGAAAATTGAAAACATTCATTATTCAATAGGGCCCAAACTATCAAAAACCAGCGGTTTCAATGAACACACATTTCTTGGTAGAATCATGCAGGACTGAAATTTTTGATGTTTTTCTACTCCTCTCATGAGCCCAAACAAGTCTCTAAAAGCATGAGTTTGCAACTACTTTACTTTTGGAGAAAATTCAAAACATTCATTATTCAATAGAGCCCAATAGCAAAAATCAGGTTTTGAATGAAGAATCACATTTCTTGGTAGAATCATGCAGGATTGAAATTTTTGATGGTTTTTTACTCCTCTCAACAGCCCAAACAAGTTTCTAAAAGGATGAGTTTGCAACTACTTTACTTTTGGAGAAAATTCAAAACATTCATTATTCAATAGGGCCCAAACTATCAAAAACCAGCGGTTTGAATGAACACACATTTCTTGGTAGAATCATGCAGGACTGAAATTTTTGATGTTTTTCTACTCCTCTCATGAGCCCAAACAAGTCTCTAAAAGCATGAGTTTGCAACTACTTTACTTTTGGAGAAAATTCAAAACATTCATTACTCAAAAGAGCCCAATAGCAAAAACCAGCGTTTTGAATGAAGAATCACATTTCTTGGTAGAATCATGCAGGATTGAAATTTTTGATGGTTTTTTACTCCTCTCAACAGCCCAAACAAGTTTCTAAAAGGATGAGTTTGCAACTACTTTACTTTTGGAGAAAATTCAAAACATTCATTATTCAATAGGGCCCAAACTATCAAAAACCAGCGGTTTCAATGAACACACATTTCTTGGTAGAATCATGCAGGACTGAAATTTTTGATGTTTTTCTACTCCTCTCATGAGCCCAAACAAGTCTCTAAAAGCATGAGTTTGCAACTACTTTACTTTTGGAGAAAATTCAAAACATTCATTATTCAATAGAGCCCAATAGCAAAAATCAGGTTTTGAATGAAGAATCACATTTCTTGGTAGAATCATGCAGGATTGAAATTTTTGATGGTTTTTTACTCCTCTCAACAGCCCAAACAAGTTTCTAAAAGGATGAGTTTGTAACTACTTTACTTTTGGAGAAAATTCAAAACATTCATTATTCAATAGGGCCCAAACTATCAAAAATCAGCGGTTTCAATGAACACACATTTCTTGGTAGAATCATGCAGGACTGAAATTTTTGATGTTTTTCTACTCCTCTCATGAGCCCAAACAAGTCTCTAAAAGCATGAGTTTGCAACTACTTTACTTTTGGAGAAAATTCAAAACATTCATTACTCAAAAGAGCCCAATAGCAAAAACCAGCGTTTTGAATGAAGAATCACATTTCTTGGTAGAATCATGCAGGATTGAAATTTTTGATGGTTTTTTACTCCTCTCAACAGCCCAAACAAGTTTCTAAAAGGATGAGTTTGCAACTACTTTACTTTTGGAGAAAATTCAAAACATTCATTATTCAATAGAGCCCAATAGCAAAAATCAGGTTTTGAATGAAGAATCACATTTCTTGGTAGAATCATGCAGGATTGAAATTTTTGATGGTTTTTTACTCCTCTCAACAGCCCAAACAAGTTTCTAAAAGGATGAGTTTGTAACTACTTTACTTTTGGAGAAAATTCAAAACATTCATTATTCAATAGGGCCCAAACTATCAAAAATCAGCGGTTTCAATGAACACACATTTCTTGGTAGAATCATGCAGGACTGAAATTTTTGATGTTTTTCTACTCCTCTCATGAGCCCAAACAAGTCTCTAAAAGCATGAGCTTGCAACTACTTTACTTTTGGAGAAAATTCAAAACATTCACTATTCAATAGAGCCCAATAGCAAAAATCAGGTTTTGAATGAAGAATCACATTTCTTGGTAAAATCATGCAGGATTGAAATTTTTGATGGTTTTTTACTCCTCTCAACAGCCCAAACAAGTTTCTAAAAGGATGAGTTTGCAACTACTTTACTTTTGGAGAAAATTCAAAACATTCATTATTCAATAGGGCCCAAACTATCAAAAACCAGCGGTTTCAATGAACACACATTTCTTGGTAGAATCATGCAGGACTGAAATTTTTGATGTTTTTCTACTCCTCTCATGAGCCCAAACAAGTCTCTAAAAGCATGAGTTTGCAACTACTTTACTTTTGGAGAAAATTCAAAACATTCATTATTCAATAGAGCCCAATAGCAAAAACCAGCGTTTTGAATGAAGAATCACATTTCTTGGTAGAATCATGCAGGATTGAAATTTTTGATGGTTTTTTACTCCTCTCAACAGCCCAAACAAGTTTCTAAAAGGATGAGTTTGCAACTACTTTACTTTTGGAGAAAATTCAAAACATTCATTATTCAATAGGGCCCAAACTATCAAAAACCAGCGGTTTCAATGAACACACATTTCTTGGTAGAATCATGCAGGACTGAAATTTTTGATGTTTTTCTACTCCTCTCATGAGCCCAAACAAGTCTCTAAAAGCATGAGTTTGCAACTACTTTACTTTTGGAGAAAATTCAAAACATTCATTATTCAATAGAGCCCAATAGCAAAAATCAGGTTTTGAATGAAGAATCACATTTCTTGGTAGAATCATGCAGGATTGAAATTTTTGATGGTTTTTTACTCCTCTCAACAGCCCAAACAAGTTTCTAAAAGGATGAGTTTGCAACTACTTTACTTTTGGAGAAAATTCAAAACATTCATTATTCAATAGGGCCCAAACTATCAAAAACCAGCGGTTTGAATGAACACACATTTCTTGGTAGAATCATGCAGGACTGAAATTTTTGATGTTTTTCTACTCCTCTCATGAGCCCAAACAAGTCTCTAAAAGCATGAGTTTGCAACTACTTTACTTTTGGAGAAAATTCAAAACATTCATTACTCAAAAGAGCCCAATAGCAAAAACCAGCGTTTTGAATGAAGAATCACATTTCTTGGTAGAATCATGCAGGATTGAAATTTTTGATGGTTTTTTACTCCTCTCAACAGCCCAAACAAGTTTCTAAAAGGATGAGTTTGCAACTACTTTACTTTTGGAGAAAATTCAAAACATTCATTATTCAATAGGGCCCAAACTATCAAAAACCAGCGGTTTCAATGAACACACATTTCTTGGTAGAATCATGCAGGACTGAAATTTTTGATGTTTTTCTACTCCTCTCATGAGCCCAAACAAGTCTCTAAAAGCATGAGTTTGCAACTACTTTACTTTTGGAGAAAATTCAAAACATTCATTATTCAATAGAGCCCAATAGCAAAAATCACGTTTTGAATGAAGAATCACATTTCTTGGTAGAATCATGCAGGATTGAAATTTTTGATGGTTTTTTACTCCTCTCAACAGCCCAAACAAGTTTCTAAAAGGATGAGTTTGTAACTACTTTACTTTTGGAGAAAATTCAAAACATTCATTATTCAATAGGGCCCAAACTATCAAAAATCAGCGGTTTCAATGAACACACATTTCTTGGTAGAATCATGCAGGACTGAAATTTTTGATGTTTTTCTACTCCTCTCATGAGCCCAAACAAGTCTCTAAAAGCATGAGTTTGCAACTACTTTACTTTTGGAGAAAATTCAAAACATTCATTACTCAAAAGAGCCCAATAGCAAAAACCAGCGTTTTGAATAAAGAATCACATTTCTTGGTAGAATCATGCAGGATTGAAATTTTTGATGGTTTTTTACTCCTCTCAACAGCCCAAACAAGTTTCTAAAAGGATGAGTTTGCAACTACTTTACTTTTGGAGAAAATTCAAAACATTCATTATTCAATAGAGCCCAATAGCAAAAATCAGGTTTTGAATGAAGAATCACATTTCTTGGTAGAATCATGCAGGATTGAAATTTTTGATGTTTTTTTACTCCTCTCAACAGCCGAAACAAGTTTCTAAAGGATGAGTTTGCAACTACTTTACTTTTGGAGAAAATTCAAAACATTCATTATTCAATAGGGCCCAAACTATCAAAAACCAGCGGTTTCAATGAACACACATTTCTTGGTAGAATCATGCAGGACTGAAATTTTTGATGTTTTTCTACTCCTCTCATGAGCCCAAACAAGTCTCTAAAAGCATGAGTTTGCAACTACTTTACTTTTGGAGAAAATTCAAAACATTCATTATTCAATAGGGCCCAAACTATCAAAAACCAGCGGTTTCAATGAACACACATTTCTTGGTAGAATCATGCAGGACTGAAATTTTTGATGTTTTTCTACTCCTCTCATGAGCCCAAACAAGTCTCTAAAAGCATGAGTTTGCAACTACTTTACTTTTGGAGAAAATTCAAAACATTCATTATTCAATAGAGCCCAATAGCAAAAATCAGGTTTTGAATGAAGAATCACATTTCTTGGTAGAATCATGCAGGATTGAAATTTTTGATGGTTTTTTACTCCTCTCAACAGCCCAAACAAGTTTCTAAAAGGATGAGTTTGCAACTACTTTACTTTTGGAGAAAATTCAAAACATTCATTATTCAATAGGGCCCAAACTATCAAAAACCAGCGGTTTGAATGAACACACATTTCTTGGTAGAATCATGCAGGACTGAAATTTTTGATGTTTTTCTACTCCTCTCATGAGCCCAAACAAGTCTCTAAAAGCATGAGTTTGCAACTACTTTACTTTTGGAGAAAATTCAAAACATTCATTACTCAAAAGAGCCCAATAGCAAAAACCAGCGTTTTGAATGAAGAATCACATTTCTTGGTAGAATCATGCAGGATTGAAATTTTTGATGGTTTTTTACTCCTCTCAACAGCCCAAACAAGTTTCTAAAAGGATGAGTTTGCAACTACTTTACTTTTGGAGAAAATTCAAAACATTCATTATTCAATAGGGCCCAAACTATCAAAAACCAGCGGTTTCAATGAACACACATTTCTTGGTAGAATCATGCAGGACTGAAATTTTTGATGTTTTTCTACTCCTCTCATGAGCCCAAACAAGTCTCTAAAAGCATGAGTTTGCAACTACTTTACTTTTGGAGAAAATTCAAAACATTCATTATTCAATAGAGCCCAATAGCAAAAATCAGGTTTTGAATGAAGAATCACATTTCTTGGTAGAATCATGCAGGATTGAAATTTTTGATGGTTTTTTACTCCTCTCAACAGCCCAAACAAGTTTCTAAAAGGATGAGTTTGTAACTACTTTACTTTTGGAGAAAATTCAAAACATTCATTATTCAATAGGGCCCAAACTATCAAAAATCAGCGGTTTCAATGAACACACATTTCTTGGTAGAATCATGCAGGACTGAAATTTTTGATGTTTTTCTACTCCTCTCATGAGCCCAAACAAGTCTCTAAAAGCATGAGTTTGCAACTACTTTACTTTTGGAGAAAATTCAAAACATTCATTACTCAAAAGAGCCCAATAGCAAAAACCAGCGTTTTGAATAAAGAATCACATTTCTTGGTAGAATCATGCAGGATTGAAATTTTTGATGGTTTTTTACTCCTCTCAACAGCCCAAACAAGTTTCTAAAAGGATGAGTTTGCAACTACTTTACTTTTGGAGAAAATTCAAAACATTCATTATTCAATAGAGCCCAATAGCAAAAATCAGGTTTTGAATGAAGAATCACATTTCTTGGTAGAATCATGCAGGATTGAAATTTTTGATGTTTTTTTACTCCTCTCAACAGCCGAAACAAGTTTCTAAAGGATGAGTTTGCAACTACTTTACTTTTGGAGAAAATTCAAAACATTCATTATTCAATAGGGCCCAAACTATCAAAAACCAGCGGTTTCAATGAACACACATTTCTTGGTAGAATCATGCAGGACTGAAATTTTTGATGTTTTTCTACTCCTCTCATGAGCCCAAACAAGTCTCTAAAAGCATGAGTTTGCAACTACTTTACTTTTGGAGAAAATTCAAAACATTCATTATTCAATAGAGCCCAATAGCAAAAATCAGGTTTTGAATGAAGAATCACATTTCTTGGTAGAATCATGCAGGATTGAAATTTTTGATGGTTTTTTACTCCTCTCAACAGCCCAAACAAGTTTCTAAAAGGATGAGTTTGTAACTACTTTACTTTTGGAGAAAATTCAAAACATTCATTATTCAATAGGGCCCAAACTATCAAAAATCAGCGGTTTCAATGAACACACATTTCTTGGTAGAATCATGCAGGACTGAAATTTTTGATGTTTTTCTACTCCTCTCATGAGCCCAAACAAGTCTCTAAAAGCATGAGTTTGCAACTACTTTACTTTTGGAGAAAATTCAAAACATTCATTACTCAAAAGAGCCCAATAGCAAAAACCAGCGTTTTGAATAAAGAATCACATTTCTTGGTAGAATCATGCAGGATTGAAATTTTTGATGGTTTTTTACTCCTCTCAACAGCCCAAACAAGTTTCTAAAAGGATGAGTTTGCAACTACTTTACTTTTGGAGAAAATTCAAAACATTCATTATTCAATAGAGCCCAATAGCAAAAATCAGGTTTTGAATGAAGAATCACATTTCTTGGTAGAATCATGCAGGATTGAAATTTTTGATGTTTTTTTACTCCTCTCAACAGCCGAAACAAGTTTCTAAAGGATGAGTTTGCAACTACTTTACTTTTGGAGAAAATTCAAAACATTCATTATTCAATAGGGCCCAAACTATCAAAAACCAGCGGTTTCAATGAACACACATTTCTTGGTAGAATCATGCAGGACTGAAATTTTTGATGTTTTTCTACTCCTCTCATGAGCCCAAACAAGTCTCTAAAAGCATGAGTTTGCAACTACTTTACTTTTGGAGAAAATTCAAAACATTCATTACTCAAAAGAGCCCAATAGCAAAAACCAGCGTTTTGAATGAAGAATCACATTTCTTGGTAGAATCATGCAGGATTGAAATTTTTGATGGTTTTTTACTCCTCTCAACAGCCCAAACAAGTTTCTAAAAGGATGAGTTTGCAACTACTTTACTTTTGGAGAAAATTCAAAACATTCATTATTCAATAGGGCCCAAACTATCAAAAACCAGCGGTTTCAATGAACACACATTTCTTGGTAGAATCATGCAGGACTGAAATTTTTGATGTTTTTCTACTCCTCTCATGAGCCCAAACAAGTCTCTAAAAGCATGAGTTTGCAACTACTTTACTTTTGGAGAAAATTCAAAACATTCATTATTCAATAGAGCCCAATAGCAAAAATCAGGTTTTGAATGAAGAATCACATTTCTTGGTAAAATCATGCAGGATTGAAATTTTTGATGGTTTTTTACTCCTCTCAACAGCCCAAACAAGTTTCTAAAAGGATGAGTTTGCAACTACTTTACTTTTGGAGAAAATTCAAAACATTCATTATTCAATAAGGCCCAAACTATCAAAAACCAGCGGTTTCAATGAACACACATTTCTTGGTAGAATCATGCAGGACTGAAATTTTTGATGTTTTTCTACTCCTCTCATGAGCCCAAACAAGTCTCTAAAAGCATGAGTTTGCAACTACTTTACTTTTGGAGAAAATTCAAAACATTCATTATTCAATAGAGCCCAATAGCAAAAACCAGCGTTTTGAATGAAGAATCACATTTCTTGGTAGAATCATGCAGGATTGAAATTTTTGATGGTTTTTTACTCCTCTCAACAGCCCAAACAAGTTTCTAAAAGGATGAGTTTGCAACTACTTTACTTTTGGAGAAAATTCAAAACATTCATTATTCAATAGGGCCCAAACTATCAAAAAACAGCGGTTTCAATGAACACACATTTCTTGGTAGAATCATGCAGGACTGAAATTTTTGATGTTTTTCTACTCCTCTCATGAGCCCAAACAAGTCTCTAAAAGCATGAGTTTGCAACTACTTTACTTTTGGAGAAAATTCAAAACATTCATTACTCAAAAGAGCCCAATAGCAAAAACCAGCGTTTTGAATGAAGAATCACATTTCTTGGTAGAATCATGCAGGATTGAAATTTTTGATGGTTTTTTACTCCTCTCAACAGCCCAAACAAGTTTCTAAAAGGATGAGTTTGCAACTACTTTACTTTTGGAGAAAATTCAAAACATTCATTATTCAATAGGGCCCAAACTATCAAAAAACAGCGGTTTCAATGAACACACATTTCTTGGTAGAATCATGCAGGACTGAAATTTTTGATGTTTTTCTACTCCTCTCATGAGCCCAAACAAGTCTCTAAAAGCATGAGTTTGCAACTACTTTACTTTTGGAGAAAATTCAAAACATTCATTATTCAATAGAGCCCAATAGCAAAAATCAGGTTTTGAATGAAGAATCACATTTCTTGGTAAAATCATGCAGGATTGAAATTTTTGATGGTTTTTTACTCCTCTCAACAGCCCAAACAAGTTTCTAAAAGGATGAGTTTGCAACTACTTTACTTTTGGAGAAAATTCAAAACATTCATTATTCAATAGGGCCCAAACTATCAAAAACCAGCGGTTTGAATGAACACACATTTCTTGGTAGAATCATGCAGGACTGAAATTTTTGATGTTTTTCTACTCCTCTCATGAGCCCAAACAAGTCTCTAAAAGCATGAGTTTGCAACTACTTTACTTTTGGAGAAAATTCAAAACATTCATTACTCAAAAGAGCCCAATAGCAAAAACCAGCGTTTTGAATGAAGAATCACATTTCTTGGTAGAATCATGCAGGATTGAAATTTTTGATGGTTTTTTACTCCTCTCAACAGCCCAAACAAGTTTCTAAAAGGATGAGTTTGCAACTATTTTACTTTTGGAGAAAATTCAAAACATTCATTATTCAATAGGGCCCAAACTATCAAAAACCAGCGGTTTGAATGAACACACATTTCTTGGTAGAATCATGCAGGACTGAAATTTTTAATGTTTTTCTACTCCTCTCATGAGCCCAAACAAGTCTCTAAAAGCATGAGTTTGCAACTACTTTACTTTTGGAGAAAATTCAAAACATTCATTACTCAAAAGAGCCCAATAGCAAAAACCAGCGTTTTGAATGAAGAATCACATTTCTTGGTAGAATCATGCAGGATTGAAATTTTTGATGGTTTTTTACTCCTCTCAACAGCCCAAACAAGTTTCTAAAAGGATGAGTTTGCAACTACTTTACTTTTGGAGAAAATTCAAAACATTCATTATTCAATAGAGCCCAATAGCAAAAACCAGCGTTTTGAATGAAGAATCACATTTCTTGGTAGAATCATGCAGGATTGAAATTTTTGATGGTTTTTTACTCCTCTCAACAGCCCAAACAAGTTTCTAAAAGGATGAGTTTGCAACTACTTTACTTTTGGAGAAAATTCAAAACATTCATTATTCAATAGGGCCCAAACTATCAAAAACCAGCGGTTTGAATGAACACACATTTCTTGGTAGAATCATGCAGTACTGAAATTTTTGATGTTTTTCTACTCCTCTCATGAGCCCAAACAAGTTTCTAAAAGGATGAGTTTGCAACTACTTTACTTTTGGAGAAAATTCAAAACATTCATTATTCAAAAGAGCCCAATAGCAAAAACCAGCGTTTTGAATGAAGAATCACATTTCTTAGTAGAATCATGCAGGATTGAAATTTTTGATGGTTTTTTACTCCTCTCAACAGCCCAAACAAGTTTCTAAAAGGATGAGTTTGCAACTACTTTACTTTTGGAGAAAATTCAAAACATTCATTATTCAATAGGGCCCAAACTATCAAAAACCAGCGGTTTCAATGAACACACATTTCTTGGTAGAATCATGCAGGACTGAAATTTTTGATGTTTTTCTACTTCTCTCATGAGCCCAAACAAGTCTCTAAAAGCATGAGTTTGCAACTACTTTACTTTTGGAGAAAATTCAAAACATTCATTACTCAAAAGAGCCCAATAGCAAAAACCAGCGTTTTGAATGAAGAATCACATTTCTTGGTAGAATCATGCAGGATTGAAATTTTTGATGGTTTTTTACTCCTCTCAACAGCCCAAACAAGATTCTAAAAGGATGAGTTTGCAACTACTTTACTTTTGGAGAAAATTCAAAACATTCATTATTCAATAGGGCCCAAACTATCAAAAACCAGCGGTTTCAATGAACACACATTTCTTGGTAGAATCATGCAGGACTGAAATTTTTGATGTTTTTCTACTCCTCTCATGAGCCCAAACAAGTCTCTAAAAGCATGAGTTTGCAACTACTTTACTTTTGGAGAAAATTCAAAACATTCATTATTCAATAGAGCCCAATAGCAAAAATCAGGTTTTGAATGAAGAATCACATTTCTTGGTAAAATCATGCAGGATTGAAATTTTTGATGGTTTTTTACTCCTCTCAACAGCCCAAACAAGTTTCTAAAAGGATGAGTTTGCAACTACTTTACTTTTGGAGAAAATTCAAAACATTCATTATTCAATAGGGCCCAAACTATCAAAAACCAGCGGTTTCAATGAACACACATTTCTTGGTAGAATCATGCAGGACTGAAATTTTTGATGTTTTTCTACTCCTCTCATGAGCCCAAACAAGTCTCTAAAAGCATGAGTTTGCAACTACTTTACTTTTGGAGAAAATTCAAAACATTCATTATTCAATAGAGCCCAATAGCAAAAACCAGCGTTTTGAATGAAGAATCACATTTCTTGGTAGAATCATGCAGGATTGAAATTTTTGATGGTTTTTTACTCCTCTCAACAGCCCAAACAAGTTTCTAAAAGGATGAGTTTGCAACTACTTTACTTTTGGAGAAAATTCAAAACATTCATTATTCAATAGGGCCCAAACTATCAAAAACCAGCGGTTTGAATGAACACACATTTCTTGGTAGAATCATGCAGGACTGAAATTTTTGATGTTTTTCTACTCCTCTCATGAGCCCAAACAAGTCTCTAAAAGCATGAGTTTGCAACTACTTTACTTTTGGAGAAAATTCAAAACATTCATTACTCAAAAGAGCCCAATAGCAAAAACCAGCGTTTTGAATGAAGAATCACATTTCTTGGTAGAATCATGCAGGATTGAAATTTTTGATGGTTTTTTACTCCTCTCAACAGCCCAAACAAGTTTCTAAAAGGATGAGTTTGCAACTACTTTACTTTTGGAGAAAATTCAAAACATTCATTATTCAATAGGGCCCAAACTATCAAAAACCAGCGTTTTCAATGAACACACATTTCTTGGTAGAATCATGCAGGACTGAAATTTTTGATGTTTTTCTACTCCTCTCATGAGCCCAAACAAGTCTCTAAAAGCATGAGTTTGCAACTACTTTACTTTTGGAGAAAATTCAAAACATTCATTATTCAATAGAGCCCAATAGCAAAAATCAGGTTTTGAATGAAGAATCACATTTCTTGGTAAAATCATGCAGGATTGAAATTTTTGATGGTTTTTTACTCCTCTCAACAGCCCAAACAAGTTTCTAAAAGGATGAGTTTGCAACTACTTTACTTTTGGAGAAAATTCAAAACATTCATTATTCAATAGGGAACAAACTATCAAAAACCAGCGGTTTGAATGAACACACATTTCTTGGTAGAATCATGCAGGACTGAAATTTTTGATGTTTTTCTACTCCTCTCATGAGCCCAAACAAGTCTCTAAAAGCATGAGTTTGCAACTACTTTACTTTTGGAGAAAATTCAAAACATTCATTACTCAAAAGAGCCCAATAGCAAAAACCAGCGTTTTGAATGAAGAATCACATTTCTTGGTAGAATCATGCAGGATTGAAATTTTTGATGGTTTTTTACTCCTCTCAACAGCCCAAACAAGTTTCTAAAAGGATGAGTTTGCAACTACTTTACTTTTGGAGAAAATTCAAAACATTCATTATTCAATAGGGCCCAAACTATCAAAAACCAGCGGTTTGAATGAACACACATTTCTTGGTAGAATCATGCAGGATTGAAATTTTTGATGTTTTTCTACTCCTCTCATGAGCCCAAACAAGTCTCTAAAAGCATGAGTTTGCAACTACTTTACTTTTGGAGAAAATTCAAAACATTCATTACTCAAAAGAGCCCAATAGCAAAAACCAGCGTTTTGAATGAAGAATCACATTTCTTGGTAGAATCATGCAGGATTGAAATTTTTGATGGTTTTTTACTACTCTCAACAGCCCAAACAAGTTTCTAAAAGGATGAGTTTGCAACTACTTTACTTTTGGAGAAAATTCAAAACATTCATTATTCAATAGAGCCCAATAGCAAAAACCAGCGTTTTGAATGAAGAATCACATTTCTTGGTAGAATCATGCAGGATTGAAATTTTTGATGGTTTTTTACTCCTCTCAACAGCCCAAACAAGTTTCTAAAAGGATGAGTTTGCAACTACTTTACTTTTGGAGAAAATTCAAAACATTCATTATTCAATAGGGCCCAAACTATCAAAAACCAGCGGTTTGAATGAACACACATTTCTTGGTAGAATCATGCAGTACTGAAATTTTTGATGTTTTTCTACTCCTAAAATGAGCCCAAACAAGTTTCTAAAAGGATGAGTTTGCAACTACTTTACTTTTGGAGAAAATTCAAAACATTCATTATTCAAAAGAGCCCAATAGCAAAAACCAGCGTTTTGAATGAAGAATCACATTTCTTGGTAGAATCATGCAGGATTGAAATTTTTGATGGTTTTTTACTCCTCTCAACAGCCCAAACAAGTTTCTAAAAGGATGAGTTTGCAACTACTTTACTTTTGGAGAAAATTCAAAACATTCATTATTCAATAGAGCCCAATAGCAAAAACCAGCGTTTTGAATGAAGAATCACATTTCTTGGTAGAATCATGCAGGATTGAAATTTTTGATGGTTTTTTACTCCTCTCAACAGCCCAAACAAGTTTCTAAAAGGATGAGTTTGCAACTACTTTACTTTTGGAGAAAATTCAAAACATTCATTATTCAATAGGGCCCAAACTATCAAAAACCAGCGGTTTGAATGAACACACATTTCTTGGTAGAATCATGCAGTACTGAAATTTTTGATGTTTTTCTACTCCTCTCATGAGCCCAAACAAGTCTAGAAAAGCATGAGTTTGCAACTACTTTACTTTTGGAGAAAATTCAAAACATTCACTATTCAATAGAGCCCAATAGCAAAAATCAGGTTTTGAATGAAGAATCACATTTCTTGGTAAAATCATGCAGGATTGAAATTTTTGATGGTTTTTTACTCCTCTCAACAGCCCAAACAAGTTTCTAAAAGGATGAGTTTGCAACTACTTTACTTTTGGAGAAAATTCAAAACATTCATTATTCAATAGGGCCCAAACTATCAAAAACCAGCGGTTTCAATGAACACACATTTCTTGGTAGAATCATGCAGTACTGAAATTTTTGATGTTTTTCTACTCCTCTCATGAGCCCAAACAAGTCTCTAAAAGCATGAGTTTGCAACTACTTTACTTTTGGAGAAAATTCAAAACATTCACTATTCAATAGAGCCCAATAGCAAAAATCAGGTTTTGAATGAAGAATCACATTTCTTGGTAAAATCATGCAGGATTGAAATTTTTGATGGTTTTTTACTCCTCTCAACAGCCCAAACAAGTTTCTAAAAGGATGAGTTTGCAACTACTTTACTTTTGGAGAAAATTCAAAACATTCATTATTCAATAGGGCCCAAACTATCAAAAACCAGCGGTTTCAATGAACACACATTTCTTGGTAGAATCATGCAGGACTGAAATTTTTGATGTTTTTCTACTCCTCTCATGAGCCCAAACAAGTCTCTAAAAGCATGAGTTTGCAACTACTTTACTTTTGGAGAAAATTCAAAACATTCATTATTCAATAGAGCCCAATAGCAAAAACCAGCGTTTTGAATGAAGAATCACATTTCTTGGTAGAATCATGCAGGATTGAAATTTTTGATGGTTTTTTACTCCTCTCAACAGCCCAAACAAGTTTCTAAAAGGATGAGTTTGCAACTACTTTACTTTTGGAGAAAATTCAAAACATTCATTATTCAATAGGGCCCAAACTATCAAAAACCAGCGGTTTCAATGAACACACATTTCTTGGTAGAATCATGCAGGACTGAAATTTTTGATGTTTTTCTACTCCTCTCATGAGCCCAAACAAGTCTCTAAAAGCATTAGTTTGCAACTACTTTGCTTTTGGAGAAAATTCAAAACATTCATTATTCAATAGAGCCCAATAGCAAAAATCAGGTTTTGAATGAAGAATCACATTTCTTGGTAGAATCATGCAGGATTGAAATTTTTGATGGTTTTTTACTCCTCTCAACAGCCCAAACAAGTTTCTAAAAGGATGAGTTTGCAACTACTTTACTTTTGGAGAAAATTCAAAACATTCATTATTCAATAGGGCCCAAACTATCAAAAACCAGCGGTTTCAATGAACACACATTTCTTGGTAGAATCATGCAGGACTGAAATTTTTGATGTTTTTCTACTCCTCTCATGAGCCCAAACAAGTCTCTAAAAGCATGAGTTTGCAACTACTTTACTTTTGGAGAAAATTCAAAACATTCATTACTCAAAAGAGCCCAATAGCAAAAACCAGCGTTTTGAATGAAGAATCACATTTCTTGGTAGAATCATGCAGGATTGAAATTTTTGATGGTTTTTTACTCCTCTCAACAGCCCAAACAAGTTTCTAAAAGGATGAGTTTGCAACTACTTTACTTTTGGAGAAAATTCAAAACATTCATTATTCAATAGGGCCCAAACTATCAAAAACCAGCGGTTTCAATGAACACACATTTCTTGGTAGAATCATGCAGGACTGAAATTTTTGATGTTTTTCTACTCCTCTCATGAGCCCAAACAAGTCTCTAAAAGCATGAGTTTGCAACTACTTTACTTTTGGAGAAAATTCAAAACATTCATTATTCAATAGAGCCCAATAGCAAAAATCAGGTTTTGAATGAAGAATCACATTTCTTGGTAAAATCATGCAGGATTGAAATTTTTGATGGTTTTTTACTCCTCTCAACAGCCCAAACAAGTTTCTAAAAGGATGAGTTTGCAACTACTTTACTTTTGGAGAAAATTGAAAACATTCATTATTCAATAGGGCCCAAACTATCAAAAACCAGCGGTTTCAATGAACACACATTTCTTGGTAGAATCATGCAGGACTGAAATTTTTGATGTTTTTCTACTCCTCTCATGAGCCCAAACAAGTCTCTAAAAGCATGAGTTTGCAACTACTTTACTTTTGGAGAAAATTCAAAACATTCATTATTCAATAGAGCCCAATAGCAAAAACCAGCGTTTTGAATGAAGAATCACATTTCTTGGTAGAATCATGCAGGATTGAAATTTTTGATGGTTTTTTACTCCTCTCAACAGCCCAAACAAGTTTCTAAAAGGATGAGTTTGCAACTACTTTACTTTTGGAGAAAATTCAAAACATTCATTATTCAATGGGGCCCAAACTATCAAAAACCAGCGGTTTGAATGAACACACATTTCTTGGTAGAATCATGCAGGACTGAAATTTTTGATGTTTTTCTACTCCTCTCATGAGCCCAAACAAGTCTCTAAAAGCATGAGTTTGCAACTACTTTACTTTTGGAGAAAATTCAAAACATTCATTACTCAAAAGAGCCCAATAGCAAAAACCAGCGTTTTGAATGAAGAATCACATTTCTTGGTAGAATCATGCAGGATTGAAATTTTTGATGGTTTTTTACTCCTCTCAACAGCCCAAACAAGTTTCTAAAAGGATGAGTTTGCAACTACTTTACTTTTGGAGAAAATTCAAAACATTCATTATTCAATAGGGCCCAAACTATCAAAAACCAGCGGTTTCAATGAACACACATTTCTTGGTAGAATCATGCAGGACTGAAATTTTTGATGTTTTTCTACTCCTCTCATGAGCCCAAACAAGTCTCTAAAAGCATGAGTTTGCAACTACTTTACTTTTGGAGAAAATTCAAAACATTCATTATTCAATAGAGCCCAATAGCAAAAATCAGGTTTTGAATGAAGAATCACATTTCTTGGTAGAATCATGCAGGATTGAAATTTTTGATGGTTTTTTACTCCTCTCAACAGCCCAAACAAGATTCTAAAAGGATGAGTTTGTAACTACTTTACTTTTGGAGAAAATTCAAAACATTCATTATTCAATAGAGCCCAAACTATCAAAAACCAGCGGTTTCAATGAACACACATTTCTTGGTAGAATCATGCAGGACTGAAATTTTTGATGTTTTTCTACTCCTCTCATGAGCCCAAACAAGTCTCTAAAAGCATGAGTTTGCAACTACTTTACTTTTGGAGAAAATTCAAAACATTCATTACTCAAAAGAGCCCAATAGCAAAAACCAGCGTTTTGAATGAAGAATCACATTTCTTGGTAGAATCATGCAGGATTTAAATTTTTGATGGTTTTTTACTCCTCTCAACAGCCCAAACAAGTTTCTAAAAGGATGAGTTTGCAACTACTTTACTTTTGGAGAAAATTCAAAACATTCATTATTCAATAGGGCCCAAACTATCAAAAACCAGCGGTTTCAATGAACACACATTTCTTGGTAGAATCATGCAGGACTGAAATTTTTGATGTTTTTCTACTCCTCTCATGAGCCCAAACAAGTCTCTAAAAGCATGAGTTTGCAACTACTTTACTTTTGGAGAAAATTCAAAACATTAATTATTCAATAGAGCCCAATAGCAAAAACCAGCGTTTTGAATGAAGAATCACATTTCTTGGTAGAATCATGCAGGATTGAAATTTTTGATGGTTTTTTACTCCTCTCAACAGCCCAAACAAGTTTCTAAAAGGATGAGTTTGCAACTACTTTACTTTTGGAGAAAATTCAAAACATTCATTATTCAATAGGGCCCAAACTATCAAAAACCAGCGGTTTCAATGAACACACATTTCTTGGTAGAATCATGCAGGACTGAAATTTTTGATGTTTTTCTACTCCTCTCATGAGCCCAAACAAGTCTCTAAAAGCATGAGTTTCAAACTACTTTACTTTTGGAGAAAATTCAAAACATTCATTATTCAATAGAGCCCAATAGCAAAAACCAGCGTTTTGAATGAAGAATCACATTTCTTGGTAGAATCATGCAGGATTGAAATTTTTGATGTTTTTTTACTCCTCTCAACAGCCCAAACAAGTTTCTAAAAGGATGAGTTTGCAACTACTTTACTTTTGGAGAAAATTCAAAACATTCATTATTCAATAGGGCCCAAACTATCAAAAACCAGCGGTTTCAATGAACACACATTTCTTGGTAGAATCATGCAGGACTGAAATTTTTGATGTTTTTCTACTCCTCTCATGAGCCCAAACAAGTCTCTAAAAGCATGAGTTTGCAACTACTTTACTTTTGGAGAAAATTCAAAACATTCATTACTCAAAAGAGCCCAATAGCAAAAACCAGCGTTTTGAATGAAGAATCACATTTCTTGGTAGAATCATGCAGGATTGAAATTTTTGATGGTTTTTTACTCCTCTCAACAGCCCAAACAAGTTTCTAAAAGGATGAGTTTGCAACTACTTTACTTTTGGAGAAAATTCAAAACATTCATTATTCAATAGGGCCCAAACTATCAAAAACCAGCGGTTTCAATGAACACACATTTCTTGGTAGAATCATGCAGGACTGAAATTTTTGATGTTTTTCTACTCCTCTCATGAGCCCAAACAAGTCTATAAAAGCATGAGTTTGCAACTACTTTACTTTTGGAGAAAATTCAAAACATTCATTATTCAATAGAGCCCAATAGCAAAAATCAGGTTTTGAATGAAGAATCACATTTCTTGGTAAAATCAAGCAGGATTGAAATTTTTGATGGTTTTTTACTCCTCTCAACAGCCCAAACAAGTTTCTAAAAGGATGAGTTTGCAACTACTTTACTTTTGGAGAAAATTCAAAACATTCATTATTCAATAGGGCCCAAACTATCAAAAACCAGCGGTTTCAATGAACACACATTTCTTGGTAGAATCATGCAGGACTGAAATTTTTGATGTTTTTCTACTCCTCTCATGAGCCCAAACAAGTCTCTAAAAGCATGAGTTTGCAACTACTTTACTTTTGGAGAAAATTCAAAACATTCATTATTCAATAGAGCCCAATAGCAAAAACCAGCGTTTTGAATGAAGAATCACATTTCTTGGTAGAATCATGCAGGATTGAAATTTTTGATGGTTTTTTACTCCTCTCAACAGCCCAAACAAGTTTCTAAAAGGATGAGTTTGCAACTACTTTACTTTTGGAGAAAATTCAAAACATTCATTATTCAATAGGGCCCAAACTATCAAAAACCAGCGGTTTCAATGAACACACATTTCTTGGTAGAATCATGCAGGACTGAAATTTTTGATGTTTTTCTACTCCTCTCATGAGCCCAAACAAGTCTCTAAAAGCATGAGTTTGCAACTACTTTACTTTTGGAGAAAATTCAAAACATTCATTACTCAAAAGAGCCCAATAGCAAAAACCAGCGTTTTGAATGAAGAATCACATTTCTTGGTAGAATCATGCAGGATTGAAATTTTTGATGGTTTTTTACTCCTCTCAACAGCCCAAACAAGTTTCTAAAAGGATGAGTTTGCAACTACTTTACTTTTGGAGAAAATTCAAAACATTCATTATTCAATAGGGCCCAAACTATCAAAAACCAGCGGTTTCAATGAACACACATTTCTTGGTAGAATCATGCAGGACTGAAATTTTTGATGTTTTTCTACTCCTCTCATGAGCCCAAACAAGTCTCTAAAAGCATGAGTTTGCAACTACTTTACTTTTGGAGAAAATTCAAAACATTCATTATTCAATAGAGCCCAATAGCAAAAATCAGGTTTTGAATGAAGAATCACATTTCTTGGTAAAATCATGCAGGATTGAAATTTTTGATGGTTTTTTACTCCTCTCAACAGCCCAAACAAGTTTCTAAAAGGATGAGTTTGCAACTACTTTACTTTTGGAGAAAATTCAAAACATTCATTATTCAATAGGGCCCAAACTATCAAAAACCAGCGGTTTGAATGAACACACATTTCTTGGTAGAATCATGCAGGACTGAAATTTTTGATGTTTTTCTACTCCTCTCATGAGCCCAAACAAGTCTCTAAAAGCATGAGTTTGCAACTACTTTACTTTTGGAGAAAATTCAAAACATTCATTACTCAAAAGAGCCCAATAGCAAAAACCAGCGTTTTGAATGAAGAATCACATTTCTTGGTAGAATCATGCAGGATTGAAATTTTTGATGGTTTTTTACTCCTCTCAACAGCCCAAACAAGTTTCTAAAAGGATGAGTTTGCAACTACTTTACTTTTGGAGAAAATTCAAAACATTCATTATTCAATAGGGCCCAAACTATCAAAAACCAGCGGTTTCAATGAACACACATTTCTTGGTAGAATCATGCAGGACTAAAATTTTTGATGTTTTTCTACTCCTCTCATGAGCCCAAACAAGTCTCTAAAAGCATGAGTTTGCAACTACTTTACTTTTGGAGAAAATTCAAAACATTCATTATTCAATAGAGCCCAATAGCAAAAATCAGGTTTTGAATGAAGAATCACATTTCTTGGTAGAATCATGCAGGATTGAAATTTTTGATGGTTTTTTACTCCTCTCAACAGCCCAAACAAGTTTCTAAAAGGATGAGTTTGTAACTACTTTACTTTTGGAGAAAATTCAAAACATTCATTATTCAATAGAGCCCAAACTATCAAAAACCAGCGGTTTCAATGAACACACATTTCTTGGTAGAATCATGCAGGACTGAAATTTTTGATGTTTTTCTACTCCTCTCATGAGCCCAAACAAGTCTCTAAAAGCATGAGTTTGCAACTACTTTACTTTTGGAGAAAATTCAAAACATTCATTATTCAATAGAGCCCAATAGCAAAAATCAGGTTTTGAATGAAAAACCACATTTCTTGGTAAAATCATGCAGGATTGAAATTTTTGATGGTTTTTTACTCCTCTCAACAGCCCAAACAAGTTTCTAAAAGGATGAGTTTGCAACTACTTTACTTTTGGAGAAAATTCAAAACATTCATTATTCAATACGGCCCAAACTATCAAAAACCAGCGGTTTCAATGAACACACATTTCTTGGTAGAATCATGCAGGACTGAAATGTTTGATGTTTTTCTACTTCTCTCATGAGCCCAAACAAGTCTCTAAAAGCATGAGTTTGCAACTACTTTACTTTTGGAGAAAATTCAAAACATTCATTATTCAATAGAGCCCAATAGCAAAAATCAGGTTTTGAATGAAGAATCACATTTCTTGGTAGAATCATGCAGGATTGAAATTTTTGATGGTTTTTTACTCCTCTCAACAGCCCAAACAAGTTTCTAAAAGGATGAGTTTGCAACTACTTTACTTTTGGAGAAAATTCAAAACATTCATTATTCAATAGGGCCCAAACTATCAAAAACCAGCGGTTTCAATGAACACACATTTCTTGGTAGAATCATGCAGGACTGAAATTTTTGATGTTTTTCTACTCCTCTCATGAGCCCAAACAAGTCTCTAAAAGCATGAGTTTGCAACTACTTTACTTTTGGAGAAAATTCAAAACATTCACTATTCAATAGAGCCCAATAGCAAAAATCAGGTTTTGAATGAAGAATCACATTTCTTGGTAAAATCATGCAGGATTGAAATTTTTGATGGTTTTTTACTCCTCTCAACAGCCCAAACAAGTTTCTAAAAGGATGAGTTTGCAACTACTTTACTTTTGGAGAAAATTCAAAACATTCATTATTCAATAGGGCCCAAACTATCAAAAACCAGCGGTTTCAATGAACACACATTTCTTGGTAGAATCATGCAGGACTGAAATTTTTGATGTTTTTCTACTCCTCTCATGAGCCCAAACAAGTCTCTAAAAGCATGAGTTTGCAACTACTTTACTTTTGGAGAAAATTCAAAACATTCATTATTCAATAGAGCCCAATAGCAAAAACCAGCGTTTTGAATGAAGAATCACATTTCTTGGTAGAATCATGCAGGATTGAAATTTTTGATGGTTTTTTACTCCTCTCAACAGCCCAAACAAGTTTCTAAAAGGATGAGTTTGCAACTACTTTACTTTTGGAGAAAATTCAAAACATTCATTATTCAATAGGGCCCAAACTATCAAAAACCAGCGGTTTCAATGAACACACATTTCTTGGTAGAATCATGCAGGACTGAAATTTTTGATGTTTTTCTACTCCTCACATGAGCCCAAACAAGTCTCTAAAAGCATGAGTTTGCAACTACTTTACTTTTGGAGAAAATTCAAAACATTCATTATTCAATAGAGCCCAATAGCAAAAATCAGGTTTTGAATGAAGAATCACATTTCTTGGTAGAATCATGCAGGATTGAAATTTTTGATGGTTTTTTACTCCTCTCAACAGCCCAAACAAGTTTCTAAAAGGATGAGTTTGTAACTACTTTACTTTTGGAGAAAATTCAAAACATTCATTATTCAATAGGGCCCAAACTATCAAAAACCAGCGGTTTCAATGAACACACATTTCTTGGTAGAATCATGCAGGACTGAAATTTTTGATGTTTTTCTACTCCTCTCATGAGCCCAAACAAGTCTCTAAAAGCATGAGTTTGCAACTACTTTACTTTTGGAGAAAATTCAAAACATTCATTATTCAATAGAGCCCAATAGCAAAAATCAGGTTTTGAATGAAAAACCACATTTCTTGGTAAAATCATGCAGGATTGAAATTTTTGATGGTTTTTTACTCCTCTCAACAGCCCAAACAAGTTTCTAAAAGGATGAGTTTGCAACTACTTTACTTTTGGAGAAAATTCAAAACATTCATTATTCAATAGGGCCCAAACTATCAAAAACCAGCGGTTTCAATGAACACACATTTCTTGGTAGAATCATGCAGGACTGAAATTTTTGATGTTTTTCTACTTCTCTCATGAGCCCAAACAAGTCTCTGAAAGCATGAGTTTGCAACTACTTTACTTTTGGAGAAAATTCAAAACATTCATTATTCAATAGAGCCCAATAGCAAAAATCAGGTTTTGAATGAAGAATCACATTTCTTGGTAGAATCATGCAGGATTGAAATTTTTGATGGTTTTTTACTCCTCTCAACAGCCCAAACAAGTTTCTAAAAGGATGAGTTTGCAACTACTTTACTTTTGGAGAAAATTCAAAACATTCATTATTCAATAGGGCCCAAACTATCAAAAACCAGCGGTTTCAATGAACACACATTTCTTGGTAGAATCATGCAGGACTGAAATTTTTGATGTTTTTCTACTTCTCTCATGAGCCCAAACAAGTCTCTAAAAGCATGAGTTTGCAACTACTTTACTTTTGGAGAAAATTCAAAACATTCACTATTCAATAGAGCCCAATAGCAAAAATCAGGTTTTGAATGAAGAATCACATTTCTTGGTAAAATCATGCAGGATTGAAATTTTTGATGGTTTTTTACTCCTCTCAACAGCCCAAACAATTTTCTAAAAGGATGAGTTTGCAACTACTTTACTTTTGGAGAAAATTCAAAACATTCATTATTCAATAGGGCCCAAAATATCAAAAACCAGCGGTTTGAATGAACACACATTTCTTGGTAGAATCGTGCAGGACTGAAATTTTTGATGTTTTTCTACTCCTCTCATGAGCCCAAACAAGTCTCTAAAAGGATGAGTTTGCAACTACTTTACTTTTGGAGAAAATTCAAAACATTCATTATTCAATAGAGCCCAATAGCAAAAACCAGCGTTTTGAATGAAGAATCACATTTCTTGGTAGAATCATGCAGGATTGAAATTTTTGATGGTTTTTTACTCCTCTCAACAGCCCAAACAAGTTTCTAAAAGGATGAGTTTGCAACTACTTTACTTTTGGAGAAAATTCAAAACATTCATTATTCAATAGGGCCCAAACTATCAAAAACCAGCAGTTTGAATGAACACACAATTCTTGGTAGAATCATGCAGGACTGAAATTTTTGATGTTTTTCTACTCCTCTCATGAGCCCAAACAAGTCTCTAAAAGCATGAGTTTGCAACTACTTTACTTTTGGAGAAAATTCAAAACATTCATTACTCAAAAGAGCCCAATAGCAAAAACCAGCGTTTTGAATGAAGAATCACATTTCTTGGTAGAATCATGCAGGATTGAAATTTTTAATGGTTTTTTACTCCTCTCAACAGCCCAAACAAGTTTCTAAAAGGATGAGTTTGCAACTACTTTACTTTTGGAGAAAATTCAAAACATTCATTATTCAATAGGGCCCAAACTATCAAAAACCAGCGGTTTCAATGAACACACATTTCTTGGTAGAATCATGCAGGACTGAAATTTTTGATGTTTTTCTACTCCTCCCATGAGCCCAAACAAGTCTCTAAAAGCATGAGTTTGCAACTACTTTACTTTTGGAGAAAATTCAAAACATTCATTATTCAATAGAGCCCAATAGCAAAAATCAGGTTTTGAATGAAGAATCACATTTCTTGGTAAAATCATGCAGGATTGAAATTTTTGATGGTTTTTTACTCCTCTCAACAGCCCAAACAAGTTTCTAAAAGGATGAGTTTGCAACTACTTTACTTTTGGAGAAAATTCAAAACATTCATTATTCAATAGGGCCCAAACTATCAAAAACCAGCGGTTTCAATGAACACACATTTCTTGGTAGAATCATGCAGGACTGAAATTTTTGATGTTTTTCTACTCCTCTCATGAGCCCAAACAAGTCTCTAAAAGCATGAGTTTGCAACTACTTTACTTTTGGAGAAAATTCAAAACATTCATTATTCAATAGAGCCCTATAGCAAAAACCAGCGTTATGAATGAAGAATCACATTTCTTGGTAGAATTATGCAGGATTGAAATTTTTGATGGTTTTTTACTACTCTCAACAGCCCAAACAAGTTTCTAAAAGGATGAGTTTGCAACTACTTTACTTTTGGAGAAAATTCAAAACATTCATTATTCAATAGAGCCCAATAGCAAAAACCAGCGTTTTGAATGAAGAATCACATTTCTTGGTAGAATCATGCAGGATTGAAATTTTTGATGTTTTTTTACTCCTCTCAACAGCCCAAACAAGTTTCTAAAAGGATTAGTTTGCAACTACTTTACTTTTGGAGAAAATTCAAAACATTCATTATTCAATAGGGCCCAAAATATCAAAAACCAGCGGTTTGAATGAACACACATTTCTTGGTAGAATCGTGCAGGACTGAAATTTTTGATGTTTTTCTACTCCTCTCATGAGCCCAAACAAGTCTCTAAAAGGATGAGTTTGCAACTACTTTACTTTTGGAGAAAATTCAAAACATTAATTACTCAAAAGAGCCCAATAGCAAAAACCAGCGTTTTGAATGAAGAATCACATTTCTTGGTAGAATCATGCAGGATTGAAATTTTTGATGTTTTTTTACTCCTCTCAACAGCCCAAACAAGTTTCTAAAAGGATGAGTTTGCAACTACTTTACTTTTGGAGAAAATTCAAAACATTCATTATTCAATAGGGCCCAAACTATCAAAAACCAGCAGTTTGAATGAACACACATTTCTTGGTAGAATCATGCAGGACTGAAATTTTTGATGTTTTTCTACTCCTCTCATGAGCCCAAACAAGTCTCTAAAAGCATGAGTTTGCAACTACTTTACTTTTGGAGAAAATTCAAAACATTCATTACTCAAAAGAGCCCAATAGCAAAAACCAGCGTTTTGAATGAAGAATCACATTTCTTGGTAGAATCATGCAGGATTGAAATTTTTAATGGTTTTTTACTCCTCTCAACAGCCCAAACAAGTTTCTAAAAGGATGAGTTTGCAACTACTTTACCTTTGGAGAAAATTCAAAACATTCATTATTCAATAGGGCCCAAACTATCAAAAACCAGCGGTTTCAATGAACACACATTTCTTGGTAGAATCATGCAGGACTGAAATTTTTGATGTTTTTCTACTCCTCTCATGAGCCCAAACAAGTCTCTAAAAACATGAGTTTGCAACTACTTTACTTTTGGAGAAAATTCAAAACATTCACTATTCAATAGAGCCCAATAGCAAAAATCAGGTTTTGAATGAAGAATCACATTTCTTGGTAAAATCATGCAGGATTGAAATTTTTGATGGTTTTTTACTCCTCTCAACAGCCCAAACAAGTTACTAAAAGGATGAGTTTGCAACTACTTTACTTTTGGAGAAAATTCAAAACATTCATTATTCAATAGGGCCCAAACTATCAAAAACCAGCGGTTTCAATGAACACACATTTCTTGGTAGAATCATGCAGGACTGAAATTTTTGATGTTTTTCTACTCCTCTCATGAGCCCAAACAAGTCTCTAAAAGCATGAGTTTGCAACTACTTTACTTTTGGAGAAAATTCAAAACATTCATTACTCAAAAGAGCCCAATAGCAAAAACAAGCGTTTTGAATGAAGAATCACATTTCTTGGTAGAATCATGCAGGATTGAAATTTTTGATGGTTTTTTACTCCTCTCAACAGCCCAAACAAGTTTCTAAAAGGATGAGTTTGCAACTACTTTACTTTTGGAGAAAATTCAAAACATTCATTATTCAATAGAGCCCAATAGCAAAAACCAGCGTTTTGAATGAAGAATCACATTTCTTGGTAGAATCATGCAGGATTGAAATTTTTGATGGTTTTTTACTCCTCTCAACAGCCCAAACACGTTTCTAAAAGGATGAGTTTGCAACTACTTTACTTTTGGAGAAAATTCAAAACATTCATTATTCAATAGGGCCCAAACTATCAAAAACCAGCGGTTTGAATGAACACACATTTCTTGGTAGAATCATGCAGGACTGAAATTTTTGATGTTTTTCTACTCCTCTCATGAGCCCAAACAAGTCTCTAAAAGCATGAGTTTGCAACTACTTTACTTTTGGAGAAAATTCAAAACATTCATTATTCAATAGAGCCCAATAGCAAAAATCAGGTTTTGAATGAAGAATCACATTTCTTGGTAGAATCATGCAGGATTGAAATTTTTGATGGTTTTTTACTCCTCTCAACAGCCCAAACAAGTTTCTAAAAGGATGAGTTTGTAACTACTTTACTTTTGGAGAAAATTCAAAACATTCATTATTCAATAGGGCCCAAACTATCAAAAACCAGCGGTTTCAATGAACACACATTTCTTGGTAGAATCATGCAGGACTGAAATTTTTGATGTTTTTCTACTCCTCTCATGAGCCCAAACAAGTCTCTAAAAGCATGAGTTTGCAACTACTTTACTTTTGGAGAAAATTCAAAACATTCATTATTCAATAGAGCCCAATAGCAAAAATCAGGTTTTGAATGAAGAATCACATTTCTTGGTAAAATCATGCAGGATTGAAATTTTTGATGGTTTTTTACTCCTCTCAACAGCCCAAACAAGTTTCTAAAAGGATGAGTTTGCAACTACTTTACTTTTGGAGAAAATTCAAAACATTCATTATTCAATAGGGCCCAAACTATCAAAAACCAGCGGTTTCAATGAACACACATTTCTTGGTAGAATCATGCAGGACTGAAATTTTTGATGTTTTTCTACTCCTCTCATGAGCCCAAACAAGTCTCTAAAAGCATGAGTTTGCAACTACTTTACTTTTGGAGAAAATTCAAAACATTCATTACTCAAAAGAGCCCAATAGCAAAAACCAGCGTTTTGAATGAAGAATCACATTTCTTGGTAGAATCATGCAGGATTGAAATTTTTGATGGTTTTTTACTCCTCTCAACAGCCCAAACAAGTTTCTAAAAGGATGAGTTTGCAACTACTTTACTTTTGGAGAAAATTCAAAACATTCATTATTCAATAGGGCCCAAACTATCAAAAACCAGCGGTTTCAATGAACACACATTTCTTGGTAGAATCATGCAGGACTGAAATTTTTGATGTTTTTCTACTCCTCTCATGAGCCCAAACAAGTCTCTAAAAGCATGAGTTTGCAACTACTTTACTTTTGGAGAAAATTCAAAACATTAATTATTCAATAGAGCCCAATAGCAAAAATCAGGTTTTGAATGAAGAATCACATTTCTTGGTAAAATCATGCAGGATTAAAATTTTTGATGGTTTTTTACTCCTCTCAACAGCCCAAACAAGTTTCTAAAAGGATGAGTTTGCAACTACTTTATTTTTGGAGAAAATTCAAAACATTCATTATTCAATAGGGCCCAAACTATCAAAAACCAGCGGTTTGAATGAACACACATTTCTTGGTAGAATCATGCAGGACTGAAATTTTTGATGTTTTTCTACTCCTCTCATGAGCCCAAACAAGTCTCTAAAAGCATGAGTTTGCAACTACTTTACTTTTGGAGAAAATTCAAAACATTCATTACTCAAAAGAGCCCAATAGCAAAAACCAGCGTTTTGAATGAAGAATCACATTTCTTGGTAGAATCATGCAGGATTGAAATTTTTGATGGTTTTTTACTCCTCTCAACAGCCCAAACAAGTTTCTAAAAGGATGAGTTTGAAACTATACTTTTGGAGAAAATTCAAAACATTCATTATTCAATAGGGCCCAAACTATCAAAAACCAGCGGTTTCAATGAACACACATTTCTTGGTAGAATCATGCAGGACTGAAATTTTTGATGTTTTTCTACTCCTCTCATGAGCCCAAACAAGTCTCTAAAAGCATGAGTTTGCAACTACTTTACTTTTGGAGAAAATTCAAAACATTCATTACTCAAAAGAGCCCAATAGCAAAAACCAGCGTTTTGAATGAAGAATCACATTTCTTGGTAGAATCATGCAGGATTGAAATTTTTGATGGTTTTTTACTCCTCTCAACAGCCCAAACAAGTTTCTAAAAGGATGAGTTTGCAACTACTTTACTTTTGGAGAAAATTCAAAACATTCATTATTCAATAGGGCCCAAACTATCAAAAACCAGCGGTTTCAATGAACACACATTTCTTGGTAGAATCATGCAGGACTGAAATTTTTGATGTTTTTCTACTCCTCTCATAAGCCCAAACAAGTCTCTAAAAGCATGAGTTTGCAACTACTTTACTTTTGGAGAAAATTCAAAACATTCATTACTCAAAAGAGCCCAATAGCAAAAACCAGCGTTTTGAATGAAGAATCACATTTCTTGGTAGAATCATGCAGGATTGAAATTTTTGATGGTTTTTTACTCCTCTCAACAGCCCAAACAAGTTTCTAAAAGGATGAGTTTGAAACTACTTTACTTTTGGAGAAAATTCAAAACATTCATTATTCAATAGGGCCCAAACTATCAAAAACCAGCGGTTTCAATGAACACACATTTCTTGGTAGAATCATGCAGGACTGAAATTTTTGATGTTTTTCTACTCCTCTCATGAGCCCAAACAAGTCTCTAAAAGCATGAGTTTGCAACTACTTTACTTTTGGAGAAAATTCAAAACATTCATTACTCAAAAGAGCCCAATAGCAAAAACCAGCGTTTTGAATGAAGAATCACATTTCTTGGTAGAATCATGCAGGATTGAAATTTTTGATGGTTTTTTACTCCTCTCAACAGCCCAAACAAGTTTCTAAAAGGATGAGTTTGCAACTACTTTACTTTTGGAGAAAATTCAAAACATTCATTATTCAATAGGGCCCAAACTATCAAAAACCAGCGGTTTCAATGAACACACATTTCTTGGTAGAATCATGCAGGACTGAAATTTTTGATGTTTTTCTACTCCTCTCATAAGCCCAAACAAGTCTCTAAAAGCATGAGTTTGCAACTACTTTACTTTTGGAGAAAATTCAAAACATTCATTACTCAAAAGAGCCCAATAGCAAAAACCAGCGTTTTGAATGAAGAATCACATTTCTTGGTAGAATCATGCAGGATTGAAATTTTTGATGGTTTTTTACTCCTCTCAACAGCCCAAACAAGTTTCTAAAAGGATGAGTTTGAAACTACTTTACTTTTGGAGAAAATTCAAAACATTCATTATTCAATAGGGCCCAAACTATCAAAAACCAGCGGTTTCAATGAACACACATTTCTTGGTAGAATCATGCAGGACTGAAATTTTTGATGTTTTTCTACTCCTCTCATGAGCCCAAACAAGTCTCTAAAAGCATGAGTTTGCAACTACTTTACTTTTGGAGAAAATTCAAAACATTCATTACTCAAAAGAGCCCAATAGCAAAAACCAGCGTTTTGAATGAAGAATCACATTTCTTGGTAGAATCATGCAGGATTGAAATTTTTGATGGTTTTTTACTCCTCTCAACAGCCCAAACAAGTTTCTAAAAGGATGAGTTTGCAACTACTTTACTTTTGGAGAAAATTCAAAACATTCATTATTCAATAGGGCCCAAACTATCAAAAACCAGCGGTTTCAATGAACACACATTTCTTGGTAGAATCATGCAGGACTGAAATTTTTGGTGTTTTTCTACTCCTCTCATGAGCCCAAACAAGTCTCTAAAAGCATGAGTTTGCAACTACTTTACTTTTGGAGAAAATTCAAAACATTCATTATTCAATAGAGCCCAATAGCAAAATTCAGGTTTTGAATGAAGAATCACATTTCTTGGTAGAATCATGCAGGATTGAAATTTTTGATGTTTTTTTACTCCTCTCAACAGCCCAAACAAGTTTCTAAAAGGATGAGTTTGTAACTACTTTACTTTTGGAGAAAATTCAAAACATTCATTATTCAATAGGGCCCAAACTATCAAAAACCAGCGGTTTCAATGAACACACATTTCTTGGTAGAATCATGCAGGACTGAAATTTTTGATGTTTTTCTACTCCTCTCATGAGCCCAAACAAGTCTCTAAAAGCATGAGTTTGCAACTACTTTACTTTTGGAGAAAATTCAAAACATTCATTATTCAATAGAGCCCAATAGCAAAAATCAGGTTTTGAATGAAGAATCACATTTCTTGGTAGAATCATGCAGGATTGAAATTTTTGATGGTTTTTTACTCCTCTCAACAGCCCAAACAAGTTTCTAAAAGGATGAGTTTGCAACTACTTTACTTTTGGAGAAAATTCAAAACATTCATTATTCAATAGGGCCCAAACTATCAAAAACCAGCGGTTTCAATGAACACACATTTCTTGGTAGAATCATGCAGGACTGAAATTTTTGATGTTTTTCTACTCCTCTCATGAGCCCAAACAAGTCTCTAAAAGCATGAGTTTGCAACTACTTTACTTTTGGAGAATATTCAAAACATTCATTATTCAATAGAGCCCAATAGCAAAAATCAGGTTTTGAATGAAGAATCACATTTCTTGGTAAAATCATGCAGGATTGAAATTTTTGATGGTTTTTTACTCCTCTCAACAGCCCAAACAAGTTTCTAAAAGGATGAGTTTGCAACTACTTTACTTTTGGAGAAAATTCAAAACATTCATTATTCAATAGGGCCCAAACTATCAAAAACCAGCGGTTTCAATGAACACACATTTCTTGGTAGAATCATGCAGGACTGAAATTTTTGATGTTTTTCTACTCCTCTCATGAGCCCAAACAAGTCTCTAAAAGCATGAGTTTGCAACTACTTTACTTTTGGAGAAAATTCAAAACATTCATTATTCAATAGAGCCCAATAGCAAAAATCAGGTTTTGAATGAAGAATCACATTTCTTGGTAGAATCATGCAGGATTGAAATTTTTGATGGTTTTTTACTCCTCTCAACAGCCCAAACAAGTTTCTAAAAGGATGAGTTTGTAACTACTTTACTTTTGGAGAAAATTCAAAACATTCATTATTCAATAGGGCCCAAACTATCAAAAACCAGCGGTTTCAATGAACACACATTTCTTGGTAGAATCATGCAGGACTGAAATTTTTGATGTTTTTCTACTCCTCTCATGAGCCCAAACAAGTCTCTAAAAGCATGAGTTTGCAACTACTTTACTTTTGGAGAAAATTCAAAACATTCATTATTCAATAGAGCCCAATAGCAAAAATCAGGTTTTGAATGAAGAACCACATTTCTTGGTAAAATCATGCAGGATTGAAATTTTTGATGGTTTTTTACTCCTCTCAACAGCCCAAACAAGTTTCTAAAAGGATGAGTTTGCAACTACTTTACTTTTGGAGAAAATTCAAAACATTAATTATTCAATAGGGCCCAAACTATCAAAAACCAGCGGTTTCAATGAACACACATTTCTTGGTAGAATCATGCAGGACTGAAATTTTTGATGTTTTTCTACTTCTCTCATGAGCCCAAACAAGTCTCTAAAAGCATGAGTTTGCAACTACTTTACTTTTGGAGAAAATTCAAAACATTCACTATTCAATAGAGCCCAATAGCAAAAATCAGGTTTTGAATGAAGAATCACATTTCTTGGTAAAATCATGCAGGATTGAAATTTTTGATGGTTTTTTACTCCTCTCAACAGCCCAAACAATTTTCTAAAAGGATGAGTTTGCAACTACTTTACTTTTGGAGAAAATTCAAAACATTCATTATTCAATAGGGCCCAAAATATCAAAAACCAGCGGTTTGAATGAACACACATTTCTTGGTAGAATCGTGCAGGACTGAAATTTTTGATGTTTTTCTACTCCTCTCATGAGCCCAAACAAGTCTCTAAAAGGATGAGTTTGCAACTACTTTACTTTTGGAGAAAATTCAAAACATTCATTATTCAATAGAGCCCAATAGCAAAAACCAGCGTTTTGAATGAAGAATCACATTTCTTGGTAGAATCATGCAGGATTGAAATTTTTGATGTTTTTTTACTCCTCTCAACAGCCCAAACAAGTTTCTAAAAGGATGAGTTTGCAACTACTTTACTTTTGGAGAAAATTCAAAACATTCATTATTCAATAGGGCCCAAACTATCAAAAACCAGCAGTTTGAATGAACACACAATTCTTGGTAGAATCATGCAGGACTGAAATTTTTGATGTTTTTCTACTCCTCTCATGAGCCCAAACAAGTCTCTAAAAGCATGAGTTTGCAACTACTTTACTTTTGGAGAAAATTCAAAACATTCATTACTCAAAAGAGCCCAATAGCAAAAACCAGCGTTTTGAATGAAGAATCACATTTCTTGGTAGAATCATGCAGGATTGAAATTTTTAATGGTTTTTTACTCCTCTCAACAGCCCAAACAAGTTTCTAAAAGGATGAGTTTGCAACTACTTTACTTTTGGAGAAAATTCAAAACATTCATTATTCAATAGGGCCCAAACTATCAAAAACCAGCGGTTTCAATGAACACACATTTCTTGGTAGAATCATGCAGGACTGAAATTTTTGATGTTTTTCTACTCCTCCCATGAGCCCAAACAAGTCTCTAAAAGCATGAGTTTGCAACTACTTTACTTTTGGAGAAAATTCAAAACATTCATTATTCAATAGAGCCCAATAGCAAAAATCAGGTTTTGAATGAAGAATCACATTTCTTGGTAAAATCATGCAGGATTGAAATTTTTGATGGTTTTTTACTCCTCTCAACAGCCCAAACAAGTTTCTAAAAGGATGAGTTTGCAACTACTTTACTTTTGGAGAAAATTCAAAACATTCATTATTCAATAGGGCCCAAACTATCAAAAACCAGCGGTTTCAATGAACACACATTTCTTGGTAGAATCATGCAGGACTGAAATTTTTGATGTTTTTCTACTCCTCTCATGAGCCCAAACAAGTCTCTAAAAGCATGAGTTTGCAACTACTTTACTTTTGGAGAAAATTCAAAACATTCATTATTCAATAGAGCCCTATAGCAAAAACCAGCGTTATGAATGAAGAATCACATTTCTTGGTAGAATTATGCAGGATTGAAATTTTTGATGGTTTTTTACTACTCTCAACAGCCCAAACAAGTTTCTAAAAGGATGAGTTTGCAACTACTTTACTTTTGGAGAAAATTCAAAACATTCATTATTCAATAGGGCCCAAACTATCAAAAACCAGCGGTTTGAATGAACACACATTTCTTGGTAGAATCATGCAGGACTGAAATTTTTGATGTATTTCTACTCCTCTCATGAGCCCAAACAAGTCTCTAAAAGCATGAGTTTGCAACTACTTTACTTTTGGAGAAAATTCAAAACATTCATTACTCAAAAGAGCCCAATAGCAAAAACCAGCGTTTTGAATGAAGAATCACATTTCTTGGTAGAATCATGCAGGATTGAAATTTTTGATGGTTTTTTACTCCTCTCAACAGCCCAAACAAGTTTCTAAAATGATGAGTTTGCAACTACTTTACTTTTGGAGAAAATTCAAAACATTCATTATTCAATAGGGCCCAAACTATCAAAAACCAGCAGTTTCAATGAACACACATTTCTTGGTAGAATCATGTAGGACTGAAATTTTTGATGTTTTTCTACTCCTCTCATGAGCCCAAACAAGTCTCTAAAAGCATGAGTTTGCAACTACTTTACTTTTGGAGAAAATTCAAAACATCATTACTCAAAAGAGCCCAATAGCAAAAACCAGCGTTTTGAATGAAGAATCACATTTCTTGGTAGAATCATGCAGGATTGAAATTTTTGATGGTTTTTTACTCCTCTCAACAGCCCAAACAAGTTTCTAAAAGGATGAGTTTGCAACTACTTTACTTTTGGAGAAAATTCAAAACATTCATTATTCAATAGGGCCCAAACTATCAAAAACCAGCGGTTTCAATGAACACACATTTCTTGGTAGAATCATGCAGGACTGAAATTTTTGATGTTTTTCTACTCCTCTCATGAGCCCAAACAAGTCTCTAAAAGCATGAGTTTGCAACTACTTTACTTTTGGAGAAAATTCAAAACATTCATTATTCAATAGAGCCCAATAGCAAAAACCAGCGTTTTGAATGAAGAATCACATTTCTTGGTAGAATCATGCAGGATTGAAATTTTTGATGGTTTTTTACTCCTCTCAACAGCCCAAACAAGTTTCTAAAAGGATGAGTTTGCAACTACTTTACTTTTGGAGAAAATTCAAAACATTCATTATTCAATAGGGCCCAAACTATCAAAAACCAGCGGTTTCAATGAACACACATTTCTTGGTAGAATCATGCAGGACTGAAATTTTTTATGTTTTTCTACTCCTCTCATGAGCCCAAACAAGTCTCTAAAAGCATGAGTTTGCAACTACTTTACTTTTGAAGAAAATTCAAAACATTCATTATTCAATAGAGCCCAATAGCAAAAATCAGGTTTTGAATGAAGAATCACATTTCTTGGTAGAATCATGCAGGATTGAAATTTTTGATGTTTTTTTACTCCTCTCAACAGCCCAAACAAGTTTCTAAAAGGATGAGTTTGCAACTACTTTACTTTTGGAGAAAATTCAAAACATTCATTATTCAATAGGGCCCAAACTATCAAAAACCAGCGGTTTCAATGAACACACATTTCTTGGTAGAATCATGCAGGACTGAAATTTTTGATGTTTTTCTACTCCTCTCATGAGCCCAAACAAGTCTCTAAAAGCATGAGTTTGCAACTACTTTACTTTTGGAGAAAATTCAAAACATTCATTATTCAATAGAGCCCAATAGCAAAAACCAGCGTTTTGAATGAAGAATCACATTTCTTGGTAGAATCATGCAGGATTGAAATTTTTGATGGTTTTTTACTCCTCTCAACAGCCCAAACAAGTTTCTAAAAGGATGAGTTTGCAACTACTTTACTTTTGGAGAAAATTCAAAACATTCATTATTCAATAGGGCCCAAACTATCAAAAACCAGCGGTTTCAATGAACACACATTTCTTGGTAGAATCATGCAGGACCGAAATTTTTGATGTTTTTCTACTCCTCTCATGAGCCCAAACAAGTCTCTAAAAGCATGAGTTTGCAACTACTTTACTTTTGGAGAAAATTCAAAACATTCATTACTCAAAAGAGCCCAATAGCAAAAACCAGCGTTTTGAATGAAGAATCACATTTCTTGGTAGAATCATGCAGGATTGAAATTTTTGATGGTTTTTTACTCCTCTCAACAGCCCAAACAAGTTTCTAAAAGGATGAGTTTGCAACTACTTTACTTTTGGAGAAAATTCAAAACATTCATTATTCAATAGGGCCCAAACTATCAAAAACCAGCGGTTTCAATGAACACACATTTCTTGGTAGAATCATGCAGGACTGAAATTTTTGATGTTTTTCTACTTCTCTCATGAGCCCAAACAAGTCTCTAAAAGCATGAGTTTGCAACTACTTTACTTTTGGAGAAAATTCAAAACATTCATTATTCAATAGAGCCCAATAGCAAAAATCAGGTTTTGAATGAAGAATCACATTTCTTGGTAGAATCATGCAGGATTGAAATTTTTGATGGTTTTTTACTCCTCTCAACAGCCCAAACAAGTTTCTAAAAGGATGAGTTTGCAACTACTTTACTTTTGGAGAAAATTCAAAACATTCATTATTCAATAGGGCCCAAACTATCAAAAACCAGCGGTTTCAATGAACACACATTTCTTGGTAGAATCATGCAGGACTGAAATTTTTGATGTTTTTCTACTCCTCTCATGAGCCCAAACAAGTCTCTAAAAGCATGAGTTTGCAACTACTTTACTTTTGGAGAAAATTCAAAACATTCATTATTCAATAGAGCCCAATAGCAAAAATCAGGTTTTGAATGAAGAATCACATTTCTTGGTAGAATCATGCAGGATTGAAATTTTTGATGGTTTTTTACTCCTCTCAACAGCCCAAACAAGTTTCTAAAAGGATGAGTTTGTAACTACTTTACTTTTGGAGAAAATTCAAAACATTCATTATTCAATAGGGCCCAAACTATCAAAAACCAGCGGTTTCAATGAACACACATTTCTTGGTAGAATCATGCAGGACTGAAATTTTTGATGTTTTTCTACTCCTCTCATGAGCCCAAACAAGTCTCTAAAAGCATGAGTTTGCAACTACTTTACTTTTGGAGAAAATTCAAAACATCATTACTCAAAAGAGCCCAATAGCAAAAACCAGCGTTTTGAATGAAGAATCACATTTCTTGGTAGAATCATGCAGGATTGAAATTTTTGATGGTTTTTTACTCCTCTCAACAGCCCAAACAAGTTTCTAAAAGGATGAGTTTGCAACTACTTTGCTTTTGGAGAAAATTCAAAACATTCATTATTCAATAGGGCCCAAACTATCAAAAACCAGCGGTTTCAATGAACACACATTTCTTGGTAGAATCATGCAGGACTGAAATTTTTGATCTTTTTCTACTCCTCTCATGAGCCCAAACAAGTCTCTAAAAGCATGAGTTTGCAACTACTTTACTTTTGAAGAAAATTCAAAACATTCATTATTCAATAGAGCCCAATAGCAAAAATCAGGTTTTGAATGAAGAATCACATTTCTTGGTAGAATCATGCAGGATTGAAATTTTTGATGTTTTTTTACTCCTCTCAACAGCCCAAACAAGTTTCTAAAAGGATGAGTTTGCAACTACTTTACTTTTGGAGAAAATTCAAAACATTCATTATTCAATAGGGCCCAAACTATCAAAAACCAGCGGTTTCAATGAACACACATTTCTTGGTAGAATCATGCAGGACTGAAATTTTTGATGTTTTTCTACTCCTCTCATGAGCCCAAACAAGTCTCTAAAAGCATGAGTTTGCAACTACTTTACTTTTGGAGAAAATTCAAAACATTCATTATTCAATAGAGCCCAATAGCAAAAACCAGCGTTTAGAATGAAGAATCACATTTCTTGGTAGAATCATGCAGGATTGAAATTTTTGATGGTTTTTTACTCCTCTCAACAGCCCAAACAAGTTTCTAAAAGGATGAGTTTGCAACTACTTTACTTTTGGAGAAAATTCAAAACATTAATTATTCAATAGGGCCCAAACTATCAAAAACCAGCGGTTTCAATGAACACACATTTCTTGGTAGAATCATGCAGGACTGAAATTTTTGATGTTTTTCTACTTCTCTCATGAGCCCAAACAAGTCTCTAAAAGCATGAGTTTGCAACTACTTTACTTTTGGAGAAAATTCAAAACATTCACTATTCAATAGAGCCCAATAGCAAAAATCAGGTTTTGAATGAAGAATCACATTTCTTGGTAAAATCATGCAGGATTGAAATTTTTGATGGTTTTTTACTCCTCTCAACAGCCCAAACAAGTTTCTAAAAGGATGAGTTTGCAACTACTTTACTTTTGGAGAAAATTCAAAACATTCATTATTCAATAGGGCCCAAACTATCAAAAACCAGCGGTTTCAATGAACACACATTTCTTGGTAGAATCATGCAGGACTGAAATTTTTGATGTTTTTCTACTCCTCTCATGAGCCCAAACAAGTCTCTAAAAGCATGAGTTTGCAACTACTTTACTTTTGGAGAAAATTCAAAACATCATTACTCAAAAGAGCCCAATAGCAAAAACCAGCGTTTTGAATGAAGAATCACATTTCTTGGTAGAATCATGCAGGATTGAAATTTTTGATGGTTTTTTACTCCTCTCAACAGCCCAAACAAGTTTCTAAAAGGATGAGTTTGCAACTACTTTGCTTTTGGAGAAAATTCAAAACATTCATTATTCAATAGGGCCCAAACTATCAAAAACCAGCGGTTTCAATGAACACACATTTCTTGGTAGAATCATGCAGGACTGAAATTTTTGATCTTTTTCTACTCCTCTCATGAGCCCAAACAAGTCTCTAAAAGCATGAGTTTGCAACTACTTTACTTTTGAAGAAAATTCAAAACATTCATTATTCAATAGAGCCCAATAGCAAAAATCAGGTTTTGAATGAAGAATCACATTTCTTGGTAGAATCATGCAGGATTGAAATTTTTGATGTTTTTTTACTCCTCTCAACAGCCCAAACAAGTTTCTAAAAGGATGAGTTTGCAACTACTTTACTTTTGGAGAAAATTCAAAACATTCATTATTCAATAGGGCCCAAACTATCAAAAACCAGCGGTTTCAATGAACACACATTTCTTGGTAGAATCATGCAGGACTGAAATTTTTGATGTTTTTCTACTCCTCTCATGAGCCCAAACAAGTCTCTAAAAGCATGAGTTTGCAACTACTTTACTTTTGGAGAAAATTCAAAACATTCATTATTCAATAGAGCCCAATAGCAAAAACCAGCGTTTTGAATGAAGAATCACATTTCTTGGTAGAATCATGCAGGATTGAAATTTTTGATGGTTTTTTACTCCTCTCAACAGCCCAAACAAGTTTCTAAAAGGATGAGTTTGCAACTACTTTACTTTTGGAGAAAATTCAAAACATTAATTATTCAATAGGGCCCAAACTATCAAAAACCAGCGGTTTCAATGAACACACATTTCTTGGTAGAATCATGCAGGACTGAAATTTTTGATGTTTTTCTACTTCTCTCATGAGCCCAAACAAGTCTCTAAAAGCATGAGTTTGCAACTACTTTACTTTTGGAGAAAATTCAAAACATTCACTATTCAATAGAGCCCAATAGCAAAAATCAGGTTTTGAATGAAGAATCACATTTCTTGGTAAAATCATGCAGGATTGAAATTTTTGATGGTTTTTTACTCCTCTCAACAGCCCAAACAAGTTTCTAAAAGGATGAGTTTGCAACTACTTTACTTTTGGAGAAAATTCAAAACATTCATTATTCAATAGGGCCCAAAATATCAAAAACCAGCGGTTTGAATGAACACACATTTCTTGGTAGAATCGTGCAGGACTGAAATTTTTGATGTTTTTCTACTCCTCTCATGAGCCCAAACAAGTCTCTAAAAGGATGAGTTTGCAACTACTTTACTTTTGGAGAAAATTCAAAACATTCATTATTCAATAGAGCCCAATAGCAAAAACCAGCGTTTTGAATGAAGAATCACATTTCTTGGTAGAATCATGCAGGATTGAAATTTTTGATGGTTTTTTACTCCTCTCAACAGCCCAAACAAGTTTCTAAAAGGATGAGTTTGCAACTACTTTACTTTTGGAGAAAATTCAAAACATTCATTATTCAATAGGGCCCAAACTATCAAAAACCAGCAGTTTGAATGAACACACAATTCTTGGTAGAATCATGCAGGACTGAAATTTTTGATGTTTTTCTACTCCTCTCATGAGCCCAAACAAGTCTCTAAAAGCATGAGTTTGCAACTACTTTACTTTTGGAGAAAATTCAAAACATTCATTACTCAAAAGAGCCCAATAGCAAAAACCAGCGTTTTGAATGAAGAATCACATTTCTTGGTAGAATCATGCAGGATTGAAATTTTTAATGGTTTTTTACTCCTCTCAACAGCCCAAACAAGTTTCTAAAAGGATGAGTTTGCAACTACTTTACTTTTGGAGAAAATTCAAAACATTCATTATTCAATAGGGCCCAAACTATCAAAAACCAGCGGTTTCAATGAACACACATTTCTTGGTAGAATCATGCAGGACTGAAATTTTTGATGTTTTTCTACTCCTCCCATGAGCCCAAACAAGTCTCTAAAAGCATGAGTTTGCAACTACTTTACTTTTGGAGAAAATTCAAAACATTCATTATTCAATAGAGCCCAATAGCAAAAATCAGGTTTTGAATGAAGAATCACATTTCTTGGTAAAATCATGCAGGATTGAAATTTTTGATGGTTTTTTACTCCTCTCAACAGCCCAAACAAGTTTCTAAAAGGATGAGTTTGCAACTACTTTACTTTTGGAGAAAATTCAAAACATTCATTATTCAATAGGGCCCAAACTATCAAAAACCAGCGGTTTCAATGAACACACATTTCTTGGTAGAATCATGCAGGACTGAAATTTTTGATGTTTTTCTACTCCTCTCATGAGCCCAAACAAGTCTCTAAAAGCATGAGTTTGCAACTACTTTACTTTTGGAGAAAATTCAAAACATTCATTATTCAATAGAGCCCAATAGCAAAAACCAGCGTTATGAATGAAGAATCACATTTCTTGGTAGAATTATGCAGGATTGAAATTTTTGATGGTTTTTTACTACTCTCAACAGCCCAAACAAGTTTCTAAAAGGATGAGTTTGCAACTACTTTACTTTTGGAGAAAATTCAAAACATTCATTATTCAATAGGGCCCAAACTATCAAAAACTAGCGGTTTGAATGAACACACATTTCTTGGTAGAATCATGCAGGACTGAAATTTTTGATGTTTTTCTACTCCTCTCATGAGCCCAAACAAGTCTCTAAAAGCATGAGTTTGCAACTACTTTACTTTTGGAGAAAATTCAAAACATTCATTACTCAAAAGAGCCCAATAGCAAAAACCAGCGTTTTGAATGAAGAATCACATTTCTTGGTAGAATCATGCAGGATTGAAATTTTTGATGGTTTTTTACTCCTCTCAACAGCCCAAACAAGTTTCTAAAATGATGAGTTTGCAACTACTTTACTTTTGGAGAAAATTCAAAACATTCATTATTCAATAGGGCCCAAACTATCAAAAACCAGCGGTTTCAATGAACACACATTTCTTGGTAGAATCATGCAGGACTGAAATTTTTGATGTTTTTCTACTCCTCTCATGAGCCCAAACAAGTCTCTAAAAGCATGAGTTTGCAACTACTTTACTTTTGGAGAAAATTCAAGACATTCATTATTCAATAGAGCCCAATAGCAAAAATCAGGTTTTGAATGAAGAATCACATTTCTTGGTAGAATCATGCAGGATTGAAATTTTTGATGGTTTTTTACTCCTCTCAACAGCCCAAACAAGTTTCTAAAAGGATGAGTTTGTAACTACTTTACTTTTGGAGAAAATTCAAAACATTCATTATTCAATAGGGCCCAAACTATCAAAAACCAGCGGTTTCAATGAACACACATTTCTTGGTAGAATCATGTAGGACTGAAATTTTTGATGTTTTTCTACTCCTCTCATGAGCCCAAACAAGTCTCTAAAAGCATGAGTTTGCAACTACTTTACTTTTGGAGAAAATTCAAAACATCATTACTCAAAAGAGCCCAATAGCAAAAACCAGCGTTTTGAATGAAGAATCACATTTCTTGGTAGAATCATGCAGGATTGAAATTTTTGATGGTTTTTTACTCCTCTCAACAGCCCAAACAAGTTTCTAAAAGGATGAGTTTGCAACTACTTTACTTTTGGAGAAAATTCAAAACATTCATTATTCAATAGGGCCCAAACTATCAAAAACCAGCGGTTTCAATGAACACACATTTCTTGGTAGAATCATGCAGGACTGAAATTTTTGATGTTTTTCTACTCCTCTCATGAGCCCAAACAAGTCTCTAAAAGCATGAGTTTGCAACTACTTTACTTTTGGAGAAAATTCAAAACATTCATTATTCAATAGAGCCCAATAGCAAAAACCAGCGTTTTGAATGAAGAATCACATTTCTTGGTAGAATCATGCAGGATTGAAATTTTTGATGGTTTTTTACTCCTCTCAACAGCCCAAACAAGTTTCTAAAAGGATGAGTTTGCAACTACTTTACTTTTGGAGAAAATTCAAAACATTCATTATTCAATAGGGCCCAAACTATCAAAAACCAGCGGTTTCAATGAACACACATTTCTTGGTAGAATCATGCAGGACTGAAATTTTTGATCTTTTTCTACTCCTCTCATGAGCCCAAACAAGTCTCTAAAAGCATGAGTTTGCAACTACTTTACTTTTGAAGAAAATTCAAAACATTCATTATTCAATAGAGCCCAATAGCAAAAATCAGGTTTTGAATGAAGAATCACATTTCTTGGTAGAATCATGCAGGATTGAAATTTTTGATGTTTTTTTACTCCTCTCAACAGCCCAAACAAGTTTCTAAAAGGATGAGTTTGCAACTACTTTACTTTTGGAGAAAATTCAAAACATTCATTATTCAATAGGGCCCAAACTATCAAAAACCAGCGGTTTCAATGAACACACATTTCTTGGTAGAATCATGCAGGACTGAAATTTTTGATGTTTTTCTACTCCTCTCATGAGCCCAAACAAGTCTCTAAAAGCATGAGTTTGCAACTACTTTACTTTTGGAGAAAATTCAAAACATTCATTATTCAATAGAGCCCAATAGCAAAAACCAGCGTTTTGAATGAAGAATCACATTTCTTGGTAGAATCATGCAGGATTGAAATTTTTGATGGTTTTTTACTCCTCTCAACAGCCCAAACAAGTTTCTAAAAGGATGAGTTTGCAGCTACTTTACTTTTGGAGAAAATTCAAAACATTCATTATTCAATAGGGCCCAAACTATCAAAAACCAGCGGTTTCAATGAACACACATTTCTTGGTAGAATCATGCAGGACCGAAATTTTTGATGTTTTTCTACTCCTCTCATGAGCCCAAACAAGTCTCTAAAAGCATGAGTTTGCAACTACTTTACTTTTGGAGAAAATTCAAAACATTCATTACTCAAAAGAGCCCAATAGCAAAAACCAGCGTTTTGAATGAAGAATCACATTTCTTGGTAGAATCATGCAGGATTGAAATTTTTGATGGTTTTTTACTCCTCTCAACAGCCCAAACAAGTTTCTAAAAGGATGAGTTTGCAACTACTTTGCTTTTGGAGAAAATTCAAAACATTCATTATTCAATAGGGCCCAAACTATCAAAAACCAGCGGTTTCAATGAACACACATTTCTTGGTAGAATCATGCAGGACTGAAATTTTTGATGTTTTTCTACTCCTCTCATGAGCCCAAACAAGTCTCTAAAAGCATGAGTTTGCAACTACTTTACTTTTGGAGAAAATTCAAAACATTCATTATTCAATAGAGCCCAATAGCAAAAACCAGCGTTTTGAATGAAGAATCACATTTCTTGGTAGAATCATGCAGGATTGAAATTTTTGATGGTTTTTTACTCCTCCCAACAGCCCAAACAAGTTTCTAAAAGGATGAGTTTGCAACTACTTTACTTTTGGAGAAAATTCAAAACATTCATTATTCAATAGGGCCCAAACTATCAAAAACCAGCGGTTTCAATGAACACACATTTCTTGGTAGAATCATGCAGGACTGAAATTTTTGATCTTTTTCTACTCCTCTCATGAGCCCAAACAAGTCTCTAAAAGCATGAGTTTGCAACTACTTTACTTTTGAAGAAAATTCAAAACATTCATTATTCAATAGAGCCCAATAGCAAAAATCAGGTTTTGAATGAAGAATCACATTTCTTGGTAGAATCATGCAGGATTGAAATTTTTGATGTTTTTTTACTCCTCTCAACAGCCCAAACAAGTTTCTAAAAGGATGAGTTTGCAACTACTTTACTTTTGGAGAAAATTCAAAACATTCATTATTCAATAGGGCCCAAACTATCAAAAACCAGCGGTTTCAATGAACACACATTTCTTGGTAGAATCATGCAGGACTGAAATTTTTCATGTTTTTCTACTCCTCTCATGAGCCCAAACAAGTCTCTAAAAGCATGAGTTTGCAACTACTTTACTTTTGGAGAAAATTCAAAACATTCATTATTCAATAGAGCCCAATAGCAAAAACCAGCGTTTTGAATGAAGAATCACATTTCTTGGTAGAATCATGCAGGATTGAAATTTTTGATGGTTTTTTACTCCTCTCAACAGCCCAAACAAGTTTCTAAAAGGATGAGTTTGCAGCTACTTTACTTTTGGAGAAAATTCAAAACATTCATTATTCAATAGGGCCCAAACTATCAAAAACCAGCGGTTTCAATGAACACACATTTCTTGGTAGAATCATGCAGGACCGAAATTTTTGATGTTTTTCTACTCCTCTCATGAGCCCAAACAAGTCTCTAAAAGCATGAGTTTGCAACTACTTTACTTTTGGAGAAAATTCAAAACATTCATTACTCAAAAGAGCCCAATAGCAAAAACCAGCGTTTTGAATGAAGAATCACATTTCTTGGTAGAATCATGCAGGATTGAAATTTTTGATGGTTTTTTACTCCTCTCAACAGCCCAAACAAGTTTCTAAAAGGATGAGTTTGCAACTACTTTACTTTTGGAGAAAATTCAAAACATTCATTATTCAATAGGGCCCAAACTATCAAAAACCAGCGGTTTCAATGAACACACATTTCTTGGTAGAATCATGCAGGACTGAAATTTTTGATGTTTTTCTACTCCTCTCATGAGCCCAAACAAGTCTCTAAAAGCATGAGTTTGCAACTACTTTACTTTTGGAGAAAATTCAAAACATTCATTATTCAATAGAGCCCAATAGCAAAAATCAGGTTTTGAATGAAGAACCACATTTCTTGGTAAAATCATGCAGGATTGAAATTTTTGATGGTTTTTTACTCCTCGCAACAGCCCAAACAAGTTTCTAAAAGGATGAGTTTGCAACTACTTTACTTTTGGAGAAAATTCAAAACATTCATTATTCAATAGGGCCCAAACTATCAAAAACCAGCGGTTTCAATGAACACACATTTCTTGGTAGAATCATGCAGGACTGAAATTTTTGATGTTTTTCTACTTCTCTCATGAGCCCAAACAAGTCTCTAAAAGCATGAGTTTGCAACTACTTTACTTTTGGAGAAAATTCAAAACATTCATTATTCAATAGAGCCCAATAGCAAAAATCAGGTTTTGAATGAAGAATCACATTTCTTGGTAGAATCATGCAGGATTGAAATTTTTGATGGTTTTTTACTCCTCTCAACAGCCCAAACAAGTTTCTAAAAGGATGAGTTTGCAACTACTTTACTTTTGGAGAAAATTCAAAACATTCATTATTCAATAGGGCCCAAACTATCAAAAACCAGCGGTTTCAATGAACACACATTTCTTGGTAGAATCATGCAGGACTGAAATTTTTGATGTTTTTCTACTCCTCTCATGAGCCCAAACAAGTCTCTAAAAGCATGAGTTTGCAACTACTTTACTTTTGGAGAAAATTCAAAACATTCATTATTCAATAGAGCCCAATAGCAAAAATCAGGTTTTGAATGAAGAATCACATTTCTTGGTAGAATCATGCAGGATTGAAATTTTTGATGGTTTTTTACTCCTCTCAACAGCCCAAACAAGTTTCTAAAAGGATGAGTTTGTAACTACTTTACTTTTGGAGAAAATTCAAAACATTCATTATTCAATAGGGCCCAAACTATCAAAAACCAGCGGTTTCAATGAACACACATTTCTTGGTAGAATCATGCAGGACTGAAATTTTTGATGTTTTTCTACTCCTCTCATGAGCCCAAACAAGTCTCTAAAAGCATGAGTTTGCAACTACTTTACTTTTGGAGAAAATTCAAAACATCATTACTCAAAAGAGCCCAATAGCAAAAACCAGCGTTTTGAATGAAGAATCACATTTCTTGGTAGAATCATGCAGGATTGAAATTTTTGATGGTTTTTTACTCCTCTCAACAGCCCAAACAAGTTTCTAAAAGGATGAGTTTGCAACTACTTTGCTTTTGGAGAAAATTCAAAACATTCATTATTCAATAGGGCCCAAACTATCAAAAACCAGCGGTTTCAATGAACACACATTTCTTGGTAGAATCATGCAGGACTGAAATTTTTGATGTTTTTCTACTCCTCTTATGAGCCCAAACAAGTCTCTAAAAGCATGAGTTTGCAACTACTTTACTTTTGGAGAAAATTCAAAACATTCATTATTCAATAGAGCCCAATAGCAAAAACCAGCGTTTTGAATGAAGAATCACATTTCTTGGTAGAATCATGCAGGATTGAAATTTTTGATGGTTTTTTACTCCTCTCAACAGCCCAAACAAGTTTCTAAAAGGATGAGTTTGCAACTACTTTACTTTTGGAGAAAATTCAAAACATTCATTATTCAATAGGGCCCAAACTATCAAAAACCAGCGGTTTCAATGAACACACATTTCTTGGTAGAATCATGCAGGACTGAAATTTTTGATGTTTTTCTACTCCTCTCATGAGCCCAAACAAGTCTCTAAAAGCATGAGCTGGCAACTACTTTACTTTTGAAGAAAATTCAAAACATTCATTATTCAATAGAGCCCAATAGCAAAAATCAGGTTTTGAATGAAGAATCACATTTCTTGGTAGAATCATGCAGGATTGAAATTTTTGATTTTTTTTACTCCTCTCAACAGCCCAAACAAGTTTCTAAAAGGATGAGTTTGCAACTACTTTACTTTTGGAGAAAATTCAAAACATTCATTATTCAATAGGGCCCAAACTATCAAAAACCAGCGGTTTCAATGAACACACATTTCTTGGTAGAATCATGCAGGACTGAAATTTTTGATGTTTTTCTACTCCTCTCATGAGCCCAAACAAGTCTCTAAAAGCATGAGTTTGCAACTACTTTACTTTTGGAGAAAATTCAAAACATTCATTATTCAATAGAGCCCAATAGCAAAAACCAGCGTTTTGAATGAAGAATCACATTTCTTGGTAGAATCATGCAGGATTGAAATTTTTGATGGTTTTTTACTCCTCTCAACAGCCCAAACAAGTTTCTAAAAGGATGAGTTTGCAACTACTTTACTTTTGGAGAAAATTCAAAACATTCATTATTCAATAGGGCCCAAACTATCAAAAACCAGCGGTTTGAATGAACACACATTTCTTGGTAGAATCATGCAGGACTGAAATTTTTGATGTTTTTCTACTCCTCTCAAGAGCCCAAACAAGTCTCTAAAAGCATGAGTTTGCAACTACTTTACTTTTGGAGAAAATTCAAAACATTCATTACTCAAAAGAGCCCAATAGCAAAAACCAGCGTTTTGAATGAAGAATCACATTTCTTGGTAGAATCATGCAGGATTGAAATTTATAATGGTTTTTTACTCCTCTCAACAGCCCAAACAAGTTTCTAAAAGGATGAGTTTGCAACTACTTTACTTTTGGAGAAAATTCAAAACATTCATTATTCAATAGGGCCCAAACTATCAAAAACCAGCGGTTTCAATGAACACACATTTCTTGGTAGAATCATGCAGGACTGAAATTTTTGATGTTTTTCTACTCTCATGAGCCCAAACAAGTCTCTAAAAGCATGAGTTTGCAACTACTTTACTTTTGGAGAAAATTCAAAACATTCATTATTCAATAGAGCCCAATAGCAAAAACCAGCGTTTTGAATGAAGAATCACATTTTTTGGTAGAATTATGCAGGATTGAAATTTTTGATGGTTTTTTACTCCTCTCAACAGCCCAAACAAGTTTCTAAAAGGATGAGTTTGCAACTACTTTACTTTTGGAGAAAATTCAAAACATTCATTATTCAATAGGGCCCAAACTATCAAAAACCAGCGGTTTCAATGAACACACATTTCTTGGTAGAATCATGCAGGACTGAAATTTTTCATGTTTTTCTACTCCTCTCATGAGCCCAAACAAGTCTCTAAAAGCATGAGTTTGCAACTACTTTACTTTTGGAGAAAATTCAAAACATTCATTATTCAATAGAGCCCAATAGCAAAAATCAGGTTTTGAATGAAGAATCACATTTCTTCGTAAAATCATGCAGGATTGAAATTTTTGATGGTTTTTTACTCCTCTCAACAGCCGAAACAAGTTTCTAAAAGGATGAGTTTGCAACTACTTTACTTTTGGAGAAAATTCAAAACATTCATTATTCAATAGGGCCCAAACTATCAAAAACCAGCGGTTTCAATGAACACACATTTCTTGGTAGAATCATGCAGGACTGAAATTTTTGATGTTTTTCTACTCCTCTCATGAGCCCAAACAAGTCTCTAAAAGCATGAGTTTGCAACTACTTTACTTTTGGAGAAAATTCAAAACATTCATTACTCAAAAGAGCCCAATAGCAAAAACCAGCGTTTTGAATGAAGAATCACATTTCTTGGTAGAATCATGCAGGATTGAAATTTTTGATGGTTTTTTACTCCTCTCAACAGCCCAAACAAGTTTCTAAAAGGATGAGTTTGCAACTACTTTACTTTTGGAGAAAATTCAAAACATTCATTATTCAATAGGGCCCAAACTATCAAAAACCAGCGGTTTCAATGAACACACATTTCTTGGTAGAATCATGCAGGACTGAAATTTTTGATGTTTTTCTACTCCTCTCATGAGCCCAAACAAGTCTCTAAAAGCATGAGTTTGCAACTACTTTACTTTTGGAGAAAATTCAAAACATTCATTATTCAATAGAGCCCAATAGCAAAAATCAGGTTTTGAATGAAGAATCACATTTCTTGGTAAAATCATGCAGGATTGAAATTTTTGATGGTTTTTTACTCCTCTCAACAGCCCAAACAAGTTTCTAAAAGGATGAGTTTGCAACTACTTTACTTTTGGAGAAAATTCAAAACATTCATTATTCAATAGGGCCCAAACTATCAAAAACCAGCGGTTTCAATGAACACACATTTCTTGGTAGAATCATGCAGGACTGAAATTTTTGATGTTTTTCTACTCCTCTCATGAGCCCAAACAAGTCTCTAAAAGCATGAGTTTGCAACTACTTTACTTTTGGAGAAAATTCAAAACATTCATTACTCAAAAGAGCCCAATAGCAAAAACCAGCGTTTTGAATGAAGAATCACATTTCTTGGTAGAATCATGCAGGATTGAAATTTTTGATGGTTTTTTACTCCTCTCAACAGCCCAAACAAGTTTCTAAAAGGATGAGTTTGAAACTACTTTACTTTTGGAGAAAATTCAAAACATTCATTATTCAATAGGACCCAAACTATCAAAAACCAGCGGTTTCAATGAACACACATTTCTTGGTAGAATCATGCAGGACTGAAATTTTTGATGTTTTTCTACTCCTCTCATGAGCCCAAACAAGTCTCTAAAAGCATGAGTTTGCAACTACTTTACTTTTGGAGAAAATTCAAAACATTCATTATTCAATAGAGCCCAATAGCAAAAATCAGGTTTTGAATGAAGAATCACATTTCTTGGTAGAATCATGCAGGATTGAAATTTTTGATGTTTTTTTACTCCTCTCAACAGCCCAAACAAGTTTCTAAAAGGATGAGTTTGCAACTACTTTACTTTTGGAGAAAATTCAAAACATTCATTATTCAATAGGGCCCAAACTATCAAAAACCAGCGGTTTCAATGAACACACATTTCTTGGTAGAATCATGCAGGACTGAAATTTTTGATGTTTTTCTACTCCTCTCATGAGCCCAAACAAGTCTCTAAAAGCATGAGTTTGCAACTACTTTACTTTTGGAGAAAATTCAAAACATTCATTATTCAATAGAGCCCAATAGCAAAAACCAGCGTTTTGAATGAAGAATCACATTTCTTGGTAGAATCATGCAGGATTGAAATTTTTGATGGTTTTTTACTCCTCTCAACAGCCCAAACAAGTTTCTAAAAGGATGAGTTTGCAACTACTTTACTTTTGGAGAAAATTCAAAACATTCATTATTCAATAGGGCCCAAACTATCAAAAACCAGCGGTTTCAATGAACACACATTTCTTGGTAGAATCATGCAGGACTGAAATCTTTGATGTTTTTCTACTCCTCTCACGAGACCAAACAAGTCTCTAAAAGCATGAGTTTGCAATTACTTTACTTTTGGAGAAAATTCAAAACATTCATTACTCAAAAGAGCCCAATAGCAAAAACCAGCGTTTTGAATGAAGAATCACATTTCTTGGTAGAATCATGCAGGATTGAAATTTTTGATGGTTTTTTACTCCTCTCAACAGCCCAAACAAGTTTCTAAAAGGATGAGTTTGCAACTACTTTACTTTTGGAGAAAATTCAAAACATTCATTATTCAATAGGGCCCAAACTATCAAAAACCAGCGGTTTCAATGAACACACATTTCTTGGTAGAATCATGCAGGACTGAAATTTTTGATGTTTTTCTACTCCTCTCATGAGCCCAAACAAGTCTCTAAAAGCATGAGTTTGCAACTACTTTACTTTTGGAGAAAATTCAAAACATTCATTATTCAATAGAGCCCAATAGCAAAAATCAGGTTTTGAATGAAGAATCACATTTCTTGGTAAAATCATGCAGGATTGAAATTTTTGATGGTTTTTTACTCCTCTCAACAGCCCAAACAAGTTTCTAAAAGGATGAGTTTGCAACTACTTTACTTTTGGAGAAAATTCAAAACATTCATTATTCAATAGGGCCCAAACTATCAAAAACCAGCGGTTTCAATGAACACACATTTCTTGGTAGAATCATGCAGGACTGAAATTTTTGATGTTTTTCTACTCCTCTCATGAGCCCAAACAAGTCTCTAAAAGCATGAGTTTGCAACTACTTTACTTTTGGAGAAAATTCAAAACATTCATTACTCAAAAGAGCCCAATAGCAAAAACCAGCGTTTTGAATGAAGAATCACATTTCTTGGTAGAATCATGCAGGATTGAAATTTTTGATGGTTTTTTACTCCTCTCAACAGCCCAAACAAGTTTCTAAAAGGATGAGTTTGAAACTACTTTACTTTTGGAGAAAATTCAAAACATTCATTATTCAATAGGACCCAAACTATCAAAAACCAGCGGTTTCAATGAACACACATTTCTTGGTAGAATCATGCAGGACTGAAATTTTTGATGTTTTTCTACTCCTCTCATGAGCCCAAACAAGTCTCTAAAAGCATGAGTTTGCAACTACTTTACTTTTGGAGAAAATTCAAAACATTCATTATTCAATAGAGCCCAATAGCAAAAATCAGGTTTTGAATGAAGAATCACATTTCTTGGTAGAATCATGCAGGATTGAAATTTTTGATGTTTTTTTACTCCTCTCAACAGCCCAAACAAGTTTCTAAAAGGATGAGTTTGCAACTACTTTACTTTTGGAGAAAATTCAAAACATTCATTATTCAATAGGGCCCAAACTATCAAAAACCAGCGGTTTCAATGAACACACATTTCTTGGTAGAATCATGCAGGACTGAAATTTTTGATGTTTTTCTACTCCTCTCATGAGCCCAAACAAGTCTCTAAAAGCATGAGTTTGCAACTACTTTACTTTTGGAGAAAATTCAAAACATTCATTATTCAATAGAGCCCAATAGCAAAAACCAGCGTTTTGAATGAAGAATCACATTTCTTGGTAGAATCATGCAGGATTGAAATTTTTGATGGTTTTTTACTCCTCTCAACAGCCCAAACAAGTTTCTAAAAGGATGAGTTTGCAACTACTTTACTTTTGGAGAAAATTCAAAACATTCATTATTCAATAGGGCCCAAACTATCAAAAACCAGCGGTTTCAATGAACACACATTTCTTGGTAGAATCATGCAGGACTGAAATCTTTGATGTTTTTCTACTCCTCTCACGAGACCAAACAAGTCTCTAAAAGCATGAGTTTGCAATTACTTTACTTTTGGAGAAAATTCAAAACATTCATTACTCAAAAGAGCCCAATAGCAAAAACCAGCGTTTTGAATGAAGAATCACATTTCTTGGTAGAATCATGCAGGATTGAAATTTTTGATGGTTTTTTACTCCTCTCAACAGCCCAAACAAGTTTCTAAAAGGATGAGTTTGCAACTACTTTACTTTTGGAGAAAATTCAAAACATTCATTATTCAATAGGGCCCAAACTATCAAAAACCAGCGGTTTCAATGAACACACATTTCTTGGTAGAATCATGCAGGACTGAAATTTTTGATGTTTTTCTACTCCTCTCATGAGCCCAAACAAGTCTCTAAAAGCATGAGTTTGCAACTACTTTACTTTTGGAGAAAATTCAAAACATTCATTATTCAATAGAGCCCAATAGCAAAAATCAGGTTTTGAATGAAGAATCACATTTCTTGGTAAAATCATGCAGGATTGAAATTTTTGATGGTTTTTTACTCCTCTCAACAGCCCAAACAAGTTTCTAAAAGGATGAGTTTGCAACTACTTTACTTTTGGAGAAAATTCAAAACATTCATTATTCAATAGGGCCCAAACTATCAAAAACCAGCGGTTTGAATGAACACACATTTCTTGGTAGAATCATGCAGGACTGAAATTTTTGATGTTTTTCTACTCCTCTCATGAGCCCAAACAAGTCTCTAAAAGCATGAGTTTGCAACTACTTTACTTTTGGAGAAAATTCAAAACATTCATTACTCAAAAGAGCCCAATAGCAAAAACCAGCGTTTTGAATGAAGAATCACATTTCTTGGTAGAATCATGCAGGATTGAAATTTTTGATGGTTTTTTACTCCTCTCAACAGCCCAAACAAGTTTCTAAAAGGATGAGTTTGCAACTACTTTACTTTTGGAGAAAATTCAAAACATTCATTATTCAATAGGGCCCAAACTATCAAAAACCAGCGGTTTCAATGAACACACATTTCTTGGTAGAATCATGCAGGACTGAAATTTTTGATGTTTTTCTACTCCTCTCATGAGCCCAAACAAGTCTCTAAAAGCATGAGTTTGCAACTACTTTACTTTTGGAGAAAATTCAAAACATTCATTATTCAATAGAGCCCAATAGCAAAAATCAGGTTTTGAATGAAGAATCACATTTCTTGGTAGAATCATGCAGGATTGAAATTTTTGATGGTTTTTTACTCCTCTCAACAGCCCAAACAAGTTTCTAAAAGGATGAGTTTGTAACTACTTTACTTTTGGAGAAAATTCAAAACATTCATTATTCAATAGGGCCCAAACTATCAAAAACCAGCGGTTTCAATGAACACACATTTCTTGGTAGAATCATGCAGGACTGAAATTTTTGATGTTTTTCTACTCCTCTCATGAGCCCAAACAAGTGTCTAAAAGCATGAGTTTGCAACTACTTTACATTTGGAGAATATTCAAAACATTCATTATTCAATAGAGCCCAATAGCAAAAATCAGGTTTTGAATGAAGAATCACATTTCTTGGTAAAATCATGCAGGATTGAAATTTTTGATGGTTTTTTACTCCTCTCAACAGCCCAAACAAGTTTCTAAAAGGATGAGTTTGCAACTACTTTACTTTTGGAGAAAATTCAAAACATTCATTATTCAATAGGGCCCAAACTATCAAAAACCAGCGGTTTCAATGAACACACATTTCTTGGTAGAATCATGCAGGACTGAAATTTTTGATGTTTTTCTACTCCTCTCATGAGCCCAAACAAGTCTCTAAAAGCATGAGTTTGCAACTACTTTACTTTTGGAGAAAATTCAAAACATTCATTATTCAATAGAGCCCAATAGCAAAAACCAGCGTTTTGAATGAAGAATCACATTTCTTGGTAGAATCATACAGGATTTAAATTTTTGATGGTTTTTTACTACTCTCAACAGCCCAAACAAGTTTCTAAAAGGATGAGTTTGCAACTACTTTACTTTTGGAGAAAATTCAAAACATTCATTATTCAATAGGGCCCAAACTATCAAAAACCAGCGGTTTCAATGAACACACATTTCTTGGTAGAATCATGCAGGACTGAAATTTTTGATGTTTTTCTACTCCTCTCATGAGCCCAAACAAGTCTCTAAAAGCATGAGTTTGCAACTACTTTACTTTTGGAGAAAATTCAAAACATTCATTACTCAAAAGAGCCCAATAGCAAAAACCAGCGTTTTGAATGAAGAATCACATTTCTTGGTAGAATCATGCAGGATTGAAATTTTTGATGGTTTTTTACTCCTCTCAACAGCCCAAACAAGTTTCTAAAAGGATGAGTTTGCAACTACTTTACTTTTGGAGAAAATTCCAAACATTCATTATTCAAAAGGGCCCAAACTATCAAAAACCAGCGGTTTCAATGAACACACATTTCTTGGTAGAATCATGCAGGACTGAAATTTTTGATGTTTTTCTACTCCTCTCATGAGCCCAAACAAGTCTCTAAAAGCATGAGTTTGCAACTACTTTACTTTTGGAGAAAATTCAAAACATTCATTATTCAATAGAGCCCAATAGCAAAAATCAGGTTTTGAATGAAGAATCACATTTCTTGGTAGAATCATGCAGGATTGAAATTTTTGATGGTTTTTTACTCCTCTCAACAGCCCAAACAAGTTTCTAAAAGGATGAGTTTGTAACTACTTTACTTTTGGAGAAAATTCAAAACATTCATTATTCAATAGGGCCCAAACTATCAAAAACCAGCGGTTTCAATGAACACACATTTCTTGGTAGAATCATGCAGGACTGAAATTTTTGATGTTTTTCTACTCCTCTCATGAGCCCAAACAAGTCTCTAAAAGCATGAGTTTGCAACTACTTTACTTTTGGAGAAAATTCAAAACATTCATTATTCAATAGAGCCCAATAGCAAAAATCAGGTTTTGAATGAAGAATCACATTTCTTGGTAGAATCATGCAGGATTGAAATTTTTGATGGTTTTTTACTCCTCTCAACAGCCCAAACAAGTTTCTAAAAGGATGAGTTTGCAACTACTTTACTTTTGGAGAAAATTCAAAACATTCATTATTCAATAGGGCCCAAACTATCAAAAACCAGCGGTTTCAATGAACACACATTTCTTGGTAGAATCATGCAGGACTGAAATTTTTGATGTTTTTCTACTCCTCTCATGAGCCCAAACAAGTGTCTAAAAGCATGAGTTTGCAACTACTTTACTTTTGGAGAATATTCAAAACATTCATTATTCAATAGAGCCCAATAGCAAAAATCAGGTTTTGAATGAAGAATCACATTTCTTGGTAAAATCATGCAGGATTGAAATTTTTGATGGTTTTTTACTCCTCTCAACAGCCCAAACAAGTTTCTAAAAGGATGAGTTTGCAACTACTTTACTTTTGGAGAAAATTCAAAACATTCATTATTCAATAGGGCCCAAACTATCAAAAACCAGCGGTTTCAATGAACACACATTTCTTGGTAGAATCATGCAGGACTGAAATTTTTGATGTTTTTCTACTCCTCTCATGAGCCCAAACAAGTCTCTAAAAGCATGAGTTTGCAACTACTTTACTTTTGGAGAAAATTCAAAACATTCACTATTCAATAGAGCCCAATAGCAAAAATCAGGTTTTGAATGAAGAATCACATTTCTTGGTAAAATCATGCAGGATTGAAATTTTTGATGGTTTTTTACTCCTCTCAACAGCCCAAACAAGTTTCTAAAAGGATGAGTTTGCAACTACTTTACTTTTGGAGAAAATTCAAAACATTCATTATTCAATAGGGCCCAAACTATCAAAAACCAGCGGTTTCAATGAACACACATTTCTTGGTAGAATCATGCAGGACTGAAATTTTTGATGTTTTTCTACTCCTCTCATGAGCCCAAACAAGTCTCTAAAAGCATGAGTTTGCAACTACTTTACTTTTGGAGAAAATTCAAAACATTCATTATTCAATAGAGCCCAATAGCAAAAACCAGCGTTTTGAATGAAGAATCACATTTCTTGGTAGAATCATACAGGATTGAAATTTTTGATGGTTTTTTACTACTCTCAACAGCCCAAACAAGTTTCTAAAAGGATGAGTTTGCAACTACTTTACTTTTGGAGAAAATTCAAAACATTCATTATTCAATAGGGCCCAAACTATCAAAAACCAGCGGTTTCAATGAACACACATTTCTTGGTAGAATCATGCAGGACTGAAATTTTTGATGTTTTTCTACTCCTCTCATGAGCCCAAACAAGTCTCTAAAAGCATGAGTTTGCAACTACTTTACTTTTGGAGAAAATTCAAAACATTCATTACTCAAAAGAGCCCAATAGCAAAAACCAGCGTTTTGAATGAAGAATCACATTTCTTGGTGGAATCATGCAGGATTGAAATTTTTGATGGTTTTTTACTCCTCTCAACAGCCCAAACAAGTTTCTAAAAGGATGAGTTTGCAACTACTTTACTTTTGGAGAAAATTCAAAACATTCATTATTCAATAGGGCCCAAACTATCAAAAACCAGCGGTTTCAATGAACACACATTTCTTGGTAGAATCATGCAGGACTGAAATTTTTGATGTTTTTCTACTCCTCTCATGAGCCCAAACAAGTCTCTAAAAGCATGAGTTTGCAACTACTTTACTTTTGGAGAAAATTCAAAACATTCATTATTCAATAGAGCCCAATAGCAAAAATCAGGTTTTGAATGAAGAATCACATTTCTTGGTAAAATCATGCAGGATTGAAATTTTTGATGGTTTTTTACTCCTCTCAACAGCCCAAACAAGTTTCTAAAAGGATGAGTTTGCAACTACTTTACTTTTGGAGAAAATTCAAAACATTCATTATTCAATAGGGCCCAAACTATCAAAAACCAGCGGTTTCAATGAACACACATTTCTTGGTAGAATCATGCAGGACTGAAATTTTTGATGTTTTTCTACTCCTCTCATGAGCCCAAACAAGTCTCTAAAAGCATGAGTTTGCAACTACTTTACTTTTGGAGAAAATTCAAAACATTCATTATTCAATAGAGCCCAATAGCAAAAACCAGCGTTTTGAATGAAGAATCACATTTCTTGGTAGAATCATACAGGATTGAAATTTTTGATGGTTTTTTACTACTCTCAACAGCCCAAACAAGTTTCTAAAAGGATGAGTTTGCAACTACTTTACTTTTGGAGAAAATTCAAAACATTCATTATTCAATAGGGCCCAAACTATCAAAAACCAGCGGTTTCAATGAACACACATTTCTTGGTAGAATCATGCAGGACTGAAATTTTTGATGTTTTTCTACTCCTCTCATGAGCCCAAACAAGTCTCTAAAAGCATGAGTTTGCAACTACTTTACTTTTGGAGAAAATTCAAAACATTCATTACTCAAAAGAGCCCAATAGCAAAAACCAGCGTTTTGAATGAAGAATCACATTTCTTGGTAGAATCATGCAGGATTGAAATTTTTGATGGTTTTTTACTCCTCTCAACAGCCCAAACAAGTTTCTAAAAGGATGAGTTTGCAACTACTTTACTTTTGGAGAAAATTCAAAACATTCATTATTCAATAGGGCCCAAACTATCAAAAACCAGCGGTTTCAATGAACACACATTTCTTGGTAGAATCATGCAGGACTGAAATTTTTGATGTTTTTCTACTCCTCTCATGAGCCCAAACAAGTCTCTAAAAGCATGAGTTTGCAACTACTTTACTTTTGGAGAAAATTCAAAACATTCATTATTCAATAGAGCCCAATAGCAAAAATCAGGTTTTGAATGAAGAATCACATTTCTTGGTAGAATCATGCAGGATTGAAATTTTTGATGGTTTTTTACTCCTCTCAACAGCCCAAACAAGTTTCTAAAAGGATGAGTTTGTAACTACTTTACTTTTGGAGAAAATTCAAAACATTCATTATTCAATAGGGCCCAAACTATCAAAAACCAGCGGTTTCAATGAACACACATTTCTTGGTAGAATCATGCAGGACTGAAATTTTTGATGTTTTTCTACTCCTCTCATGAGCCCAAACAAGTCTCTAAAAGCATGAGTTTGCAACTACTTTACTTTTGGAGAAAATTCAAAACATTCATTATTCAATAGAGCCCAATAGCAAAAATCAGGTTTTGAATGAAGAATCACATTTCTTGGTAGAATCATGCAGGATTGAAATTTTTGATGGTTTTTTACTCCTCTCAACAGCCCAAACAAGTTTCTAAAAGGATGAGTTTGCAACTACTTTACTTTTGGAGAAAATTCAAAACATTCATTATTCAATAGGGCCCAAACTATCAAAAACCAGCGGTTTCAATGAACACACATTTCTTGGTAGAATCATGCAGGACTGAAATTTTTGATGTTTTTCTACTCCTCTCATGAGCCCAAACAAGTGTCTAAAAGCATGAGTTTGCAACTACTTTACTTTTGGAGAATATTCAAAACATTCATTATTCAATAGAGCCCAATAGCAAAAATCAGGTTTTGAATGAAGAATCACATTTCTTGGTAAAATCATGCAGGATTGAAATTTTTGATGGTTTTTTACTCCTCTCAACAGCCCAAACAAGTTTCTAAAAGGATGAGTTTGCAACTACTTTACTTTTGGAGAAAATTCAAAACATTCATTATTCAATAGGGCCCAAACTATCAAAAACCAGCGGTTTCAATGAACACACATTTCTTGGTAGAATCATGCAGGACTGAAATTTTTGATGTTTTTCTACTCCTCTCATGAGCCCAAACAAGTCTCTAAAAGCATGAGTTTGCAACTACTTTACTTTTGGAGAAAATTCAAAACATTCACTATTCAATAGAGCCCAATAGCAAAAATCAGGTTTTGAATGAAGAATCACATTTCTTGGTAAAATCATGCAGGATTGAAATTTTTGATGGTTTTTTACTCCTCTCAACAGCCCAAACAAGTTTCTAAAAGGATGAGTTTGCAACTACTTTACTTTTGGAGAAAATTCAAAACATTCATTATTCAATAGGGCCCAAACTATCAAAAACCAGCGGTTTCAATGAACACACATTTCTTGGTAGAATCATGCAGGACTGAAATTTTTGATGTTTTTCTACTCCTCTCATGAGCCCAAACAAGTCTCTAAAAGCATGAGTTTGCAACTACTTTACTTTTGGAGAAAATTCAAAACATTCATTATTCAATAGAGCCCAATAGCAAAAACCAGCGTTTTGAATGAAGAATCACATTTCTTGGTAGAATCATACAGGATTGAAATTTTTGATGGTTTTTTACTACTCTCAACAGCCCAAACAAGTTTCTAAAAGGATGAGTTTGCAACTACTTTACTTTTGGAGAAAATTCAAAACATTCATTATTCAATAGGGCCCAAACTATCAAAAACCAGCGGTTTCAATGAACACACATTTCTTGGTAGAATCATGCAGGACTGAAATTTTTGATGTTTTTCTACTCCTCTCATGAGCCCAAACAAGTCTCTAAAAGCATGAGTTTGCAACTACTTTACTTTTGGAGAAAATTCAAAACATTCATTATTCAATAGAGCCCAATAGCAAAAATCAGGTTTTGAATGAAGAATCACATTTCTTGGTAGAATCATGCAGGATTGAAATTTTTGATGGTTTTTTACTCCTCTCAACAGACCAAACAAGTTTCTAAAAGGATGAGTTTGCAACTACTTTACTTTTGGAGAAAATTCAAAACATTCATTATTCAATAGGGCCCAAACTATCAAAAACCAGCGGTTTCAATGAACACACATTTCTTGGTAGAATCATGCAGGACTGAAATTTTTGATGTTTTTCTACTCCTCTCATGAGCCCAAACAAGTGTCTAAAAGCATGAGTTTGCAACTACTTTACTTTTGGAGAATATTCAAAACATTCATTATTCAATAGAGCCCAATAGCAAAAATCAGGTTTTGAATGAAGAATCACATTTCTTGGTAAAATCATGCAGGATTGAAATTTTTGATGGTTTTTTACTCCTCTCAACAGCCCAAACAAGTTTCTAAAAGGATGAGTTTGCAACTACTTTACTTTTGGAGAAAATTCAAAACATTCATTATTCAATAGGGCCCAAACTATCAAAAACCAGCGGTTTCAATGAACACACATTTCTTGGTAGAATCATGCAGGACTGAAATTTTTGATGTTTTTCTACTCCTCTCATGAGCCCAAACAAGTCTCTAAAAGCATGAGTTTGCAACTACTTTACTTTTGGAGAAAATTCAAAACATTCACTATTCAATAGAGCCCAATAGCAAAAATCAGGTTTTGAATGAAGAATCACATTTCTTGGTAAAATCATGCAGGATTGAAATTTTTGATGGTTTTTTACTCCTCTCAACAGCCCAAACAAGTTTCTAAAAGGATGAGTTTGCAACTACTTTACTTTTGGAGAAAATTCAAAACATTCATTATTCAATAGGGCCCAAACTATCAAAAACCAGCGGTTTCAATGAACACACATTTCTTGGTAGAATCATGCAGGACTGAAATTTTTGATGTTTTTCTACTCCTCTCATGAGCCCAAACAAGTCTCTAAAAGCATGAGTTTGCAACTACTTTACTTTTGGAGAAAATTCAAAACATTCATTATTCAATAGAGCCCAATAGCAAAAACCAGCGTTTTGAATGAAGAATCACATTTCTTGGTAGAATCATACAGGATTGAAATTTTTGATGGTTTTTTACTACTCTCAACAGCCCAAACAAGTTTCTAAAAGGATGAGTTTGCAACTACTTTACTTTTGGAGAAAATTCAAAACATTCATTATTCAATAGGGCCCAAACTATCAAAAACCAGCGGTTTCAATGAACACACATTTCTTGGTAGAATCATGCAGGACTGAAATTTTTGATGTTTTTCTACTCCTCTCATGAGCCCAAACAAGTCTCTAAAAGCATGAGTTTGCAACTACTTTACTTTTGGAGAAAATTCAAAACATTCATTACTCAAAAGAGCCCAATAGCAAAAACCAGCGTTTTGAATGAAGAATCACATTTCTTGGTGGAATCATGCAGGATTGAAATTTTTGATGGTTTTTTACTCCTCTCAACAGCCCAAACAAGTTTCTAAAAGGATGAGTTTGCAACTACTTTACTTTTGGAGAAAATTCAAAACATTCATTATTCAATAGGGCCCAAACTATCAAAAACCAGCGGTTTCAATGAACACACATTTCTTGGTAGAATCATGCAGGACTGAAATTTTTGATGTTTTTCTACTCCTCTCATGAGCCCAAACAAGTCTCTAAAAGCATGAGTTTGCAACTACTTTACTTTTGGAGAAAATTCAAAACATTCATTATTCAATAGAGCCCAATAGCAAAAATCAGGTTTTGAATGAAGAATCACATTTCTTGGTAAAATCATGCAGGATTGAAATTTTTGATGGTTTTTTACTCCTCTCAACAGCCCAAACAAGTTTCTAAAAGGATGAGTTTGCAACTACTTTACTTTTGGAGAAAATTCAAAACATTCATTATTCAATAGGGCCCAAACTATCAAAAACCAGCGGTTTCAATGAACACACATTTCTTGGTAGAATCATGCAGGACTGAAATTTTTGATGTTTTTCTACTCCTCTCATGAGCCCAAACAAGTCTCTAAAAGCATGAGTTTGCAACTACTTTACTTTTGGAGAAAATTCAAAACATTCATTATTCAATAGAGCCCAATAGCAAAAACCAGCGTTTTGAATGAAGAATCACATTTCTTGGTAGAATCATACAGGATTGAAATTTTTGATGGTTTTTTACTACTCTCAACAGCCCAAACAAGTTTCTAAAAGGATGAGTTTGCAACTACTTTACTTTTGGAGAAAATTCAAAACATTCATTATTCAATAGGGCCCAAACTATCAAAAACCAGCGGTTTCAATGAACACACATTTCTTGGTAGAATCATGCAGGACTGAAATTTTTGATGTTTTTCTACTCCTCTCATGAGCCCAAACAAGTCTCTAAAAGCATGAGTTTGCAACTACTTTACTTTTGGAGAAAATTCAAAACATTCATTACTCAAAAGAGCCCAATAGCAAAAACCAGCGTTTTGAATGAAGAATCACATTTCTTGGTAGAATCATGCAGGATTGAAATTTTTGATGGTTTTTTACTCCTCTCAACAGCCCAAACAAGTTTCTAAAAGGATGAGTTTGCAACTACTTTACTTTTGGAGAAAATTCAAAACATTCATTATTCAATAGGGCCCAAACTATCAAAAACCAGCGGTTTCAATGAACACACATTTCTTGGTAGAATCATGCAGGACTGAAATTTTTGATGTTTTTCTACTCCTCTCATGAGCCCAAACAAGTCTCTAAAAGCATGAGTTTGCAACTACTTTACTTTTGGAGAAAATTCAAAACATTCATTATTCAATAGAGCCCAATAGCAAAAATCAGGTTTTGAATGAAGAATCACATTTCTTGGTAGAATCATGCAGGATTGAAATTTTTGATGGTTTTTTACTCCTCTCAACAGCCCAAACAAGTTTCTAAAAGGATGAGTTTGTAACTACTTTACTTTTGGAGAAAATTCAAAACATTCATTATTCAATAGGGCCCAAACTATCAAAAACCAGCGGTTTCAATGAACACACATTTCTTGGTAGAATCATGCAGGACTGAAATTTTTGATGTTTTTCTACTCCTCTCATGAGCCCAAACAAGTCTCTAAAAGCATGAGTTTGCAACTACTTTACTTTTGGAGAAAATTCAAAACATTCATTATTCAATAGAGCCCAATAGCAAAAATCAGGTTTTGAATGAAGAATCACATTTCTTGGTAGAATCATGCAGGATTGAAATTTTTGATGGTTTTTTACTCCTCTCAACAGCCCAAACAAGTTTCTAAAAGGATGAGTTTGCAACTACTTTACTTTTGGAGAAAATTCAAAACATTCATTATTCAATAGGGCCCAAACTATCAAAAACCAGCGGTTTCAATGAACACACATTTCTTGGTAGAATCATGCAGGACTGAAATTTTTGATGTTTTTCTACTCCTCTCATGAGCCCAAACAAGTGTCTAAAAGCATGAGTTTGCAACTACTTTACTTTTGGAGAATATTCAAAACATTCATTATTCAATAGAGCCCAATAGCAAAAATCAGGTTTTGAATGAAGAATCACATTTCTTGGTAAAATCATGCAGGATTGAAATTTTTGATGGTTTTTTACTCCTCTCAACAGCCCAAACAAGTTTCTAAAAGGATGAGTTTGCAACTACTTTACTTTTGGAGAAAATTCAAAACATTCATTATTCAATAGGGCCCAAACTATCAAAAACCAGCGGTTTCAATGAACACACATTTCTTGGTAGAATCATGCAGGACTGAAATTTTTGATGTTTTTCTACTCCTCTCATGAGCCCAAACAAGTCTCTAAAAGCATGAGTTTGCAACTACTTTACTTTTGGAGAAAATTCAAAACATTCACTATTCAATAGAGCCCAATAGCAAAAATCAGGTTTTGAATGAAGAATCACATTTCTTGGTAAAATCATGCAGGATTGAAATTTTTGATGGTTTTTTACTCCTCTCAACAGCCCAAACAAGTTTCTAAAAGGATGAGTTTGCAACTACTTTACTTTTGGAGAAAATTCAAAACATTCATTATTCAATAGGGCCCAAACTATCAAAAACCAGCGGTTTCAATGAACACACATTTCTTGGTAGAATCATGCAGGACTGAAATTTTTGATGTTTTTCTACTCCTCTCATGAGCCCAAACAAGTCTCTAAAAGCATGAGTTTGCAACTACTTTACTTTTGGAGAAAATTCAAAACATTCATTATTCAATAGAGCCCAATAGCAAAAACCAGCGTTTTGAATGAAGAATCACATTTCTTGGTAGAATCATACAGGATTGAAATTTTTGATGGTTTTTTACTACTCTCAACAGCCCAAACAAGTTTCTAAAAGGATGAGTTTGCAACTACTTTACTTTTGGAGAAAATTCAAAACATTCATTATTCAATAGGGCCCAAACTATCAAAAACCAGCGGTTTCAATGAACACACATTTCTTGGTAGAATCATGCAGGACTGAAATTTTTGATGTTTTTCTACTCCTCTCATGAGCCCAAACAAGTCTCTAAAAGCATGAGTTTGCAACTACTTTACTTTTGGAGAAAATTCAAAACATTCATTATTCAATAGAGCCCAATAGCAAAAATCAGGTTTTGAATGAAGAATCACATTTCTTGGTAAAATCATGCAGGATTGAAATTTTTGATGGTTTTTTACTCCTCTCAACAGCCCAAACAAGTTTCTAAAAGGATGAGTCTGCAACTACTTTACTTTTGGAGAAAATTCAAAACATTCATTATTCAATAGGGCCCAAACTATCAAAAACCAGCAGTTTGAATGAACACACATTTCTTGGTAGAATCATGCAGGACTGAAATTTTTGATGTTTTTCTACTCCTCTCATGAGCCCAAACAAGTCTCTAAAAGCATGAGTTTGCAACTACTTTACTTTTGGAGAAAATTCAAAACATTCATTACTCAAAAGAGCCCAATAGCAAAAACCAGCGTTTTGAATGAAGAATCACATTTCTTGGTAGAATCATGCAGGATTGAAATTTTTGATGGTTTTTTACTCCTCTCAACAGCCCAAACAAGTTTCTAAAAGGATGAGTTTGCAACTACTTTACTTTTGGAGAAAATTCAAAACATTCATTATTCAATAGGGCCCAAACTATCAAAAACCAGCGGTTTCAATGAACACACATTTCTTGGTAGAATCATGCAGGACTGAAATTTTTGATGTTTTTCTACTCCTCTCATGAGCCCAAACAAGTCTCTAAAAGCATGAGTTTGCAACTACTTTACTTTTGGAGAAAATTCAAAACATTCACTATTCAATAGAGCCCAATGTCAAAAATCAGGTTTTGAATGAAGAATCACATTTCTTGGTAAAATCATGCAGGATTGAAATTTTTGATGGTTTTTTACTCCTCTCAACAGCCCAAACAAGTTTCTAAAAGGATGAGTTTGCAACTACTTTACTTTTGGAGAAAATTCAAAACATTCATTATTCAATAGGGCCCAAAATATCAAAAACCAGCGGTTTGAATGAACACACATTTCTTGGTAGAATCGTGCAGGACTGAAATTTTTGATGTTTTTCTACTCCTCTCATGAGCCCAAACAAGTCTCTAAAAGGATGAGTTTGCAACTACTTTACTTTTGGAGAAAATTCAAAACATTCATTATTCAATAGAGCCCAATAGCAAAAACCAGCGTTTTGAATGAAGAATCACATTTCTTGGTAGAATCATGCAGGATTGAAATTTTTGATGTTTTTTTACTCCTCTCAACAGCCCAAACAAGTTTCTAAAAGGATGAGTTTGCAACTACTTTACTTTTGGAGAAAATTCAAAACATTCATTATTCAATAGGGCCCAAAATATCAAAAACCAGCGGTTTGAATGAACACACATTTCTTGGTAGAATCGTGCAGGACTGAAATTTTTGATGTTTTTCTACTCCTCTCATGAGCCCAAACAAGTCTCTAAAAGGATGAGTTTGCAACTACTTTACTTTTGGAGAAAATTCAAAACATTCACTACTCAAAAGAGCCCAATAGCAAAAACCAGCGTTTTGAATGAAGAATCACATTTCTTGGTAGAATCATGCAGTATTGAAATTTTTGATGTTTTTTTACTCCTCTCAACAGCCCAAACAAGTTTCTAAAAGGATGAGTTTGCAACTACTTTACTTTTGGAGAAAATTCAAAACATTCATTATTCAATAGGGCCCAAACTATCAAAAACCAGCAGTTTGAATGAACACACATTTCTTGGTAGAATCATGCAGGACTGAAATTTTTGATGTTTTTCTACTCCTCTCATGAGCCCAAACAAGTCTCTAAAAGCATGAGTTTGCAACTACTTTACTTTTGGAGAAAATTCAAAACATTCATTACTCAAAAGAGCCCAATAGCAAAAACCAGCGTTTTGAATGAAGAATCACATTTCTTGGTAGAATCATGCAGGATTGAAATTTTTAATGGTTTTTTACTCCTCTCAACAGCCCAAACAAGTTTCTAAAAGGATGAGTTTGCAACTACTTTACTTTTGGAGAAAATTCAAAACATTCATTATTCAATAGGGCCCAAACTATCAAAAACCAGCGGTTTCAATGAACACACATTTCTTGGTAGAATCATGCAGGACTGAAATTTTTGATGTTTTTCTACTCCTCTCATGAGCCCAAACAAGTCTCTAAAAACATGAGTTTGCAACTACTTTACTTTTGGAGAAAATTCAAAACATTCACTATTCAATAGAGCCCAATAGCAAAAATCAGGTTTTGAATGAAGAATCACATTTCTTGGTAAAATCATGCAGGATTGAAATTTTTGATGGTTTTTTACTCCTCTCAACAGCCCAAACAAGTTTCTAAAAGGATGAGTTTGCAACTACTTTACTTTTGGAGAAAATTCAAAACATTCATTATTCAATAGGGCCCAAACTATCAAAAACCAGCGGTTTCAATGAACACACATTTCTTGGTAGAATCATGCAGGACTGAAATTTTTGATGTTTTTCTACTCCTCTCATGAGCCCAAACAAGTCTCTAAAAGCATGAGTTTGCAACTACTTTACTTTTGGAGAAAATTCAAAACATTCATTACTCAAAAGAGCCCAATAGCAAAAACAAGCGTTTTGAATGAAGAATCACATTTCTTGGTAGAATCATGCAGGATTGAAATTTTTGATGGTTTTTTACTCCTCTCAACAGCCCAAACAAGTTTCTAAAAGGATGAGTTTGCAACTACTTTACTTTTGGAGAAAATTCAAAACATTCATTATTCAATAGGGCCCAAACTATCAAAAACCAGCGGTTTGAATGAACACACATTTCTTGGTAGAATCATGCAGGACTGAAATTTTTGATGTTTTTCTACTCCTCTCATGAGCCCAAACAAGTCTCTAAAAGCATGAGTTTGCAACTACTTTACTTTTGGAGAAAATTCAAAACATTCATTATTCAATAGAGCCCAATAGCAAAAATCAGGTTTTGAATGAAGAATCACATTTCTTGGTAGAATCATGCAGGATTGAAATTTTTGATGGTTTTTTACTCCTCTCAACAGCCCAAACAAGTTTCTAAAAGGATGAGTTTGTAACTACTTTACTTTTGGAGAAAATTCAAAACATTCATTATTCAATAGGGCCCAAACTATCAAAAACCAGCGGTTTCAATGAACACACATTTCTTGGTAGAATCATGCAGGACTGAAATTTTTGATGTTTTTCTACTCCTCTCATGAGCCCAAACAAGTCTCTAAAAGCATGAGTTTGCAACTACTTTACTTTTGGAGAAAATTCAAAACATTCATTACTCAAAAGAGCCCAATAGCAAAAACCAGCGTTTTGAATGAAGAATCACATTTCTTGGTAGAATCATGCAGGATTGAAATTTTTGATGGTTTTTTACTCCTCTCAACAGCCCAAACAAGTTTCTAAAAGGATGAGTTTGCAACTACTTTGCTTTTGGAGAAAATTCAAAACATTCATTATTCAATAGGGCCCAAACTATCAAAAACCAGCGGTTTCAATGAACACACATTTCTTGGTAGAATCATGCAGGACTGAAATTTTTGATGTTTTTCTACTCCTCTCATGAGCCCAAACAAGTCTCTAAAAGCATGAGTTTGCAACTACTTTACTTTTGGAGAAAATTCAAAACATTCATTATTCAATAGAGCCCAATAGCAAAAATCAGGTTTTGAATGAAGAATCACATTTCTTGGTAAAATCATGCAGGATTAAAATTTTTGATGGTTTTTTACTCCTCTCAACAGCCCAAACAAGTTTCTAAAAGGATGAGTTTGCAACTACTTTACTTTTGGAGAAAATTCAAAACATTCATTATTCAATAGGGCCCAAACTATCAAAAACCAGCGGTTTGAATGAACACACATTTCTTGGTAGAATCATGCAGGACTGAAATTTTTGATGTTTTTCTACTCCTCTCATGAGCCCAAACAAGTCTCTAAAAGCATGAGTTTGCAACTACTTTACTTTTGGAGAAAATTCAAAACATTCATTACTCAAAAGAGCCCAATAGCAAAAACCAGCGTTTTGAATGAAGAATCACATTTCTTGGTAGAATCATGCAGGATTGAAATTTTTGATGGTTTTTTACTCCTCTCAACAGCCCAAACAAGTTTCTAAAAGGATGAGTTTGTAACTACTTTACTTTTGGAGAAAATTCAAAACATTCATTATTCAATAGGGCCCAAACTATCAAAAACCAGCGGTTTCAATGAACACACATTTCTTGGTAGAATCATGCAGGACTGAAATTTTTGATGTTTTTCTACTCCTCTCATGAGCCCAAACAAGTCTCTAAAAGCATGAGTTTGCAACTACTTTACTTTTGGAGAAAATTCAAAACATTCATTATTCAATAGAGCCCAATAGCAAAAATCAGGTTTTGAATGAAGAATCACATTTCTTGGTAAAATCATGCAGGATTGAAATTTTTGATGGTTTTTTACTCCTCTCAACAGCCCAAACAAGTTTCTAAAAGGATGAGTTTGCAACTACTTTACTTTTGGAGAAGATTCAAAACATTCATTATTCAATAGGGCCCAAACTATCAAAAACCAGCGGTTTCAATGAACACACATTTCTTGGTAGAATCATGCAGGACTGAAAGTTTTGATGTTTTTCTACTCCTCTCATGAGCCCAAACAAGTCTCTAAAAGCATGAGTTTGCAACTACTTTACTTTTGGAGAAAATTCAAAACATTCATTACTCAAAAGAGCCCAATAGCAAAAACCAGCGTTTTGAATGAAGAATCACATTTCTTGGTAGAATCATGCAGGATTGAAATTTTTGATGGTTTTTTACTCCTCTCAACAGCCCAAACAAGTTTCTAAAAGGATGAGTTTGCAACTACTTTACTTTTGGAGAAAATTCAAAACATTCATTATTCAATAGGGCCCAAACTATCAAAAACCAGCGGTTTCAATGAACACACATTTCTTGGTAGAATCATGCAGGACTGAAATTTTTGATGTTTTTCTACTCCTCTCATGAGCCCAAACAAGTCTCTAAAAGCATGAGTTTGCAACTACTTTACTTTTGGAGAAAATTCAAAACATTCATTATTCAATAGAGCCCAATAGCAAAAATCAGGTTTTGAATGAAGAATCACATTTCTTGGTAAAATCATGCAGGATTAAAATTTTTGATGGTTTTTTACTCCTCTCAACAGCCCAAACAAGTTTCTAAAAGGATGAGTTTGCAACTACTTTACTTTTGGAGAAAATTCAAAACATTCATTATTCAATAGGGCCCAAACTATCAAAAACCAGCGGTTTGAATGAACACACATTTCTTGGTAGAATCATGCAGGACTGAAATTTTTGATGTTTTTCTACCCCTCTCATGAGCCCAAACAAGTCTCTAAAAGCATGAGTTTGCAACTACTTTACTTTTGGAGAAAATTCAAAACATTCATTACTCAAAAGAGCCCAATAGCAAAAACCAGCGTTTTGAATGAAGAATCACATTTCTTGGTAGAATCATGCAGGATTGAAATTTTTGATGGTTTTTTACTCCTCTCAACAGCCCAAACAAGTTTCTAAAAGGATGAGTTTGAAACTACTTTACTTTTGGAGAAAATTCAAAACATTCATTATTCAATAGGGCCCAAACTATCAAAAACCAGCGGTTTCAATGAACACACATTTCTTGGTAGAATCATGCAGGAGTGAAATTTTTGATGTTTTTCTACTCCTCTCATGAGCCCAAACAAGTCTCTAAAAGCATGAGTTTGCAACTACTTTACTTTTGGAGAAAATTCAAAACATTCATTATTCAATAGAGCCCAATAGCAAAAATCAGGTTTTGAATGAAGAATCACATTTCTTGGTAGAATCATGCAGGATTGAAATTTTTGATGGTTTTTTACTCCTCTCAACAGCCCAAACAAGTTTCTAAAAGGATGAGTTTGTAACTACTTTACTTTTGGAGAAAATTCAAAACATTCATTATTCAATAGGGCCCAAACTATCAAAAACCAGCGGTTTCAATGAACACACATTTCTTGGTAGAATCATGCAGGACTGAAATTTTTGATGTTTTTCTACTCCTCTCATGAGCCCAAACAAGTCTCTAAAAGCATGAGTTTGCAACTACTTTACTTTTGGAGAAAATTCAAAACATTCATTACTCAAAAGAGCCCAATAGCAAAAACCAGCGTTTTGAATGAAGAATCACATTTCTTGGTAGAATCATGCAGGATTGAAATTTTTGATGGTTTTTTACTCCTCTCAACAGCCCAAACAAGTTTCTAAAAGGATGAGTTTGCAACTACTTTACTTTTGGAGAAAATTCAAAACATTCATTATTCAATAGGGCCCAAACTATCAAAAACCAGCGGTTTCAATGAACACACATTTCTTGGTAGAATCAAGCAGGACTGAAATTTTTGATGTTTTTCTACTCCTCTCATGAGCCCAAACAAGTCTCTAAAAGCATGAGTTTGCAACTACTTTACTTTTGGAGAAAATTCAAAACATTCATTATTCAATAGAGCCCAATAGCAAAAACCAGCGTTTTGAATGAAGAATCACATTTCTTGGTAGAATCATGCAGGATTGAAATTTTTGATGGTTTTTTACTCCTCTCAACAGCCCAAACAAGTTTCTAAAAGGATGAGTTTGCAACTACTTTACTTTTGGAGAAAATTCAAAACATTCATTATTCAATAGGGCCCAAACTATCAAAAACCAGCGGTTTCAATGAACACACATTTCTTGGTAGAATCATGCAGGACTGAAATTTTTGATGTTTTTCTACTCCTCTCATGAGCCCAAACAAGTCTCTAAAAGCATGAGTTTGCAACTACTTTACTTTTGGAGAAAATTCAAAACATTCATTATTCAATAGGGCCCAAACTATCAAAAACCAGCGGTTTCAATGAACACACATTTCTTGGTAGAATCATGCAGGACTGAAATTTTTGATGTTTTTCTACTCCTCTCATGAGCCCAAACAAGTCTCTAAAAGCATGAGTTTGCAACTACTTTACTTTTGGAGAATATTCAAAACATTCATTATTCAATAGAGCCCAATAGCAAAAATCAGGTTTTGAATGAAGAATCACATTTCTTGGTAAAATCATGCAGGATTGAAATTTTTGATGGTTTTTTACTCCTCTCAACAGCCCAAACAAGTTTCTAAAAGGATGAGTTTGCAACTACTTTACTTTTGGAGAAAATTCAAAACATTCATTATTCAATAGGGCCCAAACTATCAAAAACCAGCGGTTTCAATGAACACACATTTCTTGGTAGAATCATGCAGGACTGAAATTTTTGATGTTTTTCTACTCCTCTCATGAGCCCAAACAAGTCTCTAAAAGCATGAGTTTGCAACTACTTTACTTTTGGAGAAAATTCAAAACATTCATTATTCAATAGAGCCCAATAGCAAAAATCAGGTTTTGAATGAAGAATCACATTTCTTGGTAGAATCATGCAGGATTGAAATTTTTGATGGTTTTTTACTCCTCTCAACAGCCCAAACAAGTTTCTAAAAGGATGAGTTTGTAACTACTTTACTTTTGGAGAAAATTCAAAACATTCATTATTCAATAGGGCCCAAACTATCAAAAACCAGCGGTTTCAATGAACACACATTTCTTGGTAGAATCATGCAGGACTGAAATTTTTGATGTTTTTCTACTCCTTTCATGAGCCCAAACAAGTCTCTAAAAGCATGAGTTTGCAACTACTTTACTTTTGGAGAAAATTCAAAACATTCATTATTCAATAGAGCCCAATAGCAAAAATCAGGTTTTGAATGAAGAACCACATTTCTTGGTAAAATCATGCAGGATTGAAATTTTTGATGGTTTTTTACTCCTCTCAACAGCCCAAACAAGTTTCTAAAAGGATGAGTTTGCAACTACTTTACTTTTGGAGAAAATTCAAAACATTAATTATTCAATAGGGCCCAAACTATCAAAAACCAGCGGTTTCAATGAACACACATTTCTTGGTAGAATCATGCAGGACTGAAATTTTTGATGTTTTTCTACTTCTCTCATGAGCCCAAACAAGTCTCTAAAAGCATGAGTTTGCAACTACTTTACTTTTGGAGAAAATTCAAAACATTCACTATTCAATAGAGCCCAATAGCAAAAATCAGGTTTTGAATGAAGAATCACATTTCTTGGTAAAATCATGCAGGATTGAAATTTTTGATGGTTTTTTACTCCTCTCAACAGCCCAAACAAGTTTCTAAAAGGATGAGTTTGCAACTACTTTACTTTTGGAGAAAATTCAAAACATTCATTATTCAATAGGGCCCAAAATATCAAAAACCAGCGGTTTGAATGAACACACATTTCTTGGTAGAATCGTGCAGGACTGAAATTTTTGATGTTTTTCTACTCCTCTCATGAGCCCAAACAAGTCTCTAAAAGGATGAGTTTGCAACTACTTTACTTTTGGAGAAAATTCAAAACATTCATTATTCAATAGAGCCCAATAGCAAAAACCAACGTTTTGAATGAAGAATCACATTTCTTGGTAGAATCATGCAGGATTGAAATTTTTGATGGTTTTTTACTCCTCTCAACAGCCCAAACAAGGTTCTAAAAGGATGAGTTTGCAACTACTTTACTTTTGGAGAAAATTCAAAACATTCATTATTCAATAGGGCCCAAACTATCAAAAACCAGCAGTTTGAATGAACACACAATTCTTGGTAGAATCATGCAGGACTGAAATTTTTCATGTTTTTCTACTCCTCTCATGAGCCCAAACAAGTCTCTAAAAGCATGAGTTTGCAACTACTTTACTTTTGGAGAAAATTCAAAACATTCATTACTCAAAAGAGCCCAATAGCAAAAACCAGCGTTTTGAATGAAGAATCACATTTCTTGGTAGAATCATGCAGGATTGAAATTTTTAATGGTTTTTTACTCCTCTCAACAGCCCAAACAAGTTTCTAAAAGGATGAGTTTGCAACTACTTTACTTTTGGAGAAAATTCAAAACATTCATTATTCAATAGGGCCCAAACTATCAAAAACCAGCGGTTTCAATGAACACACATTTCTTGGTAGAATCATGCAGGACTGAAATTTTTGATGTTTTTCTACTCCTCTCATGAGCCCAAACAAGTCTCTAAAAGCATGAGTTTGCAACTACTTTACTTTTGGAGAAAATTCAAAACATTCACTATTCAATAGAGCCCAATAGCAAAAATCAGGTTTTGAATGAAGAATCACATTTCTTGGTAAAATCATGCAGGATTGAAATTTTTGATGGTTTTTTACTCCTCTCAACAGCCCAAACAAGTTTCTAAAAGGATGAGTTTGCAACTACTTTACTTTTGGAGAAAATTCAAAACATTCATTATTCAATAGGGCCCAAACTATCAAAAACCAGCGGTTTCAATGAACACACATTTCTTGGTAGAATCATGCAGGACTGAAATTTTTGATGTTTTTCTACTCCTCTCATGAGCCCAAACAAGTCTCTAAAAGCATGAGTTTGCAACTACTTTACTTTTGGAGAAAATTCAAAACATTCATTACTCAAAAGAGCCCAATAGCAAAAACAAGCGTTTTGAATGAAGAATCACATTTCTTGGTAGAATCATGCAGGATTGAAATTTTTGATGGTTTTTTACTCCTCTCAACAGCCCAAACAAGTTTCTAAAAGGATGAGTTTGCAACTACTTTACTTTTGGAGAAAATTCAAAACATTCATTATTCAATAGAGCCCAATAGCAAAAACCAGCGTTTTGAATGAAGAATCACATTTCTTGGTAGAATCATGCAGGATTGAAATTTTTGATGGTTTTTTACTCCTCTCAACAGCCCAAACAAGTTTCTAAAAGGATGAGTTTGCAACTACTTTACTTTTGGAGAAAATTCAAAACATTCATTATTCAATAGGGCCCAAACTATCAAAAACCAGCGGTTTGAATGAACACACATTTCTTGGTAGAATCATGCAGGACTGAAATTTTTGGTGTTTTTCTACTCCTCTCATGAGCCCAAACAAGTCTCTAAAAGCATGAGTTTGCAACTACTTTACTTTTGGAGAAAATTCAAAACATTCATTACTCAAAAGAGCCCAATAGCAAAAACCAGCGTTTTGAATGAAGAATCACATTTCTTGGTAGAATCATGCAGGATTGAAATTTTTGATGGTTTTTTACTCCTCTCAACAGCCCAAACAAGTTTCTAAAAGGATGAGTTTGCAACTACTTTACTTTTGGAGAAAATTCAAAACATTCATTATTCAATAGGGCCCAAACTATCAAAAACCAGCGGTTTCAATGAACACACATTTCTTGGTAGAATCATGCAGGACTGAAATTTTTGATGTTTTTCTACTCCTCTCATGAGCCCAAACAAGTCTCTAAAAGCATGAGTTTGCAACTACTTTACTTTTGGAGAAAATTCAAAACATTCATTACTCAAAAGAGCCCAATAGCAAAAACCAGCGTTTTGAATGAAGAATCACATTTCTTGGTAGAATCATGCAGGATTGAAATTTTTGATGGTTTTTTACTCCTCTCAACAGCCCAAACAAGTTTCTAAAAGGATGAGTTTGCAACTACTTTACTTTTGGAGAAAATTCAAAACATTCATTATTCAATAGGGCCCAAACTATCAAAAACCAGCGGTTTCAATGAACACACATTTCTTGGTAGAATCATGCAAGACTGAAATTTTTGATGTTTTTCTACTCCTCTCATGACCCCAAACAAGTCTCTAAAAGCATGAGTTTGCAACTACTTTACTTTTGGAGAAAATTCAAAACATTCATTACTCAAAAGAGCCCAATAGCAAAAACCAGCGTTTTGAATGAAGAATCACATTTCTTGGTAGAATCATGCAGGATTGAAATTTTTGATGGTTTTTTACTCCTCTCAACAGCCCAAACAAGTTTCTAAAAGGATGAGTTTGCAACTACTTTACTTTTGGAGAAAATTCAAAACATTCATTATTCAATAGGGCCCAAACTATCAAAAACCAGCGGTTTCAATGAACACACATTTCTTGGTAGAATCATGCAGGACTGAAATTTTTGATGTTTTTCTACTCCTCTCATGAGCCCAAACAAGTCTCTAAAAGCATGAGTTTGCAACTACTTTACTTTTGGAGAAAATTCAAAGCATTCATTATTCAATAGAGCCCAATAGCAAAAATCAGGTTTTGAATGAAGAATCACATTTCTTGGTAAAATCATGCAGGATTGAAATTTTTGATGGTTTTTTACTCCTCTCAACAGCCCAAACAAGTTTCTAAAAGGATGAGTTTGCAACTACTTTACTTTTGGAGAAAATTCAAAACATTCATTATTCAATAGGGCCCAAACTATCAAAAACCAGCGGTTTGAATGAACACACATTTCTTGGTAGAATCATGCAGGACTGAAATTTTTGATGTTTTTCTACTCCTCTCATGAGCCCAAACAAGTCTCTAAAAGCATGAGTTTGCAACTACTTTACTTTTGGAGAAAATTCAAAACATTCATTACTCAAAAGAGCCCAATAGCAAAAACCAGCGTTTTGAATGAAGAATCACATTTCTTGGTAGAATCATGCAGGATTGAAATTTTTGATGGTTTTTTACTCCTCTCAACAGCCCAAACAAGTTTCTAAAAGGATGAGTTTGAAACTACTTTACTTTTGGAGAAAATTCAAAACATTCATTATTCAATAGGGCCCAAACTATCAAAAACCAGCGGTTTCAATGAACACACATTTCTTGGTAGAATCATGCAGGACTGAAATTTTTGATGTTTTTCTACTCCTCTCATGAGCCCAAACAAGTCTCTAAAAGCATGAGTTTGCAACTACTTTACTTTTGGAGAAAATTCAAAACATTCATTATTCAATAGAGCCCAATAGCAAAAATCAGGTTTTGAATGAAGAATCACATTTCTTGGTAGAATCATGCAGGATTGAAATTTTTGATGGTTTTTTACTCCTCTCAACAGCCCAAACAAGTGTCTAAAAGGATGAGTTTGTAACTACTTTACTTTTGGAGAAAATTCAAAACATTCATTATTCAATAGGGCCCAAACTATCAAAAACCAGCGGTTTCAATGAACACACATTTCTTGGTAGAATCATGCAGGACTGAAATTTTTGATGTTTTTCTACTCCTCTCATGAGCCCAAACAAGTCTCTAAAAGCATGAGTTTGCAACTACTTTACTTTTGGAGAAAATTCAAAACATTCATTACTCAAAAGAGCCCAATAGCAAAAACCAGCGTTTTGAATGAAGAATCACATTTCTTGGTAGAATCATGCAGGATTGAAATTTTTGATGGTTTTTTACTCCTCTCAACAGCCCAAACAAGTTTCTAAAAGGATGAGTTTGCAACTACTTTACTTTTGGAGAAAATTCAAAACATTCATTATTCAATAGGGCCCAAACTATCAAAAACCAGCGGTTTCAATGAACACACATTTCTTGGTAGAATCAAGCAGGACTGAAATTTTTGATGTTTTTCTACTCCTCTCATGAGCCCAAACAAGTCTCTAAAAGCATGAGTTTGCAACTACTTTACTTTTGGAGAAAATTCAAAACATTCATTATTCAATAGAGCCCAATAGCAAAAACCAGCGTTTTGAATGAAGAATCACATTTCTTGGTAGAATCATGCAGGATTGAAATTTTTGATGGTTTTTTACTCCTCTCAACAGCCCAAACAAGTTTCTAAAAGGATGAGTTTGCAACTACTTTACTTTTGGAGAAAATTCAAAACATTCATTATTCAATAGGGCCCAAACTATCAAAAACCAGCGGTTTCAATGAACACACATTTCTTGGTAGAATCATGCAGGACTGAAATTTTTGATGTTTTTCTACTCCTCTCACGAGCCCAAACAAGTCTCTAAAAGCATGAGTTTGCAACTACTTTACTTTTGGAGAAAATTCAAAACATTCATTACTCAAAAGAGCCCAATAGCAAAAACCAGCGTTTTGAATGAAGAATCACATTTCTTGGTAGAATCATGCAGGATTGAAATTTTTGATGGTTTTTTACTCCTCTCAACAGCCCAAACAAGTTTCTAAAAGGATGAGTTTGCAACTACTTTACTTTTGGAGAAAATTCAAAACATTCATTATTCAATAGGGCCCAAACTATCAAAAACCAGCGGTTTGAATGAACACACATTTCTTGGTAGAATCATGCAGGACTGAAATTTTTGATGTTTTTCTACTCCTCTCATGAGCCCAAACAAGTCTCTAAAAGCATGAGTTTGCAACTACTTTACTTTTGGAGAAAATTCAAAACATTCATTACTCAAAAGAGCCCAATAGCAAAAACCAGCGTTTTGAATGAAGAATCACATTTCTTGGTAGAATCATGCAGGATTGAAATTTTTGATGGTTTTTTACTCCTCTCAACAGCCCAAACAAGTTTCTAAAAGGATGAGTTTGCAACTACTTTACTTTTGGAGAAAATTCAAAACATTCATTATTCAATAGGGCCCAAACTATCAAAAACCAGCGGTTTCAATGAACACACATTTCTTGGTAGAATCATGCAGGACTGAAATTTTTGATGTTTTTCTACTCCTCTCATGAGCCCAAACAAGTCTCTAAAAGCATGAGTTTGCAACTACTTTACTTTTGGAGAAAATTCAAAACATTCATTATTCAATAGAGCCCAATAGCAAAAATCAGGTTTTGAATGAAGAATCACATTTCTTGGTAGAATCATGCAGGATTGAAATTTTTGATGGTTTTTTACTCCTCTCAACAGCCCAAACAAGTTTCTAAAAGGATGAGTTTGTAACTACTTTACTTTTGGAGAAAATTCAAAACATTCATTATTCAATAGGGCCCAAACTATCAAAAACCAGCGGTTTCAATGAACACACATTTCTTGGTAAAATCATGCAGGACTGAAATTTTTGATGTTTTTCTACTCCTCTCATGAGCCCAAACAAGTCTCTAAAAGCATGAGTTTGCAACTACTTTACTTTTGGAGAAAATTCAAAACATTCATTATTCAATAGAGCCCAATAGCAAAAATCAGGTTTTGAATGAAGAATCACATTTCTTGGTAGAATCATGCAGGATTGAAATTTTTGATGGTTTTTTACTCCTCTCAACAGCCCAAACAAGTTTCTAAAAGGATGAGTTTGCAACTACTTTACTTTTGGAGAAAATTCAAAACATTCATTATTCAATAGGGCCCAAACTATCAAAAACCAGCGGTTTCAATGAACACACATTTCTTGGTAGAATCATGCAGGACTGAAATTTTTGATGTTTTTCTACTCCTCTCATGAGCCCAAACAAGTCTCTAAAAGCATGAGTTTGCAACTACTTTACTTTTGGAGAAAATTCAAAACATTCATTATTCAATAGGGCCCAAACTATCAAAAACCAGCGGTTTCAATGAACACACATTTCTTGGTAGAATCATGCAGGACTGAAATTTTTGATGTTTTTCTACTCCTCTCATGAGCCCAAACAAGTCTCTAAAAGCATGAGTTTGCAACTACTTTACTTTTGGAGAATATTCAAAACATTCATTATTCAATAGAGCCCAATAGCAAAAATCAGGTTTTGAATGAAGAATCACATTTCTTGGTAAAATCATGCAGGATTGAAATTTTTGATGGTTTTTTACTCCTCTCAACAGCCCAAACAAGTTTCTAAAAGGATGAGTTTGCAACTACTTTACTTTTGGAGAAAATTCAAAACATTCATTATTCAATAGGGCCCAAACTATCAAAAACCAGCGGTTTCAATGAACACACATTTCTTGGTAGAATCATGCAGGACTGAAATTTTTGATGTTTTTCTACTCCTCTCATGAGCCCAAACAAGTCTCTAAAAGCATGAGTTTGCAACTACTTTACTTTTGGAGAAAATTCAAAACATTCATTATTCAATAGAGCCCAATAGCAAAAATCAGGTTTTGAATGAAGAATCACATTTCTTGGTAGAATCATGCAGGATTGAAATTTTTGATGGTTTTTTACTCCTCTCAACAGCCCAAACAAGTTTCTAAAAGGATGAGTTTGTAACTACTTTACTTTTGGAGAAAATTCAAAACATTCATTATTCAATAGGGCCCAAACTATCAAAAACCAGCGGTTTCAATGAACACACATTTCTTGGTAGAATCATGCAGGACTGAAATTTTTGATGTTTTTCTACTCCTTTCATGAGCCCAAACAAGTCTCTAAAAGCATGAGTTTGCAACTACTTTACTTTTGGAGAAAATTCAAAACATTCATTATTCAATAGAGCCCAATAGCAAAAATCAGGTTTTGAATGAAGAACCACATTTCTTGGTAAAATCATGCAGGATTGAAATTTTTGATGGTTTTTTACTCCTCTCAACAGCCCAAACAAGTTTCTAAAAGGATGAGTTTGCAACTACTTTACTTTTGGAGAAAATTCAAAACATTAATTATTCAATAGGGCCCAAACTATCAAAAACCAGCGGTTTCAATGAACACACATTTCTTGGTAGAATCATGCAGGACTGAAATTTTTGATGTTTTTCTACTTCTCTCATGAGCCCAAACAAGTCTCTAAAAGCATGAGTTTGCAACTACTTTACTTTTGGAGAAAATTCAAAACATTCACTATTCAATAGAGCCCAATAGCAAAAATCAGGTTTTGAATGAAGAATCACATTTCTTGGTAAAATCATGCAGGATTGAAATTTTTGATGGTTTTTTACTCCTCTCAACAGCCCAAACAAGTTTCTAAAAGGATGAGTTTGCAACTACTTTACTTTTGGAGAAAATTCAAAACATTCATTATTCAATAGGGCCCAAAATATCAAAAACCAGCGGTTTGAATGAACACACATTTCTTGGTAGAATCGTGCAGGACTGAAATTTTTGATGTTTTTCTACTCCTCTCATGAGCCCAAACAAGTCTCTAAAAGGATGAGTTTGCAACTACTTTACTTTTGGAGAAAATTCAAAACATTCATTATTCAATAGAGCCCAATAGCAAAAACCAACGTTTTGAATGAAGAATCACATTTCTTGGTAGAATCATGCAGGATTGAAATTTTTGATGGTTTTTTACTCCTCTCAACAGCCCAAACAAGGTTCTAAAAGGATGAGTTTGCAACTACTTTACTTTTGGAGAAAATTCAAAACATTCATTATTCAATAGGGCCCAAACTATCAAAAACCAGCAGTTTGAATGAACACACAATTCTTGGTAGAATCATGCAGGACTGAAATTTTTCATGTTTTTCTACTCCTCTCATGAGCCCAAACAAGTCTCTAAAAGCATGAGTTTGCAACTACTTTACTTTTGGAGAAAATTCAAAACATTCATTACTCAAAAGAGCCCAATAGCAAAAACCAGCGTTTTGAATGAAGAATCACATTTCTTGGTAGAATCATGCAGGATTGAAATTTTTAATGGTTTTTTACTCCTCTCAACAGCCCAAACAAGTTTCTAAAAGGATGAGTTTGCAACTACTTTACTTTTGGAGAAAATTCAAAACATTCATTATTCAATAGGGCCCAAACTATCAAAAACCAGCGGTTTCAATGAACACACATTTCTTGGTAGAATCATGCAGGACTGAAATTTTTGATGTTTTTCTACTCCTCTCATGAGCCCAAACAAGTCTCTAAAAGCATGAGTTTGCAACTACTTTACTTTTGGAGAAAATTCAAAACATTCACTATTCAATAGAGCCCAATAGCAAAAATCAGGTTTTGAATGAAGAATCACATTTCTTGGTAAAATCATGCAGGATTGAAATTTTTGATGGTTTTTTACTCCTCTCAACAGCCCAAACAAGTTTCTAAAAGGATGAGTTTGCAACTACTTTACTTTTGGAGAAAATTCAAAACATTCATTATTCAATAGGGCCCAAACTATCAAAAACCAGCGGTTTCAATGAACACACATTTCTTGGTAGAATCATGCAGGACTGAAATTTTTGATGTTTTTCTACTCCTCTCATGAGCCCAAACAAGTCTCTAAAAGCATGAGTTTGCAACTACTTTACTTTTGGAGAAAATTCAAAACATTCATTACTCAAAAGAGCCCAATAGCAAAAACAAGCGTTTTGAATGAAGAATCACATTTCTTGGTAGAATCATGCAGGATTGAAATTTTTGATGGTTTTTTACTCCTCTCAACAGCCCAAACAAGTTTCTAAAAGGATGAGTTTGCAACTACTTTACTTTTGGAGAAAATTCAAAACATTCATTATTCAATAGAGCCCAATAGCAAAAACCAGCGTTTTGAATGAAGAATCACATTTCTTGGTAGAATCATGCAGGATTGAAATTTTTGATGGTTTTTTACTCCTCTCAACAGCCCAAACAAGTTTCTAAAAGGATGAGTTTGCAACTACTTTACTTTTGGAGAAAATTCAAAACATTCATTATTCAATAAGGCCCAAACTATCAAAAACCAGCGGTTTGAATGAACACACATTTCTTGGTAGAATCATGCAGGACTGAAATTTTTGGTGTTTTTCTACTCCTCTCATGAGCCCAAACAAGTCTCTAAAAGCATGAGTTTGCAACTACTTTACTTTTGGAGAAAATTCAAAACATTCATTACTCAAAAGAGCCCAATAGCAAAAACCAGCGTTTTGAATGAAGAATCACATTTCTTGGTAGAATCATGCAGGATTGAAATTTTTGATGGTTTTTTACTCCTCTCAACAGCCCAAACAAGTTTCTAAAAGGATGAGTTTGCAACTACTTTACTTTTGGAGAAAATTCAAAACATTCATTATTCAATAGGGCCCAAACTATCAAAAACCAGCGGTTTCAATGAACACACATTTCTTGGTAGAATCATGCAGGACTGAAATTTTTGATGTTTTTCTACTCCTCTCATGAGCCCAAACAAGTCTCTAAAAGCATGAGTTTGCAACTACTTTACTTTTGGAGAAAATTCAAAACATTCATTACTCAAAAGAGCCCAATAGCAAAAACCAGCGTTTTGAATGAAGAATCACATTTCTTGGTAGAATCATGCAGGATTGAAATTTTTGATGGTTTTTTACTCCTCTCAACAGCCCAAACAAGTTTCTAAAAGGATGAGTTTGCAACTACTTTACTTTTGGAGAAAATTCAAAACATTCATTATTCAATAGGGCCCAAACTATCAAAAACCAGCGGTTTCAATGAACACACATTTCTTGGTAGAATCATGCAAGACTGAAATTTTTGATGTTTTTCTACTCCTCTCATGACCCCAAACAAGTCTCTAAAAGCATGAGTTTGCAACTACTTTACTTTTGGAGAAAATTCAAAACATTCATTACTCAAAAGAGCCCAATAGCAAAAACCAGCGTTTTGAATGAAGAATCACATTTCTTGGTAGAATCATGCAGGATTGAAATTTTTGATGGTTTTTTACTCCTCTCAACAGCCCAAACAAGTTTCTAAAAGGATGAGTTTGCAACTACTTTACTTTTGGAGAAAATTCAAAACATTCATTATTCAATAGGGCCCAAACTATCAAAAACCAGCGGTTTCAATGAACACACATTTCTTGGTAGAATCATGCAGGACTGAAATTTTTGATGTTTTTCTACTCCTCTCATGAGCCCAAACAAGTCTCTAAAAGCATGAGTTTGCAACTACTTTACTTTTGGAGAAAATTCAAAGCATTCATTATTCAATAGAGCCCAATAGCAAAAATCAGGTTTTGAATGAAGAATCACATTTCTTGGTAAAATCATGCAGGATTGAAATTTTTGATGGTTTTTTACTCCTCTCAACAGCCCAAACAAGTTTCTAAAAGGATGAGTTTGCAACTACTTTACTTTTGGAGAAAATTCAAAACATTCATTATTCAATAGGGCCCAAACTATCAAAAACCAGCGGTTTGAATGAACACACATTTCTTGGTAGAATCATGCAGGACTGAAATTTTTGATGTTTTTCTACTCCTCTCATGAGCCCAAACAAGTCTCTAAAAGCATGAGTTTGCAACTACTTTACTTTTGGAGAAAATTCAAAACATTCATTACTCAAAAGAGCCCAATAGCAAAAACCAGCGTTTTGAATGAAGAATCACATTTCTTGGTAGAATCATGCAGGATTGAAATTTTTGATGGTTTTTTACTCCTCTCAACAGCCCAAACAAGTTTCTAAAAGGATGAGTTTGAAACTACTTTACTTTTGGAGAAAATTCAAAACATTCATTATACAATAGGGCCCAAACTATCAAAAACCAGCGGTTTCAATGAACACACATTTCTTGGTAGAATCATGCAGGACTGAAATTTTTGATGTTTTTCTACTCCTCTCATGAGCCCAAACAAGTCTCTAAAAGCATGAGTTTGCAACTACTTTACTTTTGGAGAAAATTCAAAACATTCATTATTCAATAGAGCCCAATAGCAAAAATCAGGTTTTGAATGAAGAATCACATTTCTTGGTAGAATCATGCAGGATTGAAATTTTTGATGGTTTTTTACTCCTCTCAACAGCCCAAACAAGTGTCTAAAAGGATGAGTTTGTAACTACTTTACTTTTGGAGAAAATTCAAAACATTCATTATTCAATAGGGCCCAAACTATCAAAAACCAGCGGTTTCAATGAACACACATTTCTTGGTAGAATCATGCAGGACTGAAATTTTTGATGTTTTTCTACTCCTCTCATGAGCCCAAACAAGTCTCTAAAAGCATGAGTTTGCAACTACTTTACTTTTGGAGAAAATTCAAAACATTCATTACTCAAAAGAGCCCAATAGCAAAAACCAGCGTTTTGAATGAAGAATCACATTTCTTGGTAGAATCATGCAGGATTGAAATTTTTGATGGTTTTTTACTCCTCTCAACAGCCCAAACAAGTTTCTAAAAGGATGAGTTTGCAACTACTTTACTTTTGGAGAAAATTCAAAACATTCATTATTCAATAGGGCCCAAACTATCAAAAACCAGCGGTTTCAATGAACACACATTTCTTGGTAGAATCAAGCAGGACTGAAATTTTTGATGTTTTTCTACTCCTCTCATGAGCCCAAACAAGTCTCTAAAAGCATGAGTTTGCAACTACTTTACTTTTGGAGAAAATTCAAAACATTCATTATTCAATAGAGCCCAATAGCAAAAACCAGCGTTTTGAATGAAGAATCACATTTCTTGGTAGAATCATGCAGGATTGAAATTTTTGATGGTTTTTTACTCCTCTCAACAGCCCAAACAAGTTTCTAAAAGGATGAGTTTGCAACTACTTTACTTTTGGAGAAAATTCAAAACATTCATTATTCAATAGGGCCCAAACTATCAAAAACCAGCGGTTTCAATGAACACACATTTCTTGGTAGAATCATGCAGGACTGAAATTTTTGATGTTTTTCTACTCCTCTCACGAGCCCAAACAAGTCTCTAAAAGCATGAGTTTGCAACTACTTTACTTTTGGAGAAAATTCAAAACATTCATTACTCAAAAGAGCCCAATAGCAAAAACCAGCGTTTTGAATGAAGAATCACATTTCTTGGTAGAATCATGCAGGATTGAAATTTTTGATGGTTTTTTACTCCTCTCAACAGCCCAAACAAGTTTCTAAAAGGATGAGTTTGCAACTACTTTACTTTTGGAGAAAATTCAAAACATTCATTATTCAATAGGGCCCAAACTATCAAAAACCAGCGGTTTGAATGAACACACATTTCTTGGTAGAATCATGCAGGACTGAAATTTTTGATGTTTTTCTACTCCTCTCATGAGCCCAAACAAGTCTCTAAAAGCATGAGTTTGCAACTACTTTACTTTTGGAGAAAATTCAAAACATTCATTACTCAAAAGAGCCCAATAGCAAAAACCAGCGTTTTGAATGAAGAATCACATTTCTTGGTAGAATCATGCAGGATTGAAATTTTTGATGGTTTTTTACTCCTCTCAACAGCCCAAACAAGTTTCTAAAAGGATGAGTTTGCAACTACTTTACTTTTGGAGAAAATTCAAAACATTCATTATTCAATAGGGCCCAAACTATCAAAAACCAGCGGTTTCAATGAACACACATTTCTTGGTAGAATCATGCAGGACTGAAATTTTTGATGTTTTTCTACTCCTCTCATGAGCCCAAACAAGTCTCTAAAAGCATGAGTTTGCAACTACTTTACTTTTGGAGAAAATTCAAAACATTCATTATTCAATAGAGCCCAATAGCAAAAATCAGGTTTTGAATGAAGAATCACATTTCTTGGTAGAATCATGCAGGATTGAAATTTTTGATGGTTTTTTACTCCTCTCAACAGCCCAAACAAGTTTCTAAAAGGATGAGTTTGTAACTACTTTACTTTTGGAGAAAATTCAAAACATTCATTATTCAATAGGGCCCAAACTATCAAAAACCAGCGGTTTCAATGAACACACATTTCTTGGTAAAATCATGCAGGACTGAAATTTTTGATGTTTTTCTACTCCTCTCATGAGCCCAAACAAGTCTCTAAAAGCATGAGTTTGCAACTACTTTACTTTTGGAGAAAATTCAAAACATTCATTATTCAATAGAGCCCAATAGCAAAAATCAGGTTTTGAATGAAGAATCACATTTCTTGGTAGAATCATGCAGGATTGAAATTTTTGATGGTTTTTTACTCCTCTCAACAGCCCAAACAAGTTTCTAAAAGGATGAGTTTGCAACTACTTTACTTTTGGAGAAAATTCAAAACATTCATTATTCAATAGGGCCCAAACTATCAAAAACCAGCGGTTTCAATGAACACACATTTCTTGGTAGAATCATGCAGGACTGAAATTTTTGATGTTTTTCTACTCCTCTCATGAGCCCAAACAAGTCTCTAAAAGCATGAGTTTGCAACTACTTTACTTTTGGAGAATATTCAAAACATTCATTATTCAATAGAGCCCAATAGCAAAAATCAGGTTTTGAATGAAGAATCACATTTCTTGGTAAAATCATGCAGGATTGAAATTTTTGATGGTTTTTTACTCCTCTCAACAGCCCAAACAAGTTTCTAAAAGGATGAGTTTGCAACTACTTTACTTTTGGAGAAAATTCAAAACATTCATTATTCAATAGGGCCCAAACTATCAAAAACCAGCGGTTTCAATGAACACACATTTCTTGGTAGAATCATGCAGGACTGAAATTTTTGATGTTTTTCTACTCCTCTCATGAGCCCAAACAAGTCTCTAAAAGCATGAGTTTGCAACTACTTTACTTTTGGAGAAAATTCAAAACATTCACTATTCAATAGAGCCCAATAGCAAAAATCAGGTTTTGAATGAAGAATCACATTTCTTGGTAAAATCATGCAGGATTGAAATTTTTGATGGTTTTTTACTCCTCTCAACAGCCCAAACAAGTTTCTAAAAGGATGAGTTTGCAACTACTTTACTTTTGGAGAAAATTCAAAACATTCATTATTCAATAGGGCCCAAACTATCAAAAACCAGCGGTTTCAATGAACACACATTTCTTGGTAGAATCATGTAGGACTGAAATTTTTGATGTTTTTCTACTCCTCTCATGAGCCCAAACAAGTCTCTAAAAGCATGAGTTTGCAACTACTTTACTTTTGGAGAAAATTCAAAACATTCATTATTCAACAGAGCCCAATAGCAAAAACCAGCGTTTTGAATGAAGAATCACATTTCTTCGTAGAATCATGCAGGATTGAAATTTTTGATGGTTTTTTACTCCTCTCAACAGCCCAAACAAGTTTCTAAAAGGATGAGTTTGCAACTACTTTACTTTTGGAGAAAATTCAAAACATTCATTATTCAATAGGGCCCAAACTATCAAAAACCAGCGGTTTCAATGAACACACATTTCTTGGTAGAATCATGCAGGACTGAAATTTTTGATGTTTTTCTACTCCTCTCACGAGCCCAAACAAGTCTCTAAAAGCATGAGTTTGCAACTACTTTACTTTTGGAGAAAATTCAAAACATTCATTACTCAAAAGAGCCCAATAGCAAAAACCAGCGTTTTGAATGAAGAATCACATTTCTTGGTAGAATCATGCAGGATTGAAATTTTTGATGGTTTTTTACTCCTCTCAACAGCCCAAACAAGTTTCTAAAAGGATGAGTTTGCAACTACTTTACTTTTGGAGAAAATTCAAAACATTCATTATTCAATAGGGCCCAAACTATCAAAAACCAGCGGTTTGAATGAACACACATTTCTTGGTAGAATCATGCAGGACTGAAATTTTTGATGTTTTTCTACTCCTCTCATGAGCCCAAACAAGTCTCTAAAAGCATGAGTTTGCAACTACTTTACTTTTGGAGAAAATTCAAAACATTCATTACTCAAAAGAGCCCAATAGCAAAAACCAGCGTTTTGAATGAAGAATCACATTTCTTGGTAGAATCATGCAGGATTGAAATTTTTGATGGTTTTTTACTCCTCTCAACAGCCCAAACAAGTTTCTAAAAGGATGAGTTTGCAACTACTTTACTTTTGGAGAAAATTCAAAACATTCATTATTCAATAGGGCCCAAACTATCAAAAACCAGCGGTTTCAATGAACACACATTTCTTGGTAGAATCATGCAGGACTGAAATTTTTGATGTTTTTCTACTCCTCTCATGAGCCCAAACAAGTCTCTAAAAGCATGAGTTTGCAACTACTTTACTTTTGGAGAAAATTCAAAACATTCATTATTCAATAGAGCCCAATAGCAAAAATCAGGTTTTGAATGAAGAATCACATTTCTTGGTAGAATCATGCAGGATTGAAATTTTTGATGGTTTTTTACTCCTCTCAACAGCCCAAACAAGTTTCTAAAAGGATGAGTTTGTAACTACTTTACTTTTGGAGAAAATTCAAAACATTCATTATTCAATAGGGCCCAAACTATCAAAAACCAGCGGTTTCAATGAACACACATTTCTTGGTAAAATCATGCAGGACTGAAATTTTTGATGTTTTTCTACTCCTCTCATGAGCCCAAACAAGTCTCTAAAAGCATGAGTTTGCAACTACTTTACTTTTGGAGAAAATTCAAAACATTCATTATTCAATAGAGCCCAATAGCAAAAATCAGGTTTTGAATGAAGAATCACATTTCTTGGTAGAATCATGCAGGATTGAAATTTTTGATGGTTTTTTACTCCTCTCAACAGCCCAAACAAGTTTCTAAAAGGATGAGTTTGCAACTACTTTACTTTTGGAGAATATTCAAAACATTCATTATTCAATAGGGCCCAAACTATCAAAAACCAGCGGTTTCAATGAACACACATTTCTTGGTAGAATCATGCAGGACTGAAATTTTTGATGTTTTTCTACTCCTCTCATGAGCCCAAACAAGTCTCTAAAAGCATGAGTTTGCAACTACTTTACTTTTGGAGAATATTCAAAACATTCATTATTCAATAGAGCCCAATAGCAAAAATCAGGTTTTGAATGAAGAATCACATTTCTTGGTAAAATCATGCAGGATTGAAATTTTTGATGGTTTTTTACTCCTCTCAACAGCCCAAACAAGTTTCTAAAAGGATGAGTTTGCAACTACTTTACTTTTGGAGAAAATTCAAAACATTCATTATTCAATAGGGCCCAAACTATCAAAAACCAGCGGTTTCAATGAACACACATTTCTTGGTAGAATCATGCAGGACTGAAATTTTTGATGTTTTTCTACTCCTCTCATGAGCCCAAACAAGTCTCTAAAAGCATGAGTTTGCAACTACTTTACTTTTGGAGAAAATTCAAAACATTCACTATTCAATAGAGCCCAATAGCAAAAATCAGGTTTTGAATGAAGAATCACATTTCTTGGTAAAATCATGCAGGATTGAAATTTTTGATGGTTTTTTACTCCTCTCAACAGCCCAAACAAGTTTCTAAAAGGATGAGTTTGAAACTACTTTACTTTTGGAGAAAATTCAAAACATTCATTATACAATAGGGCCCAAACTATCAAAAACCAGCGGTTTCAATGAACACACATTTCTTGGTAGAATCATGCAGGACTGAAATTTTTGATGTTTTTCTACTCCTCTCATGAGCCCAAACAAGTCTCTAAAAGCATGAGTTTGCAACTACTTTACTTTTGGAGAAAATTCAAAACATTCATTATTCAATAGAGCCCAATAGCAAAAATCAGGTTTTGAATGAAGAATCACATTTCTTGGTAGAATCATGCAGGATTGAAATTTTTGATGGTTTTTTACTCCTCTCAACAGCCCAAACAAGTTTCTAAAAGGATGAGTTTGTAACTACTTTACTTTTGGAGAAAATTGAAAACATTCATTATTCAATAGGGCCCAAACTATCAAAAACCAGCGGTTTCAATGAACACACATTTCTTGGTAGAATCATGCAGGACTGAAATTTTTGATGTTTTTCTACTCCTCTCATGAGCCCAAACAAGTCTCTAAAAGCATGAGTTTGCAACTACTTTACTTTTGGAGAAAATTCAAAACATTCATTATTCAATAGAGCCCAATAGCAAAAACCAGCGTTTTGAATGAAGAATCACATTTCTTGGTAGAATCATGCAGGATTGAAATTTTTGATGGTTTTTTACTCCTCTCAACAGCCCAAACAAGTTTCTAAAAGGATGAGTTTGCAACTACTTTACTTTTGGAGAAAATTCAAAACATTCATTATTCAATAGGGCCCAAACTATCAAAAACCAGCGGTTTCAATGAACACACATTTCTTGGTAGAATCATGCAGGACTGAAATTTTTGATGTTTTTCTACTCCTCTCATGAGCCCAAACAAGTCTCTAAAAGCATGAGTTTGCAACTACTTTACTTTTGGAGAAAATTCAAAACATTCATTATTCAATAGAGCCCAATAGCAAAAATCAGGTTTTGAATGAAGAATCACATTTCTTGGTAGAATCATGCAGGATTGAAATTTTTGATGGTTTTTTACTCCTCTCAACAGCCCAAACAAGTTTCTAAAAGGATGAGTTTGTAACTACTTTACTTTTGGAGAAAATTCAAAACATTCATTATTCAATAGGGCCCAAACTATCAAAAACCAGCGGTTTCAATGAACACACATTTCTTGGTAAAATCATGCAGGACTGAAATTTTTGATGTTTTTCTACTCCTCTCATGAGCCCAAACAAGTCTCTAAAAGCATGAGTTTGCAACTACTTTACTTTTGGAGAAAATTCAAAACATTCATTATTCAATAGAGCCCAATAGCAAAAATCAGGTTTTGAATGAAGAATCACATTTCTTGGTAGAATCATGCAGGATTGAAATTTTTGATGGTTTTTTACTCCTCTCAACAGCCCAAACAAGTTTCTAAAAGGATGAGTTTGCAACTACTTTACTTTTGGAGAAAATTCAAAACATTCATTATTCAATAGGGCCCAAACTATCAAAAACCAGCGGTTTCAATGAACACACATTTCTTGGTAGAATCATGCAGGACTGAAATTTTTGATGTTTTTCTACTCCTCTCATGAGCCCAAACAAGTCTCTAAAAGCATGAGTTTGCAACTACTTTACTTTTGGAGAATATTCAAAACATTCATTATTCAATAGAGCCCAATAGCAAAAATCAGGTTTTGAATGAAGAATCACATTTCTTGGTAAAATCATGCAGGATTGAAATTTTTGATGGTTTTTTACTCCTCTCAACAGCCCAAACAAGTTTCTAAAAGGATGAGTTTGCAACTACTTTACTTTTGGAGAAAATTCAAAACATTCATTATTCAATAGGGCCCAAACTATCAAAAACCAGCGGTTTCAATGAACACACATTTCTTGGTAGAATCATGCAGGACTGAAATTTTTGATGTTTTTCTACTCCTCTCATGAGCCCAAACAAGTCTCTAAAAGCATGAGTTTGCAACTACTTTACTTTTGGAGAAAATTCAAAACATTCACTATTCAATAGAGCCCAATAGCAAAAATCAGGTTTTGAATGAAGAATCACATTTCTTGGTAAAATCATGCAGGATTGAAATTTTTGATGGTTTTTTACTCCTCTCAACAGCCCAAACAAGTTTCTAAAAGGATGAGTTTGCAACTACTTTACTTTTGGAGAAAATTCAAAACATTCATTATTCAATAGGGCCCAAACTATCAAAAACCAGCGGTTTCAATGAACACACATTTCTTGGTAGAATCATGTAGGACTGAAATTTTTGATGTTTTTCTACTCCTCTCATGAGCCCAAACAAGTCTCTAAAAGCATGAGTTTGCAACTACTTTACTTTTGGAGAAAATTCAAAACATTCATTATTCAACAGAGCCCAATAGCAAAAACCAGCGTTTTGAATGAAGAATCACATTTCTTCGTAGAATCATGCAGGATTGAAATTTTTGATGGTTTTTTACTACTCTCAACAGCCCAAACAAGTTTCTAAAAGGATGAGTTTGCAACTACTTTACTTTTGGAGAAAATTCAAAACATTCATTATTCAATAGGGCCCAAACTATCAAAAACCAGCGGTTTCAATGAACACACATTTCTTGGTAGAATCATGCAGGACTGAAATTTTTGATGTTTTTCTACTCCTCTCATGAGCCCAAACAAGTCTCTAAAAGCATGAGTTTGCAACTACTTTACTTTTGGAGAAAATTCAAGACATTCATTATTCAATAGAGCCCAATAGCAAAAATCAGGTTTTGAATGAAGAATCACATTTCTTGGTAGAATCATGCAGGATTGAAATTTTTGATGGTTTTTTACTCCTCTCAACAGCCCAAACAAGTTTCTAAAAGGATGAGTTTGCAACTACTTTACTTTTGGAGAAAATTCAAAACATTCATTATTCAATAGGGCCCAAACTATCAAAAACCAGCGGTTTGAATGAACACACATTTCTTGGTAGAATCATGCAGGACTGAAATTTTTGATGTTTTTCTACTCCTCTCATGAGCCCAAACAAGTCTCTAAAAGCATGAGTTTGCAACTACTTTACTTTTGGAGAAAATTCAAAACATTCATTACTCAAAAGAGCCCAATAGCAAAAACCAGCGTTTTGAATGAAGAATCACATTTCTTGGTAGAATCATGCAGGATTGAAATTTTTGATGGTTTTTTACTCCTCTCAACAGCCCAAACAAGTTTCTAAAAGGATGAGTTTGCAACTACTTTACTTTTGGAGAAAATTCAAAACATTCATTATTCAATAGGGCCCAAACTATCAAAAACCAGCGGTTTCAATGAACACACATTTCTTGGTAGAATCATGCAGGACTGAAATTTTTGATGTTTTTCTACTCCTCTCATGAGCCCAAACAAGTCTCTAAAAGCATGAGTTTGCAACTACTTTACTTTTGGAGAAAATTCAAAACATTCATTATTCAATAGAGCCCAATAGCAAAAATCAGGTTTTGAATGAAGAATCACATTTCTTGGTAGAATCATGCAGGATTGAAATTTTTGATGGTTTTTTACTCCTCTCAACAGCCCAAACAAGTTTCTAAAAGGATGAGTTTGTAACTACTTTACTTTTGGAGAAAATTCAAAACATTCATTATTCAATAGGGCCCAAACTATCAAAAACCAGCGGTTTCAATGAACACACATTTCTTGGTAAAATCATGCAGGACTGAAATTTTTGATGTTTTTCTACTCCTCTCATGAGCCCAAACAAGTCTCTAAAAGCATGAGTTTGCAACTACTTTACTTTTGGAGAAAATTCAAAACATTCATTATTCAATAGAGCCCAATAGCAAAAATCAGGTTTTGAATGAAGAATCACATTTCTTGGTAGAATCATGCAGGATTGAAATTTTTGATGGTTTTTTACTCCTCTCAACAGCCCAAACAAGTTTCTAAAAGGATGAGTTTGCAACTACTTTACTTTTGGAGAAAATTCAAAACATTCATTATTCAATAGGGCCCAAACTATCAAAAACCAGCGGTTTCAATGAACACACATTTCTTGGTAGAATCATGCAGGACTGAAATTTTTGATGTTTTTCTACTCCTCTCATGAGCCCAAACAAGTCTCTAAAAGCATGAGTTTGCAACTACTTTACTTTTGGAGAAAATTCAAAACATTCACTATTCAATAGAGCCCAATAGCAAAAATCAGGTTTTGAATGAAGAATCACATTTCTTGGTAAAATCATGCAGGATTGAAATTTTTGATGGTTTTTTACTCCTCTCAACAGCCCAAACAAGTTTCTAAAAGGATGAGTTTGCAACTACTTTACTTTTGGAGAAAATTCAAAACATTCATTATTCAATAGGGCCCAAACTATCAAAAACCAGCGGTTTCAATGAACACACATTTCTTGGTAGAATCATGCAGGACTGAAATTTTTGATGTTTTTCTACTCCTCTCATGAGCCCAAACAAGTCTCTAAAAGCATGAGTTTGCAACTACTTTACTTTTGGAGAAAATTCAAAACATTCACTATTCAATAGAGCCCAATAGCAAAAATCAGGTTTTGAATGAAGAATCACATTTCTTGGTAAAATCATGCAGGATTGAAATTTTTGATGGTTTTTTACTCCTCTCAACAGCCCAAACAAGTTTCTTAAAGGATGAGTTTGCAACTACTTTACTTTTGGAGAAAATTCAAAACATTCATTATTCAATAGGGCCCAAACTATCAAAAACCAGCGGTTTCAATGAACACACATTTCTTGGTAGAATCATGTAGGACTGAAATTTTTGATGTTTTTCTACTCCTCTCATGAGCCCAAACAAGTCTCTAAAAGCATGAGTTTGCAACTACTTTACTTTTGGAGAAAATTCAAAACATTCATTATTCAACAGAGCCCAATAGCAAAAACCAGCGTTTTGAATGAAGAATCACATTTCTTCGTAGAATCATGCAGGATTGAAATTTTTGATGGTTTTTTACTCCTCTCAACAGCCCAAACAAGTCTCTAAAAGCATGAGTTTGCAACTACTTTACTTTTGGAGAAAATTCAAAACATTCATTACTCAAAAGAGCCCAATAGCAAAAACCAGCGTTTTGAATGAAGAATCACATTTCTTGGTAGAATCATGCAGGATTGAAATTTTTGATGGTTTTTTACTCCTCTCAACAGTCCAAACAAGTTTCTAAAAGGATGAGTTTGCAACTACTTTACTTTTGGAGAAAATTCAAAACATTCATTATTCAATAGGGCCCAAACTATCAAAAACCAGCGGTTTGAATGAACACACATTTCTTGGTAGAATCATGCAGGACTGAAATTTTTGATGTTTTTCTACTCCTCTCATGAGCCCAAACAAGTCTCTAAAAGCATGAGTTTGCAACTACTTTACTTTTGGAGAAAATTCAAAACATTCATTACTCAAAAGAGCCCAATAGCAAAAACCAGCGTTTTGAATGAAGAATCACATTTCTTGGTAGAATCATGCAGGATTGAAATTTTTGATGGTTTTTTACTCCTCTCAACAGCCCAAACAAGTTTCTAAAAGGATGAGTTTGCAACTACTTTACTTTTGGAGAAAATTCAAAACATTCATTATTCAATAGGGCCCAAACTATCAAAAACCAGCGGTTTCAATGAACACACATTTCTTGGTAGAATCATGCAGGACTGAAATTTTTGATGTTTTTCTACTCCTCTCACGAGCCCAAACAAGTCTCTAAAAGCATGAGTTTGCAACTACTTTACTTTTGGAGAAAATTCAAAACATTCATTACTCAAAAGAGCCCAATAGCAAAAACCAGCGTTTTGAATGAAGAATCACATTTCTTGGTAGAATCATGCAGGATTGAAATTTTTGATGGTTTTTTACTCCTCTCAACAGCCCAAACAAGTTTCTAAAAGGATGAGTTTGCAACTACTTTACTTTTGGAGAAAATTCAAAACATTCATTATTCAATAGGGCCCAAACTATCAAAAACCAGCGGTTTGAATGAACACACATTTCTTGGTAGAATCATGCAGGACTGAAATTTTTGATGTTTTTCTACTCCTCTCATGAGCCCAAACAAGTCTCTAAAAGCATGAGTTTGCAACTACTTTACTTTTGGAGAAAATTCAAAACATTCATTACTCAAAAGAGCCCAATAGCAAAAACCAGCGTTTTGAATGAAGAATCACATTTCTTGGTAGAATCATGCAGGATTGAAATTTTTGATGGTTTTTTACTCCTCTCAACAGCCCAAACAAGTTTCTAAAAGGATGAGTTTGCAACTACTTTACTTTTGGAGAAAATTCAAAACATTCATTATTCAATAGGGCCCAAACTATCAAAAACCAGCGGTTTCAATGAACACACATTTCTTGGTAGAATCATGCAGGACTGAAATTTTTGATGTTTTTCTACTCCTCTCATGAGCCCAAACAAGTCTCTAAAAGCATGAGTTTGCAACTACTTTACTTTTGGAGAAAATTCAAAACATTCATTATTCAATAGAGCCCAATAGCAAAAATCAGGTTTTGAATGAAGAATCACATTTCTTGGTAGAATCATGCAGGATTGAAATTTTTGATGGTTTTTTACTCCTCTCAACAGCCCAAACAAGTTTCTAAAAGGATGAGTTTGTAACTACTTTACTTTTGGAGAAAATTCAAAACATTCATTATTCAATAGGGCCCAAACTATCAAAAACCAGCGGTTTCAATGAACACACATTTCTTGGTAAAATCATGCAGGACTGAAATTTTTGATGTTTTTCTACTCCTCTCATGAGCCCAAACAAGTCTCTAAAAGCATGAGTTTGCAACTACTTTACTTTTGGAGAAAATTCAAAACATTCATTATTCAATAGAGCCCAATAGCAAAAATCAGGTTTTGAATGAAGAATCACATTTCTTGGTAGAATCATGCAGGATTGAAATTTTTGATGGTTTTTTACTCCTCTCAACAGCCCAAACAAGTTTCTAAAAGGATGAGTTTGCAACTACTTTACTTTTGGAGAAAATTCAAAACATTCATTATTCAATAGGGCCCAAACTATCAAAAACCAGCGGTTTCAATGAACACACATTTCTTGGTAGAATCATGCAGGACTGAAATTTTTGATGTTTTTCTACTCCTCTCATGAGCCCAAACAAGTCTCTAAAAGCATGAGTTTGCAACTACTTTACTTTTGGAGAATATTCAAAACATTCATTATTCAATAGAGCCCAATAGCAAAAATCAGGTTTTGAATGAAGAATCACATTTCTTGGTAAAATCATGCAGGATTGAAATTTTTGATGGTTTTTTACTCCTCTCAACAGCCCAAACAAGTTTCTAAAAGGATGAGTTTGCAACTACTTTACTTTTGGAGAAAATTCAAAACATTCATTATTCAATAGGGCCCAAACTATCAAAAACCAGCGGTTTCAATGAACACACATTTCTTGGTAGAATCATGCAGGACTGAAATTTTTGATGTTTTTCTACTCCTCTCATGAGCCCAAACAAGTCTCTAAAAGCATGAGTTTGCAACTACTTTACTTTTGGAGAAAATTCAAAACATTCACTATTCAATAGAGCCCAATAGCAAAAATCAGGTTTTGAATGAAGAATCACATTTCTTGGTAAAATCATGCAGGATTGAAATTTTTGATGGTTTTTTACTCCTCTCAACAGCCCAAACAAGTTTCTAAAAGGATGAGTTTGCAACTACTTTACTTTTGGAGAAAATTCAAAACATTCATTATTCAATAGGGCCCAAACTATCAAAAACCAGCGGTTTCAATGAACACACATTTCTTGGTAGAATCATGCAGGACTGAAATTTTTGATGTTTTTCTACTCCTCTCATGAGCCCAAACAAGTCTCTAAAAGCATGAGTTTGCAACTACTTTACTTTTGGAGAAAATTCAAAACATTCATTATTCAATAGAGCCCAATAGCAAAAACCAGCGTTTTGAATGAAGAATCACATTTCTTGGTAGAATCATGCAGGATTGAAATTTTTGATGGTTTTTTACTACTCTCAACAGCCCAAACAAGTTTCTAAAAGGATGAGTTTGCAACTACTTTACTTTTGGAGAAAATTCAAAACATTCATTATTCAATAGGGCCCAAACTATCAAAAACCAGCGGTTTCAATGAACACACATTTCTTGGTAGAATCATGCAGGACTGAAATTTTTGATGTTTTTCTACTCCTCTCATGAGCCCAAACAAGTCTCTAAAAGCATGAGTTTGCAACTACTTTACTTTTGGAGAAAATTCAAAACATTCATTACTCAAAAGAGCCCAATAGCAAAAACCAGCGTTTTGAATGAAGAATCACATTTCTTGGTAGAATCATGCAGGATTGAAATTTTTGATGGTTTTTTACTCCTCTCAACAGCCCAAACAAGTTTCTAAAAGGATGAGTTTGCAACTACTTTACTTTTGGAGAAAATTCAAAACATTCATTATTCAATAGGGCCCAAACTATCAAAAACCAGCGGTTTCAATGAACACACATTTCTTGGTAGAATCATGCAGGACTGAAATTTTTGATGTTTTTCTACTCCTCTCATGAGCCCAAACAAGTCTCTAAAAGCATGAGTTTGCAACTACTTTACTTTTGGAGAAAATTCAAAACATTCATTATTCAATAGAGCCCAATAGCAAAAACCAGCGTTTTGAATGAAGAATCACATTTCTTGGTAGAATCATGCAGGATTGAAATTTTTGATGGTTTTTTACTCCTCTCAACAGCCCAAACAAGTTTCTAAAAGGATGAGTTTGCAACTACTTTACTTTTGGAGAAAATTCAAAACATTCATTATTCAATAGGGCCCAAACTATCAAAAACCAGCGGTTTCAATGAACACACATTTCTTGGTAGAATCATGCAGGACTGAAATTTTTGATGTTTTTCTACTCCTCTCACGAGCCCAAACAAGTCTCTAAAAGCATGAGTTTGCAACTACTTTACTTTTGGAGAAAATTCAAAACATTCATTACTCAAAAGAGCCCAATAGCAAAAACCAGCGTTTTGAATGAAGAATCACATTTCTTGGTAGAATAATGCAGGATTGAAATTTTTGATGGTTTTTTACTCCTCTCAACAGCCCAAACAAGTTTCTAAAAGGATGAGTTTGTAACTACTTTACTTTTGGAGAAAATTCAAAACATTCATTATTCAATAGGGCCCAAACTATCAAAAACCAGCGGTTTCAATGAACACACATTTCTTGGTAGAATCATGCAGGACTGAAATTTTTGATGTTTTTCTACTCCTCTCATGAGCCCAAACAAGTCTCTAAAAGCATGAGTTTGCAACTACTTTACTTTTGGAGAAAATTCAAAACATTCATTATTCAATAGAGCCCAATAGCAAAAATCAGGTTTTGAATGAAGAATCACATTTCTTGGTAGAATCATGCAGGATTGAAATTTTTGATGGTTTTTTACTCCTCTCAACAGCCCAAACAAGTTTCTAAAAGGATGAGTTTGCAACTACTTTACTTTTGGAGAAAATTCAAAACATTCATTATTCAATAGGGCCCAAACTATCAAAAACCAGCGGTTTGAATGAACACACATTTCTTGGTAGAATCATGCAGGACTGAAATTTTTGATGTTTTTCTACTCCTCTCATGAGCCCAAACAAGTCTCTAAAAGCATGAGTTTGCAACTACTTTACTTTTGGAGAAAATTCAAAACATTCATTGCTCAAAAGAGCCCAATAGCAAAAACCAGCGTTTTGAATGAAGAATCACATTTCTTGGTAGAATCATGCAGGATTGAAATTTTTGATGGTTTTTTACTCCACTCAACAGCCCAAACAAGTTTCTAAAAGGATGAGTTTGCAACTACTTTACTTTTGGAGAAAATTCAAAACATTCATTATTCAATAGGGCCCAAACTATCAAAAACCAGCGGTTTCAATGAACACACATTTCTTGGTAGAATCATGCAGGACTGAAATTTTTGATGTTTTTCTACTCCTCTCATGAGCCCAAACAAGTCTCTAAAAGCATGAGTTTGCAACTACTTTACTTTTGGAGAATATTCAAAACATTCATTATTCAATAGAGCCCAATAGCAAAAATCAGGTTTTGAATGAAGAATCACATTTCTTGGTAAAATCATGCAGGATTGAAATTTTTGATGGTTTTTTACTCCTCTCAACAGCCCAAACAAGTTTCTAAAAGGATGAGTTTGCAACTACTTTACTTTTGGAGAAAATTCAAAACATTCATTATTCAATAGGGCCCAAACTATCAAAAACCAGCGGTTTCAAGGAACACACATTTCTTGGTAGAATCATGCAGGACTGAAATTTTTGATGTTTTTCTACTCCTCTCATGAGCCCAAACAAGTCTCTAAAAGCATGAGTTTGCAACTACTTTACTTTTGGAGAAAATTCAAAACATTCACTATTCAATAGAGCCCAATAGCAAAAATCAGGTTTTGAATGAAGAATCACATTTCTTGGTAAAATCATGCAGGATTGAAATTTTTGATGGTTTTTTACTCCTCTCAACAGCCCAAACAAGTTTCTAAAAGGATGAGTTTGCAACTACTTTACTTTTGGAGAAAATTCAAAACATTCATTATTCAATAGGGCCCAAACTATCAAAAACCAGCGGTTTCAATGAACACACATTTCTTGGTAGAATCATGCAGGACTGAAATTTTTGATGTTTTTCTACTCCTCTCATGAGCCCAAACAAGTCTCTAAAAGCATGAGTTTGCAACTACTTTACTTTTGGAGAAAATTCAAAACATTCATTATTCAATAGAGCCCAATAGCAAAAACCAGCGTTTTGAATGAAGAATCACATTTCTTGGTAGAATCATGCAGGATTGAAATTTTTGATGGTTTTTTACTACTCTCAACAGCCCAAACAAGTTTCTAAAAGGATGAGTTTGCAACTACTTTACTTTTGGAGAAAATTCAAAACATTCATTATTCAATAGGGCCCAAACTATCAAAAACCAGCGGTTTCAATGAACACACATTTCTTGGTAGAATCATGCAGGACTGAAATTTTTGATGTTTTTCTACTCCTCTCATGAGCCCAAACAAGTCTCTAAAAGCATGAGTTTGCAACTACTTTACTTTTGGAGAAAATTCAAAACATTCATTACTCAAAAGAGCCCAATAGCAAAAACCAGCGTTTTGAATGAAGAATCACATTTCTTGGTAGAATCATGCAGGATTGAAATTTTTGATGGTTTTTTACTCCTCTCAACAGCCCAAACAAGTTTCTAAAAGGATGAGTTTGCAACTACTTTACTTTTGGAGAAAATTCAAAACATTCATTATTCAATAGGGCCCAAACTATCAAAAACCAGCGGTTTCAATGAACACACATTTCTTGGTAGAATCATGCAGGACTGAAATTTTTGATGTTTTTCTACTCCTGTCATGAGCTCAAACAAGTCTCTAAAAGCATGAGTTTTCAACTACTTTACTTTTGGAGAATATTCAAAACATTCATTATTCAATAGAGCCCAATAGCAAAAATCAGGTTTTGAATGAAGAATCACATTTCTTGGTAAAATCATGCAGGATTGAAATTTTTGATGGTTTTTTACTCCTCTCAACAGCCCAAACAAGTTTCTAAAAGGATGAGTTTGCAACTACTTTACTTTTGAAGAAAATTCAAAACATTCATTATTCAATAGGGCCCAAACTATCAAAAACCAGCGGTTTCAATGAACACACATTTCTTGGTAGAATCATGCAGGACTGAAATTTTTGATGTTTTTCTACTCCTCTCATGAGCCCAAACAAGTCTCTAAAAGCATGAGTTTGCAACTACTTTACTTTTGGAGAAAATTCAAAACATTCACTATTCAATAGAGCCCAATAGCAAAAATCAGGTTTTGAATGAAGAATCACATTTCTTGGTAAAATCATGCAGGATTGAAATTTTTGATGGTTTTTTACTCCTCTCAACAGCCCAAACAAGTTTCTAAAAGGATGAGTTTGCAACTACTTTACTTTTGGAGAAAATTCAAAACATTCATTATTCAATAGGGCCCAAACTATCAAAAACCAGCGGTTTCAATGAACACACATTTCTTGGTAGAATCATGCAGGACTGAAATTTTTGATGTTTTTCTACTCCTCTCATGAGCCCAAACAAGTCTCTAAAAGCATGAGTTTGCAACTACTTTACTTTTGGAGAAAATTCAAAACATTCATTATTCAATAGAGCCCAATAGCAAAAACCAGCGTTTTGAATGAAGAATCACATTTCTTGGTAGAATCATGCAGGATTGAAATTTTTGATGGTTTTTTACTCCTCTCAACAGCCCAAACAAGTTTCTAAAAGGATGAGTTTGCAACTACTTTACTTTTGGAGAAAATTCAAAACATTCATTATTCAATAGGGCCCAAACTATCAAAAACCAGCGGTTTCAATGAACACACATTTCTTGGTAGAATCATGCAGGACTGAAATTTTTGATGTTTTTCTACTCCTCTCATGAGCCCAAACAAGTCTCTAAAAGCATGAGTTTGCAACTACTTTACTTTTGGAGAAAATTCAAAACATTCATTATTCAATAGAGCCCAATAGCAAAAACCAGCGTTTTGAATGAAGAATCACATTTCTTGGTAGAATCATGCAGGATTGAAATTTTTGATGGTTTTTTACTCCTCTCAACAGCCCAAACAAGTTTCTAAAAGGATGAGTTTGCAACTACTTTACTTTTGGAGAAAATTCAAAACATTCATTATTCAATAGGGCCCAAACTATCAAAAACCAGCGGTTTCAATGAACACACATTTCTTGGTAGAATCATGCAGGACTGAAATTTTTGATGTTTTTCTACTCCTCTCATGAGCCCAAACAAGTCTCTAAAAGCATGAGTTTGCAACTACTTTACTTTTGGAGAAAATTCAAAACATTCATTACTCAAAAGAGCCCAATAGCAAAAACCAGCGTTTTGAATGAAGAATCACATTTCTTGGTAGAATCATGCAGGATTGAAATTTTTAATGGTTTTTTACTCCTCTCAACAGCCCAAACAAGTTTCTAAAAGGATGAGTTTGCAACTACTTTACTTTTGGAGAAAATTCAAAACATTCATTATTCAATAGGGCCCAAACTATCAAAAACCAGCGGTTTCAATGAACACACATTTCTTGGTAGAATCATGCAGGACTGAAATTTTTGATGTTTTTCTACTCCTCTCATGAGCCCAAACAAGTCTCTAAAAGCATGAGTTTGCAACTACTTTACTTTTGGAGAAAATTCAAAACATTCACTATTCAATAGAGCCCAATAGCAAAAATCAGGTTTTGAATGAAGAATCACATTTCTTGGTAAAATCATGCAGGATTGAAATTTTTGATGGTTTTTTACTCCTCTCAACAGCCCAAACAAGTTTCTAAAAGGATGAGTTTGCAACTACTTTACTTTTGGAGAAAATTCAAAACATTCATTATTCAATAGGGCCCAAACTATCAAAAACCAGCGGTTTCAATGAACACACATTTCTTGGTAGAATCATGCAGGACTGAAATTTTTGATGTTTTTCTACCCCTCTCATGAGCCCAAACAAGTCTCTAAAAGCATGAGTTTGCAACTACTTTACTTTTGGAGAAAATTCAAAACATTCATTACTCAAAAGAGCCCAATAGCAAAAACAAGCGTTTTGAATGAAGAATCACATTTCTTGGTAGAATCATGCAGGATTGAAATTTTTGATGGTTTTTTACTCCTCTCAACAGCCCAAACAAGTTTCTAAAAGGATGAGTTTGCAACTACTTTACTTTTGGAGAAAATTCAAAACATTCATTATTCAATAGAGCCCAATAGCAAAAACCAGCGTTTTGAATGAAGAATCACATTTCTTGGTAGAATCATGCAGGATTGAAATTTTTGATGGTTTTTTACTCCTCTCAACAGCCCAAACAAGTTTCTAAAAGGATGAGTTTGCAACTACTTTACTTTTGGAGAAAATTCAAAACATTCATTATTCAATAGGGCCCAAACTATCAAAAACCAGCGGTTTCAATGAACACACATTTCTTGGTAGAATCATGCAGGACTGAAATTTTTGATGTTTTTCTACTCCTCTCATGAGCCCAAAAAAGTCTCTAAAAGCATGAGTTTGCAACTACTTTACTTTTGGAGAAAATTCAAAACATTCATTACTCAAAAGAGCCCAATAGCAAAAACCAGCGTTTTGAATGAAGAATCACATTTCTTGGTAGAATCATGCAGGATTGAAATTTTTGATGGTTTTTTACTCCTCTCAACAGCCCAAACAAGTTTCTAAAAGGATGAGTTTGCAACTACTTTACTTTTGGAGAAAATTCAAAACATTCATTATTCAATAGGGCCCAAACTATCAAAAACCAGCGGTTTCAATGAACACACATTTCTTGGTAGAATCATGCAGGACTGAAATTTTTGATGTTTTTCTACTCCTCTCATGAGCCCAAACAAGTCTCTAAAAGCATGAGTTTGCAACTACTTTACTTTTGGAGAATATTCAAAACATTCATTATTCAATAGAGCCCAATAGCAAAAATCAGGTTTTGAATGAAGAATCACATTTCTTGGTAAAATCATGCAGGATTGAAATTTTTGATGGTTTTTTACTCCTCTCAACAGCCCAAACAAGTTTCTAAAAGGATGAGTTTGCAACTACTTTACTTTTGGAGAAAATTCAAAACATTCATTATTCAATAGGGCCCAAACTATCAAAAACCAGCGGTTTCAATGAACACACATTTCTTGGTAGAATCATGCAGGACTGAAATTTTTGATGTTTTTCTACTCCTCTCATGAGCCCAAACAAGTCTCTAAAAGCATGAGTTTGCAACTACTTTACTTTTGGAGAAAATTCAAAACATTCACTATTCAATAGAGCCCAATAGCAAAAATCAGGTTTTGAATGAAGAATCACATTTCTTGGTAAAATCATGCAGGATTGAAATTTTTGATGGTTTTTTACTCCTCTCAACAGCCCAAACAAGTTTCTAAAAGGATGAGTTTGCAACTACTTTACTTTTGGAGAAAATTCAAAACATTCATTATTCAATAGGGCCCAAACTATCAAAAACCAGCGGTTTCAATGAACACACATTTCTTGGTAGAATCATGCAGGACTGAAATTTTTTATGTTTTTCTACTCCTCTCATGAGCCCAAACAAGTCTCTAAAAGCATGAGTTTGCAACTACTTTACTTTTGGAGAAAATTCAAAACATTCATTATTCAATAGAGCCCAATAGCAAAAACCAGCGTTTTGAATGAAGAATCACATTTCTTGGTAGAATCATGCAGGATTGAAATTTTTGATGGTTTTTTACTCCTCTCAACAGCCCAAACAAGTTTCTAAAAGGATGAGTTTGCAACTACTTTACTTTTGGAGAAAATTCAAAACATTCATTATTCAATAGGGCCCAAACTATCAAAAACCAGCGGTTTCAATGAACACACATTTCTTGGTAGAATCATGCAGGACTGAAATTTTTGATGTTTTTCTACTCCTCTCATGAGCCCAAACAAGTCTCTAAAAGCATGAGTTTGCAACTACTTTACTTTTGGAGAAAATTCAAAACATTCATTACTCAAAAGAGCCCAATAGCAAAAACCAGCGTTTTGAATGAAGAATCACATTTCTTGGTAGAATCATGCAGGATTGAAATTTTTAATGGTTTTTTACTCCTCTCAACAGCCCAAACAAGTTTCTAAAAGGATGAGTTTGCAACTACTTTACTTTTGGAGAAAATTCAAAACATTCATTATTCAATAGGGCCCAAACTATCAAAAACCAGCGGTTTCAATGAACACACATTTCTAGGTAGAATCATGCAGGACTGAAATTTTTGATGTTTTTCTACTCCTCTCATGAGCCCAAACAAGTCTCTAAAAGCATGAGTTTGCAACTACTTTACTTTTGGAGAAAATTCAAAACATTCACTATTCAATAGAGCCCAATAGCAAAAATCAGGTTTTGAATGAAGAATCACATTTCTTGGTAAAATCATGCAGGATTGAAATTTTTGATGGTTTTTTACTCCTCTCAACAGCCCAAACAAGTTTCTAAAAGGATGAGTTTGCAACTACTTTACTTTTGGAGAAAATTCAAAACATTCATTATTCATTAGGGCCCAAACTATCAAAAACCAGCGGTTTCAATGAACACACATTTCTTGGTAGAATCATGCAGGACTGAAATTTTTGATGTTTTTCTACCCCTCTCATGAGCCCAAACAAGTCTCTAAAAGCATGAGTTTGCAACTACTTTACTTTTGGAGAAAATTCAAAACATTCATTACTCAAAAGAGCCCAATAGCAAAAACCAGCGTTTTGAATGAAGAATCACATTTCTTGGTAGAATCATGCAGGATTGAAATTTTTGATGGTTTTTTACTCCTCTCAACAGCCCAAACAAGTTTCTAAAAGGATGAGTTTGCAACTACTTTACTTTTGGAGAAAATTCAAAACATTCATTATTCAATAGGGCCCAAACTATCAAAAACCAGCGGTTTGAATGAACACACATTTCTTGGTAGAATCATGCAGGACTGAAATTTTTGATGTTTTTCTACTCCTCTCATGAGCCCAAAAAAGTCTCTAAAAGCATGAGTTTGCAACTACTTTACTTTTGGAGAAAATTCAAAACATTCATTACTCAAAAGAGCCCAATAGCAAAAACCAGCGTTTTGAATGAAGAATCACATTTCTTGGTAGAATCATGCAGGATTGAAATTTTTGATGGTTTTTTACTCCTCTCAACAGCCCAAACAAGTTTCTAAAAGGATGAGTTTGCAACTACTTTACTTTTGGAGAAAATTCAAAACATTCATTATTCAATAGGGCCCAAACTATCAAAAACCAGCGGTTTCAATGAACACACATTTCTTGGCAGAATCATGCAGGACTGAAATTTTTTATGTTTTTCTACTCCTCTCATGAGCCCAAACAAGTCTCTAAAAGCATGAGTTTGCAACTACTTTACTTTTGGAGAAAATTCAAAACATTCATTATTCAATAGAGCCCAATAGCAAAAATCAGGTTTTGAATGAAGAATCACATTTCTTGGTAGAATCATGCAGGATTGAAATTTTTGATGGTTTTTTACTCCTCTCAACAGCCCAAACAAGTTTCTAAAAGGATGAGTTTGTAACTACTTTACTTTTGGAGAAAATTCAAAACATTCATTATTCAATAGGGCCCAAACTATCAAAAACCAGCGGTTTCAATGAACACACATTTCTTGGTAGAATCATGCAGGACTGAAATTTTTGATGTTTTTCTACTCCTCTCATGAGCCCAAACAAGTCTTTAAAAGCATGAGTTTGCAACTACTTTACTTTTGGAGAAAATTCAAAACATTCATTACTCAAAAGAGCCCAATAGCAAAAACCAGCGTTTTGAATGAAGAATCACATTTCTTGGTAGAATCATGCAGGATTGAAATTTTTGATGGTTTTTTACTCCTCTCAACAGCCCAAACAAGTTTCTAAAAGGATGAGTTTGCAACTACTTTACTTTTAGAGAAAATTCAAAACATTCATTATTCAATAGGGCCCAAACTATCAAAAACCAGCGGTTTCAATGAACACACATTTCTTGGTAGAATCATGCAGGACTGAAATTTTTGATGTTTTTCTACTCCTCTCATGAGCCCAAACAAGTCTCTAAAAGCATGAGTTTGCAACTACTTTACTTTTGGAGAAAATTCAAAACATTCATTATTCAATAGAGCCCAATAGCAAAAATCAGGTTTTGAATGAAGAATCACATTTCTTGGTAAAATCATGCAGGATTGAAATTTTTGATGGTTTTTTACTCCTCTCAACAGCCCAAACAAGTTTCTAAAAGGATGAGTTTGCAACTACTTTACTTTTGGAGAAAATTCAAAACATTCATTATTCAATAGGGCCCAAACTATCAAAAACCAGCGGTTTGAATGAACACACATTTCTTGGTAAAATCATGCAGGACTGAAATTTTTGATGTTTTTCTACTCCTCTCATGAGCCCAAACAAGTCTCTAAAAGCATGAGTTTGCAACTACTTTACTTTTGGAGAAAATTCAAAACATTCATTACTCAAAAGAGCCCAATAGCAAAAACCAGCGTTTTGAATGAAGAATCACATTTCTTGGTAGAATCATGCAGGATTGAAATTTTTGATGGTTTTTTACTCCTCTCAACAGCCCAAACAAGTTTCTAAAAGGATAAGTTTGCAACTACTTTACTTTTGGAGAAAATTCAAAACATTCATTATTCAATAGGGCCCAAACTATCAAAAACCAGCGGTTTCAATGAACACACATTTCTTGGTAGAATCATGCAGGACTGAAATTTTTGATGTTTTTCTACTCCTCTCATGAGCCCAAACAAGTCTCTAAAAGCATGAGTTTGCAACTACTTTACTTTTGGAGAAAATTCAAAACATTCATTATTCAATAGAGCCCAATAGCAAAAACCAGCGTTTTGAATGAAGAATCACATTTCTTGGTAGAATCATGCAGGATTGAAATTTTTGATGGTTTTTTACTCCTCTCAACAGCCCAAACAAGTTTCTAAAAGGATGAGTTTGCAACTACTTTACTTTTGGAGAAAATTCAAAACATTCATTATTCAATAGGGCCCAAACTATCAAAAACCAGCGGTTTCAATGAACACACATTTCTTGGTAGAATCATGCAGGACTGAAATTTTTGATGTTTTTCTACTTCTCTCATGAGCCCAAACAAGTCTCTAAAAGCATGAGTTTGCAACTACTTTACTTTTGGAGAAAATTCAAAACATTCATTACTCAAAAGAGCCCAATAGCAAAAACCAGCGTTTTGAATGAAGAATCACATTTCTTGGTAGAATCATGCAGGATTGAAATTTTTGATGGTTTTTTACTCCTCTCAACAGCCCAAACAAGTTTCTAAAAGGATGAGTTTGCAACTACTTTACTTTTGGAGAAAATTCAAAACATTCATTATTCAATAGGGCCCAAACTATCAAAAACCAGCGGTTTCAATGAACACACATTTCTTGGTAGAATCATGCAGGACTGAAATTTTTGATGTTTTTCTACTCCTCTCATGAGCCCAAACAAGTCTCTAAAAGCATGAGTTTGCAACTACTTTACTTTTGGAGAAAATTCAAAACATTCATTATTCAATAGAGCCCAATAGCAAAAATCAGGTTTTGAATGAAGAATCACATTTCTTGGTAGAATCATGCAGGATTGAAATTTTTGATGGTTTTTTACTCCTCTCAACAGCCCAAACAAGTTTCTAAAAGGATGAGTTTGTAACTACTTTACTTTTGGAGAAAATTCAAAACATTCATTATTCAATAGGGCCCAAACTATCAAAAACCAGCGGTTTCAATGAACACACATTTCTTGGTAGAATCATGCAGGACTGAAATTTTTGATGTTTTTCTACTCCTCTCATGAGCCCAAACAAGTCTCTAAAAGCATGAGTTTGCAACTACTTTACTTTTGGAGAAAATTCAAAACATTCATTACTCAAAAGAGCCCAATAGCAAAAACCAGCGTTTTGAATGAAGAATCACATTTCTTGGTAGAATCATGCAGGATTGAAATTTTTGATGGTTTTTTACTCCTCTCAACAGCCCAAACAAGTTTCTAAAAGGATGAGTTTGCAACTACTTTACTTTTGGAGAAAATTCAAAACATTCATTATTCAATAGGGCCCAAACTATCAAAAACCAGCGGTTTCAATGAACACACATTTCTTGGTGGAATCATGCAGGACTGAAATTTTTGATGTTTTTCTACTCCTCTCATGAGCCCAAACAAGTCTCTAAAAGCATGAGTTTGCAACTACTTTACTTTTGGAGAAAATTCAAAACATTCATTATTCAATAGAGCCCAATAGCAAAAACCAGCGTTTTGAATGAAGAATCACATTTCTTGGTAGAATCATGCAGGATTGAAATTTTTGATGGTTTTTTACTCCTCTCAACAGCCCAAACAAGTTTCTAAAAGGATGAGTTTGCAACTACTTTACTTTTGGAGAAAATTCAAAACATTCATTATTCAATAGGGCCCAAACTATCAAAAACCAGCGGTTTCAATGAACACACATTTCTTGGTAGAATCATGCAGGACTGAAATTTTTGATGTTTTTCTACTCCTCTCACGAGCCCAAACAAGTCTCTAAAAGCATGAGTTTGCAACTACTTTACTTTTGGAGAAAATTCAAAACATTCATTACTCAAAAGAGCCCAAAAGCAAAAACCAGCGTTTTGAATGAAGAATCACATTTCTTGGTAGAATCATGCAGGATTGAAATTTTTGATGGTTTTTTACTCCACTCAACAGCCCAAACAAGTTTCTAAAAGGATGAGTTTGCAACTACTTTACTTTTGGAGAAAATTCAAAACATTCATTATTCAATAGGGCCCAAACTATCAAAAACCAGCGGTTTCAATGAACACACATTTCTTGGTAGAATCATGCAGGACTGAAATTTTTGATATTTTTCTACTCCTCTCATGAGCCCAAACAAGTCTCTAAAAGCATGAGTTTGCAACTACTTTACTTTTGGAGAATATTCAAAACATTCATTATTCAATAGAGCCCAATAGCAAAAATCAGGTTTTGAATGAAGAATCACATTTCTTGGTAAAATCATGCAGGATTGAAATTTTTGATGGTTTTTTACTCCTCTCAACAGCCCAAACAAGTTTCTAAAAGGATGAGTTTGCAACTACTTTACTTTTGGAGAAAATTCAAAACATTCATTATTCAATAGGGCCCAAACTATCAAAAACCAGCGGTTTCAAGGAACACACATTTCTTGGTAGAATCATGCAGGACTGAAATTTTTGATGTTTTTCTACTCCTCTCATGAGCCCAAACAAGTCTCTAAAAGCATGAGTTTGCAACTACTTTACTTTTGGAGAAAATTCAAAACATTCACTATTCAATAGAGCCCAATAGCAAAAATCAGGTTTTGAATGAAGAATCACATTTCTTGGTAAAATCATGCAGGATTGAAATTTTTGATGGTTTTTTACTCCTCTCAACAGCCCAAACAAGTTTCTAAAAGGATGAGTTTGCAACTACTTTACTTTTGGAGAAAATTCAAAACATTCATTATTCAATAGGGCCCAAACTATCAAAAACCAGCGGTTTCAATGAACACACATTTCTTGGTAGAATCATGCAGGACTGAAATTTTTGATGTTTTTCTACTCCTCTCATGAGCCCAAACAAGTCTCTAAAAGCATGAGTTTGCAACTACTTTACTTTTGGAGAAAATTCAAAACATTCATTATTCAATAGAGCCCAATAGCAAAAACCAGCGTTTTGAATGAAGAATCACATTTCTTGGTAGAATCATGCAGGATTGAAATTTTTGATGGTTTTTTACTACTCTCAACAGCCCAAACAAGTTTCTAAAAGGATGAGTTTGCAACTACTTTACTTTTGGAGAAAATTCAAAACATTCATTATTCAATAGGGCCCAAACTATCAAAAACCAGCGGTTTCAATGAACACACATTTCTTGGTAGAATCATGCAGGACTGAAATTTTTGATGTTTTTCTACTCCTCTCATGAGCCCAAACAAGTCTCTAAAAGCATGAGTTTGCAACTACTTTACTTTTGGAGAAAATTCAAAACATTCATTACTCAAAAGAGCCCAATAGCAAAAACCAGTGTTTTGAATGAAGAATCACATTTCTTGGTAGAATCATGCAGGATTGAAATTTTTGATGGTTTTTTACTCCTCTCAACAGCCCAAACAAGTTTCTAAAAGGATGAGTTTGCAACTACTTTACTTTTGGAGAAAATTCAAAACATTCATTATTCAATAGGGCCCAAACTATCAAAAACCAGCGGTTTCAATGAACACACATTTCTTGGTAGAATCATGCAGGACTGAAATTTTTGATGTTTTTCTACTCCTCTCATGAGCTCAAACAAGTCTCTAAAAGCATGAGTTTTCAACTACTTTACTTTTGGAGAATATTCAAAACATTCATTATTCAATAGAGCCCAATAGCAAAAATCAGGTTTTGAATGAAGAATCACATTTCTTGGTAAAATCATGCAGGATTGAAATTTTTGATGGTTTTTTACTCCTCTCAACAGCCCAAACAAGTTTCTAAAAGGATGAGTTTGCAACTACTTTACTTTTGGAGAAAATTCAAAACATTCATTATTCAATAGGGCCCAAACTATCAAAAACCAGCGGTTTCAATGAACACACATTTCTTGGTAGAATCATGCAGGACTGAAATTTTTGATGTTTTTCTACTCCTCTCATGAGCCCAAACAAGTCTCTAAAAGCATGAGTTTGCAACTACTTTACTTTTGGAGAAAATTCAAAACATTCACTATTCAATAGAGCCCAATAGCAAAAATCAGGTTTTGAATGAAGAATCACATTTCTTGGTAAAATCATGCAGGATTGAAATTTTTGATGGTTTTTTACTCCTCTCAACAGCCCAAACAAGTTTCTAAAAGGATGAGTTTGCAACTACTTTACTTTTGGAGAAAATTCAAAATATTCATTATTCAATAGGGCCCAAACTATCAAAAACCAGCGGTTTCAATGAACACACATTTCTTGGTAGAATCATGCAGGACTGAAATTTTTGATGTTTTTCTACTCCTCTCATGAGCCCAAACAAGTCTCTAAAAGCATGAGTTTGCAACTACTTTACTTTTGGAGAAAATTCAAAACATTCATTATTCAATAGAGCCCAATAGCAAAAACCAGCGTTTTGAATGAAGAATCACATTTCTTGGTAGAATCATGCAGGATTGAAATTTTTGATGGTTTTTTACTCCTCTCAACAGCCCAAACAAGTTTCTAAAAGGATGAGTTTGCAACTACTTTACTTTTGGAGAAAATTCAAAACATTCATTACACAGGTCAACGAAAAAAATTTTTTTTTCTGGTGTCCAAAATATTTTAATGAATTTGGGGTATTTTTGGGGTGCTGATTCTGAATATGTCATCAGTTTTGCCAGATTGGCTCAAGTTTTTGAGATTTTTGGTATCTTATTTATAGCACTTGTTGGTAAATGCGACGCATCATCTCATTAATTTCTTTGGATTAGTACTTGAACTGAGCAGTTCTCAATATAGTTTTGTGTTAATTAGTGTTCTAAAAGTTTGTTCATAGCTTGATTTTTGCACTAACTTTATGTTGTTGTCTGTTTTCCAGTGAAAAGCATGAACTCATCATGAAGAAGTTGTCTTAACGATCCAGACTCATTCTGTTACATTTGTGGTGAATATACACTGCCAAAACATAGAAGAAACATAACAGACTTCGTAAAAAAAGTGTATTTTGCCTATTTTGGGGTTATGCTTGGGGACCAAGACAAGTTTTGGGCACCACACATAGTGTGCAAAGCATGTATCGAATTATTACGAAAATGGAGCAAAGGACAAAGAAAAAGCTTCAAATTTGGTGTTCCAATGGTGTGGAGAGAGCCAAAAAATCATCATGATGACTGTTATTTCTGTGCAGTGCAAGTGCAAGGATTCAATAAGCATAAGAAACGAAAATGGGAGTAACATGGAATCTGCAAGAAGGCCTGTCCCTCATTGTGAAGATGTGCCTGTACCTGTGTTTACCATAAATAACAGTCATCATGATGATTTTTTGGCTCTCTCCACACCATTGGAACACCAAATTTGAAGCTTTTTCTTTGTCCTTTGCTCCATTTTCGTAATAATTCGATACATGCTTTGCACACTATGTGTGGTGCCCAAAACTTGTCTTGGTCCCCAAGCATAACCCCAAAATAGGCAAAATACACTTTTTTTACGAAGTCTGTTATGTTTCTTCTATGTTTTGGCAGTGTGTATTCACCACAAATGTAACAGAATGAGTCTGGATCGTTAAGACAACTTCTTCTTGATGAGTTCATGCTTTTCACTGGAAAACAGACAACAACATAAAGTTAGTGCAAAAATCAAGCTATGAACAAACTTTTAGAACACTAATTAACACAAAACTATATTGAGAACTGCCCAGTTCAAGTACTAATCCAAAGAAATTAATGAGATGATGCGTCGCATTTACCAACAAGTGCTATAAATAAGATACCAAAAATCTCAAAAACTTGAGCCAATCTGGCAAAACTGATGACATATTCAGAATCAGCACCCCAAAAATACCCTAAATTCGATGAAATATCTTTGGCACCAAAAATGCTGTTGACCAGTGGATAGGGCCCAAACTATCAAAAACCAGCGGTTTCAATGAACACACATTTCTTGGTAGAATCATGCAGGACTGAAATTTTTGATGTTTTTCTACTCCTCTCATGAGCCCAAACAAGTCTCTAAAAGCATGAGTTTGCAACTACTTTACTTTTGGAGAAAATTCAAAACATTCATTACTCAAAAGAGCCCAATAGCAAAAACCAGCGTTTTGAATGAAGAATCACATTTCTTGGTAGAATCATGCAGGATTGAAATTTTTAATGGTTTTTTACTCCTCTCAACAGCCCAAACAAGTTTCTAAAAGGATGAGTTTGCAACTACTTTACTTTTGGAGAAAATTCAAAACATTCATTATTCAATAGGGCCCAAACTATCAAAAACCAGCGGTTTCAATGAACACACATTTCTTGGTAGAATCATGCAGGACTGAAATTTTTGATGTTTTTCTACTCCTCTCATGAGCCCAAACAAGTCTCTAAAAGCATGAGTTTGCAACTACTTTACTTTTGGAGAAAATTCAAAACATTCACTATTCAATAGAGCCCAATAGCAAAAATCAGGTTTTGAATGAAGAATCACATTTCTTGGTAAAATCATGCAGGATTGAAATTTTTGATGGTTTTTTACTCCTCTCAACAGCCCAAACAAGTTTCTAAAAGGATGAGTTTGCAACTACTTTACTTTTGGAGAAAATTCAAAACATTCATTATTCAATAGGGCCCAAACTATCAAAAACCAGCGGTTTCAATGAACACACATTTCTTGGTAGAATCATGCAGGACTGAAATTTTTGATGTTTTTCTACCCCTCTCATGAGCCCAAACAAGTCTCTAAAAGCATGAGTTTGCAACTACTTTACTTTTGGAGAAAATTCAAAACATTCATTACTCAAAAGAGCCCAATAGCAAAAACAAGCGTTTTGAATGAAGAATCACATTTCTTGGTAGAATCATGCAGGATTGAAATTTTTGATGGTTTTTTACTCCTCTCAACAGCCCAAACAAGTTTCTAAAAGGATGAGTTTGCAACTACTTTACTTTTGGAGAAAATTCAAAACATTCATTATTCAATAGAGCCCAATAGCAAAAACCAGCGTTTTGAATGAAGAATCACATTTCTTGGTAGAATCATGCAGGATTGAAATTTTTGATGGTTTTTTACTCCTCTCAACAGCCCAAACAAGTTTCTAAAAGGATGAGTTTGCAACTACTTTACTTTTGGAGAAAATTCAAAACATTCATTATTCAATAGGGCCCAAACTATCAAAAACCAGCGGTTTGAATGAACACACATTTCTTGGTAGAATCATGCAGGACTGAAATTTTTGATGTTTTTCTACTCCTCTCATGAGCCCAAAAAAGTCTCTAAAAGCATGAGTTTGCAACTACTTTACTTTTGGAGAAAATTCAAAACATTCATTACTCAAAAGAGCCCAATAGCAAAAACCAGCGTTTTGAATGAAGAATCACATTTCTTGGTAGAATCATGCAGGATTGAAATTTTTGATGGTTTTTTACTCCTCTCAACAGCCCAAACAAGTTTCTAAAAGGATGAGTTTGCAACTACTTTACTTTTGGAGAAAATTCAAAACATTCATTATTCAATAGGGCCCAAACTATCAAAAACCAGCGGTTTCAATGAACACACATTTCTTGGTAGAATCATGCAGGACTGAAATTTTTTATGTTTTTCTACTCCTCTCATGAGCCCAAACAAGTCTCTAAAAGCATGAGTTTGCAACTACTTTACTTTTGGAGAATATTCAAAACATTCATTATTCAATAGAGCCCAATAGCAAAAATCAGGTTTTGAATGAAGAATCACATTTCTTGGTAAAATCATGCAGGATTGAAATTTTTGATGGTTTTTTACTCCTCTCAACAGCCCAAACAAGTTTCTAAAAGGATGAGTTTGCAACTACTTTACTTTTGGAGAAAATTCAAAACATTCATTATTCAATAGGGCCCAAACTATCAAAAACCAGCGGTTTCAATGAACACACATTTCTTGGTAGAATCATGCAGGACTGAAATTTTTGATGTTTTTCTACTCCTCTCATGAGCCCAAACAAGTCTCTAAAAGCATGAGTTTGCAACTACTTTACTTTTGGAGAAAATTCAAAACATTCACTATTCAATAGAGCCCAATAGCAAAAATCAGGTTTTGAATGAAGAATCACATTTCTTGGTAAAATCATGCAGGATTGAAATTTTTGATGGTTTTTTACTCCTCTCAACAGCCCAAACAAGTTTCTAAAAGGATGAGTTTGCAACTACTTTACTTTTGGAGAAAATTCAAAACATTCATTATTCAATAGGGCCCAAACTATCAAAAACCATCGGTTTCAATGAACACACATTTCTTGGTAGAATCATGCAGGACTGAAATTTTTTATGTTTTTCTACTCCTCTCATGAGCCCAAACAAGTCTCTAAAAGCATGAGTTTGCAACTACTTTACTTTTGGAGAATATTCAAAACATTCATTATTCAATAGAGCCCAATAGCAAAAACCAGCGTTTTGAATGAAGAATCACATTTCTTGGTAGAATCATGCAGGATTGAAATTTTTGATGGTTTTTTACTCCTCTCAACAGCCCAAACAAGTTTCTAAAAGGATGAGTTTGCAACTACTTTACTTTTGGAGAAAATTCAAAACATTCATTATTCAATAGGGCCCAAACTATCAAAAACCAGCGGTTTCAATGAACACACATTTCTAGGTAGAATCATGCAGGACTGAAATTTTTGATGTTTTTCTACTCCTCTCATGAGCCCAAACAAGTCTCTAAAAGCATGAGTTTGCAACTACTTTACTTTTGGAGAAAATTCAAAACATTCACTATTCAATAGAGCCCAATAGCAAAAATCAGGTTTTGAATGAAGAATCACATTTCTTGGTAAAATCATGCAGGATTGAAATTTTTGATGGTTTTTTACTCCTCTCAACAGCCCAAACAAGTTTCTAAAAGGATGAGTTTGCAACTACTTTACTTTTGGAGAAAATTCAAAACATTCATTATTCAATAGGGCCCAAACTATCAAAAACCAGCGGTTTCAATGAACACACATTTCTTGGTAGAATCATGCAGGACTGAAATTTTTGATGTTTTTCTACCCCTCTCATGAGCCCAAACAAGTCTCTAAAAGCATGAGTTTGCAACTACTTTACTTTTGGAGAAAATTCAAAACATTCATTACTCAAAAGAGCCCAATAGCAAAAACAAGCGTTTTGAATGAAGAATCACATTTCTTGGTAGAATCATGCAGGATTGAAATTTTTGATGGTTTTTTACTCCTCTCAACAGCCCAAACAAGTTTCTAAAAGGATGAGTTTGCAACTACTTTACTTTTGGAGAAAATTCAAAACATTCATTATTCAATAGAGCCCAATAGCAAAAACCAGCGTTTTGAATGAAGAATCACATTTCTTGGTAGAATCATGCAGGATTGAAATTTTTGATGGTTTTTTACTCCTCTCAACAGCCCAAACAAGTTTCTAAAAGGATGAGTTTGCAACTACTTTACTTTTGGAGAAAATTCAAAACATTCATTATTCAATAGGGCCCAAACTATCAAAAACCAGCGGTTTGAATGAACACACATTTCTTGGTAGAATCATGCAGGACTGAAATTTTTGATGTTTTTCTACTCCTCTCATGAGCCCAAAAAAGTCTCTAAAAGCATGAGTTTGCAACTACTTTACTTTTGGAGAAAATTCAAAACATTCATTACTCAAAAGAGCCCAATAGCAAAAACCAGCGTTTTGAATGAAGAATCACATTTCTTGGTAGAATCATGCAGGATTGAAATTTTTGATGGTTTTTTACTCCTCTCAACAGCCCAAACAAGTTTCTAAAAGGATGAGTTTGCAACTACTTTACTTTTGGAGAAAATTCAAAACATTCATTATTCAATAGGGCCCAAACTATCAAAAACCAGCGGTTTCAATGAACACACATTTCTTGGTAGAATCATGCAGGACTGAAATTTTTTATGTTTTTCTACTCCTCTCATGAGCCCAAACAAGTCTCTAAAAGCATGAGTTTGCAACTACTTTACTTTTGGAGAAAATTCAAAACATTCATTATTCAATAGAGCCCAATAGCAAAAATCAGGTTTTGAATGAAGAATCACATTTCTTGGTAGAATCATGCAGGATTGAAATTTTTGATGGTTTTTTACTCCTCTCAACAGCCCAAACAAGTTTCTAAAAGGATGAGTTTGTAACTACTTTACTTTTGGAGAAAATTCAAAACATTCATTATTCAATAGGGCCCAAACTATCAAAAACCAGCGGTTTCAATGAACACACATTTCTTGGTAGAATCATGCAGGACTGAAATTTTTGATGTTTTTCTACTCCTCTCATGAGCCCAAACAAGTCTTTAAAAGCATGAGTTTGCAACTACTTTACTTTTGGAGAAAATTCAAAACATTCATTACTCAAAAGAGCCCAATAGCAAAAACCAGCGTTTTGAATGAAGAATCACATTTCTTGGTAGAATCATGCAGGATTGAAATTTTTGATGGTTTTTTACTCCTCTCAACAGCCCAAACAAGTTTCTAAAAGGATGAGTTTGCAACTACTTTACTTTTAGAGAAAATTCAAAACATTCATTATTCAATAGGGCCCAAACTATCAAAAACCAGCGGTTTCAATGAACACACATTTCTTGGTAGAATCATGCAGGACTGAAATTTTTGATGTTTTTCTACTCCTCTCATGAGCCCAAACAAGTCTCTAAAAGCATGAGTTTGCAACTACTTTACTTTTGGAGAAAATTCAAAACATTCATTACTCAAAAGAGCCCAATAGCAAAAACCAGCGTTTTGAATGAAGAATCACATTTCTTGGTAGAATCATGCAGGATTGAAATTTTTAATGGTTTTTTACTCCTCTCAACAGCCCAAACAAGTTTCTAAAAGGATGAGTTTGCAACTACTTTACTTTTGGAGAAAATTCAAAACATTCATTATTCAATAGGGCCCAAACTATCAAAAACCAGCGGTTTCAATGAACACACATTTCTAGGTAGAATCATGCAGGACTGAAATTTTTGATGTTTTTCTACTCCTCTCATGAGCCCAAACAAGTCTCTAAAAGCATGAGTTTGCAACTACTTTACTTTTGGAGAAAATTCAAAACATTCACTATTCAATAGAGCCCAATAGCAAAAATCAGGTTTTGAATGAAGAATCACATTTCTTGGTAAAATCATGCAGGATTGAAATTTTTGATGGTTTTTTACTCCTCTCAACAGCCCAAACAAGTTTCTAAAAGGATGAGTTTGCAACTACTTTACTTTTGGAGAAAATTCAAAACATTCATTATTCAATAGGGCCCAAACTATCAAAAACCAGCGGTTTCAATGAACACACATTTCTTGGTAGAATCATGCAGGACTGAAATTTTTGATGTTTTTCTACCCCTCTCATGAGCCCAAACAAGTCTCTAAAAGCATGAGTTTGCAACTACTTTACTTTTGGAGAAAATTCAAAACATTCATTACTCAAAAGAGCCCAATAGCAAAAACAAGCGTTTTGAATGAAGAATCACATTTCTTGGTAGAATCATGCAGGATTGAAATTTTTGATGGTTTTTTACTCCTCTCAACAGCCCAAACAAGTTTCTAAAAGGATGAGTTTGCAACTACTTTACTTTTGGAGAAAATTCAAAACATTCATTATTCAATAGAGCCCAATAGCAAAAACCAGCGTTTTGAATGAAGAATCACATTTCTTGGTAGAATCATGCAGGATTGAAATTTTTGATGGTTTTTTACTCCTCTCAACAGCCCAAACAAGTTTCTAAAAGGATGAGTTTGCAACTACTTTACTTTTGGAGAAAATTCAAAACATTCATTATTCAATAGGGCCCAAACTATCAAAAACCAGCGGTTTGAATGAACACACATTTCTTGGTAGAATCATGCAGGACTGAAATTTTTGATGTTTTTCTACTCCTCTCATGAGCCCAAAAAAGTCTCTAAAAGCATGAGTTTGCAACTACTTTACTTTTGGAGAAAATTCAAAACATTCATTACTCAAAAGAGCCCAATAGCAAAAACCAGCGTTTTGAATGAAGAATCACATTTCTTGGTAGAATCATGCAGGATTGAAATTTTTGATGGTTTTTTACTCCTCTCAACAGCCCAAACAAGTTTCTAAAAGGATGAGTTTGCAACTACTTTACTTTTGGAGAAAATTCAAAACATTCATTATTCAATAGGGCCCAAACTATCAAAAACCAGCGGTTTCAATGAACACACATTTCTTGGTAGAATCATGCAGGACTGAAATTTTTTATGTTTTTCTACTCCTCTCATGAGCCCAAACAAGTCTCTAAAAGCATGAGTTTGCAACTACTTTACTTTTGGAGAAAATTCAAAACATTCATTATTCAATAGAGCCCAATAGCAAAAATCAGGTTTTGAATGAAGAATCACATTTCTTGGTAGAATCATGCAGGATTGAAATTTTTGATGGTTTTTTACTCCTCTCAACAGCCCAAACAAGTTTCTAAAAGGATGAGTTTGTAACTACTTTACTTTTGGAGAAAATTCAAAACATTCATTATTCAATAGGGCCCAAACTATCAAAAACCAGCAGTTTCAATGAACACACATTTCTTGGTAGAATCATGCAGGACTGAAATTTTTGATGTTTTTCTACTCCTCTCATGAGCCCAAACAAGTCTTTAAAAGCATGAGTTTGCAACTACTTTACTTTTGGAGAAAATTCAAAACATTCATTACTCAAAAGAGCCCAATAGCAAAAACCAGCGTTTTGAATGAAGAATCACATTTCTTGGTAGAATCATGCAGGATTGAAATTTTTGATGGTTTTTTACTCCTCTCAACAGCCCAAACAAGTTTCTAAAAGGATGAGTTTGCAACTACTTTACTTTTAGAGAAAATTCAAAACATTCATTATTCAATAGGGCCCAAACTATCAAAAACCAGCGGTTTCAATGAACACACATTTCTTGGTAGAATCATGCAGGACTGAAATTTTTGATGTTTTTCTACTCCTCTCATGAGCCCAAACAAGTCTCTAAAAGCATGAGTTTGCAACTACTTTACTTTTGGAGAAAATTCAAAACATTCATTATTCAATAGAGCCCAATAGCAAAAATCAGGTTTTGAATGAAGAATCACATTTCTTGGTAAAATCATGCAGGATTGAAATTTTTGATGGTTTTTTACTCCTCTCAACAGCCCAAACAAGTTTCTAAAAGGATGAGTTTGCAACTACTTTACTTTTGGAGAAAATTCAAAACATTCATTATTCAATAGGGCCCAAACTATCAAAAACCAGCGGTTTGAATGAACACACATTTCTTGGTAGAATCATGCAGGACTGAAATTTTTGATGTTTTTCTACTCCTCTCATGAGCCCAAACAAGTCTCTAAAAGCATGAGTTTGCAACTACTTTACTTTTGGAGAAAATTCAAAACATTCATTACTCAAAAGAGCCCAATAGCAAAAACCAGCGTTTTGAATGAAGAATCACATTTCTTGGTAGAATCATGCAGGATTGAAATTTTTGATGGTTTTTTACTCCTCTCAACAGCCCAAACAAGTTTCTAAAAGGATAAGTTTGCAACTACTTTACTTTTGGAGAAAATTCAAAACATTCATTATTCAATAGGGCCCAAACTATCAAAAACCAGCGGTTTCAATGAACACACATTTCTTGGTAGAATCATGCAGGACTGAAATTTTTGATGTTTTTCTACTCCTCTCATGAGCCCAAACAAGTCTCTAAAAGCATGAGTTTGCAACTACTTTACTTTTGGAGAAAATTCAAAACATTCATTACTCAAAAGAGCCCAATAGCAAAAACCAGCGTTTTGAATGAAGAATCACATTTCTTGGTAGAATCATGCAGGATTGAAATTTTTGATGGTTTTTTACTCCTCTCAACAGCCCAAACAAGTTTCTAAAAGGATGAGTTTGCAACTACTTTACTTTTGGAGAAAATTCAAAACATTCATTATTCAATAGGGCCCAAACTATCAAAAACCAGCGGTTTCAATGAACACACATTTCTTGGTAGAATCATGCAGGACTGAAATTTTTGATGTTTTTCTACTCCTCTCATGAGCCCAAACAAGTCTCTAAAAGCATGAGTTTGCAACTACTTTACTTTTGGAGAAAATTCAAAACATTCATTATTCAATAGAGCCCAATAGCAAAAATCAGGTTTTGAATGAAGAATCACATTTCTTGGTAGAATCATGCAGGATTGAAATTTTTGATGGTTTTTTACTCCTCTCAACAGCCCAAACAAGTTTCTAAAAGGATGAGTTTGTAACTACTTTACTTTTGGAGAAAATTCAAAACATTCATTATTCAATAGGGCCCAAACTATCAAAAACCAGCGGTTTCAATGAACACACATTTCTTGGTAGAATCATGCAGGACTGAAATTTTTGATGTTTTTCTACTCCTCTCATGAGCCCAAACAAGTCTCTAAAAGCATGAGTTTGCAACTACTTTACTTTTGGAGAAAATTCAAAACATTCATTACTCAAAAGAGCCCAATAGCAAAAACCAGCGTTTTGAATGAAGAATCACATTTCTTGGTAGAATCATGCAGGATTGAAATTTTTGATGGTTTTTTACTCCTCTCAACAGCCCAAACAAGTTTCTAAAAGGATGAGTTTGCAACTACTTTACTTTTGGAGAAAATTCAAAACATTCATTATTCAATAGGGCCCAAACTATCAAAAACCAGCGGTTTCAATGAACACACATTTCTTGGTGGAATCATGCAGGACTGAAATTTTTGATGTTTTTCTACTCCTCTCATGAGCCCAAACAAGTCTCTAAAAGCATGAGTTTGCAACTACTTTACTTTTGGAGAAAATTCAAAACATTCATTATTCAATAGAGCCCAATAGCAAAAACCAGCGTTTTGAATGAAGAATCACATTTCTTGGTAGAATCATGCAGGATTGAAATTTTTGATGGTTTTTTACTCCTCTCAACAGCCCAAACAAGTTTCTAAAAGGATGAGTTTGCAACTACTTTACTTTTGGAGAAAATTCAAAACATTCATTATTCAATAGGGCCCAAACTATCAAAAACCAGCGGTTTCAATGAACACACATTTCTTGGTAGAATCATGCAGGACTGAAATTTTTGATGTTTTTCTACTCCTCTCACGAGCCCAAACAAGTCTCTAAAAGCATGAGTTTGCAACTACTTTACTTTTGGAGAAAATTCAAAACATTCATTACTCAAAAGAGCCCAATAGCAAAAACCAGCGTTTTGAATGAAGAATCACATTTCTTGGTAGAATCATGCAGGATTGAAATTTTTGATGGTTTTTAACTCCTCTCAACAGCCCAAACAAGTTTCTAAAAGGATGAGTTTGCAACTACTTTACTTTTGGAGAAAATTCAAAACATTCATTATTCAATAGGGCCCAAACTATCAAAAACCAGCGGTTTCAATGAACACACATTTCTTGGTAGAATCATGCAGGACTGAAATTTTTGATGTTTTTCTACTCCTCTCATGAGCCCAAACAAGTCTCTAAAAGCATGAGTTTGCAACTACTTTACTTTTGGAGAAAATTCAAAACATTCATTATTCAATAGAGCCCAATAGCAAAAATCAGGTTTTGAATGAAGAATCACATTTCTTGGTAGAATCATGCAGGATTGAAATTTTTGATGGTTTTTTACTCCTCTCAACAGCCCAAACAAGTTTCTAAAAGGATGAGTTTGTAACTACTTTACTTTTGGAGAAAATTCAAAACATTCATTATTCAATAGGGCCCAAACTATCAAAAACCAGCGGTTTCAATGAACACACATTTCTTGGTAGAATCATGCAGGACTGAAATTTTTGATGTTTTTCTACTCCTCTCATGAGCCCAAACAAGTCTCTAAAAGCATGAGTTTGCAACTACTTTACTTTTGGAGAAAATTCAAAACATTCATTATTCAATAGAGCCCAATAGCAAAAATCAGGTTTTGAATGAAGAATCACATTTCTTGGTAGAATCATGCAGGATTGAAATTTTTGATGGTTTTTTACTCCTCTCAACAGCCCAAACAAGTTTCTAAAAGGATGAGTTTGCAACTACTTTACTTTTGGAGAAAATTCAAAACATTCATTATTCAATAGGGCCCAAACTATCAAAAACCAGCGGTTTGAATGAACACACATTTCTTGGTAGAATCATGCAGGACTGAAATTTTTGATGTTTTTCTACTCCTCTCATGAGCCCAAACAAGTCTCTAAAAGCATGAGTTTGCAACTACTTTACTTTTGGAGAAAATTCAAAACATTCATTACTCAAAAGAGCCCAATAGCAAAAACCAGCGTTTTGAATGAAGAATCACATTTCTTGGTAGAATCATGCAGGATTGAAATTTTTGATGGTTTTTTACTCCACTCAACAGCCCAAACAAGTTTCTAAAAGGATGAGTTTGCAACTACTTTACTTTTGGAGAAAATTCAAAACATTCATTATTCAATAGGGCCCAAACTATCAAAAACCAGCGGTTTCAATGAACACACATTTCTTGGTAGAATCATGCAGGACTGAAATTTTTGATGTTTTTCTACTCCTCTCATGAGCCCAAACAAGTCTCTAAAAGCATGAGTTTGCAACTACTTTACTTTTGGAGAATATTCAAAACATTCATTATTCAATAGAGCCCAATAGCAAAAATCAGGTTTTGAATGAAGAATCACATTTCTTGGTAAAATCATGCAGGATTGAAATTTTTGATGGTTTTTTACTCCTCTCAACAGCCCAAACAAGTTTCTAAAAGGATGAGTTTGCAACTACTTTACTTTTGGAGAAAATTCAAAACATTCATTATTCAATAGGGCCCAAACTATCAAAAACCAGCGGTTTCAAGGAACACACATTTCTTGGTAGAATCATGCAGGACTGAAATTTTTGATGTTTTTCTACTCCTCTCATGAGCCCAAACAAGTCTCTAAAAGCATGAGTTTGCAACTACTTTACTTTTGGAGAAAATTCAAAACATTCACTATTCAATAGAGCCCAATAGCAAAAATCAGGTTTTGAATGAAGAATCACATTTCTTGGTAAAATCATGCAGGATTGAAATTTTTGATGGTTTTTTACTCCTCTCAACAGCCCAAACAAGTTTCTAAAAGGATGAGTTTGCAACTACTTTACTTTTGGAGAAAATTCAAAACATTCATTATTCAATAGGGCCCAATAGCAAAAACAAGCGTTTTGAATGAAGAATCACATTTCTTGGTAGAATCATGCAGGATTGAAATTTTTGATGGTTTTTTACTCCTCTCAACAGCCCAAACAAGTTTCTAAAAGGATGAGTTTGCAACTACTTTACTTTTGGAGAAAATTCAAAACATTCATTATTCAATAGAGCCCAATAGCAAAAACCAGCGTTTTGAATGAAGAATCACATTTCTTGGTAGAATCATGCAGGATTGAAATTTTTGATGGTTTTTTACTCCTCTCAACAGCCCAAACAAGTTTCTAAAAGGATGAGTTTGCAACTACTTTACTTTTGGAGAAAATTCAAAACATTCATTATTCAATAGGGCCCAAACTATCAAAAACCAGCGGTTTGAATGAACACACATTTCTTGGTAGAATCATGCATGACTGAAATTTTTGATGTTTTTCTACTCCTCTCATGAGCCCAAACAAGTCTCTAAAAGCATGAGTTTGCAACTACTTTACTTTTGGAGAAAATTCAAAACATTCATTACTCAAAAGAGCCCAATAGCAAAAACCAGCGTTTTGAATGAAGAATCACATTTCTTGGTAGAATCATGCAGGATTGAAATTTTTGATGGTTTTTTACTCCTCTCAACAGCCCAAACAAGTTTCTAAAAGGATGAGTTTGCAACTACTTTACTTTTGGAGAAAATTCAAAACATTCATTATTCAATAGGGCCCAAACTATCAAAAACCAGCGGTTTCAATGAACACACATTTCTTGGTAGAATCATGCAGGACTGAAATTTTTGATGTTTTTCTACTCCTCTCATGAGCCCAAACAAGTCTCTAAAAGCATGAGTTTTCAACTACTTTACTTTTGGAGAATATTCAAAACATTCATTATTCAATAGAGCCCAATAGCAAAAATCAGGTTTTGAATGAAGAATCACATTTCTTGGTAAAATCATGCAGGATTGAAATTTTTGATGGTTTTTTACTCCTCTCAACAGCCCAAACAAGTTTCTAAAAGGATGAGTTTGCAACTACTTTACTTTTGGAGAAAATTCAAAACATTCATTATTCAATAGGGCACAAACTATCAAAAACCAGCGGTTTCAATGAACACACATTTCTTGGTAGAATCATGCAGGACTGAAATTTTTGATGTTTTTCTACTCCTCTCATGAGCCCAAACAAGTCTCTAAAAGCATGAGTTTGCAACTACTTTACTTTTGGAGAAAATTCAAAACATTCACTATTCAATAGAGCCCAATAGCAAAAATCAGGTTTTGAATGAAGAATCACATTTCTTGGTAAAATCATGCAGGATTGAAATTTTTGATGGTTTTTTACTCCTCTCAACAGCCCAAACAAGTTTCTAAAAGGATGAGTTTGCAACTACTTTACTTTTGGAGAAAATTCAAAACATTCATTATTCAATAGGGCCCAAACTATCAAAAACCAGCGGTTTCAATGAACACACATTTCTTGGTAGAATCATGCAGGACTGAAATTTTTGATGTTTTTCTACTCCTCTCATGAGCCCAAACAAGTCTCTAAAAGCATGAGTTTGCAACTACTTTACTTTTGGAGAAAATTCAAAACATTCATTATTCAATAGAGCCCAATAGCAAAAACCAGCGTTTTGAATGAAGAATCACATTTCTTGGTAGAATCATGCAGGATTGAAATTTTTGATGGTTTTTTACTACTCTCAACAGCCCAAACAAGTTTCTAAAAGGATGAGTTTGCAACTACTTTACTTTTGGAGAAAATTCAAAACATTCATTATTCAATAGGGCCCAAACTATCAAAAACCAGCGGTTTCAATGAACACACATTTCTTGGTAGAATCATGCAGGACTGAAATTTTTGATGTTTTTCTACTCCTCTCATGAGCCCAAACAAGTCTCTAAAAGCATGAGTTTGCAACTACTTTACTTTTGGAGAAAATTCAAAACATTCATTACTCAAAAGAGCCCAATAGCAAAAACCAGCGTTTTGAATGAAGAATCACATTTCTTGGTAGAATCATGCAGGATTGAAATTTTTAATGGTTTTTTACTCCTCTCAACAGCCCAAACAAGTTTCTAAAAGGATGAGTTTGCAACTACTTTACTTTTGGAGAAAATTCAAAACATTCATTATTCAATAGGGCCCAAACTATCAAAAACCAGCGGTTTCAATGAACACACATTTCTTGGTAGAATCATGCAGGACTGAAATTTTTGATGTTTTTCTACTCCTCTCATGAGCCCAAACAAGTCTCTAAAAGCATGAGTTTGCAACTACTTTACTTTTGGAGAAAATTCAAAACATTCACTATTCAATAGAGCCCAATAGCAAAAATCAGGTTTTGAATGAAGAATCACATTTCTTGGTAAAATCATGCAGGATTGAAATTTTTGATGGTTTTTTACTCCTCTCAACAGCCCAAACAAGTTTCTAAAAGGATGAGTTTGCAACTACTTTACTTTTGGAGAAAATTCAAAACATTCATTATTCAATAGGGCCCAAACTATCAAAAACCAGCGGTTTCAATGAACACACATTTCTTGGTAGAATCATGCAGGACTGAAATTTTTGATGTTTTTCTACTCCTCTCATGAGCCCAAACAAGTCTCTAAAAGCATGAGTTTGCAACTACTTTACTTTTGGAGAAAATTCAAAACATTCATTACTCAAAAGAGCCCAATAGCAAAAACAAGCGTTTTGAATGAAGAATCACATTTCTTGGTAGAATCATGCAGGATTGAAATTTTTGATGGTTTTTTACTCCTCTCAACAGCCCAAACAAGTTTCTAAAAGGATGAGTTTGCAACTACTTTACTTTTGGAGAAAATTCAAAACATTCATTATTCAATAGAGCCCAATAGCAAAAACCAGCGTTTTGAATGAAGAATCACATTTCTTGGTAGAATCATGCAGGATTGTAATTTTTGATGGTTTTTTACTCCTCTCAACAGCCCAAACAAGTTTCTAAAAGGATGAGTTTGCAACTACTTTACTTTTGGAGAAAATTCAAAACATTCATTATTCAACAGGGCCCAAACTATCAAAAACCAGCGGTTTCAATGAACACACATTTCTTGGTAGAATCATGCAGGACTGAAATTTTTGATGTTTTTCTACTCCTCTCATGAGCCCAAACAAGTCTCTAAAAGCATGAGTTTGCAACTACTTTACTTTTGGAGAAAATTCAAAACATTCATTATTCAATAGAGCCCAATAGCAAAAATCAGGTTTTGAATGAAGAATCACATTTCTTGGTAGAATCATGCAGGATTGAAATTTTTGATGGTTTTTTACTCCTCTCAACAGCCCAAACAAGTTTCTAAAAGGATGAGTTTGTAACTACTTTACTTTTGGAGAAAATTCAAAACATTCATTATTCAATAGGGCCCAAACTATCAAAAACCAGCGGTTTCAAGGAACACACATTTCTTGGTAGAATCATGCAGGACTGAAATTTTTGATGTTTTTCTACTCCTCTCATGAGCCCAAACAAGTCTCTAAAAGCATGAGTTTGCAACTACTTTACTTTTGGAGAAAATTCAAAACATTCATTATTCAATAGAGCCCAATAGCAAAAATCAGGTTTTGAATGAAGAATCACATTTCTTGGTAAAATCATGCAGGATTGAAATTTTTGATGGTTTTTTACTCCTCTCAACAGCCCAAACAAGTTTCTAAAAGGATGAGTTTGCAACTACTTTACTTTTGGAGAAAATTCAAAACATTCATTATTCAATAGGGCCCAAACTATCAAAAACCAGCGGTTTGAATGAACACACATTTCTTGGTAGAATCATGCAGGACTGAAATTTTTGATGTTTTTCTACTCCTCTCATGAGCCCAAACAAGTCTCTAAAAGCATGAGTTTGCAACTACTTTACTTTTGGAGAAAATTCAAAACATTCATTATTCAATAGAGCCCAATAGCAAAAACCAGCGTTTTGAATGAAGAATCACATTTCTTGGTAGAATCATGCAGGATTGAAATTTTTGATGGTTTTTTACTCCTCTCAACAGCCCAAACAAGTTTCTAAAAGGATAAGTTTGCAACTACTTTACTTTTGGAGAAAATTCAAAACATTCATTATTCAATAGGGCCCAAACTATCAAAAACCAGCGGTTTCAATGAACACACATTTCTTGGTAGAATCATGCAGGACTGAAATTTTTGATGTTTTTCTACTCCTCTCATGAGCCCAAACAAGTCTCTAAAAGCATGAGTTTGCAACTACTTTACTTTTGGAGAAAATTCAAAACATTCATTATTCAATAGAGCCCAATAGCAAAAACCAGCGTTTTGAATGAAGAATCACATTTCTTGGTAGAATCATGCAGGATTGAAATTTTTGATGGTTTTTTACTCCTCTCAACAGCCCAAACAAGTTTCTAAAAGGATGAGTTTGCAACTACTTTACTTTTGGAGAAAATTCAAAACATTCATTATTCAATAGGGCCCAAACTATCAAAAACCAGCGGTTTCAATGAACACACATTTCTTGGTAGAATCATGCAGGACTGAAATTTTTGATGTTTTTTTACTCCTCTCACGAGCCCAAACAAGTCTCTAAAAGCATGAGTTTGCAACTACTTTACTTTTGGAGAAAATTCAAAACATTCATTACTCAAAAGAGCCCAATAGCAAAAACCAGCGTTTTGAATGAAGAATCACATTTCTTGGTAGAATCATGCAGGATTGAAATTTTTGATGGTTTTTTACTCCTCTCAACAGCCCAAACAAGTTTCTAAAAGGATGAGTTTGCAACTACTTTACTTTTGGAGAAAATTCAAAACATTCATTATTCAATAGGGCCCAAACTATAAAAAACCAGCGGTTTCAATGAACACACATTTCTTGGTAGAATCATGCAGGACTGAAATTTTTGATGTTTTTCTACTCCTCTCATGAGCCCAAACAAGTCTCTAAAAGCATGAGTTTGCAACTACTTTACTTTTGGAGAAAATTCAAAACATTCATTATTCAATAGAGCCCAATAGCAAAAATCAGGTTTTGAATGAAGAATCACATTTCTTGGTAAAATCATGCAGGATTGAAATTTTTGATGGTTTTTTACTCCTCTCAACAGCCCAAACAAGTTTCTAAAAGGATGAGTTTGCAACTACTTTACTTTTGGAGAAAATTCAAAACATTCATTATTCAATAGGGCCCAAACTATCAAAAACCAGCGGTTTGAATGAACACACATTTCTTGGTAGAATCATGCAGGACTGAAATTTTTGATGTTTTTCTACTCCTCTCATGAGCCCAAACAAGTCTCTAAAAGCATGAGTTTGCAACTACTTTACTTTTGGAGAAAATTCAAAACATTCATTACTCAAAAGAGCCCAATAGCAAAAACCAGCGTTTTGAATGAAGAATCACATTTCTTGGTAGAATCATGCAGGATTGAAATTTTTGATGGTTTTTTACTCCTCTCAACAGCCCAAACAAGTTTCTAAAAGGATGAGTTTGCAACTACTTTACTTTTGGAGAAAATTCAAAACATTCATTATTCAATAGGGCCCAAACTATCAAAAACCAGCGGTTTGAATGAACACACATTTCTTGGTAGAATCATGCATGACTGAAATTTTTGATGTTTTTCTACTCCTCTCATGAGCCCAAACAAGTCTCTAAAAGCATGAGTTTGCAACTACTTTACTTTTGGAGAAAATTCAAAACATTCATTACTCAAAAGAGCCCAATAGCAAAAACCAGCGTTTTGAATGAAGAATCACATTTCTTGGTAGAATCATGCAGGATTGAAATTTTTGATGGTTTTTTACTCCTCTCAACAGCCCAAACAAGTTTCTAAAAGGATGAGTTTGCAACTACTTTACTTTTGGAGAAAATTCAAAACATTCATTATTCAATAGGGCCCAAACTATCAAAAACCAGCGGTTTCAATGAACACACATTTCTTGGTAGAATCATGCAGGACTGAAATTTTTGATGTTTTTCTACTCCTCTCATGAGCCCAAACAAGTCTCTAAAAGCATGAGTTTTCAACTACTTTACTTTTGGAGAATATTCAAAACATTCATTATTCAATAGAGCCCAATAGCAAAAATCAGGTTTTGAATGAAGAATCACATTTCTTGGTAAAATCATGCAGGATTGAAATTTTTGATGGTTTTTTACTCCTCTCAACAGCCCAAACAAGTTTCTAAAAGGATGAGTTTGCAACTACTTTACTTTTGGAGAAAATTCAAAACATTCATTATTCAATAGGGCACAAACTATCAAAAACCAGCGGTTTCAATGAACACACATTTCTTGGTAGAATCATGCAGGACTGAAATTTTTGATGTTTTTCTACTCCTCTCATGAGCCCAAACAAGTCTCTAAAAGCATGAGTTTGCAACTACTTTACTTTTGGAGAAAATTCAAAACATTCACTATTCAATAGAGCCCAATAGCAAAAATCAGGTTTTGAATGAAGAATCACATTTCTTGGTAAAATCATGCAGGATTGAAATTTTTGATGGTTTTTTACTCCTCTCAACAGCCCAAACAAGTTTCTAAAAGGATGAGTTTGCAACTACTTTACTTTTGGAGAAAATTCAAAACATTCATTATTCAATAGGGCCCAAACTATCAAAAACCAGCGGTTTCAATGAACACACATTTCTTGGTAGAATCATGCAGGACTGAAATTTTTGATGTTTTTCTACTCCTCTCATGAGCCCAAACAAGTCTCTAAAAGCATGAGTTTGCAACTACTTTACTTTTGGAGAAAATTCAAAACATTCATTATTCAATAGAGCCCAATAGCAAAAACCAGCGTTTTGAATGAAGAATCACATTTCTTGGTAGAATCATGCAGGATTGAAATTTTTGATGGTTTTTTACTACTCTCAACAGCCCAAACAAGTTTCTAAAAGGATGAGTTTGCAACTACTTTACTTTTGGAGAAAATTCAAAACATTCATTATTCAATAGGGCCCAAACTATCAAAAACCAGCGGTTTCAATGAACACACATTTCTTGGTAGAATCATGCAGGACTGAAATTTTTGATGTTTTTCTACTCCTCTCATGAGCCCAAACAAGTCTCTAAAAGCATGAGTTTGCAACTACTTTACTTTTGGAGAAAATTCAAAACATTCATTACTCAAAAGAGCCCAATAGCAAAAACCAGCGTTTTGAATGAAGAATCACATTTCTTGGTAGAATCATGCAGGATTGAAATTTTTAATGGTTTTTTACTCCTCTCAACAGCCCAAACAAGTTTCTAAAAGGATGAGTTTGCAACTACTTTACTTTTGGAGAAAATTCAAAACATTCATTATTCAATAGGGCCCAAACTATCAAAAACCAGCGGTTTCAATGAACACACATTTCTTGGTAGAATCATGCAGGACTGAAATTTTTGATGTTTTTCTACTCCTCTCATGAGCCCAAACAAGTCTCTAAAAGCATGAGTTTGCAACTACTTTACTTTTGGAGAAAATTCAAAACATTCACTATTCAATAGAGCCCAATAGCAAAAATCAGGTTTTGAATGAAGAATCACATTTCTTGGTAAAATCATGCAGGATTGAAATTTTTGATGGTTTTTTACTCCTCTCAACAGCCCAAACAAGTTTCTAAAAGGATGAGTTTGCAACTACTTTACTTTTGGAGAAAATTCAAAACATTCATTATTCAATAGGGCCCAAACTATCAAAAACCAGCGGTTTCAATGAACACACATTTCTTGGTAGAATCATGCAGGACTGAAATTTTTGATGTTTTTCTACTCCTCTCATGAGCCCAAACAAGTCTCTAAAAGCATGAGTTTGCAACTACTTTACTTTTGGAGAAAATTCAAAACATTCATTACTCAAAAGAGCCCAATAGCAAAAACCAGCGTTTTGAATGAAGAATCACATTTCTTGGTAGAATCATGCAGGATTGAAATTTTTGATGGTTTTTTACTCCTCTCAACAGCCCAAACAAGTTTCTAAAAGGATGAGTTTGCAACTACTTTACTTTTGGAGAAAATTCAAAACATTCATTATTCAATAGGGCCCAAACTATCAAAAACCAGCGGTTTCAATGAACACACATTTCTTGGTAGAATCATGCAGGACTGAAATTTTTGATGTTTTTCTACTCCTCTCATGAGCCCAAACAAGTCTCTAAAAGCATGAGTTTGCAACTACTTTACTTTTGGAGAAAATTCAAAACATTCATTATTCAATAGAGCCCAATAGCAAAAATCAGGTTTTGAATGAAGAATCACATTTCTTGGTAAAATCATGCAGGATTGAAATTTTTGATGGTTTTTTACTCCTCTCAACAGCCCAAACAAGTTTCTAAAAGGATGAGTTTGCAACTACTTTACTTTTGGAGAAAATTCAAAACATTCATTATTCAATAGGGCCCAAACTATCAAAAACCAGCGGTTTGAATGAACACACATTTCTTGGTAGAATCATGCACGACTGAAATTTTTGATGTTTTTCTACTCCTCTCATGAGCCCAAACAAGTCTCTAAAAGCATGAGTTTGCAACTACTTTACTTTTGGAGAAAATTCAAAACATTCATTATTCAATAGAGCCCAATAGCAAAAACCAGCGTTTTGAATGAAGAATCACATTTCTTGGTAGAATCATGCAGGATTGAAATTTTTGATGGTTTTTTACTCCTCTCAACAGCCCAAACAAGTTTCTAAAAGGATAAGTTTGCAACTACTTTACTTTTGGAGAAAATTCAAAACATTCATTATTCAATAGGGCCCAAACTATCAAAAACCAGCGGTTTCAATGAACACACATTTCTTGGTAGAATCATGCAGGACTGAAATTTTTGATGTTTTTCTACTCCTCTCATGAGCCCAAACAAGTCTCTAAAAGCATGAGTTTGCAACTACTTTACTTTTGGAGAAAATTCAAAACATTCATTATTCAATAGAGCCCAATAGCAAAAACCAGCGTTTTGAATGAAGAATCACATTTCTTGGTAGAATCATGCAGGATTGAAATTTTTGATGGTTTTTTACTCCTCTCAACAGCCCAAACAAGTTTCTAAAAGGATGAGTTTGCAACTACTTTACTTTTGGAGAAAATTCAAAACATTCATTATTCAATAGGGCCCAAACTATCAAAAACCAGCGGTTTCAATGAACACACATTTCTTGGTAGAATCATGCAGGACTGAAATTTTTGATGTTTTTTTACTCCTCTCACGAGCCCAAACAAGTCTCTAAAAGCATGAGTTTGCAACTACTTTACTTTTGGAGAAAATTCAAAACATTCATTACTCAAAAGAGCCCAATAGCAAAAACCAGCGTTTTGAATGAAGAATCACATTTCTTGGTAGAATCATGCAGGATTGAAATTTTTGATGGTTTTTTACTCCTCTCAACAGCCCAAACAAGTTTCTAAAAGGATGAGTTTGCAACTACTTTACTTTTGGAGAAAATTCAAAACATTCATTATTCAATAGGGCCCAAACTATAAAAAACCAGCGGTTTCAATGAACACACATTTCTTGGTAGAATCATGCAGGACTGAAATTTTTGATGTTTTTCTACTCCTCTCATGAGCCCAAACAAGTCTCTAAAAGCATGAGTTTGCAACTACTTTACTTTTGGAGAAAATTCAAAACATTCATTATTCAATAGAGCCCAATAGCAAAAATCAGGTTTTGAATGAAGAATCACATTTCTTGGTAAAATCATGCAGGATTGAAATTTTTGATGGTTTTTTACTCCTCTCAACAGCCCAAACAAGTTTCTAAAAGGATGAGTTTGCAACTACTTTACTTTTGGAGAAAATTCAAAACATTCATTATTCAATAGGGCCCAAACTATCAAAAACCAGCGGTTTGAATGAACACACATTTCTTGGTAGAATCATGCAGGACTGAAATTTTTGATGTTTTTCTACTCCTCTCATGAGCCCAAACAAGTCTCTAAAAGCATGAGTTTGCAACTACTTTACTTTTGGAGAAAATTCAAAACATTCATTACTCAAAAGAGCCCAATAGCAAAAACCAGCGTTTTGAATGAAGAATCACATTTCTTGGTAGAATCATGCAGGATTGAAATTTTTGATGGTTTTTTACTCCTCTCAACAGCCCAAACAAGTTTCTAAAAGGATGAGTTTGCAACTACTTTACTTTTGGAGAAAATTCAAAACATTCATTATTCAATAGGGCCCAAACTATCAAAAACCAGCGGTTTGAATGAACACACATTTCTTGGTAGAATCATGCATGACTGAAATTTTTGATGTTTTTCTACTCCTCTCATGAGCCCAAACAAGTCTCTAAAAGCATGAGTTTGCAACTACTTTACTTTTGGAGAAAATTCAAAACATTCATTACTCAAAAGAGCCCAATAGCAAAAACCAGCGTTTTGAATGAAGAATCACATTTCTTGGTAGAATCATGCAGGATTGAAATTTTTGATGGTTTTTTACTCCTCTCAACAGCCCAAACAAGTTTCTAAAAGGATGAGTTTGCAACTACTTTACTTTTGGAGAAAATTCAAAACATTCATTATTCAATAGGGCCCAAACTATCAAAAATCAGCGGTTTCAATGAACACACATTTCTTGGTAGAATCATGCAGGACTGAAATTTTTGATGTTTTTCTACTCCTCTCATGAGCCCAAACAAGTCTCTAAAAGCATGAGTTTTCAACTACTTTACTTTTGGAGAATATTCAAAACATTCATTATTCAATAGAGCCCAATAGCAAAAATCAGGTTTTGAATGAAGAATCACATTTCTTGGTAAAATCATGCAGGATTGAAATTTTTGATGGTTTTTTACTCCTCTCAACAGCCCAAACAAGTTTCTAAAAGGATGAGTTTGCAACTACTTTACTTTTGGAGAAAATTCAAAACATTCATTATTCAATAGGGCACAAACTATCAAAAACCAGCGGTTTCAATGAACACACATTTCTTGGTAGAATCATGCAGGACTGAAATTTTTGATGTTTTTCTACTCCTCTCATGAGCCCAAACAAGTCTCTAAAAGCATGAGTTTGCAACTACTTTACTTTTGGAGAAAATTCAAAACATTCACTATTCAATAGAGCCCAATAGCAAAAATCAGGTTTTGAATGAAGAATCACATTTCTTGGTAAAATCATGCAGGATTGAAATTTTTGATGGTTTTTTACTCCTCTCAACAGCCCAAACAAGTTTCTAAAAGGATGAGTTTGCAACTACTTTACTTTTGGAGAAAATTCAAAACATTCATTATTCAATAGGGCCCAAACTATCAAAAACCAGCGGTTTCAATGAACACACATTTCTTGGTAGAATCATGCAGGACTGAAATTTTTGATGTTTTTCTACTCCTCTCATGAGCCCAAACAAGTCTCTAAAAGCATGAGTTTGCAACTACTTTACTTTTGGAGATAATTCAAAACATTCATTATTCAATAGAGCCCAATAGCAAAAACCAGCGTTTTGAATGAAGAATCACATTTCTTGGTAGAATCATGCAGGATTGAAATTTTTGATGGTTTTTTACTACTCTCAACAGCCCAAACAAGTTTCTAAAAGGATGAGTTTGCAACTACTTTACTTTTGGAGAAAATTCAAAACATTCATTATTCAATAGGGCCCAAACTATCAAAAACCAGCGGTTTCAATGAACACACATTTCTTGGTAGAATCATGCAGGACTGAAATTTTTGATGTTTTTCTACTCCTCTCATGAGCCCAAACAAGTCTCTAAAAGCATGAGTTTGCAACTACTTTACTTTTGGAGAAAATTCAAAACATTCATTACTCAAAAGAGCCCAATAGCAAAAACCAGCGTTTTGAATGAAGAATCACATTTCTTGGTAGAATCATGCAGGATTGAAATTTTTAATGGTTTTTTACTCCTCTCAACAGCCCAAACAAGTTTCTAAAAGGATGAGTTTGCAACTACTTTACTTTTGGAGAAAATTCAAAACATTCATTATTCAATAGGGCCCAAACTATCAAAAACCAGCGGTTTCAATGAACACACATTTCTTGGTAGAATCATGCAGGACTGAAATTTTTGATGTTTTTCTACTCCTCTCATGAGCCCAAACAAGTCTCTAAAAGCATGAGTTTGCAACTACTTTACTTTTGGAGAAAATTCAAAACATTCACTATTCAATAGAGCCCAATAGCAAAAATCAGGTTTTGAATGAAGAATCACATTTCTTGGTAAAATCATGCAGGATTGAAATTTTTGATGGTTTTTTACTCCTCTCAACAGCCCAAACAAGTTTCTAAAAGGATGAGTTTGCAACTACTTTACTTTTGGAGAAAATTCAAAACATTCATTATTCAATAGGGCCCAAACTATCAAAAACCAGCGGTTTCAATGAACACACATTTCTTGGTAGAATCATGCAGGACTGAAATTTTTGATGTTTTTCTACTCCTCTCATGAGCCCAAACAAGTCTCTAAAAGCATGAGTTTGCAACTACTTTACTTTTGGAGAAAATTCAAAACATTCATTACTCAAAAGAGCCCAATAGCAAAAACCAGCGTTTTGAATGAAGAATCACATTTCTTGGTAGAATCATGCAGGATTGAAATTTTTGATGGTTTTTTACTCCTCTCAACAGCCCAAACAAGTTTCTAAAAGGATGAGTTTGCAACTACTTTACTTTTGGAGAAAATTCAAAACATTCATTATTCAATAGGGCCCAAACTATCAAAAACCAGCGGTTTCAATGAACACACATTTCTTGGTAGAATCATGCAGGACTGAAATTTTTGATGTTTTTCTACTCCTCTCATGAGCCCAAACAAGTCTCTAAAAGCATGAGTTTGCAACTACTTTACTTTTGGAGAAAATTCAAAACATTCATTATTCAATAGAGCCCAATAGCAAAAATCAGGTTTTGAATGAAGAATCACATTTCTTGGTAAAATCATGCAGGATTGAAATTTTTGATGGTTTTTTACTCCTCTCAACAGCCCAAACAAGTTTCTAAAAGGATGAGTTTGCAACTACTTTACTTTTGGAGAAAATTCAAAACATTCATTATTCAATAGGGCCCAAACTATCAAAAACCAGCGGTTTGAATGAACACACATTTCTTGGTAGAATCATGCAGGACTGAAATTTTTGATGTTTTTCTACTCCTCTCATGAGCCCAAACAAGTCTCTAAAAGCATGAGTTTGCAACTACTTTACTTTTGGAGAAAATTCAAAACATTCATTATTCAATAGAGCCCAATAGCAAAAACCAGCGTTTTGAATGAAGAATCACATTTCTTGGTAGAATCATGCAGGATTGAAATTTTTGATGGTTTTTTACTCCTCTCAACAGCCCAAACAAGTTTCTAAAAGGATAAGTTTGCAACTACTTTACTTTTGGAGAAAATTCAAAACATTCATTATTCAATAGGGCCCAAACTATCAAAAACCAGCGGTTTCAATGAACACACATTTCTTGGTAGAATCATGCAGGACTGAAATTTTTGATGTTTTTCTACTCCTCTCATGAGCCCAAACAAGTCTCTAAAAGCATGAGTTTGCAACTACTTTACTTTTGGAGAAAATTCAAAACATTCATTACTCAAAAGAGCCCAATAGCAAAAACCAGCGTTTTGAATGAAGAATCACATTTCTTGGTAGAATCATGCAGGATTGAAATTTTTAATGGTTTTTTACTCCTCTCAACAGCCCAAACAAGTTTCTAAAAGGATGAGTTTGCAACTACTTTACTTTTGGAGAAAATTCAAAACATTCATTATTCAATAGGGCCCAAACTATCAAAAACCAGCGGTTTCAATGAACACACATTTCTTGGTAGAATCATGCAGGACTGAAATTTTTGATGTTTTTCTACTCCTCTCATGAGCCCAAACAAGTCTCTAAAAGCATGAGTTTGCAACTACTTTACTTTTGGAGAAAATTCAAAACATTCACTATTCAATAGAGCCCAATAGCAAAAATCAGGTTTTGAATGAAGAATCACATTTCTTGGTAAAATCATGCAGGATTGAAATTTTTGATGGTTTTTTACTCCTCTCAACAGCCCAAACAAGTTTCTAAAAGGATGAGTTTGCAACTACTTTACTTTTGGAGAAAATTCAAAACATTCATTATTCAATAGGGCCCAAACTATCAAAAACCAGCGGTTTCAATGAACACACATTTCTTGGTAGAATCATGCAGGACTGAAATTTTTGATGTTTTTCTACTCCTCTCATGAGCCCAAACAAGTCTCTAAAAGCATGAGTTTGCAACTACTTTACTTTTGGAGAAAATTCAAAACATTCATTACTCAAAAGAGCCCAATAGCAAAAACCAGCGTTTTGAATGAAGAATCACATTTCTTGGTAGAATCATGCAGGATTGAAATTTTTGATGGTTTTTTACTCCTCTCAACAGCCCAAACAAGTTTCTAAAAGGATGAGTTTGCAACTACTTTACTTTTGGAGAAAATTCAAAACATTCATTATTCAATAGGGCCCAAACTATAAAAAACCAGCGGTTTCAATGAACACACATTTCTTGGTAGAATCATGCAGGACTGAAATTTTTGATGTTTTTCTACTCCTCTCATGAGCCCAAACAAGTCTCTAAAAGCATGAGTTTGCAACTACTTTACTTTTGGAGAAAATTCAAAACATTCATTATTCAATAGAGCCCAATAGCAAAAATCAGGTTTTGAATGAAGAATCACATTTCTTGGTAAAATCATGCAGGATTGAAATTTTTGATGGTTTTTTACTCCTCTCAACAGCCCAAACAAGTTTCTAAAAGGATGAGTTTGCAACTACTTTACTTTTGGAGAAAATTCAAAACATTCATTATTCAATAGGGCCCAAACTATCAAAAACCAGCGGTTTGAATGAACACACATTTCTTGGTAGAATCATGCAGGACTGAAATTTTTGATGTTTTTCTACTCCTCTCATGAGCCCAAACAAGTCTCTAAAAGCATGAGTTTGCAACTACTTTACTTTTGGAGAAAATTCAAAACATTCATTACTCAAAAGAGCCCAATAGCAAAAACCAGCGTTTTGAATGAAGAATCACATTTCTTGGTAGAATCATGCAGGATTGAAATTTTTGATGGTTTTTTACTCCTCTCAACAGCCCAAACAAGTTTCTAAAAGGATGAGTTTGCAACTACTTTACTTTTGGAGAAAATTCAAAACATTCATTATTCAATAGGGCCCAAACTATCAAAAACCAGCGGTTTGAATGAACACACATTTCTTGGTAGAATCATGCATGACTGAAATTTTTGATGTTTTTCTACTCCTCTCATGAGCCCAAACAAGTCTCTAAAAGCATGAGTTTGCAACTACTTTACTTTTGGAGAAAATTCAAAACATTCATTACTCAAAAGAGCCCAATAGCAAAAACCAGCGTTTTGAATGAAGAATCACATTTCTTGGTAGAATCATGCAGGATTGAAATTTTTGATGGTTTTTTACTCCTCTCAACAGCCCAAACAAGTTTCTAAAAGGATGAGTTTGCAACTACTTTACTTTTGGAGAAAATTCAAAACATTCATTATTCAATAGGGCCCAAACTATCAAAAACCAGCGGTTTCAATGAACACACATTTCTTGGTAGAATCATGCAGGACTGAAATTTTTGATGTTTTTCTACTCCTCTCATGAGCCCAAACAAGTCTCTAAAAGCATGAGTTTTCAACTACTTTACTTTTGGAGAATATTCAAAACATTCATTATTCAATAGAGCCCAATAGCAAAAATCAGGTTTTGAATGAAGAATCACATTTCTTGGTAAAATCATGCAGGATTGAAATTTTTGATGGTTTTTTACTCCTCTCAACAGCCCAAACAAGTTTCTAAAAGGATGAGTTTGCAACTACTTTACTTTTGGAGAAAATTCAAAACATTCATTATTCAATAGGGCACAAACTATCAAAAACCAGCGGTTTCAATGAACACACATTTCTTGGTAGAATCATGCAGGACTGAAATTTTTGATGTTTTTCTACTCCTCTCATGAGCCCAAACAAGTCTCTAAAAGCATGAGTTTGCAACTACTTTACTTTTGGAGAAAATTCAAAACATTCACTATTCAATAGAGCCCAATAGCAAAAATCAGGTTTTGAATGAAGAATCACATTTCTTGGTAAAATCATGCAGGATTGAAATTTTTGATGGTTTTTTACTCCTCTCAACAGCCCAAACAAGTTTCTAAAAGGATGAGTTTGCAACTACTTTACTTTTGGAGAAAATTCAAAACATTCATTATTCAATAGGGCCCAAACTATCAAAAACCAGCGGTTTCAATGAACACACATTTCTTGGTAGAATCATGCAGGACTGAAATTTTTGATGTTTTTCTACTCCTCTCATGAGCCCAAACAAGTCTCTAAAAGCATGAGTTTGCAACTACTTTACTTTTGGAGAAAATTCAAAACATTCATTATTCAATAGAGCCCAATAGCAAAAATCAGGTTTTGAATGAAGAATCACATTTCTTGGTAAAATCATGCAGGATTGAAATTTTTGATGGTTTTTTACTCCTCTCAACAGCCCAAACAAGTTTCTAAAAGGATGAGTCTGCAACTACTTTACTTTTGGAGAAAATTCAAAACATTCATTATTCAATAGGGCCCAAACTATCAAAAACCAGCGGTTTGAATGAACACACATTTCTTGGTAGAATCATGCAGGACTGAAATTTTTGATGTTTTTCTACTCCTCTCATGAGCCCAAACAAGTCTCTAAAAGCATGAGTTTGCAACTACTTTACTTTTGGAGAAAATTCAAAACATTCATTACTCAAAAGAGCCCAATAGCAAAAACCAGCGTTTTGAATGAAGAATCACATTTCTTGGTAGAATCATGCAGGATTGAAATTTTTGATGGTTTTTTACTCCTCTCAACAGCCCAAACAAGTTTCTAAAAGGATGAGTTTGCAACTACTTTACTTTTGGAGAAAATTCAAAACATTCATTATTCAATAGGGCCCAAACTATCAAAAACCAGCGGTTTCAATGAACACACATTTCTTGGTAGAATCATGCAGGACTGAAATTTTTGATGTTTTTCTACTCCTCTCATGAGCCCAAACAAGTCTCTAAAAGCATGAGTTTGCAACTACTTTACTTTTGGAGAAAATTCAAAACATTCATTATTCAATAGAGCCCAATAGCAAAAATCAGGTTTTGAATGAAGAATCACATTTCTTGGTAGAATCATGCAGGATTGAAATTTTTGATGGTTTTTTACTCCTCTCAACAGCCCAAACAAGTTTCTAAAAGGATGAGTTTGTAACTACTTTACTTTTGGAGAAAATTCAAAACATTCATTATTCAATAGGGCCCAAACTATCAAAAACCAGCGGTTTCAATGAACACACATTTCTTGGTAGAATCATGCAGGACTGAAATTTTTGATGTTTTTCTACTCCTCTCATGAGCCCAAACAAGTCTCTAAAAGCATGAGTTTGCAACTACTTTACTTTTGGAGAAAATTCAAAACATTCATTATTCAATAGAGCCCAATAGCAAAAATCAGTTTTTGAATGAAGAACCACATTTCTTGGTAAAATCATGCAGGATTGAAATTTTTGATGGTTTTTTACTCCTCTCAACAGCCCAAACAAGTTTCTAAAAGGATGAGTTTGCAACTACTTTACTTTTGGAGAAAATTCAAAACATTAAATATTCAATAGGGCCCAAACTATCAAAAACCAGCGGTTTCAATGAACACACATTTCTTGGTAGAATCATGCAGGACTGAAATTTTTGATGTTTTTCTACTTCTCTCATGAGCCCAAACAAGTCTCTAAAAGCATGAGTTTGCAACTACTTTACTTTTGGAGAAAATTCAAAACATTCACTATTCAATAGAGCCCAATAGCAAAAATCAGGTTTTGAATGAAGAATCACATTTCTTGGTAAAATCATGCAGGATTGAAATTTTTGATGGTTTTTTACTCCTCTCAACAGCCCAAACAAGTTTCTAAAAGGATGAGTTTGCAACTACTTTACTTTTGGAGAAAATTCAAAACATTCATTATTCAATAGGGCCCAATATATCAAAAACCAGCGGTTTGAATGCACACATTTCTTGGTAGAATCGTGCAGGACTGAAATTTTTGATGTTTTTCTACTCCTCTCATGAGCCCAAACAAGTCTCTAAAAGGATGAGTTTGCAACTACTTTACTTTTGGAGAAAATTCAAAACATTCATTATTCAATAGAGCCCAATAGCAAAAACCAGCGTTTTGAATGAAGAATCACATTTCTTGGTAGAATCATGCAGGATTGAAATTTTTGATGGTTTTTTACTCCTCTCAACAGCCCAAACAAGTTTCTAAAAGGATGAGTTTGCAACTACTTTACTTTTGGAGAAAATTCAAAACATTCATTATTCAATAGGGCCCAAACTATCAAAAACCAGCGGTTTGAATGAACACACATTTCTTGGTAGAATCATGCAGGACTGAAATTTTTGATGTTTTTCTACTCCTCTCATGAGCCCAAACAAGTCTCTAAAAGCATGAGTTTGCAACTACTTTACTTTTGGAGAAAATTCAAAACATTCATTATTCAAAAGAGCCCAATAGCAAAAACCAGCGTTTTGAATGAAGAATCACATTTCTTGGTAGAATCATGCAGGATTGAAATTTTTAATGGTTTTTTACTCCTCTCAACAGCCCAAACAAGTTTCTAAAAGGATGAGTTTGCAACTACTTTACTTTTGGAGAAAATTCAAAACATTCATTATTCAATAGGGCCCAAACTATCAAAAACCAGCGGTTTCAATGAACACACATTTCTTGGTAGAATCATGCAGGACTGAAATTTTTGATGTTTTTCTACTCCTCTCATGAGCCCAAACAAGTCTCTAAAAGCATGAGTTTGCAACTACTTTACTTTTGGAGAAAATTCAAAACATTCACTATTCAATAGAGCCCAATAGCAAAAATCAGGTTTTGAATGAAGAATCACATTTCTTGGTAAAATCATGCAGGATTGAAATTTTTGATGGTTTTTTACTCCTCTCAACAGCCCAAACAAGTTTCTAAAAGGATGAGTTTGCAACTACTTTACTTTTGGAGAAAATTCAAAACATTCATTATTCAATAGGGCCCAAACTACCAAAAACCAGCGGTTTCAATGAACACACATTTCTTGGTAGAATCATGCAGGACTGAAATTTTTGATGTTTTTCTACTCCTCTCATGAGCCCAAACAAGTCTCTAAAAGCATGAGTTTGCAACTACTTTACTTTTGGAGAAAATTCAAAACATTCATTACTCAAAAGAGCCCAATAGCAAAAACAAGCGTTTTGAATGAAGAATCACATTTCTTGGTAGAATCATGCAGGATTGAAATTTTTGATGGTTTTTTACTCCTCTCAACAGCCCAAACAAGTTTCTAAAAGGATGAGTTTGCAACTACTTTACTTTTGGAGAAAATTCAAAACATTCATTATTCAATAGAGCCCAATAGCAAAAACCAGCGTTTTGAATGAAGAATCACATTTCTTGGTAGAATCATGCAGGATTGAAATTTTTGATGGTTTTTTACTCCTCTCAACAGCCCAAACAAGTTTCTAAAAGGATGAGTTTGCAACTACTTTACTTTTGGAGAAAATTCAAAACATTCATTATTCAATAGGGCCCAAACTATCAAAAACCAGCGGTTTCAATGAACACACATTTCTTGGTAGAATCATGCAGGACTGAAATTTTTGATGTTTTTCTACTCCTCTCATGAGCCCAAACAAGTCTCTAAAAGCATGAGTTTGCAACTACTTTACTTTTGGAGAAAATTCAAAACATTCATTACTCAAAAGAGCCCAATAGCAAAAACCAGCGTTTTGAATGAAGAATCACATTTCTTGGTAGAATCATGCAGGATTGAAATTTTTGATGGTTTTTTACTCCTCTCAACAGCCCAAACAAGTTTCTAAAAGGATGAGTTTGCAACTACTTTACTTTTGGAGAAAATTCAAAACATTCATTATTCAATAGGGCCCAAACTATCAAAAACCAGCGGTTTCAATGAACACACATTTCTTGCTAGAATCATGCAGGACTGAAATTTTTGATGTTTTTCTACTCCTCTCATGAGCCCAAACAAGTCTCTAAAAGCATGAGTTTGCAACTACTTTACTTTTGGAGAAAATTCAAAACATTCATTATTCAATAGAGCCCAATAGCAAAAACCAGCGTTTTGAATGAAGAATCACATTTCTTGGTAGAATCATGCAGGATTGAAATTTTTGATGGTTTTTTACTCCTCTCAACAGCCCAAACAAGTTTCTAAAAGGATGAGTTTGCAACTACTTTACTTTTGGAGAAAATTCAAAACATTCATTATTCAATAGGGCCCAAACTATCAAAAACCAGCGGTTTCAATGAACACACATTTCTTGGTAGAATCATGCAGGACTGAAATTTTTGATGTTTTTCTACTCCTCTCATGAGCCCAAACAAGTCTCTAAAAGCATGAGTTTGCAACTACTTTACTTTTGGAGAAAATTCAAAACATTCATTACTCAAAAGAGCCCAATAGCAAAAAACAGCGTTTTGAATGAAGAATCACATTTCTTGGTAGAATCATGCAGGATTGAAATTTTTGATGGTTTTTTACTCCTCTCAACAGCCCAAACAAGTTTCTAAAAGGATGAGTTTGAAACTACTTTACTTTTGGAGAAAATTCAAAACATTCATTATTCAATAGGGCCCAAACTATCAAAAACCAGCGGTTTCAATGAACACACATTTCTTGGTAGAATCATGCAGGACTGAAATTTTTGATGTTTTTCTACTCCTCTCATGAGCCCAAACAAGTCTCTAAAAGCATGAGTTTGCAACTACTTTACTTTTGGAGAAAATTCAAAACATTCATTATTCAATAGAGCCCAATAGCAAAAATCAGGTTTTGAATGAAGAATCACATTTCTTGGTAGAATCATGCAGGATTGAAATTTTTGATGGTTTTTTACTCCTCTCAACAGCCCAAACAAGTTTCTAAAAGGATGAGTTTGTAACTACTTTACTTTTGGAGAAAATTCAAAACATTCATTATTCAATAGGGCCCAAACTATCAAAAACCAGCGGTTTCAATGAACACACATTTCTTGGTAGAATCATGCAGGACTGAAATTTTTGATGTTTTTCTACTCCTCTCATGAGCCCAAACAAGTCTCTAAAAGCATGAGTTTGCAACTACTTTACTTTTGGAGAAAATTCAAAACATTCATTATTCAATAGAGCCCAATAGCAAAAATCAGGTTTTGAATGAAGAATCACATTTCTTGGTAAAATCATGCAGGATTGAAATTTTTGATGGTTTTTTACTCCTCTCAACAGCCCAAACAAGTTTCTAAAAGGATGAGTTTGCAACTACTTTACTCTTGGAGAAAATTCAAAACATTCATTATTCAATTGGGCCCAAACTATCAAAAACCAGCGGTTTCAATGAACACACATTTCTTGGTAGAATCATGCAGGACTGAAATTTTTGATGTTTTTCTACTCCTCTCATGAGCCCAAACAAGTCTCTAAAAGCATGAGTTTGCAACTACTTTACTTTTGGAGAAAATTCAAAACATTCATTACTCAAAAGAGCCCAATAGCAAAAACCAGCGTTTTGAATGAAGAATCACATTTCTTGGTAGAATCATGCAGGATTGAAATTTTTGATGGTTTTTTACTCCTCTCAACAGCCCAAACAAGTTTCTAAAAGGATGAGTTTGCAACTACTTTACTTTTGGAGAAAATTCAAAACATTCATTATTCAATAGGGCCCAAACTATCAAAAACCAGCGGTTTCAATGAACACACATTTCTTGGTAGAATCATGCAGGACTGAAATTTTTGATGTTTTTCTACTCCTCTCATGAGCCCAAACAAGTCTCTAAAAGCATGAGTTTGCAACTACTTTACTTTTGGAGAAAATTCAAAACATTCATTATTCAATAGAGCCCAATAGCAAAAATCAGGTTTTGAATGAAGAATCACATTTCTTGGTAAAATCATGCAGGATTGAAATTTTTGATGGTTTTTTACTCCTCTCAACAGCCCAAACAAGTTTCTAAAAGGATGAGTTTGCAACTACTTTACTTTTGGAGAAAATTCAAAACATTCATTATTCAATAGGGCCCAAACTATCAAAAACCAGCGGTTTGAATGAACACACATTTCTTGGTAGAATCATGCAGGACTGAAATTTTTGATGTTTTTCTACTCCTCTCATGAGCCCAAACAAGTCTCTAAAAGCATGAGTTTGCAACTACTTTACTTTTGGAGAAAATTCAAAACATTCATTACTCAAAAGAGCCCAATAGCAAAAACCAGCGTTTTGAATGAAGAATCACATTTCTTGGTAAAATCATGCAGGATTGAAATTTTTGATGGTTTTTTACTCCTCTCAACAGCCCAAACAAGTTTCTAAAAGGATGAGTTTGCAACTACTTTACTTTTGGAGAAAATTCAAAACATTCATTATTCAATAGGGCCCAATATATCAAAAACCAGCGGTTTGAATGCACACATTTCTTGGTAGAATCGTGCAGGACTGAAATTTTTGATGTTTTTCTACTCCTCTCATGAGCCCAAACAAGTCTCTAAAAGGATGAGTTTGCAACTACTTTACTTTTGGAGAAAATTCAAAACATTCATTATTCAATAGAGCCCAATAGCAAAAACCAGCGTTTTGAATGAAGAATCACATTTCTTGGTAGAATCATGCAGGATTGAAATTTTTGATGGTTTTTTACTCCTCTCAACAGCCCAAACAAGTTTCTAAAAGGATGAGTTTGCAACTACTTTACTTTTGGAGAAAATTCAAAACATTCATTATTCAATAGGGCCCAAACTATCAAAAACCAGCGGTTTGAATGAACACACATTTCTTGGTAGAATCATGCAGGACTGAAATTTTTGATGTTTTTCTACTCCTCTCATGAGCCCAAACAAGTCTCTAAAAGCATGAGTTTGCAACTACTTTACTTTTGGAGAAAATTCAAAACATTCATTATTCAAAAGAGCCCAATAGCAAAAACCAGCGTTTTGAATGAAGAATCACATTTCTTGGTAGAATCATGCAGGATTGAAATTTTTAATGGTTTTTTACTCCTCTCAACAGCCCAAACAAGTTTCTAAAAGGATGAGTTTGCAACTACTTTACTTTTGGAGAAAATTCAAAACATTCACTATTCAATAGAGCCCAATAGCAAAAATCAGGTTTTGAATGAAGAATCACATTTCTTGGTAAAATCATGCAGGATTGAAATTTTTGATGGTTTTTTACTCCTCTCAACAGCCCAAACAAGTTTCTAAAAGGATGAGTTTGCAACTACTTTACTTTTGGAGAAAATTCAAAACATTCATTATTCAATAGGGCCCAAACTACCAAAAACCAGCGGTTTCAATGAACACACATTTCTTGGTAGAATCATGCAGGACTGAAATTTTTGATGTTTTTCTACTCCTCTCATGAGCCCAAACAAGTCTCTAAAAGCATGAGTTTGCAACTACTTTACTTTTGGAGAAAATTCAAAACATTCATTACTCAAAAGAGCCCAATAGCAAAAACAAGCGTTTTGAATGAAGAATCACATTTCTTGGTAGAATCATGCAGGATTGAAATTTTTGATGGTTTTTTACTCCTCTCAACAGCCCAAACAAGTTTCTAAAAGGATGAGTTTGCAACTACTTTACTTTTGGAGAAAATTCAAAACATTCATTATTCAATAGAGCCCAATAGCAAAAACCAGCGTTTTGAATGAAGAATCACATTTCTTGGTAGAATCATGCAGGATTGAAATTTTTGATGGTTTTTTACTCCTCTCAACAGCCCAAACAAGTTTCTAAAAGGATGAGTTTGCAACTACTTTACTTTTGGAGAAAATTCAAAACATTCATTATTCAATAGGGCCCAAACTATCAAAAACCAGCGGTTTCAATGAACACACATTTCTTGGTAGAATCATGCAGGACTGAAATTTTTGATGTTTTTCTACTCCTCTCATGAGCTCAAACAAGTCTCTAAAAGCATGAGTTTGCAACTACTTTACTTTTGGAGAAAATTCAAAACATTCATTACTCAAAAGAGCCCAATAGCAAAAACCAGCGTTTTGAATGAAGAATCACATTTCTTGGTAGAATCATGCAGGATTGAAATTTTTGATGGTTTTTTACTCCTCTCAACAGCCCAAACAAGTTTCTAAAAGGATGAGTTTGCAACTACTTTACTTTTGGAGAAAATTCAAAACATTCATTATTCAATAGGGCCCAAACTATCAAAAACCAGCGGTTTCAATGAACACACATTTCTTGCTAGAATCATGCAGGACTGAAATTTTTGATGTTTTTCTACTCCTCTCATGAGCCCAAACAAGTCTCTAAAAGCATGAGTTTGCAACTACTTTACTTTTGGAGAAAATTCAAAACATTCATTATTCAATAGAGCCCAATAGCAAAAACCAGCGTTTTGAATGAAGAATCACATTTCTTGGTAGAATCATGCAGGATTGAAATTTTTGATGGTTTTTTACTCCTCTCAACAGCCCAAACAAGTTTCTAAAAGGATGAGTTTGAAACTACTTTACTTTTGGAGAAAATTCAAAACATTCATTATTCAATAGGGCCCAAACTATCAAAAACCAGCGGTTTCAATGAACACACATTTCTTGGTAGAATCATGCAGGACTGAAATTTTTGATGTTTTTCTACTCCTCTCATGAGCCCAAACAAGTCTCTAAAAGCATGAGTTTGCAACTACTTTACTTTTGGAGAAAATTCAAAACATTCATTACTCAAAAGAGCCCAATAGCAAAAAACAGCGTTTTGAATGAAGAATCACATTTCTTGGTAGAATCATGCAGGATTGAAATTTTTGATGGTTTTTTACTCCTCTCAACAGCCCAAACAAGTTTCTAAAAGGATGAGTTTGAAACTACTTTACTTTTGGAGAAAATTCAAAACATTCATTATTCAATAGGGCCCAAACTATCAAAAACCAGCGGTTTCAATGAACACACATTTCTTGGTAGAATCATGCAGGACTGAAATTTTTGATGTTTTTCTACTCCTCTCATGAGCCCAAACAAGTCTCTAAAAGCATGAGTTTGCAACTACTTTACTTTTGGAGAAAATTCAAAACATTCATTATTCAATAGAGCCCAATAGCAAAAATCAGGTTTTGAATGAAGAATCACATTTCTTGGTAGAATCATGCAGGATTGAAATTTTTGATGGTTTTTTACTCCTCTCAACAGCCCAAACAAGTTTCTAAAAGGATGAGTTTGTAACTACTTTACTTTTGGAGAAAATTCAAAACATTCATTATTCAATAGGGCCCAAACTATCAAAAACCAGCGGTTTCAATGAACACACATTTCTTGGTAGAATCATGCAGGACTGAAATTTTTGATGTTTTTCTACTCCTCTCATGAGCCCAAACAAGTCTCTAAAAGCATGAGTTTGCAACTACTTTACTTTTGGAGAAAATTCAAAACATTCATTATTCAATAGAGCCCAATAGCAAAAATCAGGTTTTGAATGAAGAATCACATTTCTTGGTAAAATCATGCAGGATTGAAATTTTTGATGGTTTTTTACTCCTCTCAACAGCCCAAACAAGTTTCTAAAAGGATGAGTTTGCAACTACTTTACTCTTGGAGAAAATTCAAAACATTCATTATTCAATAGGGCCCAAACTATCAAAAACCAGCGGTTTCAATGAACACACATTTCTTGGTAGAATCATGCAGGACTGAAATTTTTGATGTTTTTCTACTCCTCTCATGAGCCCAAACAAGTCTCTAAAAGCATGAGTTTGCAACTACTTTACTTTTGGAGAAAATTCAAAACATTCATTACTCAAAAGAGCCCAATAGCAAAAACCAGCGTTTTGAATGAAGAATCACATTTCTTGGTAGAATCATGCAGGATTGAAATTTTTGATGGTTTTTTACTCCTCTCAACAGCCCAAACAAGTTTCTAAAAGGATGAGTTTGCAACTACTTTACTTTTGGAGAAAATTCAAAACATTCATTATTCAATAGGGCCCAAACTATCAAAAACCAGCGGTTTCAATGAACACACATTTCTTGGTAGAATCATGCAGGACTGAAATTTTTGATGTTTTTCTACTCCTCTCATGAGCCCAAACAAGTCTCTAAAAGCATGAGTTTGCAACTACTTTACTTTTGGAGAAAATTCAAAACATTCATTATTCAATAGAGCCCAATAGCAAAAATCAGGTTTTGAATGAAGAATCACATTTCTTGGTAAAATCATGCAGGATTGAAATTTTTGATGGTTTTTTACTCCTCTCAACAGCCCAAACAAGTTTCTAAAAGGATGAGTTTGCAACTACTTTACTTTTGGAGAAAATTCAAAACATTCATTATTCAATAGGGCCCAAACTATCAAAAACCAGCGGTTTGAATGAACACACATTTCTTGGTAGAATCATGCAGGACTGAAATTTTTGATGTTTTTCTACTCCTCTCATGAGCCCAAACAAGTCTCTAAAAGCATGAGTTTGCAACTACTTTACTTTTGGAGAAAATTCAAAACATTCATTACTCAAAAGAGCCCAATAGCAAAAACCAGCGTTTTGAATGAAGAATCACATTTCTTGGTAGAATCATGCAGGATTGAAATTTTTGATGGTTTTTTACTCCTCTCAACAGCCCAAACAAGTTTCTAAAAGGATGAGTTTGAAACTACTTTACTTTTGGAGAAAATTCAAAACATTCATTATTCAATAGGGCCCAAACTATCAAAAACCAGCGGTTTCAATGAACACACATTTCTTGGTAGAATCATGCAGGACTGAAATTTTTGATGTTTTTCTACTCCTCTCATGAGCCCAAACAAGTCTCTAAAAGCATGAGTTTGCAACTACTTTACTTTTGGAGAAAATTCAAAACATTCATTATTCAATAGAGCCCAATAGCAAAAATCAGGTTTTGAATGAAGAATCACATTTCTTGGTAGAATCATGCAGGATTGAAATTTTTGATGGTTTTTTACTCCTCTCAACAGCCCAAACAAGTTTCTAAAAGGATGAGTTTGTAACTACTTTACTTTTGGAGAAAATTCAAAACATTCATTATTCAATAGGGCCCAAACTATCAAAAACCAGCGGTTTCAATGAACACACATTTCTTGGTAGAATCATGCAGGACTGAAATTTTTGATGTTTTTCTACTCCTCTCATGAGCCCAAACAAGTCTCTAAAAGCATGAGTTTGCAACTACTTTACTTTTGGAGAAAATTCAAAACATTCATTACTCAAAAGAGCCCAATAGCAAAAACCAGCGTTTTGAATGAAGAATCACATTTCTTGGTAGAATCATGCAGGATTGAAATTTTTGATGGTTTTTTACTCCTCTCAACAGCCCAAACAAGTTTCTAAAAGGATGAGTTTGCAACTACTTTACTTTTGGAGAAAATTCAAAACATTCATTATTCAATAGGGCCCAAACTATCAAAAACCAGCGGTTTCAATGAACACACATTTCTTGGTAGAATCATGCAGGACTGAAATTTTTGATGTTTTTCTACTCCTCTCATGAGCCCAAACAAGTCTCTAAAAGCATGAGTTTGCAACTACTTTACTTTTGGAGAAAATTCAAAACATTCATTATTCAATAGAGCCCAATAGCAAAAATCAGGTTTTGAATGAAGAATCACATTTCTTGGTAGAATCATGCAGGATTGAAATTTTTGATGGTTTTTTACTCCTCTCAACAGCCCAAACAAGTTTCTAAAAGGATGAGTTTGTAACTACTTTACTTTTGGAGAAAATTCAAAACATTCATTATTCAATAGAGCCCAATAGCAAAAACCAGCGTTTTGAATGAAGAATCACATTTCTTGGTAGAATCATGCAGGATTGAAATTTTTAATGGTTTTTTACTCCTCTCAACAGCCCAAACAAGTTTCTAAAAGGATGAGTTTGCAACTACTTTACTTTTGGAGAAAATTCAAAACATTCATTATTCAATAGGGCCCAAACTATCAAAAACCAGCGGTTTCAATGAACACACATTTCTTGGTAGAATCATGCAGGACTGAAATTTTTGATGTTTTTCTACTCCTCTCATGAGCCCAAACAAGTCTCTAAAAGCATGAGTTTGCAACTACTTTACTTTTGAAGAAAATTCAAAACATTCATTATTCAATAGAGCCCAATAGCAAAAATCAGGTTTTGAATGAAGAATCACATTTCTTGGTAGAATCATGCAGGATTGAAATTTTTGATGGTTTTTTACTCCTCTCAACAGCCCAAACAAGTTTCTAAAAGGATGAGTTTGCAAGTACTTTACTTTTGGAGAAAATTCAAAACATTCATTATTCAATAGGGCCCAAACTATCAAAAACCAGCGGTTTCAATGAACACACATTTCTTGGTAGAATCATGCAGGACTGAAATTTTTGATGTTTTTCTACTCCTCTCATGAGCCCAAACAAGTCTCTAAAAGCATGAGTTTGCAACTACTTTACTTTTGGAGAAAATTCAAAACATTCATTATTCAATAGAGCCCAATAGCAAAAACCAGCGTTTTGAATGAAGAATCACATTTCTTGGTAGAATCATGCAGGATTGAAACTTTTGATGGTTTTTTACTCCTCTCAACAGCCCAAACAAGTTTCTAAAAGGATGAGTTTGCAACTACTTTAATTTTGGAGAAAATTCAAAACATTCATTATTCAATAGGGCCCAAACTATCAAAAACCAGCGGTTTCAATGAACACACATTTCTTGGTAGAATCATGCAGGACTGAAATTTTTGATGTTTTTCTACTCCTCTCACGAGCCCAAACAAGTCTCTAAAAGCATGAGTTTGCAACTACTTTACTTTTGGAGAAAATTCAAAACATTCATTACTCAAAAGAGCCCAATAGCAAAAACCAGCGTTTTGAATGAAGAATCACATTTCTTGGTAGAATCATGCAGGATTGAAATTTTTGATGGTTTTTTACTCCTCTCAACAGCCCAAACAAGTTTCTAAAAGGATGAGTTTGCATCTACTTTACTTTTGGAGAAAATTCAAAACATTCATTATTCAATAGGGCCCAAACTATCAAAAACCAGCGGTTTCAATGAACACACATTTCTTGGTAGAATCATGCAGGACTGAAATTTTTGATGTTTTTCTACTCCTCTCATGAGCCCAAACAAGTCTCTAAAAGCATGAGTTTGCAACTACTTTACTTTTGGAGAAAATTCAAAACATTCATTATTCAATAGAGCCCAATAGCAAAAATCAGGTTTTGAATGAAGAATCACATTTCTTGGTAAAATCATGCAGGATTGAAATTTTTGATGGTTTTTTACTCCTCTCAACAGCCCAAACAAGTTTCTAAAAGGATGATTTTGCAACTACTTTACTTTTGGAGAAAATTCAAAACATTCATTATTCAATAGGGCCCAAACTATCAAAAACCAGCGGTTTGAATGAACACACATTTCTTGGTAGAATCATGCAGGACTGAAATTTTTGATGTTTTTCTACTCCTCTCATGAGCCCAAACAAGTCTCTAAAAGCATGAGTTTGCAACTACTTTACTTTTGGAGAAAATTCAAAACATTCATTACTCAAAAGAGCCCAATAGCAAAAACCAGCGTTTTGAATGAAGAATCACATTTCTTGGTAGAATCATGCAGGATTGAAATTTTTGATGGTTTTCTACTCCTCTCAACAGCCCAAACAAGTTTCTAAAAGGATGAGTTTGCAACTACTTTACTTTTGGAGAAAATTCAAAACATTCATTATTCAATAGGGCCCAAACTATCAAAAACCAGCGGTTTCAATGAACACACATTTCTTGGTAGAATCATGCAGGACTGAAATTTTTGATGTTTTTCTACTCCTCTCATGAGCCCAAACAAGTCTCTAAAAGCATGAGTTTGCAACTACTTTACTTTTGGAGAAAATTCAAAACATTCATTATTCAATAGAGCCCAATAGCAAAAACCAGCGTTTTGAATGAAGAATCACATTTCTTGGTAGAATCATGCAGGATTGAAATTTTTGATGGTTTTTTACTACTCTCAACAGCCCAAACAAGTTTCTAAAAGGATGAGTTTGCAACTACTTTACTTTTGGAGAAAATTCAAAACATTCATTATTCAATAGGGCCCAAACTATCAAAAACCAGCGGTTTCAATGAACACACATTTCTTGGTAGAATCATGCAGGACTGAAATTTTTGATGTTTTTCTACTCCTCTCATGAGCCCAAACAAGTCTCTAAAAGCATGAGTTTGCAAGTACTTTACTTTTGGAGAAAATTCAAAACATTCATTATTCAATAGAGCCCAATAGCAAAAATCAGGTTTTGAATGAAGAATCACATTTCTTGGTAGAATCATGCAGGATTGAAATTTTTGATGGTTTTTTACTCCTCTCAACAGCCCAAACAAGTTTCTAAAAGGATGAGTTTGCAACTACTTTACTTTTGGAGAAAATTCAAAACATTCATTATTCAATAGGGCCCAAACTATCAAAAACCAGCGGTTTCAATGAACACACATTTCTTGGTAGAATCATGCAGGACTGAAATTTTTGATGTTTTTCTACTCCTCTCATGAGCCCAAACAAGTCTCTAAAAGCATGAGTTTGCAACTACTTTACTTTTGGAGAAAATTCAAAACATTCATTATTCAATAGAGCCCAATAGCAAAAACCAGCGTTTTGAATGAAGAATCACATTTCTTGGTAGAATCATGCAGGATTGAAATTTTTGATGGTTTTTTACTACTCTCAACAGCCCAAACAAGTTTCTAAAAGGATGAGTTTGCAACTACTTTACTTTTGGAGAAAATTCAAAACATTCATTATTCAATAGGGCCCAAACTATCAAAAACCAGCGGTTTCAATGAACACACATTTCTTGGTAGAATCATGCAGGACTGAAATTTTTGATGTTTTTCTACTCCTCTCATGAGCCCAAACAAGTCTCTAAAAGTATGAGTTTGCAACTACTTTACTTTTGGAGAAAATTCAAAACATTCATTATTCAATAGAGCCCAATAGCAAAAATCAGGTTTTGAATGAAGAATCACATTTCTTGGTAGAATCATGCAGGATTGAAATTTTTGATGGTTTTTTACTCCTCTCAACAGCCCAAACAAGTTTCTAAAAGGATGAGTTTGCAACTACTTTACTTTTGGAGAAAATTCAAAACATTCATTATTCAATAGGGCCCAAACTATCAAAAACCAGCGGTTTCAATGAACACACATTTCTTGGTAGAATCATGCAGGACTGAAATTTTTGATGTTTTTCTACTCCTCTCATGAGCCCAAACAAGTGTCTAAAAGCATGAGTTTGCAACTACTTTACTTTTGGAGAATATTCAAAACATTCATTATTCAATAGAGCCCAATAGCAAAAATCAGGTTTTGAATGAAGAATCACATTTCTTGGTAAAATCATGCAGGATTGAAATTTTTGATGGTTTTTTACTCCTCTCAACAGCCCAAACAAGTTTCTAAAAGGATGAGTTTGCAACTACTTTACTTTTGGAGAAAATTCAAAACATTCATTATTCAATAGGGCCCAAACTATCAAAAACCAGCGGTTTCAATGAACACACATTTCTTGGTAGAATCATGCAGGACTGAAATTTTTGATGTTTTTCTACTCCTCTCATGAGCCCAAACAAGTCTCTAAAAGCATGAGTTTGCAACTACTTTACTTTTGGAGAAAATTCAAAACATTCACTATTCAATAGAGCCCAATAGCAAAAATCAGGTTTTGAATGAAGAATCACATTTCTTGGTAAAATCATGCAGGATTGAAATTTTTGATGGTTTTTTACTCCTCTCAACAGCCCAAACAAGTTTCTAAAAGGATGAGTTTGCAACTACTTTACTTTTGGAGAAAATTCAAAACATTCATTATTCAATAGGGCCCAAACTATCAAAAACCAGCGGTTTCAATGAACACACATTTCTTGGTAGAATCATGCAGGACTGAAATTTTTGATGTTTTTCTACTCCTCTCATGAGCCCAAACAAGTCTCTAAAAGCATGAGTTTGCAACTACTTTACTTTTGGAGAAAATTCAAAACATTCATTATTCAATAGAGCCCAATAGCAAAAATCAGGTTTTGAATGAAGAATCACATTTCTTGGTAAAATCATGCAGGATTGAAATTTTTGATGGTTTTTTACTCCTCTCAACAGCCCAAACAAGTTTCTAAAAGGATGAGTCTGCAACTACTTTACTTTTGGAGAAAATTCAAAACATTCATTATTCAATAGGGCCCAAACTATCAAAAACCAGCAGTTTGAATGAACACACATTTCTTGGTAGAATCATGCAGGACTGAAATTTTTGATGTTTTTCTACTCCTCTCATGAGCCCAAACAAGTCTCTAAAAGCATGAGTTTGCAACTACTTTACTTTTGGAGAAAATTCAAAACATTCATTACTCAAAAGAGCCCAATAGCAAAAACCAGCGTTTTGAATGAAGAATCACATTTCTTGGTAGAATCATGCAGGATTGAAATTTTTGATGGTTTTTTACTCCTCTCAACAGCCCAAACAAGTTTCTAAAAGGATGAGTTTGCAACTACTTTACTTTTGGAGAAAATTCAAAACATTCATTATTCAATAGGGCCCAAACTATCAAAAACCAGCGGTTTCAATGAACACACATTTCTTGGTAGAATCATGCAGGACTGAAATTTTTGATGTTTTTCTACTCCTCTCATGAGCCCAAACAAGTCTCTAAAAGCATGAGTTTGCAACTACTTTACTTTTGGAGAAAATTCAAAACATTCACTATTCAATAGAGCCCAATAGCAAAAATCAGGTTTTGAATGAAGAATCACATTTCTTGGTAAAATCATGCAGGATTGAAATTTTTGATGGTTTTTTACTCCTCTCAACAGCCCAAACAAGTTTCTAAAAGGATGAGTTTGCAACTACTTTACTTTTGGAGAAAATTCAAAACATTCATTATTCAATAGGGCCCAAAATATCAAAAACCAGCGGTTTGAATGAACACACATTTCTTGGTAGAATCGTGCAGGACTGAAATTTTTGATGTTTTTCTACTCCTCTCATGAGCCCAAACAAGTCTCTAAAAGGATGAGCTTGCAACTACTTTACTTTTGGAGAAAATTCAAAACATTCATTATTCAATAGAGCCCAATAGCAAAAACCAGCGTTTTGAATGAAGAATCACATTTCTTGGTAGAATCATGCAGGATTGAAATTTTTGATGTTTTTTTACTCCTCTCAACAGCCCAAACAAGTTTCTAAAAGGATGAGTTTGCAACTACTTTACTTTTGGAGAAAATTCAAAACATTCATTATTCAATAGGGCCCAAAATATCAAAAACCAGCGGTTTGAATGAACACACATTTCTTGGTAGAATCGTGCAGGACTGAAATTTTTGATGTTTTTCTACTCCTCTCATGAGCCCAAACAAGTCTCTAAAAGGATGAGTTTGCAACTACTTTACTTTTGGAGAAAATTCAAAACATTCATTACTCAAAAGAGCCCAATAGCAAAAACCAGCGTTTTGAATGAAGAATCACATTTCTTGGTAGAATCATGCAGGATTGAAATTTTTGATGTTTTTTTACTCCTCTCAACAGCCCAAACAAGTTTCTAAAAGGATGAGTTTGCAACTACTTTACTTTTGGAGAAAATTCAAAACATTCATTATTCAATAGGGCCCAAACTATCAAAAACCAGCAGTTTGAATGAACACACATTTCTTGGTAGAATCATGCAGGACTGAAATTTTTGATGTTTTTCTACTCCTCTCATGAGCCCAAACAAGTCTCTAAAAGCATGAGTTTGCAACTACTTTACTTTTGGAGAAAATTCAAAACATTCATTACTCAAAAGAGCCCAATAGCAAAAACCAGCGTTTTGAATGAAGAATCACATTTCTTGGTAGAATCATGCAGGATTGAAATTTTTAATGGTTTTTTACTCCTCTCTACAGCCCAAACAAGTTTCTAAAAGGATGAGTTTGCAACTACTTTACTTTTGGAGAAAATTCAAAACATTCATTATTCAATAGGGCCCAAACTATCAAAAACCAGCGGTTTCAATGAACACACATTTCTTGGTAGAATCATGCAGGACTGAAATTTTTGATGTTTTTCTACTCCTCTCATGAGCCCAAACAAGTCTCTAAAAACATGAGTTTGCAACTACTTTACTTTTGGAGAAAATTCAAAACATTCACTATTCAATAGAGCCCAATAGCAAAAATCAGGTTTTGAATGAAGAATCACATTTCTTGGTAAAATCATGCAGGATTGAAATTTTTGATGGTTTTTTACTCCTCTCAACAGCCCAAACAAGTTTCTAAAAGGATGAGTTTGCAACTACTTTACTTTTGGAGAAAATTCAAAACATTCATTATTCAATAGGGCCCAAACTATCAAAAACCAGCGGTTTCAATGAACACACATTTCTTGGTATAATCATGCAGGACTGAAATTTTTGATGTTTTTCTACTCCTCTCATGAGCCCAAACAAGTCTCTAAAAGCATGAGTTTGCAACTACTTTACTTTTGGAGAAAATTCAAAACATTCATTACTCAAAAGAGCCCAATAGCAAAAACCAGCGTTTTGAATGAAGAATCACATTTCTTGGTAGAATCATGCAGGATTGAAATTTTTGATGGTTTTTTACTCCTCTCAACAGCCCAAACAAGTTTCTAAAAGGATGAGTTTGAAACTACTTTACTTTTGGAGAAAATTCAAAACATTCATTACTCAAAAGAGCCCAATAGCAAAAACCAGCGTTTTGAATGAAGAATCACATTTCTTGGTAGAATCATGCAGGATTGAAATTTTTGATGGTTTTTTACTCCTCTCAACAGCCCAAACAAGTTTCTAAAAGGATGCGTTTGCAACTACTTTACTTTTGGAGAAAATTCAAAACATTCATTATTCAATAGGGCCCAAACTATCAAAAACCAGCGGTTTGAATGAACACACATTTCTTGGTAGAATCATGCAGGACTGAAATTTTTGATGTTTTTCTACTCCTCTCATGAGCCCAAACAAGTCTCTAAAAGCATGAGTTTGCAACTACTTTTCTTTTGGAGAAAATTCAAAACATTCATTATTCAATAGAGCCCAATAGCAAAAATCAGGTTTTGAATGAAGAATCACATTTCTTGGTAGAATCATGCAGGATTGAAATTTTTGATGGTTTTTTACTCCTCTCAACAGCCCAAACAAGTTTCTAAAAGGATGAGTTTGTAACTACTTTACTTTTGGAGAAAATTCAAAACATTCATTATTCAATAGGGCCCAAACTATCAAAAACCAGCGGTTTCAATGAACACACATTTCTTGGTAGAAACATGCAGGACTGAAATTTTTGATGTTTTTCTACTCCTCTCATGAGCCCAAACAAGTCTCTAAAAGCATGAGTTTGCAACTACTTTACTTTTGGAGAAAATTCAAAACATTCATTATTCAACAGAGCCCAATAGCAAAAATCAGGTTTTGAATGAAGAATCACATTTCTTGGTAAAATCATGCAGGATTGAAATTTTTGATGGTTTTTTACTCCTCTCAACAGCCCAAACAAGTTTCTAAAAGGATGAGTTTGCAACTACTTTACTTTTGGAGAAAATTCAAAACATTCATTATTCAATAGGGCCCAAACTATCAAAAACCAGCGGTTTCAATGAACACACATTTCTTGGTAGAATCATGCAGGACTGAAATTTTTGATGTTTTTCTACTCCTCTCATGAGCCCAAACAAGTCTCTAAAAGCATGAGTTTGCAACTACTTTACTTTTGGAGAAAATTCAAAACATTCATTACTCAAAAGAGCCCAATAGCAAAAACCAGCGTTTTGAATGAAGAATCACATTTCTTGGTAGAATCATGCAGGATTGAAATTTTTGATGGTTTTTTACTCCTCTCAACAGCCCAAACAAGTTTCTAAAAGGATGAGTTTGCAACTACTTTACTTTTGGAGAAAATTCAAAACATTCATTATTCAATAGGGCCCAAACTATCAAAAACCAGCGGTTTCAATGAACACACATTTCTTGGTAGAATCATGCAGGACTGAAATTTTTGATGTTTTTCTACTCCTCTCATGAGCCCAAACAAGTCTCTAAAAGCATGAGTTTGCAACTACTTTACTTTTGGAGAAAATTCAAAACATTCATTATTCAATAGAGCCCAATAGCAAAAATCAGGTTTTGAATGAAGAATCACATTTCTTGGTAAAATCATGCAGGATTAAAATTTTTGATGGTTTTTTACTCCTCTCAACAGCCCAAACAAGTTTCTAAAAGGATGAGTTTGCAACTACTTTACTTTTGGAGAAAATTCAAAACATTCATTATTCAATAGGGTCCAAACTATCAAAAACCAGCGGTTTGAATGAACACACATTTCTTGGTAGAATCATGCAGGACTGAAATTTTTGATGTTTTTCTACTCCTCTCATGAGCCCAAACAAGTCTCTAAAAGCATGAGTTTGCAACTACTTTACTTTTGGAGAAAATTCAAAACATTCATTACTCAAAAGAGCCCAATAGCAAAAACCAGCGTTTTGAATGAAGAATCACATTTCTTGGTAGAATCATGCAGGATTGAAATTTTTGATGGTTTTTTACTCCTCTCAACAGCCCAAACAAGTTTCTAAAAGGATGAGTTTGAAACTACTTTACTTTTGGAGAAAATTCAAAACATTCATTATTCAATAGGGCCCAAACTATCAAAAACCAGCGGTTTCAATGAACACACATTTCTTGGTAGAATCATGCAGGACTGAAATTTTTGATGTTTTTCTACTCCTCTCATGAGCCCAAACAAGTCTCTAAAAGCATGAGTTTGCAACTACTTTACTTTTGGAGAAAATTCAAAACATTCATTATTCAATAGAGCCCAATAGCAAAAATCAGGTTTTGAATGAAGAATCACATTTCTTGGTAGAATCATGCAGGATTGAAATTTTTGATGGTTTTTTACTCCTCTCAACAGCCCAAACAAGTTTCTAAAAGGATGAGTTTGTAACTACTTTACTTTTGGAGAAAATTCAAAACATTCATTATTCAATAGGGCCCAAACTATCAAAAACCAGCGGTTTCAATGAACACACATTTCTTGGTAGAATCATGCAGGACTGAAATTTTTGATGTTTTTCTACTCCTCTCATGAGCCCAAACAAGTCTCTAAAAGCATGAGTTTGCAACTACTTTACTTTTGGAGAAAATTCAAAACATTCATTACTCAAAAGAGCCCAATAGCAAAAACCAGCGTTTTGAATGAAGAATCACATTTCTTGGTAGAATCATGCAGGATTGAAATTTTTGATGGTTTTTTACTCCTCTCAACAGCCCAAACAAGTTTCTAAAAGGATGAGTTTGCAACTACTTTACTTTTGGAGAAAATTCAAAACATTCATTATTCAATAGGGCCCAAACTATCAAAAACCAGCGGTTTCAATGAACACACATTTCTTGGTAGAATCAAGCAGGACTGAAATTTTTGATGTTTTTCTACTCCTCTCATGAGCCCAAACAAGTCTCTAAAAGCATGAGTTTGCAACTACTTTACTTTTGGAGAAAATTCAAAACATTCATTATTCAATAGAGCCCAATAGCAAAAACCAGCGTTTTGAATGAAGAATCACATTTCTTGGTAGAATCATGCAGGATTGAAATTTTTGATGGTTTTTTACTCCTCTCAACAGCCCAAACAAGTTTCTAAAAGGATGAGTTTGCAACTACTTTACTTTTGGAGAAAATTCAAAACATTCATTATTCAATAGGGCCCAAACTATCAAAAACCAGCGGTTTCAATGAACACACATTTCTTGGTAGAATCATGCAGGACTGAAATTTTTGATGTTTTTCTACTCCTCTCATGAGCCCAAACAAGTCTCTAAAAGCATGAGTTTGCAACTACTTTACTTTTGGAGAAAATTCAAAACATTCATTACTCAAAAGAGCCCAATAGCAAAAACCAGCGTTTTGAATGAAGAATCACATTTCTTGGTAGAATCATGCAGGATTGAAATTTTTGATGGTTTTTTACTCCTCTCAACAGCCCAAACAAGTTTCTAAAAGGATGAGTTTGCAACTACTTTACTTTTGGAGAAAATTCAAAACATTCATTATTCAATAGGGCCCAAACTATCAAAAACCAGCGGTTTCAATGAACACACATTTCTTGGTAGAATCAAGCAGGACTGAAATTTTTGATGTTTTTCTACTCCTCTCATGAGCCCAAACAAGTCTCTAAAAGCATGAGTTTGCAACTACTTTACTTTTGGAGAAAATTCAAAACATTCATTATTCAATAGAGCCCAATAGCAAAAACCAGCGTTTTGAATGAAGAATCACATTTCTTGGTAGAATCATGCAGGATTGAAATTTTTGATGGTTTTTTACTCCTCTCAACAGCCCAAACAAGTTTCTAAAAGGATGAGTTTGCAACTACTTTACTTTTGGAGAAAATTCAAAACATTCATTATTCAATAGGGCCCAAACTATCAAAAACCAGCGGTTTCAATGAACACACATTTCTTGGTAGAATCATGCAGGACTGAAATTTTTGATGTTTTTCTACTCCTCTCACGAGCCCAAACAAGTCTCTAAAAGCATGAGTTTGCAACTACTTTACTTTTGGAGAAAATTCAAAACATTCATTACTCAAAAGAGCCCAATAGCAAAAACCAGCGTTTTGAATGAAGAATCACATTTCTTGGTAGAATCATGCAGGATTGAAATTTTTGATGGTTTTTTACTCCTCTCAACAGCCCAAACAAGTTTCTAAAAGGATGAGTTTGCAACTACTTTACTTTTGGAGAAAATTCAAAACATTCATTATTCAATAGGGCCCAAACTATCAAAAACCAGCGGTTTCAATGAACACACATTTCTTGGTAGAATCATGCAGGACTGAAATTTTTGATGTTTTTCTACTCCTCTCATGAGCCCAAACAAGTCTCTAAAAGCATGAGTTTGCAACTACTTTACTTTTGGAGAAAATTCAAAACATTCATTATTCAATAGAGCCCAATAGCAAAAATCAGGTTTTGAATGAAGAATCACATTTCTTGGTAAAATCATGCAGGATTGAAATTTTTGATGGTTTTTTACTCCTCTCAACAGCCCAAACAAGTTTCTAAAAGGATGAGTTTGCAAATACTTTACTTTTGGAGAAAATTCAAAACATTCATTATTCAATAGGGCCCAAACTATCAAAAACCAGCGGTTTGAATGAACACACATTTATTGGTAGAATCATGCACGACTGAAATTTTTGATGTTTTTCTACTCCTCTCATGAGCCCAAACAAGTCTCTAAAAGCATGAGTTTGCAACTACTTTACTTTTGGAGAAAATTCAAAACATTCATTACTCAAAAGAGCCCAATAGCAAAAACCAGCGTTTTGAATGAAGAATCACATTTCTTGGTAGAATCATGCAGGATTGAAATTTTTGATGGTTTTTTACTCCTCTCAACAGCCCAAACAAGTTTCTAAAAGGATGAGTTTGCAACTACTTTACTTTTGGAGAAAATTCAAAACATTCATTATTCAATAGGGCCCAAACTATCAAAAACCAGCGGTTTCAATGAACACACATTTCTTGGTAGAATCATGCAGGACTGAAATTTTTGATGTTTTTCTACTCCTCTCATGAGCCCAAACAAGTCTCTAAAAGCATGAGTTTGCAACTACTTTACTTTTGGAGAAAATTCAAAACATTCATTATTCAATAGAGCCCAATAGCAAAAATCAGGTTTTGAATGAAGAATCACATTTCTTGGTAGAATCATGCAGGATTGAAATTTTTGATGGTTTTTTACTCCTCTCAACAGCCCAAACAAGTTTCTAAAAGGATGAGTTTGTAACTACTTTACTTTTGGAGAAAATTCAAAACATTCATTATTCAATAGGGCCCAAACTATCAAAAACCAGCGGTTTCAATGAACACACATTTCTTGGTAGAATCATGCAGGACTGAAATTTTTGATGTTTTTCTACTCCTCTCATGAGCCCAAACAAGTCTCTAAAAGCATGAGTTTGCAACTACTTTACTTTTGGAGAAAATTCAAAACATTCATTATTCAATAGAGCCCAATAGCAAAAATCAGGTTTTGAATGAAGAATCACATTTCTTGGTAGAATCATGCAGGATTGAAATTTTTGATGGTTTTTTACTCCTCTCAACAGCCCAAACAAGTTTCTAAAAGGATGAGTTTGCAACTACTTTACTTTTGGAGAAAATTCAAAACATTCATTATTCAATAGGGCCCAAACTATCAAAAACCAGCGGTTTCAATGAACACACATTTCTTGGTAGAATCATGCAGGACTGAAATTTTTGATGTTTTTCTACTCCTCTCATGAGCCCAAACAAGTCTCTAAAAGCATGAGTTTGCAACTACTTTACTTTTGGAGAAAATTCAAAACATTCACTATTCAATAGAGCCCAATAGCAAAAATCAGGTTTTGAATGAAGAATCACATTTCTTGGTAAAATCATGCAGGATTGAAATTTTTGATGGTTTTTTACTCCTCTCAACAGCCCAAACAAGTTTCTAAAAGGATGAGTTTGCAACTACTTTACTTTTGGAGAAAATTCAAAACATTCATTATTCAATAGGGCCCAAAATATCAAAAACCAGCGGTTTGAATGAACACACATTTCTTGGTAGAATCGTGCAGGACTGAAATTTTTGATGTTTTTCTACTCCTCTCATGAGCCCAAACAAGTCTCTAAAAGGATGAGTTTGCAACTACTTTACTTTTGGAGAAAATTCAAAACATTCATTATTCAATAGAGCCCAATAGCAAAAACCAGCGTTTTGAATGAAGAATCACATTTCTTGGTAGAATCATGCAGGATTGAAATTTTTGATGTTTTTTTACTCCTCTCAACAGCCCAAACAAGTTTCTAAAAGGATGAGTTTGCAACTACTTTACTTTTGGAGAAAATTCAAAACATTCATTATTCAATAGGGCCCAAAATATCAAAAACCAGCGGTTTGAATGAACACACATTTCTTGGTAGAATCGTGCAGGACTGAAATTTTTGATGTTTTTCTACTCCTCTCATGAGCCCAAACAAGTCTCTAAAAGGATGAGTTTGCAACTACTTTACTTTTGGAGAAAATTCAAAACATTCATTACTCAAAAGAGCCCAATAGCAAAAACCAGCGTTTTGAATGAAGAATCACATTTCTTGGTAGAATCATGCAGGATTGAAATTTTTGATGTTTTTTACTCCTCTCAACAGCCCAAACAAGTTTCTAAAAGGATGAGTTTGCAACTACTTTACTTTTGGAGAAAATTCAAAACATTCATTATTCAATAGGGCCCAAACTATCAAAAACCAGCAGTTTGAATGAACACACATTTCTTGGTAGAATCATGCAGGACTGAAATTTTTGATGTTTTTCTACTCCTCTCATGAGCCCAAACAAGTCTCTAAAAGCATGAGTTTGCAACTACTTTACTTTTGGAGAAAATTCAAAACATTCATTACTCAAAAGAGCCCAATAGCAAAAACCAGCGTTTTGAATGAAGAATCACATTTCTTGGTAGAATCATGCAGGATTGAAATTTTTAATGGTTTTTTACTCCTCTCTACAGCCCAAACAAGTTTCTAAAAGGATGAGTTTGCAACTACTTTACTTTTGGAGAAAATTCAAAACATTCATTATTCAATAGGGCCCAAACTATCAAAAACCAGCGGTTTCAATGAACACACATTTCTTGGTAGAATCATGCAGGACTGAAATTTTTGATGTTTTTCTACTCCTCTCATGAGCCCAAACAAGTCTCTAAAAACATGAGTTTGCAACTACTTTACTTTTGGAGAAAATTCAAAACATTCACTATTCAATAGAGCCCAATAGCAAAAATCAGGTTTTGAATGAAGAATCACATTTCTTGGTAAAATCATGCAGGATTGAAATTTTTGATGGTTTTTTACTCCTCTCAACAGCCCAAACAAGTTTCTAAAAGGATGAGTTTGCAACTACTTTACTTTTGGAGAAAATTCAAAACATTCATTATTCAATAGGGCCCAAACTATCAAAAACCAGCGGTTTCAATGAACACACATTTCTTGGTATAATCATGCAGGACTGAAATTTTTGATGTTTTTCTACTCCTCTCATGAGCCCAAACAAGTCTCTAAAAGCATGAGTTTGCAACTACTTTACTTTTGGAGAAAATTCAAAACATTCATTACTCAAAAGAGCCCAATAGCAAAAACCAGCGTTTTGAATGAAGAATCACATTTCTTGGTAGAATCATGCAGGATTGAAATTTTTGATGGTTTTTTACTCCTCTCAACAGCCCAAACAAGTTTCTAAAAGGATGAGTTTGAAACTACTTTACTTTTGGAGAAAATTCAAAACATTCATTACTCAAAAGAGCCCAATAGCAAAAACCAGCGTTTTGAATGAAGAATCACATTTCTTGGTAGAATCATGCAGGATTGAAATTTTTGATGGTTTTTTACTCCTCTCAACAGCCCAAACAAGTTTCTAAAAGGATGCGTTTGCAACTACTTTACTTTTGGAGAAAATTCAAAACATTCATTATTCAATAGGGCCCAAACTATCAAAAACCAGCGGTTTGAATGAACACACATTTCTTGGTAGAATCATGCAGGACTGAAATTTTTGATGTTTTTCTACTCCTCTCATGAGCCCAAACAAGTCTCTAAAAGCATGAGTTTGCAACTACTTTTCTTTTGGAGAAAATTCAAAACATTCATTATTCAATAGAGCCCAATAGCAAAAATCAGGTTTTGAATGAAGAATCACATTTCTTGGTAGAATCATGCAGGATTGAAATTTTTGATGGTTTTTTACTCCTCTCAACAGCCCAAACAAGTTTCTAAAAGGATGAGTTTGTAACTACTTTACTTTTGGAGAAAATTCAAAACATTCATTATTCAATAGGGCCCAAACTATCAAAAACCAGCGGTTTCAATGAACACACATTTCTTGGTAGAATCATGCAGGACTGAAATTTTTGATGTTTTTCTACTCCTCTCATGAGCCCAAACAAGTCTCTAAAAGCATGAGTTTGCAACTACTTTACTTTTGGAGAAAATTCAAAACATTCATTACTCAAAAGAGCCCAATAGCAAAAACCAGCGTTTTGAATGAAGAATCACATTTCTTGGTAGAATCATGCAGGATTGAAATTTTTGATGGTTTTTTACTCCTCTCAACAGCCCAAACAAGTTTCTAAAAGGATGAGTTTGCAACTACTTTACTTTTGGAGAAAATTCAAAACATTCATTATTCAATAGGGTCCAAACTATCAAAAACCAGCGGTTTGAATGAACACACATTTCTTGGTAGAATCATGCAGGACTGAAATTTTTGATGTTTTTCTACTCCTCTCATGAGCCCAAACAAGTCTCTAAAAGCATGAGTTTGCAACTACTTTACTTTTGGAGAAAATTCAAAACATTCATTACTCAAAAGAGCCCAATAGCAAAAACCAGCGTTTTGAATGAAGAATCACATTTCTTGGTAGAATCATGCAGGATTGAAATTTTTGATGGTTTTTTACTCCTCTCAACAGCCCAAACAAGTTTCTAAAAGGATGAGTTTGAAACTACTTTACTTTTGGAGAAAATTCAAAACATTCATTATTCAATAGGGCCCAAACTATCAAAAACCAGCGGTTTCAATGAACACACATTTCTTGGTAGAATCATGCAGGACTGAAATTTTTGATGTTTTTCTACTCCTCTCATGAGCCCAAACAAGTCTCTAAAAGCATGAGTTTGCAACTACTTTACTTTTGGAGAAAATTCAAAACATTCATTATTCAATAGAGCCCAATAGCAAAAATCAGGTTTTGAATGAAGAATCACATTTCTTGGTAGAATCATGCAGGATTGAAATTTTTGATGGTTTTTTACTCCTCTCAACAGCCCAAACAAGTTTCTAAAAGGATGAGTTTGTAACTACTTTACTTTTGGAGAAAATTCAAAACATTCATTATTCAATAGGGCCCAAACTATCAAAAACCAGCGGTTTCAATGAACACACATTTCTTGGTAGAATCATGCAGGACTGAAATTTTTGATGTTTTTCTACTCCTCTCATGAGCCCAAACAAGTCTCTAAAAGCATGAGTTTGCAACTACTTTACTTTTGGAGAAAATTCAAAACATTCATTACTCAAAAGAGCCCAATAGCAAAAACCAGCGTTTTGAATGAAGAATCACATTTCTTGGTAGAATCATGCAGGATTGAAATTTTTGATGGTTTTTTACTCCTCTCAACAGCCCAAACAAGTTTCTAAAAGGATGAGTTTGCAACTACTTTACTTTTGGAGAAAATTCAAAACATTCATTATTCAATAGGGCCCAAACTATCAAAAACCAGCGGTTTCAATGAACACACATTTCTTGGTAGAATCAAGCAGGACTGAAATTTTTGATGTTTTTCTACTCCTCTCATGAGCCCAAACAAGTCTCTAAAAGCATGAGTTTGCAACTACTTTACTTTTGGAGAAAATTCAAAACATTCATTATTCAATAGAGCCCAATAGCAAAAACCAGCGTTTTGAATGAAGAATCACATTTCTTGGTAGAATCATGCAGGATTGAAATTTTTGATGGTTTTTTACTCCTCTCAACAGCCCAAACAAGTTTCTAAAAGGATGAGTTTGCAACTACTTTACTTTTGGAGAAAATTCAAAACATTCATTATTCAATAGGGCCCAAACTATCAAAAACCAGCGGTTTCAATGAACACACATTTCTTGGTAGAATCATGCAGGACTGAAATTTTTGATGTTTTTCTACTCCTCTCACGAGCCCAAACAAGTCTCTAAAAGCATGAGTTTGCAACTACTTTACTTTTGGAGAAAATTCAAAACATTCATTACTCAAAAGAGCCCAATAGCAAAAACCAGCGTTTTGAATGAAGAATCACATTTCTTGGTAGAATCATGCAGGATTGAAATTTTTGATGGTTTTTCACTCCTCTCAACAGCCCAAACAAGTTTCTAAAAGGATGAGTTTGCAACTACTTTACTTTTGGAGAAAATTCAAAACATTCATTATTCAATAGGGCCCAAACTATCAAAAACCAGCGGTTTCAATGAACACACATTTCTTGGTAGAATCATGCAGGACTGAAATTTTTGATGTTTTTCTACTCCTCTCATGAGCCCAAACAAGTCTCTAAAAGCATGAGTTTGCAACTACTTTACTTTTGGAGAAAATTCAAAACATTCATTATTCAATAGAGCCCAATAGCAAAAATCAGGTTTTGAATGAAGAATCACATTTCTTGGTAAAATCATGCAGGATTGAAATTTTTGATGGTTTTTTACTCCTCTCAACAGCCCAAACAAGTTTCTAAAAGGATGAGTTTGCAAATACTTTACTTTTGGAGAAAATTCAAAACATTCATTATTCAATAGGGCCCAAACTATCAAAAACCAGCGGTTTGAATGAACACACATTTATTGGTAGAATCATGCACGACTGCAATTTTTGATGTTTTTCTACTCCTCTCATGAGCCCAAACAAGTCTCTAAAAGCATGAGTTTGCAACTACTTTACTTTTGGAGAAAATTCAAAACATTCATTACTCAAAAGAGCCCAATAGCAAAAACCAGCGTTTTGAATGAAGAATCACATTTCTTGGTAGAATCATGCAGGATTGAAATTTTTGATGGTTTTTTACTCCTCTCAACAGCCCAAACAAGTTTCTAAAAGGATGAGTTTGCAACTACTTTACTTTTGGAGAAAATTCAAAACATTCATTATTCAATAGGGCCCAAACTATCAAAAACCAGCGGTTTCAATGAACACACATTTCTTGGTAGAATCATGCAGGACTGAAATTTTTGATGTTTTTCTACTCCTCTCATGAGCCCAAACAAGTCTCTAAAAGCATGAGTTTGCAACTACTTTACTTTTGGAGAAAATTCAAAACATTCATTATTCAATAGAGCCCAATAGCAAAAATCAGGTTTTGAATGAAGAATCACATTTCTTGGTAGAATCATGCAGGATTGAAATTTTTGATGGTTTTTTACTCCTCTCAACAGCCCAAACAAGTTTCTAAAAGGATGAGTTTGTAACTACTTTACTTTTGGAGAAAATTCAAAACATTCATTATTCAATAGGGCCCAAACTATCAAAAACCAGCGGTTTCAATGAACACACATTTCTTGGTAGAATCATGCAGGACTGAAATTTTTGATGTTTTTCTACTCCTCTCATGAGCCCAAACAAGTCTCTAAAAGCATGAGTTTGCAACTACTTTACTTTTGGAGAAAATTCAAAACATTCATTATTCAATAGAGCCCAATAGCAAAAATCAGGTTTTGAATGAAGAATCACATTTCTTGGTAGAATCATGCAGGATTGAAATTTTTGATGGTTTTTTACTCCTCTCAACAGCCCAAACAAGTTTCTAAAAGGATGAGTTTGCAACTACTTTACTTTTGGAGAAAATTCAAAACATTCATTATTCAATAGGGCCCAAACTATCAAAAACCAGCGGTTTCAATGAACACACATTTCTTGGTAGAATCATGCAGGACTGAAATTTTTGATGTTTTTCTACTCCTCTCATGAGCCCAAACAAGTCTCTAAAAGCATGAGTTTGCAACTACTTTACTTTTGGAGAATATTCAAAACATTCATTATTCAATAGAGCCCAATAGCAAAAATCAGGTTTTGAATGAAGAATCACATTTCTTGGTAAAATCATGCAGGATTGAAATTTTTGATGGTTTTTTACTCCTCTCAACAGCCCAAACAAGTTTCTAAAAGGATGAGTTTGCAACTACTTTACTTTTGGAGAAAATTCAAAACATTCATTGTTCAATAGGGCCCAAACTATCAAAAACCAGCGGTTTCAATGAACACACATTTCTTGGTAGAATCATGCAGGACTGAAATTTTTGATGTTTTTCTACTCCTCTCATGAGCCCAAACAAGTCTCTAAAAGCATGAGTTTGCAACTACTTTACTTTTGGAGAAAATTCAAAACATTCATTATTCAATAGAGCCCAGTAGCAAAAATCAGGTTTTGAATGAAGAATCACATTTCTTGGTAGAATCATGCAGGATTGAAATTTTTGATGGTTTTTTACTCCTCTCAACAGCCCAAACAAGTTTCTAAAAGGATGAGTTTGTAACTACTTTACTTTTGGAGAAAATTCAAAACATTCATTATTCAATAGGGCCCAAACTATCAAAAACCAGCGGTTTCAATGAACACACATTTCTTGGTAGAATCATGCAGGACTGAAATTTTTGATGTTTTTCTACTCCTCTCATGAGCCCAAACAAGTCTCTAAAAGCATGAGTTTGCAACTACTTTACTTTTGGAGAAAATTCAAAACATTCATTATTCAATAGAGCCCAATAGCAAAAATCAGGTTTTGAATGAAGAACCACATTTCTTGGTAAAATCATGCAGGATTGAAATTTTTGATGGTTTTTTACTCCTCTCAACAGCCCAAACAAGTTTCTAAAAGGATGAGTTTGCAACTACTTTACTTTTGGAGAAAATTCAAAACATTAATTATTCAATAGGGCCCAAACTATCAAAAACCAGCGGTTTCAATGAACACACATTTCTTGGTAGAATCATGCAGGACTGAAATTTTTGATGTTTTTCTACTCCTCTCATGAGCCCAAACAAGTCTCTAAAAACATGAGTTTGCAACTACTTTACTTTTGGAGAAAATTCAAAACATTCACTATTCAATAGAGCCCAATAGCAAAAATCAGGTTTTGAATGAAGAATCACATTTCTTGGTAAAATCATGCAGGATTGAAATTTTTGATGGTTTTTTACTCCTCTCAACAGCCCAAACAAGTTTCTAAAAGGATGAGTTTGCAACTACTTTACTTTTGGAGAAAATTCAAAACATTAATTATTCAATAGGGCCCAAACTATCAAAAACCAGCGGTTTCAATGAACACACATTTCTTGGTATAATCATGCAGGACTGAAATTTTTGATGTTTTTCTACTCCTCTCATGAGCCCAAACAAGTCTCTAAAAGCATGAGTTTGCAACTACTTTACTTTTGGAGAAAATTCAAAACATTCATTACTCAAAAGAGCCCAATAGCAAAAACCAGCGTTTTGAATGAAGAATCACATTTCTTGGTAGAATCATGCAGGATTGAAATTTTTGATGGTTTTTTACTCCTCTCAACAGCCCAAACAAGTTTCTAAAAGGATGAGTTTGAAACTACTTTACTTTTGGAGAAAATTCAAAACATTCATTACTCAAAAGAGCCCAATAGCAAAAACCAGCGTTTTGAATGAAGAATCACATTTCTTGGTAGAATCATGCAGGATTGAAATTTTTGATGGTTTTTTACTCCTCTCAACAGCCCAAACAAGTTTCTAAAAGGATGAGTTTGCAACTACTTTACTTTTGGAGAAAATTCAAAACATTCATTATTCAATAGGGCCCAAACTATCAAAAACCAGCGGTTTCAATGAACACACATTTCTTGGTAGAATCATGCAGGACTGAAATTTTTGATGTTTTTCTACTCCTCTCACGAGCCCAAACAAGTCTCTAAAAGCATGAGTTTGCAACTACTTTACTTTTGGAGAAAATTCAAAACATTCATTACTCAAAAGAGCCCAATAGCAAAAACCAGCGTTTTGAATGAAGAATCACATTTCTTGGTAGAATCATGCAGGATTGAAATTTTTGATGGTTTTTTACTCCTCTCAACAGCCCAAACAAGTTTCTAAAAGGATGAGTTTGCAACTACTTTACTTTTGGAGAAAATTCAAAACATTCATTATTCAATAGGGCCCAAACTATCAAAAACCAGCGGTTTCAATGAACACACATTTCTTGGTAGAATCATGCAGGACTGAAATTTTTGATGTTTTTCTACTCCTCTCATGAGCCCAAACAAGTCTCTAAAAGCATGAGTTTGCAACTACTTTACTTTTGGAGAAAATTCAAAACATTCATTATTCAATAGAGCCCAATAGCAAAAATCAGGTTTTGAATGAAGAATCACATTTCTTGGTAAAATCATGCAGGATTGAAATTTTTGATGGTTTTTTACTCCTCTCAACAGCCCAAACAAGTTTCTAAAAGGAAGAGTTTGCAAATACTTTACTTTTGGAGAAAATTCAAAACATTCATTATTCAATAGGGCCCAAACTATCAAAAACCAGCGGTTTGAATGAACACACATTTATTGGTAGAATCATGCACGACTGAAATTTTTGATGTTTTTCTACTCCTCTCATGAGCCCAAACAAGTCTCTAAAAGCATGAGTTTGCAACTACTTTACTTTTGGAGAAAATTCAAAACATTCATTACTCAAAAGAGCCCAATAGCAAAAACCAGCGTTTTGAATGAAGAATCACATTTCTTGGTAGAATCATGCAGGATTGAAATTTTTGATGGTTTTTTACTCCTCTCAACAGCCCAAACAAGTTTCTAAAAGGATGAGTTTGCAACTACTTTACTTTTGGAGAAAATTCAAAACATTCATTATTCAATAGGGCCCAAACTATCAAAAACCAGCGGTTTCAATGAACACACATTTCTTGGTAGAATCATGCAGGACTGAAATTTTTGATGTTTTTCTACTCCTCTCATGAGCCCAAACAAGTCTCTAAAAGCATGAGTTTGCAACTACTTTACTTTTGGAGAAAATTCAAAACATTCATTATTCAATAGAGCCCAATAGCAAAAATCAGGTTTTGAATGAAGAATCACATTTCTTGGTAAAATCATGCAGGATTAAAATTTTTGATGGTTTTTTACTCCTCTCAACAGCCCAAACAAGTTTCTAAAAGGATGAGTTTGAAACTACTTTACTTTTGGAGAAAATTCAAAACATTCATTATTCAATAGGGCCCAAACTATCAAAAACCAGCGGTTTCAATGAACACACATTTCTTGGTAGAATCATGCAGGACTGAAATTTTTGATGTTTTTCTACTCCTCTCATGAGCCCAAACAAGTCTCTAAAAGCATGAGTTTGCAACTACTTTACTTTTGGAGAAAATTCAAAACATTCATTATTCAATAGAGCCCAATAGCAAAAATCAGGTTTTGAATGAAGAATCACATTTCTTGGTAGCATCATGCAGGATTGAAATTTTTGATGGTTTTTTACTCCTCTCAACAGCCCAAACAAGTTTCTAAAAGGATGAGTTTGTAACTACTTTACTTTTGGAGAAAATTCAAAACATTCATTATTCAATAGGGCCCAAACTATCAAAAACCAGCGGTTTCAATGAACACACATTTCTTGGTAGAATCATGCAGGACTGAAATTTTTGATGTTTTTCTACTCCTCTCATGAGCCCAAACAAGTCTCTAAAAGCATGAGTTTGCAACTACTTTACTTTTGGAGAAAATTCAAAACATTCATTATTCAATAGAGCCCAATAGCAAAAACCAGCGTTTTGAATGAAGAATCACATTTCTTGGTAGAATCATGCAGGATTGAAATTTTTGATGGTTTTTTACTCCTCTCAACAGCCCAAACAAGTTTCTAAAAGGATGAGTTTGCAACTACTTTACTTTTGGAGAAAATTCAAAACATTCATTATTCAATAGGGCCCAAACTATCAAAAACCAGCGGTTTCAATGAACACACATTTCTTGGTAGAATCATGCAGGACTGAAATTTTTGATGTTTTTCTACTCCTCTCACGAGCCCAAACAAGTCTCTAAAAGCATGAGTTTGCAACTACTTTACTTTTGGAGAAAATTCAAAACATTCATTACTCAAAAGAGCCCAATAGCAAAAACCAGCGTTTTGAATGAAGAATCACATTTCTTGGTAGAATCATGCAGGATTGAAATTTTTGATGGTTTTTTACTCCTCTCAACAGCCCAAACAAGTTTCTAAAAGGATGAGTTTGCAACTACTTTACTTTTGGAGAAAATTCAAAACATTCATTATTCAATAGGGCCCAAACTATCAAAAACCAGCGGTTTGAATGAACACACATTTCTTGGTAGAATCATGCAGGACTGAAATTTTTGATGTTTTTCTACTCCTCTCATGAGCCCAAACAAGTCTCTAAAAGCATGAGTTTGCAACTACTTTACTTTTGGAGAAAATTCAAAACATTCATTATTCAATAGAGCCCAATAGCAAAAATCAGGTTTTGAATGAAGAATCACATTTCTTGGTAAAATCATGCAGGATTGAAATTTTTGATGGTTTTTTACTCCTCTCAACAGCCCAAACAAGTTTCTAAAAGGATGAGTTTGCAACTACTTTACTTTTGGAGAAAATTCAAAACATTCATTATTCAATAGGGCCCAAACTATCAAAAACCAGCGGTTTGAATGAACACACATTTCTTGGTAGAATCATGCACGACTGAAATTTTTGATGTTTTTCTACTCCTCTCATGAGCCCAAACAAGTCTCTAAAAGCATGAGTTTGCAACTACTTTACTTTTGGAGAAAATTCAAAACATTCATTACTCAAAAGAGCCCAATAGCAAAAACCAGCGTTTTGAATGAAGAATCACATTTCTTGGTAGAATCATGCAGGATTGAAATTTTTGATGGTTTTTTACTCCTCTCAACAGCCCAAACAAGTTTCTAAAAGGATGAGTTTGCAACTACTTTACTTTTGGAGAAAATTCAAAACATTCATTATTCAATAGGGCCCAAACTATCAAAAACCAGCGGTTTCAATGAACACACATTTCTTGGTAGAATCATGCAGGACTGAAATTTTTGATGTTTTTCTACTCCTCTCATGAGCCCAAACAAGTCTCTAAAAGCATGAGTTTGCAACTACTTTACTTTTGGAGAAAATTCAAAACATTCATTATTCAATAGAGCCCAATAGCAAAAATCAGGTTTTGAATGAAGAATCACATTTCTTGGTAGAATCATGCAGGATTGAAATTTTTGATGGTTTTTTACTCCTCTCAACAGCCCAAACAAGTTTCTAAAAGGATGAGTTTGTAACTACTTTACTTTTGGAGAAAATTCAAAACATTCATTATTCAATAGGGCCCAAACTATCAAAAACCAGCGGTTTCAATGAACACACATTTCTTGGTAGAATCATGCAGGACTGAAATTTTTGATGTTTTTCTACTCCACTCATGAGCCCAAACAAGTCTCTAAAAGCATGAGTTTGCAACTACTTTACTTTTGGAGAAAATTCAAAACATTCATTATTCAATAGAGCCCAATAGCAAAAATCAGGTTTTGAATGAAGAATCACATTTCTTGGTAGAATCATGCAGGATTGAAATTTTTGATGGTTTTTTACTCCTCTCAACAGCCCAAACAAGTTTCTAAAAGGATGAGTTTGCAACTACTTTACTTTTGGAGAAAATTCAAAACATTCATTATTCAATAGGGCCCAAACTATCAAAAACCAGCGGTTTCAATGAACACACATTTCTTGGTAGAATCATGCAGGACTGAAATTTTTGATGTTTTTCTACTCCTCTCATGAGCCCAAACAAGTCTCTAAAAGCATGAGTTTGCAACTACTTTACTTTTGGAGAATATTCAAAACATTCATTATTCAATAGAGCCCAATAGCAAAAATCAGGTTTTGAATGAAGAATCACATTTCTTGGTAAAATCATGCAGGATTGAAATTTTTGATGGTTTTTTACTCCTCTCAACAGCCCAAACAAGTTTCTAAAAGGATGAGTTTGCAACTACTTTACTTTTGGAGAAAATTCAAAACATTCATTATTCAATAGGGCCCAAACTATCAAAAACCAGCGGTTTCAATGAACACACATTTCTTGGTAGAATCATGCAGGACTGAAATTTTTGATGTTTTTCTACTCCTCTCATGAGCCCAAACAAGTCTCTAAAAGCATGAGTTTGCAACTACTTTACTTTTGGAGAAAATTCAAAACATTCATTATTCAATAGAGCCCAATAGCAAAAATCAGGTTTTGAATGAAGAATCACATTTCTTGGTAGAATCATGCAGGATTGAAATTTTTGATGGTTTTTTACTCCTCTCAACAGCCCAAACAAGTTTCTAAAAGGATGAGTTTGCAACTACTTTACTTTTGGAGAAAATTCAAAACATTCATTATTCAATAGGGCCCAAACTATCAAAAACCAGCGGTTTGAATGAACACACATTTCTTGGTAGAATCATGCACGACTGAAATTTTTGATGTTTTTCTACTCCTCTCATGAGCCCAAACAAGTCTCTAAAAGCATGAGTTTGCAACTACTTTACTTTTGGAGAAAATTCAAAACATTCATTACTCAAAAGAGCCCAATAGCAAAAACCAGCGTTTTGAATGAAGAATCACATTTCTTGGTAGAATCATGCAGGATTGAAATTTTTGATGGTTTTTTACTCCTCTCAACAGCCCAAACAAGTTTCTAAAAGGATGAGTTTGCAACTACTTTACTTTTGGAGAAAATTCAAAACATTCATTATTCAATAGGGCCCAAACTATCAAAAACCAGCGGTTTCAATGAACACACATTTCTTGGTAGAATCATGCAGGACTGAAATTTTTGATGTTTTTCTACTCCTCTCATGAGCCCAAACAAGTCTCTAAAAGCATGAGTTTGCAACTACTTTACTTTTGGAGAAAATTCAAAACATTCATTATTCAATAGAGCCCAATAGCAAAAATCAGGTTTTGAATGAAGAATCACATTTCTTGGTAGAATCATGCAGGATTGAAATTTTTGATGGTTTTTTACTCCTCTCAACAGCCCAAACAAGTTTCTAAAAGGATGAGTTTGTAACTACTTTACTTTTGGAGAAAATTCAAAACATTCATTATTCAATAGGGCCCAAACTATCAAAAACCAGCGGTTTCAATGAACACACATTTCTTGGTAGAATCATGCAGGACTGAAATTTTTGATGTTTTTCTACTCCTCTCATGAGCCCAAACAAGTCTCTAAAAGCATGAGTTTGCAACTACTTTACTTTTGGAGAAAATTCAAAACATTCATTATTCAATAGAGCCCAATAGCAAAAATCAGGTTTTGAATGAAGAATCACATTTCTTGGTAGAATCATGCAGGATTGAAATTTTTGATGGTTTTTTACTCCTCTCAACAGCCCAAACAAGTTTCTAAAAGGATGAGTTTGCAACTACTTTACTTTTGGAGAAAATTCAAAACATTCATTATTCAATAGGGCCCAAACTATCAAAAACCAGCGGTTTCAATGAACACACATTTCTTGGTAGAATCATGCAGGACTGAAATTTTTGATGTTTTTCTACTCCTCTCATGAGCCCAAACAAGTCTCTAAAAGCATGAGTTTGCAACTACTTTACTTTTGGAGAATATTCAAAACATTCATTATTCAATAGAGCCCAATAGCAAAAATCAGGTTTTGAATGAAGAATCACATTTCTTGGTAAAATCATGCAGGATTGAAATTTTTGATGGTTTTTTACTCCTCTCAACAGCCCAAACAAGTTTCTAAAAGGATGAGTTTGCAACTACTTTACTTTTGGAGAAAATTCAAAACATTCATTATTCAATAGGGCCCAAACTATCAAAAACCAGCGGTTTCAATGAACACACATTTCTTGGTAGAATCATGCAGGACTGAAATTTTTGATGTTTTTCTACTCCTCTCATGAGCCCAAACAAGTCTCTAAAAGCATGAGTTTGCAACTACTTTACTTTTGGAGAAAATTCAAAACATTCATTATTCAATAGAGCCCAATAGCAAAAATCAGGTTTTGAATGAAGAATCACATTTCTTGGTAGAATCATGCAGGATTGAAATTTTTGATGGTTTTTTACTCCTCTCAACAGCCCAAACAAGTTTCTAAAAGGATGAGTTTGTAACTACTTTACTTTTGGAGAAAATTCAAAACATTCATTATTCAATAGGGCCCAAACTATCAAAAACCAGCGGTTTCAATGAACACACATTTCTTGGTAGAATCATGCAGGACTGAAATTTTTGATGTTTTTCTACTCCTCTCATGAGCCCAAACAAGTCTCTAAAAGCATGAGTTTGCAACTACTTTACTTTTGGAGAAAATTCAAAACATTCATTATTCAATAGAGCCCAATAGCAAAAATCAGGTTTTGAATGAAGAACCACATTTCTTGGTAAAATCATGCAGGATTGAAATTTTTGATGGTTTTTTACTCCTCTCAACAGCCCAAACAAGTTTCTAAAAGGATGAGTTTGCAACTACTTTACTTTTGGAGAAAATTCAAAACATTAATTATTCAATAGGGCCCAAACTATCAAAAACCAGCGGTTTCAATGAACACACATTTCTTGGTAGAATCATGCAGGACTGAAATTTTTGATGTTTTTCTACTCCTCTCATGAGCCCAAACAAGTCTCTAAAAACATGAGTTTGCAACTACTTTACTTTTGGAGAAAATTCAAAACATTCACTATTCAATAGAGCCCAATAGCAAAAATCAGGTTTTGAATGAAGAATCACATTTCTTGGTAAAATCATGCAGGATTGAAATTTTTGATGGTTTTTTACTCCTCTCAACAGCCCAAACAAGTTTCTAAAAGGATGAGTTTGCAACTACTTTACTTTTGGAGAAAATTCAAAACATTAATTATTCAATAGGGCCCAAACTATCAAAAACCAGCGGTTTCAATGAACACACATTTCTTGGTATAATCATGCAGGACTGAAATTTTTGATGTTTTTCTACTCCTCTCATGAGCCCAAACAAGTCTCTAAAAGCATGAGTTTGCAACTACTTTACTTTTGGAGAAAATTCAAAACATTCATTACTCAAAAGAGCCCAATAGCAAAAACCAGCGTTTTGAATGAAGAATCACATTTCTTGGTAGAATCATGCAGGATTGAAATTTTTGATGGTTTTTTACTCCTCTCAACAGCCCAAACAAGTTTCTAAAAGGATGAGTTTGAAACTACTTTACTTTTGGAGAAAATTCAAAACATTCATTACTCAAAAGAGCCCAATAGCAAAAACCAGCGTTTTGAATGAAGAATCACATTTCTTGGTAGAATCATGCAGGATTGAAATTTTTGATGGTTTTTTACTCCTCTCAACAGCCCAAACAAGTTTCTAAAAGGATGAGTTTGCAACTACTTTACTTTTGGAGAAAATTCAAAACATTCATTATTCAATAGGGCCCAAACTATCAAAAACCAGCGGTTTCAATGAACACACATTTCTTGGTAGAATCATGCAGGACTGAAATTTTTGATGTTTTTCTACTCCTCTCACGAGCCCAAACAAGTCTCTAAAAGCATGAGTTTGCAACTACTTTACTTTTGGAGAAAATTCAAAACATTCATTACTCAAAAGAGCCCAATAGCAAAAACCAGCGTTTTGAATGAAGAATCACATTTCTTGGTAGAATCATGCAGGATTGAAATTTTTGATGGTTTTTTACTCCTCTCAACAGCCCAAACAAGTTTCTAAAAGGATGAGTTTGCAACTACTTTACTTTTGGAGAAAATTCAAAACATTCATTATTCAATAGGGCCCAAACTATCAAAAACCAGCGGTTTCAATGAACACACATTTCTTGGTAGAATCATGCAGGACTGAAATTTTTGATGTTTTTCTACTCCTCTCATGAGCCCAAACAAGTCTCTAAAAGCATGAGTTTGCAACTACTTTACTTTTGGAGAAAATTCAAAACATTCATTATTCAATAGAGCCCAATAGCAAAAATCAGGTTTTGAATGAAGAATCACATTTCTTGGTAAAATCATGCAGGATTGAAATTTTTGATGGTTTTTTACTCCTCTCAACAGCCCAAACAAGTTTCTAAAAGGAAGAGTTTGCAAATACTTTACTTTTGGAGAAAATTCAAAACATTCATTATTCAATAGGGCCCAAACTATCAAAAACCAGCGGTTTGAATGAACACACATTTATTGGTAGAATCATGCACGACTGAAATTTTTGATGTTTTTCTACTCCTCTCATGAGCCCAAACAAGTCTCTAAAAGCATGAGTTTGCAACTACTTTACTTTTGGAGAAAATTCAAAACATTCATTACTCAAAAGAGCCCAATAGCAAAAACCAGCGTTTTGAATGAAGAATCACATTTCTTGGTAGAATCATGCAGGATTGAAATTTTTGATGGTTTTTTACTCCTCTCAACAGCCCAAACAAGTTTCTAAAAGGATGAGTTTGCAACTACTTTACTTTTGGAGAAAATTCAAAACATTCATTATTCAATAGGGCCCAAACTATCAAAAACCAGCGGTTTCAATGAACACACATTTCTTGGTAGAATCATGCAGGACTGAAATTTTTGATGTTTTTCTACTCCTCTCATGAGCCCAAACAAGTCTCTAAAAGCATGAGTTTGCAACTACTTTACTTTTGGAGAAAATTCAAAACATTCATTATTCAATAGAGCCCAATAGCAAAAATCAGGTTTTGAATGAAGAATCACATTTCTTGGTAAAATCATGCAGGATTAAAATTTTTGATGGTTTTTTACTCCTCTCAACAGCCCAAACAAGTTTCTAAAAGGATGAGTTTGAAACTACTTTACTTTTGGAGAAAATTCAAAACATTCATTATTCAATAGGGCCCAAACTATCAAAAACCAGCGGTTTCAATGAACACACATTTCTTGGTAGAATCATGCAGGACTGAAATTTTTGATGTTTTTCTACTCCTCTCATGAGCCCAAACAAGTCTCTAAAAGCATGAGTTTGCAACTACTTTACTTTTGGAGAAAATTCAAAACATTCATTATTCAATAGAGCCCAATAGCAAAAATCAGGTTTTGAATGAAGAATCACATTTCTTGGTAGCATCATGCAGGATTGAAATTTTTGATGGTTTTTTACTCCTCTCAACAGCCCAAACAAGTTTCTAAAAGGATGAGTTTGTAACTACTTTACTTTTGGAGAAAATTCAAAACATTCATTATTCAATAGGGCCCAAACTATCAAAAACCAGCGGTTTCAATGAACACACATTTCTTGGTAGAATCATGCAGGACTGAAATTTTTGATGTTTTTCTACTCCTCTCATGAGCCCAAACAAGTCTCTAAAAGCATGAGTTTGCAACTACTTTACTTTTGGAGAAAATTCAAAACATTCATTACTCAAAAGAGCCCAATAGCAAAAACCAGCGTTTTGAATGAAGAATCACATTTCTTGGTAGAATCATGCAGGATTGAAATTTTTGATGGTTTTTTACTCCTCTCAACAGCCCAAACAAGTTTCTAAAAGGATGAGTTTGCAACTACTTTACTTTTGGAGAAAATTCAAAACATTCATTATTCAATAGGGCCCAAACTATCAAAAACCAGCGGTTTCAATGAACACACATTTCTTGGTAGAATCAAGCAGGACTGAAATTTTTGATGTTTTTCTACTCCTCTCATGAGCCCAAACAAGTCTCTAAAAGCATGAGTTTGCAACTACTTTACTTTTGGAGAAAATTCAAAACATTCATTATTCAATAGAGCCCAATAGCAAAAACCAGCGTTTTGAATGAAGAATCACATTTCTTGGTAGAATCATGCAGGATTGAAATTTTTGATGGTTTTTTACTCCTCTCAACAGCCCAAACAAGTTTCTAAAAGGATGAGTTTGCAACTACTTTACTTTTGGAGAAAATTCAAAACATTCATTATTCAATAGGGCCCAAACTATCAAAAACCAGCGGTTTCAATGAACACACATTTCTTGGTAGAATCATGCAGGACTGAAATTTTTGATGTTTTTCTACTCCTCTCACGAGCCCAAACAAGTCTCTAAAAGCATGAGTTTGCAACTACTTTACTTTTGGAGAAAATTCAAAACATTCATTACTCAAAAGAGCCCAATAGCAAAAACCAGCGTTTTGAATGAAGAATCACATTTCTTGGTAGAATCATGCAGGATTGAAATTTTTGATGGTTTTTTACTCCTCTCAACAGCCCAAACAAGTTTCTAAAAGGATGAGTTTGCAACTACTTTACTTTTGGAGAAAATTCAAAACATTCATTATTCAATAGGGCCCAAACTATCAAAAACCAGCGGTTTGAATGAACACACATTTCTTGGTAGAATCATGCAGGACTGAAATTTTTGATGTTTTTCTACTCCTCTCATGAGCCCAAACAAGTCTCTAAAAGCATGAGTTTGCAACTACTTTACTTTTGGAGAAAATTCAAAACATTCATTATTCAATAGAGCCCAATAGCAAAAATCAGGTTTTGAATGAAGAATCACATTTCTTGGTAAAATCATGCAGGATTGAAATTTTTGATGGTTTTTTACTCCTCTCAACAGCCCAAACAAGTTTCTAAAAGGATGAGTTTGCAACTACTTTACTTTTGGAGAAAATTCAAAACATTCATTATTCAATAGGGCCCAAACTATCAAAAACCAGCGGTTTGAATGAACACACATTTCTTGGTAGAATCATGCACGACTGAAATTTTTGATGTTTTTCTACTCCTCTCATGAGCCCAAACAAGTCTCTAAAAGCATGAGTTTGCAACTACTTTACTTTTGGAGAAAATTCAAAACATTCATTACTCAAAAGAGCCCAATAGCAAAAACCAGCGTTTTGAATGAAGAATCACATTTCTTGGTAGAATCATGCAGGATTGAAATTTTTGATGGTTTTTTACTCCTCTCAACAGCCCAAACAAGTTTCTAAAAGGATGAGTTTGCAACTACTTTACTTTTGGAGAAAATTCAAAACATTCATTATTCAATAGGGCCCAAACTATCAAAAACCAGCGGTTTCAATGAACACACATTTCTTGGTAGAATCATGCAGGACTGAAATTTTTGATGTTTTTCTACTCCTCTCATGAGCCCAAACAAGTCTCTAAAAGCATGAGTTTGCAACTACTTTACTTTTGGAGAAAATTCAAAACATTCATTATTCAATAGAGCCCAATAGCAAAAATCAGGTTTTGAATGAAGAATCACATTTCTTGGTAGAATCATGCAGGATTGAAATTTTTGATGGTTTTTTACTCCTCTCAACAGCCCAAACAAGTTTCTAAAAGGATGAGTTTGTAACTACTTTACTTTTGGAGAAAATTCAAAACATTCATTATTCAATAGGGCCCAAACTATCAAAAACCAGCGGTTTCAATGAACACACATTTCTTGGTAGAATCATGCAGGACTGAAATTTTTGATGTTTTTCTACTCCACTCATGAGCCCAAACAAGTCTCTAAAAGCATGAGTTTGCAACTACTTTACTTTTGGAGAAAATTCAAAACATTCATTATTCAATAGAGCCCAATAGCAAAAATCAGGTTTTGAATGAAGAATCACATTTCTTGGTAGAATCATGCAGGATTGAAATTTTTGATGGTTTTTTACTCCTCTCAACAGCCCAAACAAGTTTCTAAAAGGATGAGTTTGCAACTACTTTACTTTTGGAGAAAATTCAAAACATTCATTATTCAATAGGGCCCAAACTATCAAAAACCAGCGGTTTCAATGAACACACATTTCTTGGTAGAATCATGCAGGACTGAAATTTTTGATGTTTTTCTACTCCTCTCATGAGCCCAAACAAGTCTCTAAAAGCATGAGTTTGCAACTACTTTACTTTTGGAGAATATTCAAAACATTCATTATTCAATAGAGCCCAATAGCAAAAATCAGGTTTTGAATGAAGAATCACATTTCTTGGTAAAATCATGCAGGATTGAAATTTTTGATGGTTTTTTACTCCTCTCAACAGCCCAAACAAGTTTCTAAAAGGATGAGTTTGCAACTACTTTACTTTTGGAGAAAATTCAAAACATTCATTATTCAATAGGGCCCAAACTATCAAAAACCAGCGGTTTCAATGAACACACATTTCTTGGTAGAATCATGCAGGACTGAAATTTTTGATGTTTTTCTACTCCTCTCATGAGCCCAAACAAGTCTCTAAAAGCATGAGTTTGCAACTACTTTACTTTTGGAGAAAATTCAAAACATTCATTATTCAATAGAGCCCAATAGCAAAAATCAGGTTTTGAATGAAGAATCACATTTCTTGGTAGAATCATGCAGGATTGAAATTTTTGATGGTTTTTTACTCCTCTCAACAGCCCAAACAAGTTTCTAAAAGGATGAGTTTGCAACTACTTTACTTTTGGAGAAAATTCAAAACATTCATTATTCAATAGGGCCCAAACTATCAAAAACCAGCGGTTTGAATGAACACACATTTCTTGGTAGAATCATGCACGACTGAAATTTTTGATGTTTTTCTACTCCTCTCATGAGCCCAAACAAGTCTCTAAAAGCATGAGTTTGCAACTACTTTACTTTTGGAGAAAATTCAAAACATTCATTACTCAAAAGAGCCCAATAGCAAAAACCAGCGTTTTGAATGAAGAATCACATTTCTTGGTAGAATCATGCAGGATTGAAATTTTTGATGGTTTTTTACTCCTCTCAACAGCCCAAACAAGTTTCTAAAAGGATGAGTTTGCAACTACTTTACTTTTGGAGAAAATTCAAAACATTCATTATTCAATAGGGCCCAAACTATCAAAAACCAGCGGTTTCAATGAACACACATTTCTTGGTAGAATCATGCAGGACTGAAATTTTTGATGTTTTTCTACTCCTCTCATGAGCCCAAACAAGTCTCTAAAAGCATGAGTTTGCAACTACTTTACTTTTGGAGAAAATTCAAAACATTCATTATTCAATAGAGCCCAATAGCAAAAATCAGGTTTTGAATGAAGAATCACATTTCTTGGTAGAATCATGCAGGATTGAAATTTTTGATGGTTTTTTACTCCTCTCAACAGCCCAAACAAGTTTCTAAAAGGATGAGTTTGTAACTACTTTACTTTTGGAGAAAATTCAAAACATTCATTATTCAATAGGGCCCAAACTATCAAAAACCAGCGGTTTCAATGAACACACATTTCTTGGTAGAATCATGCAGGACTGAAATTTTTGATGTTTTTCTACTCCTCTCATGAGCCCAAACAAGTCTCTAAAAGCATGAGTTTGCAACTACTTTACTTTTGGAGAAAATTCAAAACATTCATTATTCAATAGAGCCCAATAGCAAAAATCAGGTTTTGAATGAAGAATCACATTTCTTGGTAGAATCATGCAGGATTGAAATTTTTGATGGTTTTTTACTCCTCTCAACAGCCCAAACAAGTTTCTAAAAGGATGAGTTTGCAACTACTTTACTTTTGGAGAAAATTCAAAACATTCATTATTCAATAGGGCCCAAACTATCAAAAACCAGCGGTTTCAATGAACACACATTTCTTGGTAGAATCATGCAGGACTGAAATTTTTGATGTTTTTCTACTCCTCTCATGAGCCCAAACAAGTCTCTAAAAGCATGAGTTTGCAACTACTTTACTTTTGGAGAATATTCAAAACATTCATTATTCAATAGAGCCCAATAGCAAAAATCAGGTTTTGAATGAAGAATCACATTTCTTGGTAAAATCATGCAGGATTGAAATTTTTGATGGTTTTTTACTCCTCTCAACAGCCCAAACAAGTTTCTAAAAGGATGAGTTTGCAACTACTTTACTTTTGGAGAAAATTCAAAACATTCATTATTCAATAGGGCCCAAACTATCAAAAACCAGCGGTTTCAATGAACACACATTTCTTGGTAGAATCATGCAGGACTGAAATTTTTGATGTTTTTCTACTCCTCTCATGAGCCCAAACAAGTCTCTAAAAGCATGAGTTTGCAACTACTTTACTTTTGGAGAAAATTCAAAACATTCATTATTCAATAGAGCCCAATAGCAAAAATCAGGTTTTGAATGAAGAATCACATTTCTTGGTAGAATCATGCAGGATTGAAATTTTTGATGGTTTTTTACTCCTCTCAACAGCCCAAACAAGTTTCTAAAAGGATGAGTTTGTAACTACTTTACTTTTGGAGAAAATTCAAAACATTCATTATTCAATAGGGCCCAAACTATCAAAAACCAGCGGTTTCAATGAACACACATTTCTTGGTAGAATCATGCAGGACTGAAATTTTTGATGTTTTTCTACTCCTCTCATGAGCCCAAACAAGTCTCTAAAAGCATGAGTTTGCAACTACTTTACTTTTGGAGAAAATTCAAAACATTCATTATTCAATAGAGCCCAATAGCAAAAATCAGGTTTTGAATGAAGAACCACATTTCTTGGTAAAATCATGCAGGATTGAAATTTTTGATGGTTTTTTACTCCTCTCAACAGCCCAAACAAGTTTCTAAAAGGATGAGTTTGCAACTACTTTACTTTTGGAGAAAATTCAAAACATTAATTATTCAATAGGGCCCAAACTATCAAAAACCAGCGGTTTCAATGAACACACATTTCTTGGTAGAATCATGCAGGACTGAAATTTTTGATGTTTTTCTACTTCTCTCATGAGCCCAAACAAGTCTCTAAAAGCATGAGTTTGCAACTACTTTACTTTTGGAGAAAATTCAAAACATTCACTATTCAATAGAGCCCAATAGCAAAAATCAGGTTTTGAATGAAGAATCACATTTCTTGGTAAAATCATGCAGGATTGAAATTTTTGATGGTTTTTTACTCCTCTCAACAGCCCAAACAAGTTTCTAAAAGGATGAGTTTGCAACTACTTTACTTTTGGAGAAAATTCAAAACATTCATTATTCAATAGGGCCCAAAATATCAAAAACCAGCGGTTTGAATGAACACACATTTCTTGGTAGAATCGTGCAGGACTGAAATTTTTGATGTTTTTCTACTCCTCTCATGAGCCCAAACAAGTCTCTAAAAGGATGAGTTTGCAACTACTTTACTTTTGGAGAAAATTAAAAACATTCATTATTCAATAGAGCCCAATAGCAAAAAACAGCGTTTTGAATGAAGAATCACATTTCTTGGTAGAATCATGCAGGATTGAAATTTTTGATGGTTTTTTACTCCTCTCAACAGCCCAAACAAGTTTCTAAAAGGATGAGTTTGCAACTACTTTACTTTTGGAGAAAATTCAAAACATTCATTATTCAATAGGGCCCAAACTATCAAAAACCAGCAGTTTGAATGAACACACAATTCTTGGTAGAATCATGCAGGACTGAAATTTTTGATGTTTTTCTACTCCTCTCATGAGCCCAAACAAGTCTCTAAAAGCATGAGTTTGCAACTACTTTACTTTTGGAGAAAATTCAAAACATTCATTACTCAAAAGAGCCCAATAGCAAAAACCAGCGTTTTGAATGAAGAATCACATTTCTTGGTAGAATCATGCAGGATTGAAATTTTTAATGGTTTTTTACTCCTCTCAACAGCCCAAACAAGTTTCTAAAAGGATGAGTTTGCAACTACTTTACTTTTGGAGAAAATTCAAAACATTCATTATTCAATAGGGCCCAAACGATCAAAAACCAGCGGTTTCAATGAACACACATTTCTTGGTAGAATCATGCAGGACTGAAATTTTTGATGTTTTTCTACTCCTCTCATGAGCCCAAACAAGTCTCTAAAAGCATGAGTTTGCAACTACTTTACTTTTGGAGAAAATTCAAAACATTCATTATTCAATAGAGCCCAATAGCAAAAATCAGGTTTTGAATGAAGAACCACATTTCTTGGTAAAATCATGCAGGATTGAAATTTTTGATGGTTTTTTACTCCTCTCAACAGCCCAAACAAGTTTCTAAAAGGATGAGTTTGCAACTACTTTACTTTTGGAGAAAATTCAAAACATTAATTATTCAATAGGGCCCAAACTATCAAAAACCAGCGGTTTCAATGAACACACATTTCTTGGTAGAATCATGCAGGACTGAAATTTTTGATGTTTTTCTACTCCTCTCATGAGCCCAAACAAGTCTCTAAAAACATGAGTTTGCAACTACTTTACTTTTGGAGAAAATTCAAAACATTCACTATTCAATAGAGCCCAATAGCAAAAATCAGGTTTTGAAGGAAGAATCACATTTCTTGGTAAAATCATGCAGGATTGAAATTTTTGATGGTTTTTTACTCCTCTCAACAGCCCAAACAAGTTTCTAAAAGGATGAGTTTGCAACTACTTTACTTTTGGAGAAAATTCAAAACATTCATTATTCAATAGGGCCCAAACGATCAAAAACCAGCGGTTTCAATGAACACACATTTCTTGGTATAATCATGCAGGACTGAAATTTTTGATGTTTTTCTACTCCTCTCATGAGCCCAAACAAGTCTCTAAAAGCATGAGTTTGCAACTACTTTACTTTTGGAGAAAATTCAAAACATTCATTACTCAAAAGAGCCCAATAGCAAAAACCAGCGTTTTGAATGAAGAATCACATTTCTTGGTAGAATCATGCAGGATTGAAATTTTTGATGGTTTTTTACTCCTCTCAACAGCCCAAACAAGTTTCTAAAAGGATGAGTTTGAAACTACTTTACTTTTGGAGAAAATTCAAAACATTCATTACTCAAAAGAGCCCAATAGCAAAAACCAGCGTTTTGAATGAAGAATCACATTTCTTGGTAGAATCATGCAGGATTGAAATTTTTGATGGTTTTTTACTCCTCTCAACAGCCCAAACAAGTTTCTAAAAGGATGAGTTTGCAACTACTTTACTTTTGGAGAAAATTCAAAACATTCATTATTCAATAGGGCCCAAACTATCAAAAACCAGCGGTTTGAATGAACACACATTTCTTGGTAGAATCATGCAGGACTGAAATTTTTGAAGTTTTTCTACTCCTCTCATGAGCCCAAACAAGTCTCTAAAAGCATGAGTTTGCAACTACTTTTCTTTTGGAGAAAATTCAAAACATTCATTATTCAATAGAGCCCAATAGCAAAAATCAGGTTTTGAATGAAGAATCACATTTCTTGGTAGAATCATGCAGGATTGAAATTTTTGATGGTTTTTTACTCCTCTCAACAGCCCAAACAAGTTTCTAAAAGGATGAGTTTGTAACTACTTTACTTTTGGAGAAAATTCAAAACATTCATTATTCAATAGGGCCCAAACTATCAAAAACCAGCGGTTTCAATGAACACACATTTCTTGGTAGAAACATGCAGGACTGAAATTTTTGATGTTTTTCTACTCCTCTCATGAGCCCAAACAAGTCTCTAAAAGCATGAGTTTGCAACTACTTTACTTTTGGAGAAAATTCAAAACATTCATTATTCAACAGAGCCCAATAGCAAAAATCAGGTTTTGAATGAAGAATCACATTTCTTGGTAAAATCATGCAGGATTGAAATTTTTGATGGTTTTTTACTCCTCTCAACAGCCCAAACAAGTTTCTAAAAGGATGAGTTTGCAACTACTTTACTTTTGGAGAAAATTCAAAACATTCATTATTCAATAGGGCCCAAACTATCAAAAACCAGCGGTTTCAATGAACACACATTTCTTGGTAGAATCATGCAGGACTGAAATTTTTGATGTTTTTCTACTCCTCTCATGAGCCCAAACAAGTCTCTAAAAGCATGAGTTTGCAACTACTTTACTTTTGGAGAAAATTCAAAACATTCATTATTCAATAGAGCCCAATAGCAAAAATCAGGTTTTGAATGAAGAATCACATTTCTTGGTAAAATCATGCAGGATTAAAATTTTTGATGGTTTTTTACTCCTCTCAACAGCCCAAACAAGTTTCTAAAAGGATGAGTTTGAAACTACTTTACTTTTGGAGAAAATTCAAAACATTCATTATTCAATAGGGCCCAAACTATCAAAAACCAGCGGTTTCAATGAACACACATTTCTTGGTAGAATCATGCAGGACTGAAATTTTTGATGTTTTTCTACTCCTCTCATGAGCCCAAACAAGTCTCTAAAAGCATGAGTTTGCAACTACTTTACTTTTGGAGAAAATTCAAAACATTCATTATTCAATAGAGCCCAATAGCAAAAATCAGGTTTTGAATGAAGAATCACATTTCTTGGTAGAATCATGCAGGATTGAAATTTTTGATGGTTTTTTACTCCTCTCAACAGCCCAAACAAGTTTCTAAAAGGATGAGTTTGTAACTACTTTACTTTTGGAGAAAATTCAAAACATTCATTATTCAATAGGGCCCAAACTATCAAAAACCAGCGGTTTCAATGAACACACATTTCTTGGTAGAATCATGCAGGACTGAAATTTTTGATGTTTTTCTACTCCTCTCATGAGCCCAAACAAGTCTCTAAAAGCATGAGTTTGCAACTACTTTACTTTTGGAGAAAATTCAAAACATTCATTACTCAAAAGAGCCCAATAGCAAAAACCAGCGTTTTGAATGAAGAATCACATTTCTTGGTAGAATCATGCAGGATTGAAATTTTTGATGGTTTTTTACTCCTCTCAACAGCCCAAACAAGTTTCTAAAAGGATGAGTTTGCAACTACTTTACTTTTGGAGAAAATTCAAAACATTCATTATTCAATAGGGCCCAAACTATCAAAAACCAGCGGTTTCAATGAACACACATTTCTTGGTAGAATCAAGCAGGACTGAAATTTTTGATGTTTTTCTACTCCTCTCATGAGCCCAAACAAGTCTCTAAAAGCATGAGTTTGCAACTACTTTACTTTTGGAGAAAATTCAAAACATTCATTATTCAATAGAGCCCAATAGCAAAAACCAGCGTTTTGAATGAAGAATCACATTTCTTGGTAGAATCATGCAGGATTGAAATTTTTGATGGTTTTTTACTCCTCTCAACAGCCCAAACAAGTTTCTAAAAGGATGAGTTTGCAACTACTTTACTTTTGGAGAAAATTCAAAACATTCATTATTCAATAGGGCCCAAACTATCAAAAACCAGCGGTTTCAATGAACACACATTTCTTGGTAGAATCATGCAGGACTGAAATTTTTGATGTTTTTCTACTCCTCTCACGAGCCCAAACAAGTCTCTAAAAGCATGAGTTTGCAACTACTTTACTTTTGGAGAAAATTCAAAACATTCATTACTCAAAAGAGCCCAATAGCAAAAACCAGCGTTTTGAATGAAGAATCACATTTCTTGGTAGAATCATGCAGGATTGAAATTTTTGATGGTTTTTTACTCCTCTCAACAGCCCAAACAAGTTTCTAAAAGGATGAGTTTGCAACTACTTTACTTTTGGAGAAAATTCAAAACATTCATTATTCAATAGGGCCCAAACTATCAAAAACCAGCGGTTTGAATGAACACACATTTCTTGGTAGAATCATGCAGGACTGAAATTTTTGATGTTTTTCTACTCCTCTCATGAGCCCAAACAAGTCTCTAAAAGCATGAGTTTGCAACTACTTTACTTTTGGAGAAAATTCAAAACATTCATTATTCAATAGAGCCCAATAGCAAAAATCAGGTTTTGAATGAAGAATCACATTTCTTGGTAAAATCATGCAGGATTGAAATTTTTGATGGTTTTTTACTCCTCTCAACAGCCCAAACAAGTTTCTAAAAGGATGAGTTTGCAACTACTTTACTTTTGGAGAAAATTCAAAACATTCATTATTCAATAGGGCCCAAACTATCAAAAACCAGCGGTTTGAATGAACACACATTTCTTGGTAGAATCATGCACGACTGAAATTTTTGATGTTTTTCTACTCCTCTCATGAGCCCAAACAAGTCTCTAAAAGCATGAGTTTGCAACTACTTTACTTTTGGAGAAAATTCAAAACATTCATTACTCAAAAGAGCCCAATAGCAAAAACCAGCGTTTTGAATGAAGAATCACATTTCTTGGTAGAATCATGCAGGATTGAAATTTTTGATGGTTTTTTACTCCTCTCAACAGCCCAAACAAGTTTCTAAAAGGATGAGTTTGCAACTACTTTACTTTTGGAGAAAATTCAAAACATTCATTATTCAATAGGGCCCAAACTATCAAAAACCAGCGGTTTCAATGAACACACATTTCTTGGTAGAATCATGCAGGACTGAAATTTTTGATGTTTTTCTACTCCTCTCATGAGCCCAAACAAGTCTCTAAAAGCATGAGTTTGCAACTACTTTACTTTTGGAGAAAATTCAAAACATTCATTATTCAATAGAGCCCAATAGCAAAAATCAGGTTTTGAATGAAGAATCACATTTCTTGGTAGAATCATGCAGGATTGAAATTTTTGATGGTTTTTTACTCCTCTCAACAGCCCAAACAAGTTTCTAAAAGGATGAGTTTGTAACTACTTTACTTTTGGAGAAAATTCAAAACATTCATTATTCAATAGGGCCCAAACTATCAAAAACCAGCGGTTTCAATGAACACACATTTCTTGGTAGAATCATGCAGGACTGAAATTTTTGATGTTTTTCTACTCCACTCATGAGCCCAAACAAGTCTCTAAAAGCATGAGTTTGCAACTACTTTACTTTTGGAGAAAATTCAAAACATTCATTATTCAATAGAGCCCAATAGCAAAAATCAGGTTTTGAATGAAGAATCACATTTCTTGGTAGAATCATGCAGGATTGAAATTTTTGATGGTTTTTTACTCCTCTCAACAGCCCAAACAAGTTTCTAAAAGGATGAGTTTGCAACTACTTTACTTTTGGAGAAAATTCAAAACATTCATTATTCAATAGGGCCCAAACTATCAAAAACCAGCGGTTTCAATGAACACACATTTCTTGGTAGAATCATGCAGGACTGAAATTTTTGATGTTTTTCTACTCCTCTCATGAGCCCAAACAAGTCTCTAAAAGCATGAGTTTGCAACTACTTTACTTTTGGAGAATATTCAAAACATTCATTATTCAATAGAGCCCAATAGCAAAAATCAGGTTTTGAATGAAGAATCACATTTCTTGGTAAAATCATGCAGGATTGAAATTTTTGATGGTTTTTTACTCCTCTCAACAGCCCAAACAAGTTTCTAAAAGGATGAGTTTGCAACTACTTTACTTTTGGAGAAAATTCAAAACATTCATTATTCAATAGGGCCCAAACTATCAAAAACCAGCGGTTTCAATGAACACACATTTCTTGGTAGAATCATGCAGGACTGAAATTTTTGATGTTTTTCTACTCCTCTCATGAGCCCAAACAAGTCTCTAAAAGCATGAGTTTGCAACTACTTTACTTTTGGAGAAAATTCAAAACATTCATTATTCAATAGAGCCCAATAGCAAAAATCAGGTTTTGAATGAAGAATCACATTTCTTGGTAGAATCATGCAGGATTGAAATTTTTGATGGTTTTTTACTCCTCTCAACAGCCCAAACAAGTTTCTAAAAGGATGAGTTTGCAACTACTTTACTTTTGGAGAAAATTCAAAACATTCATTATTCAATAGGGCCCAAACTATCAAAAACCAGCGGTTTGAATGAACACACATTTCTTGGTAGAATCATGCACGACTGAAATTTTTGATGTTTTTCTACTCCTCTCATGAGCCCAAACAAGTCTCTAAAAGCATGAGTTTGCAACTACTTTACTTTTGGAGAAAATTCAAAACATTGGGGGGGCGTGGCCAGCGTCTGAGCTGAATGGAAGCCTGAGCTCTGAGCTCCTCCACAGGGCAGCCTACCAAGCGCTATTAACAAGCGACTTACAAGCCAGGACTGGCTGAAAACTTGTGGGAACCTCCATAGGCACCAGCGGTGCCCCCACATAATGGATCCGCTTAATAGAAAAGCAGGAAAATCAAAAAATCTGGAGCGCTCTCCCCTCATGCTGAGGAGCCAAGATGGCGCCCGCCACACAGCAGCCACAGCCTGCAGCCCCAGCCTGAGCGGCGCACAGCGGGAGAGAATGCCACAGAGACTGAAACACGCAGTATTCAAGTCAGGGGGTAAGTCTGCCCCCATCCTTGCAAAAACCGCCGCTCCATATATTAAAGAAAGCGCTAAATTCAGTGTTAAAAGTAGCGCTGAGAAGAAGGAGGCAAAATATCGCGAGATTAACCGGGAAACAGACGGGATTGCGCAGCAAGTACGCAAATTGCGTACCTTAAGCAAAAATCTTGCGCAGCCTGTGAAATCTTGCACAGCAGCAACGCTCACAGCCGCTATGGAGGCCACAAATACAATAAGGGCCTCCTCATCTTGTCCAGATATCTCCACAATTTCAGACACCCCTCTAACGCCACCACAGAGGGAACTGTCCCCTGCCTCACAAAATAGCTGCAGATTAAGCAGTAGCTCGGCTGAGCTGCAAAGTGAGACGCAGATGGAGGACTTCTGCACTCCAGATAACCCCATGCCTGAAAACTTTTTACATGTTTTGACTGAGGTAGAGGCTACCAACAAAGCAGCTTCAGAAATGTTCATAAAAAATATGGTGTGCCTTCTTGCAAAGACATTCCAAAAACAACTAGAGGGATATAATACAAACCTCCAAAACAATATAGACAGTCTGGGTCAGAGGGTGAATCACTTGGAGTCGAAAATGGAGGAGATAGTCCAGTCTCACAACAATTTGATAGACGAACATTATGCCTTAGAGAAAGAAGTTACCTTCCTAAAGTCAAGACTGATAGAACAAGAGGACAGGAGTAGGAGAAACAACCTTAAATTCAGAGGAATACCTGAGAATGTCAAGGACAGAGATCTTGATTCATATGTGCAAAAAATGCTCCATGCTATGCTCCCAGGTGCTTCCAAAGGAGACCTCTTAATAGAACGCATACACAGACTACCTAAGTCCAAATATGCCCCTGAAAGAGCTCCGCGGGATGTTATTGCATTCTTTCACTATTTTCTGACAAAGGAGGACATTTTGAGGAAGAGCAAGCAGTCACCCATCTTACCAAGACCATATGAGGGTATTAAGATCTTTGCAGACTTTTCAAAAGCCACGTTGCAAAAAAGGAGAGACTTTTTCCCTATCACTGCACACCTACGGGAGCACAGGGTGCTATACAGATGGGGCTTTCCTACAAAAATATTGGTCATGAAGGAAAACACTACTTTTGCCTTATCTAACATTGATAACTGTGATAGATTCTTTCAGGACCTTGGTATTCCTCCAATGAAGAACTCATCTTTATCCTACAATCAAGAGAGGAGCAACTCTTCACGACGGCCAAGACGTTTGTCACAGTCCTGGACCACACAAAAGAAAAGATAATGGACTTGGTAGGTGTTGACCCTGGCTCTTGGCCTGAACTTTCATCCCCAAACACTAACCGAGAGATTTCTCTTGGTATCATTTCTTTTGAGAAATTCACCTTCCTTGTTAACAAGTTTGTTTTGTTCTAGGTTATTCCAGGTTATAACATGTTTCTATTCACAGGCACACCAGGCACTGACAACAAATTTCTAGAGAAATACCACTCTTCTTGGATATATGTCCAGATGGACTATTCTATCTTATTGAGTTATTTAACACATTTCTTTCTTTTTGATATATTATGGAGTTGAAAATCCTATCATTTAATGTAAATGGGCTTAATAGTCCCTTTAAAAGGTATGCTCTGTGGAAGGAGATCAAAAGATTGAAAGCAAATGTTGCTATGATACAGGAAACCCACCTCCTGGAAACTGATAATAACAGATTTAAAAACAAAGATTATCCTCAGATTTTCTTCTCCAACAACGAGGGAGGGAAAAAAGCTGGGGTGGCCATTGCCTTCCACAGAGACCTACCAGTGGTTATTTCAGATGTTTATAAAGACAATAAAGGCAGATATTTAATCATCAATTTTACCTTGGAGGGAATGGAATACACTGTGGTTAATGTATACGCCCCTAATGTGAGACAAATTAGCTTTCTCAATAAAGTCAAAAGAAAATTATCCAAATTTAGCAAGGGACAAATCATATGGGGGGGAGACTTTAATTGTATTGTTGACCCAAGCACTGATTGCTCATCCTCTGCTCCATACTACAGAAGTGTGAATTTGGGGAAGTGGCTGAGCAATGCTAACCTGCACGACAGTTGTAAAATATTGAACCCTAATTCTAGAGAATACACCAGATTCTGCCCACACAACAGATCTTATACCAAAATAGATCATATATTTACCAGTTTTTCCTTACTAGATTCGTATATAGATTTCCAAACTGGCCCCATCACATGGTCGGACCATGCTCCAATTCTATTAACATTACAGGTTTCCTCTTCGACTCAAAGACACTACAATTGGAGATATAGCAAATTTGTAGTAGACTCCCCAGATAATATAGCAACAATAAAAAACACTATAATGAATTATTTTAAAGAAAATGACTCCCAGGAAATCTCCCCTGAAACCTTATGGTTAGCACATAAATGTGTCATTAGAGGCCACTTAATTCAGATGGCCTCAAGACAAAAGAGGGAAAGAGAGAGCAAACAGAGGCTGTTACTAGAACAAATCAAAAAACTTGAAGACCAGGCCAAAGTGGAAAAATCTTTTACTAAATACAAGGAGTTATACTCCCTTAGATTGGAATTTAGAAATCTTCTCATAAATATTTACGAAAAAAAGACTCTGTTTAACAGGGCAGGGTTCTACATAAATAACAACAAAAACTCAAAAACTATGGCAAATAGATTCAAACCCATAAATAAAAAGCATTTAATTAAAAAACTTTCCCAGAACTCAGTGAATATAGAAAAGCCAAGGGACATAGCTTTGGCTTTTGAAAAATACTACTCAAACCTTTACAATATAGGGAAAAATGGGACTTATCCCCCTCCTACAGAGGAGATGATAGATAATTTCCTGGGAGGAGTAGAGTTGAGATCTCTGTCTTCTGAGCAAAGGGAAATGCTTGATGCACCCTTCTCTGAGGGAGAGGTCTCTCTGGCAATAAAAAATCTCAAATGTAATAAGGCTCCTGGTCCAGACGGATTCCCTGTGGAATATTATAAAACATTTCAGGAAAATCTGGTCCCCTATTTAACAAACACCCTAAATTTTATAAAATCAAAAGGAACATGTAGTGCAGATATGCTGAGAGCCACCATAGTGGTAATCCCCAAACCGGACAAAGATCCCACCAAGATAGAAAACTATAGACCCATATCCCTCCTGAATGCAGACATCAAGGTCTATGCAAAAATACTGGCAGAAAGGGTGCAGGATGTTATCCAATATCTCATACATCCCGATCAAGTGGGTTTTGTAAAATTTAGACAGACTTCTGACAGTTCAAGAAGTGTCTTGCACCATATACACTTTTGTAACAAGAAAAAAATTCCCAGTCTGTTTGTGGCCCTTGATGCGGAGAAAGCTTTTGACCGCATCAATTGGACATATGCATTCGCAGTATTAAAGAAGATGGGTTTTGGTGAGGAGATGTTGAAAAGTGTTCAGGCTCTGTACTCCCAACCGTCTGCCTCTGTGCTGGTCAATAGCACGATGTCAGGGAAATTTGACATAACAAACGGAACAAGACAGGGATGCCCTCTGTCCCCAATTATTTTTATCCTGAGTCTGGAACCACTGGCTCAAAGGATAAGGGACTCGAGTGAGGTGAGGGGAGTACGGTTGGGAGATGTAGAGCATAAAATAAATTTATATGCAGACGATATCATACTCACACTGACAGATCCTGTTGAGTCGTTGAAGGCGACTTGGGACATCATAGAGTTGTTTGGTTCAATATCATATTATAAACTCAATGTAAAAAAGACTAACGTTTTGTCACTATTTATTTCAGCCCCTATAAAACAGCAATTACAAGATAAGTACCCTTTTACTTGGGACTGCACTAAAATCCCATATCTAGGAATTTGGCTCACAAGCGACCTCACACACACAAGTGAGGTAAACATAGATAGCCTTTTGAAATCCCTTGACACTAAGTTGGGAGAATTGTCAAAAACCCCAGCCACTTGGTTGGGAAGAATAGTACTATATAAGATGTTCTGCCTCCCAAAGGTGTTGTTTTTGTACAGGAATGTCCCTCTGCCTTTATCAATGCAACACATACAAAAATTAACTCATCAAATGAACAGATTTATTTGGAATAATAAAAAGCCTAGGGTAAAGAAACACACACTACTTAAATCTAGAGAAAATGGGGGGATAGCCCTTCCAGACTTGGAGGCGTATTACTTTGCCACCACAACTGAATTGACAAAAATGTGGCTCACAGAACAGACAGAATTGGGATGGCCAAAAATTGAAAGAGATTTAATGCCTAATAAAGAACCGACACTTTATGTTTCCTATTTTCTTCTGCACAGAGGAGAGATTGGAGACATAGAAAACCCAATACTCAGAGCCTCTGTGCAGAGCTGGTCACATATGTGCAGGAGAAGGTTTAATGTCTCCCCTGTTTCAACCAAAAGACTGAGACTTCACTTTTTGGCACCTGTCAAGGTTTCTTTGAGACCCATGTTTGATAACTGGAAAACATTCCCCATTGCTTATGTGGATGATTTATTGGACAATAATAAAGTCATGCCTTTTGAGTTGGTCAAGGCTAAATTTAAAATCCCTAATACGGAATATATGAAATACCTCATACTCAAAGAGGAATATAACAAATTTAAGAGATATTTCTGCAAGATAGTTTTGGTCAACCATACCATTTATAATTTCCTAACCAGCACAACCCCCAGGCACAAGAGCTCTCTTAAACCCCTGTATAACTTCCTGACCGGCAAATACACCTTTTCTAAGGGTGGATGCTTTGAAAAATGGGAGACTACTCTGCAGAAGCAGATTTGTGCCCCACAGTGGACATTGTCTTTTAAGACTGCAGTGAGGTCTACAAATTGCATGAACATTTTGGAAACACATTACAAACTAGTCCACAGATATTACTTGACCCCAAACAGGATTAAACATTTTGGGGAAGGGGGATCTGATCTGTGTTGGCGGGGATGCGGGTCTCAGGCTGACTTACTCCATATTTTCTGGGGATGCCCGGTACTGAAACCATACTGGCTTAAGGTCTCCAATTTGATTTCGATCATATGCAACTGGCGTGTTCAGTTGCACCCTGCCTTGGCCTTACTACTCATAGATATTTGCAGATTCAAAACAACAAAGTATTTGGTTGCCCACATACTCATGTCTGCAATATACCTTATAGCGAAAGGTTGGAACAACAAGCAACCTCCGAACATTGCCACATTGATCATGTTGGTGGACAAACATTGTGTTTATGAAAAAATTCATTATATTAACAATATGTCAATAAAGTTATTTGACGACAGATGGCATAGATGGTTGAAACTCAAATCTAAGATAGAAGAAGAATTTATATCTTGATATCTTGATTTTTGCTCTTTTTGTGTGCCAAAATTTCACATGTATTTGGTGTTTGCCTGTACTGTTGTAATTGTTTTTCAAATCTATTTCAATTAATGTTAATTGTACATACTTTAAATGATGATATGATGTTCAGATACCATATGATGATGTCCTGATGTACATTATCTTGACTCTATTCGAACATGATATATATGAGGTATGTTTATACATTCCTATTATTTTGAAAACTCAATAAAAATATTGTTTAAGAAAATTCAAAACATTCATTACTCAAAAGAGCCCAATAGCAAAAACCAGCGTTTTGAATGAAGAATCACATTTCTTGGTAGAATCATGCAGGATTGAAATTTTTGATGGTTTTTTACTCCTCTCAACAGCCCAAACAAGTTTCTAAAAGGATGAGTTTGCAACTACTTTACTTTTGGAGAAAATTCAAAACATTCATTATTCAATAGGGCCCAAACTATCAAAAACCAGCGGTTTCAATGAACACACATTTCTTGGTAGAATCATGCAGGACTGAAATTTTTGATGTTTTTCTACTCCTCTCATGAGCCCAAACAAGTCTCTAAAAGCATGAGTTTGCAACTACTTTACTTTTGGAGAAAATTCAAAACATTCATTATTCAATAGAGCCCAATAGCAAAAATCAGGTTTTGAATGAAGAATCACATTTCTTGGTAGAATCATGCAGGATTGAAATTTTTGATGGTTTTTTACTCCTCTCAACAGCCCAAACAAGTTTCTAAAAGGATGAGTTTGTAACTACTTTACTTTTGGAGAAAATTCAAAACATTCATTATTCAATAGGGCCCAAACTATCAAAAACCAGCGGTTTCAATGAACACACATTTCTTGGTAGAATCATGCAGGACTGAAATTTTTGATGTTTTTCTACTCCTCTCATGAGCCCAAACAAGTCTCTAAAAGCATGAGTTTGCAACTACTTTACTTTTGGAGAAAATTCAAAACATTCATTATTCAATAGAGCCCAATAGCAAAAATCAGGTTTTGAATGAAGAATCACATTTCTTGGTAGAATCATGCAGGATTGAAATTTTTGATGGTTTTTTACTCCGCTCAACAGCCCAAACAAGTTTCTAAAAGGATGAGTTTGCAACTACTTTACTTTTGGAGAAAATTCAAAACATTCATTATTCAATAGGGCCCAAACTATCAAAAACCAGCGGTTTCAATGAACACACATTTCTTGGTAGAATCATGCAGGACTGAAATTTTTGATGTTTTTCTACTCCTCTCATGAGCCCAAACAAGTCTCTAAAAGCATGAGTTTGCAACTACTTTACTTTTGGAGAAAATTCAAAACATTCATTATTCAATAGAGCCCAATAGCAAAAATCAGGTTTTGAATGAAGAATCACATTTCTTGGTAGAATCATGCAGGATTGAAATTTTTGATGGTTTTTTACTCCTCTCAACAGCCCAAACAAGTTTCTAAAAGGATGAGTTTGTAACTACTTTACTTTTGGAGAAAATTCAAAACATTCATTATTCAATAGGGCCCAAACTATCAAAAACCAGCAGTTTGAATGAACACACAATTCTTGGTAGAATCATGCAGGACTGAAATTTTTGATGTTTTTCTACTCCTCTCATGAGCCCAAACAAGTCTCTAAAAGCATGAGTTTGCAACTACTTTACTTTTGGAGAAAATTCAAAACATTCATTACTCAAAAGAGCCCAATAGCAAAAACCAGCGTTTTGAATGAAGAATCACATTTCTTGGTAGAATCATGCAGGATTGAAATTTTTAATGGTTTTTTACTCCTCTCAACAGCCCAAACAAGTTTCTAAAAGGATGAGTTTGCAACTACTTTACTTTTGGAGAAAATTCAAAACATTCATTATTCAATAGGGCCCAAACTATCAAAAACCAGCGGTTTCAATGAACACACATTTCTTGGTAGAATCATGCAGGACTGAAATTTTTGATGTTTTTCTACTCCTCTCATGAGCCCAAACAAGTCTCTAAAAGCATGAGTTTGCAACTACTTTACTTTTGGAGAAAATTCAAAACATTCACTATTCAATAGAGCCCAATAGCAAAAATCAGGTTTTGAATGAAGAATCACATTTCTTGGTAAAATCATGCAGGATTGAAATTTTTGATGGTTTTTTACTCCTCTCAACAGCCCAAACAAGTTTCTAAAAGGATGAGTTTGCAACTACTTTACTTTTGGAGAAAATTCAAAACATTCATTATTCAATAGGGCCCAAACTATCAAAAACCAGCGGTTTCAATGAACACACATTTCTTGGTAGAATCATGCAGGACTGAAATTTTTGATGTTTTTCTACTCCTCTCATGAGCCCAAACAAGTCTCTAAAAGCATGAGTTTGCAACTACTTTACTTTTGGAGAAAATTCAAAACATTCATTACTCAAAAGAGCCCAATAGCAAAAACAAGCGTTTTGAATGAAGAATCACATTTCTTGGTAGAATCATGCAGGATTGAAATTTTTGATGGTTTTTTACTCCTCTCAACAGCCCAAACAAGTTTCTAAAAGGATGAGTTTGCAACTACTTTACTTTTGGAGAAAATTCAAAACATTCATTATTCAATAGAGCCCAATAGCAAAAACCAGCGTTTTGAATGAAGAATCACATTTCTTGGTAGAATCATGCAGGATTGAAATTTTTGATGGTTTTTTACTCCTCTCAACAGCCCAAACAAGTTTCTAAAAGGATGAGTTTGCAACTACTTTACTTTTGGAGAAAATTCAAAACATTCATTATTCAATAGGGCCCAAACTATCAAAAACCAGCGGTTTGAATGAACACACATTTCTTGGTAGAATCATGCAGGACTGAAATTTTTGATGTTTTTCTACTCCTCTCATGAGCCCAAACAAGTCTCTAAAAGCATGAGTTTGCAACTACTTTACTTTTGGAGAAAATTCAAAACATTCATTACTCAAAAGAGCCCAATAGCAAAAACCAGCGTTTTGAATGAAGAATCACATTTCTTGGTAGAATCATGCAGGATTGAAATTTTTGATGGTTTTTTACTCCTCTCAACAGCCCAAACAAGTTTCTAAAAGGATGAGTTTGCAACTACTTTACTTTTGGAGAAAATTCAAAACATTCATTATTCAATAGGGCCCAAACTATCAAAAACCAGCGGTTTCAATGAACACACATTTCTTGGTAGAATCATGCAGGACTGAAATTTTTGATGTTTTTCTACTCCTCTCATGAGCCCAAACAAGTCTCTAAAAGCATGAGTTTGCAACTACTTTACTTTTGGAGAAAATTCAAAACATTCATTACTCAAAAGAGCCCAATAGCAAAAACCAGCGTTTTGAATGAAGAATCACATTTCTTGGTAGAATCATGCAGGATTGAAATTTTTGATGGTTTTTTACTCCTCTCAACAGCCCAAACAAGTTTCTAAAAGGATGAGTTTGCAACTACTTTACTTTTGGAGAAAATTCAAAACATTCATTATTCAATAGGGCCCAAACTATCAAAAACCAGCGGTTTCAATGAACACACATTTCTTGGTAGAATCATGCAAGACTGAAATTTTTGATGTTTTTCTACTCCTCTCATGAGCCCAAACAAGTCTCTAAAAGCATGAGTTTGCAACTACTTTACTTTTGGAGAAAATTCAAAACATTCATTACTCAAAAGAGCCCAATAGCAAAAACCAGCGTTTTGAATGAAGAATCACATTTCTTGGTAGAATCATGCAGGATTGAAATTTTTGATGGTTTTTTACTCCTCTCAACAGCCCAAACAAGTTTCTAAAAGGATGAGTTTGCAACTACTTTACTTTTGGAGAAAATTCAAAACATTCATTATTCAATAGGGCCCAAACTATCAAAAACCAGCGGTTTCAATGAACACACATTTCTTGGTAGAATCATGCAGGACTGAAATTTTTGATGTTTTTCTACTCCTCTCATGAGCCCAAACAAGTCTCTAAAAGCATGAGTTTGCAACTACTTTACTTTTGGAGAAAATTCAAAACATTCATTATTCAATAGAGCCCAATAGCAAAAATCAGGTTTTGAATGAAGAATCACATTTCTTGGTAAAATCATGCAGGATTGAAATTTTTGATGGTTTTTTACTCCTCTCAACAGCCCAAACAAGTTTCTAAAAGGATGAGTTTGCAACTACTTTACTTTTGGAGAAAATTCAAAACATTCATTATTCAATAGGGCCCAAACTATCAAAAACCAGCGGTTTGAATGAACACACATTTCTTGGTAGAATCATGCAGGATTGAAATTTTTGATGTTTTTCTACTCCTCTCATGAGCACAAACAAGTCTCTAAAAGCATGTGTTTGCAACTACTTTACTTTTGGAGAAAATTCAAAACATTCATTACTCAAAAGAGCCCAATAGCAAAAACCAGCGTTTTGAATGAAGAATCACATTTCTTGGTAGAATCATGCAGGATTGAAATTTTTGATGGTTTTTTACTCCTCTCAACAGCCCAAACAAGTTTCTAAAAGGATGAGTTTGCAACTACTTTACTTTTGGAGAAAATTCAAAACATTCATTATTCAATAGGGCCCAAACTATCAAAAACCAGCGGTTTCAATGAACACACATTTCTTGGTAGAATCATGCAGGACTGAAATTTTTGATGTTTTTCTACTCCTCTCACGAGCCCAAACAAGTCTCTAAAAGCATGAGTTTGCAACTACTTTACTTTTGGAGAAAATTCAAAACATTCATTACTCAAAAGAGCCCAATAGCAAAAACCAGCGTTTTGAATGAAGAATCACATTTCTTGGTAGAATCATGCAGGATTGAAATTTTTGATGGTTTTTTACTCCTCTCAACAGCCCAAACAAGTTTCTAAAAGGATGAGTTTGCAACTACTTTACTTTTGGAGAAAATTCAAAACATTCATTATTCAATAGGGCCCAAACTATCAAAAACCAGCGGTTTGAATGAACACACATTTCTTGGTAGAATCATGCAGGACTGAAATTTTTGATGTTTTTCTACTCCTCTCATGAGCCCAAACAAGTCTCTAAAAGCATGAGTTTGCAACTACTTTACTTTTGGAGAAAATTCAAAACATTCATTACTCAAAAGAGCCCAATAGCAAAAACCAGCGTTTTGAATGAAGAATCACATTTCTTGGTAGAATCATGCAGGATTGAAATTTTTGATGGTTTTTTACTCCTCTCAACAGCCCAAACAAGTTTCTAAAAGGATGAGTTTGCAACTACTTTACTTTTGGAGAAAATTCAAAACATTCATTATTCAATAGGGCCCAAACTATCAAAAACCAGCGGTTTCAATGAACACACATTTCTTGGTAGAATCATGCAGGACTGAAATTTTTGATGTTTTTCTACTCCTCTTATGAGCCCAAACAAGTCTCTAAAAGCATGAGTTTGCAACTACTTTGCTTTTGGAGAAAATTCAAAACATTCATTATTTAATAGAGCCCAATAGCAAAAACCAGCGTTTTGAATGAAGAATCACATTTCTTGGTAGAATCATGCAGGATTGAAATTTTTGATGGTTTTTTACTCCTCTCAACAGCCCAAACAAGTTTCTAAAAGGATGAGTTTGCAACTACTTTACTTTTGGAGAAAATTCAAAACATTCATTATTCAATAGGGCCCAAACTATCAAAAACCAGCGGTTTCAATGAACACACATTTCTTGGTAGAATCATGCAAGACTGAAATTTTTGATGTTTTTCTACTCCTCTCATGAGCCCAAACAAGTCTCTAAAAGCATGAGTTTGCAACTACTTTACTTTTGGAGAAAATTCAAAACATTCATTACTCAAAAGAGCCCAATAGCAAAAACCAGCGTTTTGAATGAAGAATCACATTTCTTGGTAGAATCATGCAGGATTGAAATTTTTGATGGTTTTTTACTCCTCTCAACAGCCCAAACAAGTTTCTAAAAGGATGAGTTTGCAACTACTTTACTTTTGGAGAAAATTCAAAACATTCATTATTCAATAGGGCCCAAACTATCAAAAACCAGCGGTTTCAATGAACACACATTTCTTGGTAGAATCATGCAAGACTGAAATTTTTGATGTTTTTCTACTCCTCTCATGAGCCCAAACAAGTCTCTAAAAGCATGAGTTTGCAACTACTTTACTTTTGGAGAAAATTCAAAACATTCATTACTCAAAAGAGCCCAATAGCAAAAACCAGCGTTTTGAATGAAGAATCACATTTCTTGGTAGAATCATGCAGGATTGAAATTTTTGATGGTTTTTTACTCCTCTCAACAGCCCAAACAAGTTTCTAAAAGGATGAGTTTGCAACTACTTTACTTTTGGAGAAAATTCAAAACATTCATTATTCAATAGGGCCCAAACTATCAAAAACCAGCGGTTTCAATGAACACACATTTCTTGGTAGAATCATGCAGGACTGAAATTTTTGATGTTTTTCTACTCCTCTCATGAGCCCAAACAAGTCTCTAAAAGCATGAGTTTGCAACTACTTTACTTTTGGAGAAAATTCAAAACATTCATTATTCAATAGAGCCCAATAGCAAAAATCAGGTTTTGAATGAAGAATCACATTTCTTGGTAAAATCATGCAGGATTGAAATTTTTGATGGTTTTTTACTCCTCTCAACAGCCCAAACAAGTTTCTAAAAGGATGAGTTTGCAACTACTTTACTTTTGGAGAAAATTCAAAACATTCATTATTCAATAGGGCCCAAACTATCAAAAACCAGCGGTTTGAATGAACACACATTTCTTGGTAGAATCATGCAGGATTGAAATTTTTGATGTTTTTCTACTCCTCTCATGAGCACAAACAAGTCTCTAAAAGCATGTGTTTGCAACTACTTTACTTTTGGAGAAAATTCAAAACATTCATTACTCAAAAGAGCCCAATAGCAAAAACCAGCGTTTTGAATGAAGAATCACATTTCTTGGTAGAATCATGCAGGATTGAAATTTTTGATGGTTTTTTACTCCTCTCAACAGCCCAAACAAGTTTCTAAAAGGATGAGTTTGCAACTACTTTACTTTTGGAGAAAATTCAAAACATTCATTATTCAATAGGGCCCAAACTATCAAAAACCAGCGGTTTCAATGAACACACATTTCTTGGTAGAATCATGCAGGACTGAAATTTTTGATGTTTTTCTACTCCTCTCACGAGCCCAAACAAGTCTCTAAAAGCATGAGTTTGCAACTACTTTACTTTTGGAGAAAATTCAAAACATTCATTACTCAAAAGAGCCCAATAGCAAAAACCAGCGTTTTGAATGAAGAATCACATTTCTTGGTAGAATCATGCAGGATTGAAATTTTTGATGGTTTTTTACTCCTCTCAACAGCCCAAACAAGTTTCTAAAAGGATGAGTTTGCAACTACTTTACTTTTGGAGAAAATTCAAAACATTCATTATTCAATAGGGCCCAAACTATCAAAAACCAGCGGTTTGAATGAACACACATTTCTTGGTAGAATCATGCAGGACTGAAATTTTTGATGTTTTTCTACTCCTCTCATGAGCCCAAACAAGTCTCTAAAAGCATGAGTTTGCAACTACTTTACTTTTGGAGAAAATTCAAAACATTCATTACTCAAAAGAGCCCAATAGCAAAAACCAGCGTTTTGAATGAAGAATCACATTTCTTGGTAGAATCATGCAGGATTGAAATTTTTGATGGTTTTTTACTCCTCTCAACAGCCCAAACAAGTTTCTAAAAGGATGAGTTTGCAACTACTTTACTTTTGGAGAAAATTCAAAACATTCATTATTCAATAGGGCCCAAACTATCAAAAACCAGCGGTTTCAATGAACACACATTTCTTGGTAGAATCATGCAGGACTGAAATTTTTGATGTTTTTCTACTCCTCTTATGAGCCCAAACAAGTCTCTAAAAGCATGAGTTTGCAACTACTTTGCTTTTGGAGAAAATTCAAAACATTCATTATTTAATAGAGCCCAATAGCAAAAACCAGCGTTTTGAATGAAGAATCACATTTCTTGGTAGAATCATGCAGGATTGAAATTTTTGATGGTTTTTTACTCCTCTCAACAGCCCAAACAAGTTTCTAAAAGGATGAGTTTGCAACTACTTTACTTTTGGAGAAAATTCAAAACATTCATTATTCAATAGGGCCCAAACTATCAAAAACCAGCGGTTTCAATGAACACACATTTCTTGGTAGAATCATGCAGGACTGAAATTTTTGATGTTTTTCTACTCCTCTCATGAGCCCAAACAAGTCTCTAAAAGCATGAGTTTGGAACTACTTTACTTTTGGAGAAAATTCAAAACATTCATTATTCAATAGAGCCCAATAGCAAAAACCAGCGTTTTGAATGAAGAATCACATTTCTTGGTAGAATCATGCAGGATTGAAATTTTTGATGGTTTTTTACTACTCTCAACAGCCCAAACAAGTTTCTAAAAGGATGAGTTTGCAACTACTTTACTTTTGGAGAAAATTCAAAACATTCATTATTCAATAGGGCCCAAACTATCAAAAACCAGCGGTTTCAATGAACACACATTTCTTGGTAGAATCATGCAGGACTGAAATTTTTGATGTTTTTCTACTCCTCTCATGAGCCCAAACAAGTCTCTAAAAGCATGAGTTTGCAACTACTTTACTTTTGGAGAAAATTCAAAACATTCATTATACAATAGAGCCCAATAGCAAAAATCAGGTTTTGAATGAAGAATCACATTTCCTGGTAGAATCATGCAGGATTGAAATTTTTGATGGTTTTTTACTCCTCTCAACAGCCCAAACAAGTTTCTAAAAGGATGAGTTTGCAACTACTTTACTTTTGGAGAAAATTCAAAACATTCATTATTCAATAGGGCCCAAACTATCAAAAACCAGCTTTTTCAATGAACACACATTTCTTGGTAGAATCATGCAGGACTGAAATTTTTGATGTTTTTCTACTCCTCTCATGAGCCCAAACAAGTCTCTAAAAGCATGAGTTTGCAACTACTTTACTTTTGGAGAAAATTCAAAACATTCACTATTCAATAGAGCCCAATAGCAAAAATCAGGTTTTGAATGAAGAATCACATTTCTTGGTAAAATCATGCAGGATTGAAATTTTTGATGGTTTTTTACTCCTCTCAACAGCCCAAACAAGTTTCTAAAAGGATGAGTTTGCAACTACTTTACTTTTGGAGAAAATTCAAAACATTCATTATTCAATAGGGCCCAAACTATCAAAAACCAGCGGTTTCAATGAACACACATTTCTTGGTAGAATCATGCAGGACTGAAATTTTTGATGTTTTTCTACTCCTCTCATGAGCCCAAACAAGTCTCTAAAAGCATGAGTTTGCAACTACTTTACTTTTGGAGAAAATTCAAAACATTCATTATTCAATAGAGCCCAATAGCAAAAATCAGGTTTTGAATGAAGAATCACATTTCTTGGTAGAATCATGCAGGATTGAAATTTTTGATGGTTTTTTACTCCTCTCAACAGCCAAAACAAATTTCTAAAAGGATGAGTTTGCAACTACTTTACTTTTGGAGAAAATTCAAAACATTCATTATTCAATAGGGCCCAAAATATCAAAAACCAGCGGTTTGAATGAACACACATTTTTTGGTAGGATCGTGCAGGACTGAAATTTTTGATGTTTTTCTACTCCTCTCATGAGCCCAAACAAGTCTCTAAAAGCATGAGTTTGCAACTACTTTACTTTTGGAGAAAATTCAAAACATTCATTACTCAAAAGAGCCCAATAGCAAAAACCAGCGTTTTGAATGAAGAATCACATTTCTTGGTAGAATCATGCAGGATTGAAATTTTTGATGATTTTTTACTCCTCTCAACAGCCCAAACAAGTTTCTAAAAGGATGAGTTTGCAACTACTTTACTTTTGGAGAAAATTCAAAACATTCATTATTCAATAGGGCCCAAACTATCAAAAACCAGCGGTTTCAATGAACACACATTTCTTGGTAGAATCATGCAGGACTGAAATTTTTGATGTTTTTCTACTCCTCTCATGAGCCCAAACAAGACTCTAAAAGCATGAGTTTGCAACTACTTTACTTTTGGAGAAAATTCAAAACATTCATTACTCAAAAGAGCCCAATAGCAAAAACCAGCGTTTTGAATGAAGAATCACATTTCTTGGTAGAATCATGCAGGATTGAAATTTTTGATGGTTTTTTACTCCGCTCAACAGCCCAAACAAGTTTCTAAAAGGATGAGTTTGCAACTACTTTACTTTTGGAGAAAATTCAAAACATTCATTATTCAATAGGGCCCAAACTATCAAAAACCAGCGGTTTTAATGAACACACATTTCTTGGTAGAATCATGCAGGACTGAAATTTTTGATGTTTTTCTACTCCTCTCATGAGCCCAAACAAGTCTCTAAAAGCATGAGTTTGCAACTGCTTTACTTTTGGAGAAAATTCAAAACATTCATTATTCAATAGAGCCCAATAGCAAAAATCAGGTTTTGAATGAAGAATCACATTTCTTGGTAGAATCATGCAGGATTGAAATTTTTGATGGTTTTTTACTCCTCTCAACAGCCCAAACAAGTTTCTAAAAGGATGAGTTTGCAACTACTTTACTTTTGGAGAAAATTCAAAACATTCATTATTCAATAGGGCCCAAACTATCAAAAACCAGCGGTTTCAATGAACACACATTTCTTGGTAGAATCATGCAGGACTGAAATTTTTGATGTTTTTCTACTCCTCTCATGAGCCCAAACAAGTCTCTAAAAGCATGAGTTTGCAACTACTTTACTTTTGGAGAAAATTCAAAACATTCACTATTCAATAGAGCCCAATAGCAAAAATCAGGTTTTGAATGAAGAATCACATTTCTTGGTAAAATCATGCAGGATTGAAATTTTTGATGGTTTTTTACTCCTCTCAACAGCCCAAACAAGTTTCTAAAAGGATGAGTTTGCAACTACTTTACTTTTGGAGAAAATTCAAAACATTCATTATTCAATAGGGCCCAAACTATCAAAAACCAGCGGTTTCAATGAACACACATTTCTTGGTAGAATCATGCAGGACTGAAATTTTTGATGTTTTTCTACTCCTCTCATGAGCCCAAACAAGTCTCTAAAAGCATGAGTTTGCAACTACTTTACTTTTGGAGAAAATTCAAAACATTCACTATTCAATAGAGCCCAATAGCAAAAATCAGGTTTTGAATGAAGAATCACATTTCTTGGTAAAATCATGCAGGATTGAAATTTTTGATGGTTTTTTACTCCTCTCAACAGCCCAAACAAGTTTCTAAAAGGATGAGTTTGCAACTACTTTACTTTTGGAGAAAATTCAAAACATTCATTATTCAATAGGGCCCAAACTATCAAAAACCAGCGGTTTCAATGAACACACATTTCTTGGTAGAATCATGCAGGACTGAAATTTTTGATGTTTTTCTACTCCTCTCATGAGCCCAAACAAGTCTCTAAAAGCATGAGTTTGCAACTACTTTACTTTTGGAGAAAATTCAAAACATTCATTATTCAACAGAGCCCAATAGCAAAAACCAGCGTTTTGAATGAAGAATCACATTTCTTGGTAGAATCATGCAGGATTGAAATTTTTGATGGTTTTTTACTACTCTCAACAGCCCAAACAAGTTTCTAAAAGGATGAGTTTGCAACTACTTTACTTTTGGAGAAAATTCAAAACATTCATTATTCAATAGGGCCCAAACTATCAAAAACCAGCGGTTTCAATGAACACACATTTCTTGGTAGAATCATGCAGGACTGAAATTTTTGATGTTTTTCTACTCCTCTCATGAGCCCAAACAAGTCTCTAAAAGCATGAGTTTGCAACTACTTTACTTTTGGAGAAAATTCAAAACATTCATTATTCAATAGAGCCCAATAGCAAAAATCAGGTTTTGAATGAAGAATCACATTTCTTGGTAGAATCATGCAGGATTGAAATTTTTGATGGTTTTTTACTCCTCTCAACAGCCCAAACAAGTTTCTAAAAGGATGAGTTTGCAACTACTTTACTTTTGGAGAAAATTCAAAACATTCATTATTCAATAGGGCCCAAACTATCAAAAACCAGCGGTTTGAATGAACACACATTTCTTGGTAGAATCATGCAGGACTGAAATTTTTGATGTTTTTCTACTCCTCTCATGAGCCCAAACAAGTCTCTAAAAGCATGAGTTTGCAACTACTTTACTTTTGGAGAAAATTCAAAACATTCATTACTCAAAAGAGCCCAATAGCAAAAACCAGCGTTTTGAATGAAGAATCACATTTCTTGGTAGAATCATGCAGGATTGAAATTTTTGATGGTTTTTTACTCCTCTCAACAGCCCAAACAAGTTTCTAAAAGGATGAGTTTGCAACTACTTTACTTTTGGAGAAAATTCAAAACATTCATTATTCAATAGGGCCCAAACTATCAAAAACCAGCGGTTTCAATGAACACACATTTCTTGGTAGAATCATGCAGGACTGAAATTTTTGATGTTTTTCTACTCCTCTCATGAGCCCAAACAAGTCTCTAAAAGCATGAGTTTGCAACTACTTTACTTTTGGAGAAAATTCAAAACATTCATTATTCAATAGAGCCCAATAGCAAAAATCAGGTTTTGAATGAAGAATCACATTTCTTGGTAGAATCATGCAGGATTGAAATTTTTGATGGTTTTTTACTCCTCTCAACAGCCCAAACAAGTTTCTAAAAGGATGAGTTTGTAACTACTTTACTTTTGGAGAAAATTCAAAACATTCATTATTCAATAGGGCCCAAACTATCAAAAACCAGCGGTTTCAATGAACACACATTTCTTGGTAGAATCATGCAGGACTGAAATTTTTGATGTTTTTCTACTCCTCTCATGAGCCCAAACAAGTCTCTAAAAGCATGAGTTTGCAACTACTTTACTTTTGGAGAAAATTCAAAACATTCATTATTCAATAGAGCCCAATAGCAAAAATCAGGTTTTGAATGAAGAATCACATTTCTTGGTAGAATCATGCAGGATTGAAATTTTTGATGGTTTTTTACTCCTCTCAACAGCCCAAACAAGTTTCTAAAAGGATGAGTTTGCAACTACTTTACTTTTGGAGAAAATTCAAAACATTCATTATTCAATAGGGCCCAAACTATCAAAAACCAGCGGTTTCAATGAACACACATTTCTTGGTAGAATCATGCAGGACTGAAATTTTTGATGTTTTTCTACTCCTCTCATGAGCCCAAACAAGTCTCTAAAAGCATGAGTTTGCAAGTACTTTACTTTTGGAGAATATTCAAAACATTCATTATTCAATAGAGCCCAATAGCAAAAATCAGGTTTTGAATGAAGAATCACATTTCTTGGTAAAATCATGCAGGATTGAAATTTTTGATGGTTTTTTACTCCTCTCAACAGCCCAAACAAGTTTCTAAAAGGATGAGTTTGCAACTACTTTACTTTTGGAGAAAATTCAAAACATTCATTATTCAATAGGGCCCAAACTATCAAAAACCAGCGGTTTCAATGAACACACATTTCTTGGTAGAATCATGCAGGACTGAAATTTTTGATGTTTTTCTACTCCTCTCATGAGCCCAAACAAGTCTCTAAAAGCATGAGTTTGCAACTACTTTATTTTTGGAGAAAATTCAAAACATTCACTATTCAATAGAGCCCAATAGCAAAAATCAGGTTTTGAATGAAGAATCACATTTCTTGGTAAAATCATGCAGGATTGAAATTTTTGATGGTTTTTTACTCCTCTCAACAGCCCAAACAAGTTTCTAAAAGGATGAGTTTGCAACTACTTTACTTTTGGAGAAAATTCAAAACATTCATTATTCAATAGGGCCCAAACTATCAAAAACCAGCGGTTTCAATGAACACACATTTCTTGGTAGAATCATGCATGACTGAAATTTTTGATGTTTTTCTACTCCTCTCATGAGCCCAAACAAGTCTCTAAAAGCATGAGTTTGCAACTACTTTACTTTTGGAGAAAATTCAAAACATTCATTATTCAACAGAGCCCAATAGCAAAAACCAGCGTTTTGAATGAAGAATCACATTTCTTGGTAGAATCATGCAGGATTGAAATTTTTGATGGTTTTTTACTACTCTCAACAGCCCAAACAAGTTTCTAAAAGGATGAGTTTGCAACTACTTTACTTTTGGAGAAAATTCAAAACATTCATTATTCAATAGGGCCCAAACTATCAAAAACCAGCGGTTTCAATGAACACACATTTCTTGGTAGAATCATGCAGGACTGAAATTTTTGATGTTTTTCTACTCCTCTCATGAGCCCAAACAAGTCTCTAAAAGCATGAGTTTGCAACTACTTTACTTTTGGAGAAAATTCAAAACATTCATTACTCAAAAGAGCCCAATAGCAAAAACCAGCGTTTTGAATGAAGAATCACATTTCTTGGTAGAATCATGCAGGATTGAAATTTTTAATGGTTTTTTACTCCTCTCAACAGCCCAAACAAGTTTCTAAAAGGATGAGTTTGCAACTACTTTACTTTTGGAGAAAATTCAAAACATTCATTATTCAATAGGGCCCAAACTATCAAAAACCAGCGGTTTCAATGAACACACATTTCTTGGTAGAATCATGCAGGACTGAAATTTTTGATGTTTTTCTACTCCTCTCATGAGCCCAAACAAGTCTCTAAAAGCATGAGTTTGCAACTACTTTACTTTTGGAGAAAATTCAAAACATTCACTATTCAATAGAGCCCAATAGCAAAAATAAGGTTTTGAATGAAGAATCACATTTCTTGGTAAAATCATGCAGGATTGAAATTTTTGATGGTTTTTTACTCCACTCAACAGCCCAAACAAGTTTCTAAAAGGATGAGTTTGCAACTACTTTACTTTTGGAGAAAATTCAAAACATTCATTATTCAATAGGGCCCAAACTATCAAAAACCAGCGGTTTCAATGAACACACATTTCTTGGTAGAATCATGCAGGACTGAAATTTTTGATGTTTTTCTACTCCTCTCATGAGCCCAAACAAGTCTCTAAAAGCATGAGTTTGCAACTACTTTACTTTTGGAGAAAATTCAAAACATTCATTACTCAAAAGAGCCCAATAGCAAAAACAAGCGTTTTGAATGAAGAATCACATTTCTTGGTAGAATCATGCAGGATTGAAATTTTTGATGGTTTTTTACTCCTCTCAACAGCCCAAACAAGTTTCTAAAAGGATGAGTTTGCAACTACTTTACTTTTGGAGAAAATTCAAAACATTCATTATTCAATAGGGCCCAAACTATCAAAAACCAGCGGTTTCAATGAACACACATTTCTTGGTAGAATCATGCAGGACTGAAATTTTTGATGTTTTTCTACTCCTCTCATGAGCCCAAACAAGTCTCTAAAAGCATGAGTTTGCAACTACTTTACTTTTGGAGAAAATTCAAAACATTCATTATTCAATAGAGCCCAATAGCAAAAATCAGGTTTTGAATGAAGAATCACATTTCTTGGTAAAATCATGCAGGATTAAAATTTTTGATGGTTTTTTACTCCTCTCAACAGCCCAAACAAGTTTCTAAAAGGATGAGTTTGCAACTACTTTACTTTTGGAGAAAATTCAAAACATTCATTATTCAATAGGGTCCAAACTATCAAAAACCAGCGGTTTGAATGAACACACATTTCTTGGTAGAATCATGCAGGACTGAAATTTTTGATGTTTTTCTACTCCTCTCATGAGCCCAAACAAGTCTCTAAAAGCATGAGTTTGCAACTACTTTACTTTTGGAGAAAATTCAAAACATTCATTACTCAAAAGAGCCCAATAGCAAAAACCAGCGTTTTGAATGAAGAATCACATTTCTTGGTAGAATCATGCAGGATTGAAATTTTTGATGGTTTTTTACTCCTCTCAACAGCCCAAACAAGTTTCTAAAAGGATGAGTTTGAAACTACTTTACTTTTGGAGAAAATTCAAAACATTCATTATTCAATAGGGCCCAAACTATCAAAAACCAGCGGTTTCAATGAACACACATTTCTTGGTAGAATCATGCAGGACTGAAATTTTTGATGTTTTTCTACTCCTCTCATGAGCCCAAACAAGTCTCTAAAAGCATGAGTTTGCAACTACTTTACTTTTGGAGAAAATTCAAAACATTCATTATTCAATAGAGCCCAATAGCAAAAATCAGGTTTTGAATGAAGAATCACATTTCTTGGTAGAATCATGCAGGATTGAAATTTTTGATGGTTTTTTACTCCTCTCAACAGCCCAAACAAGTTTCTAAAAGGATGAGTTTGTAACTACTTTACTTTTGGAGAAAATTCAAAACATTCATTATTCAATAGGGCCCAAACTATCAAAAACCAGCGGTTTCAATGAACACACATTTCTTGGTAGAATCATGCAGGACTGAAATTTTTGATGTTTTTCTACTCCTCTCATGAGCCCAAACAAGTCTCTAAAAGCATGAGTTTGCAACTACTTTACTTTTGGAGAAAATTCAAAACATTCATTACTCAAAAGAGCCCAATAGCAAAAACCAGCGTTTTGAATGAAGAATCACATTTCTTGGTAGAATCATGCAGGATTGAAATTTTTGATGGTTTTTTACTCCTCTCAACAGCCCAAACAAGTTTCTAAAAGGATGAGTTTGCAACTACTTTACTTTTGGAGAAAATTCAAAACATTCATTATTCAATAGGGCCCAAACTATCAAAAACCAGCGGTTTCAATGAACACACATTTCTTGGTAGAATCAAGCAGGACTGAAATTTTTGATGTTTTTCTACTCCTCTCATGAGCCCAAACAAGTCTCTAAAAGCATGAGTTTGCAACTACTTTACTTTTGGAGAAAATTCAAAACATTCATTATTCAATAGAGCCCAATAGCAAAAACCAGCGTTTTGAATGAAGAATCACATTTCTTGGTAGAATCATGCAGGATTGAAATTTTTGATGGTTTTTTACTCCTCTCAACAGCCCAAACAAGTTTCTAAAAGGATGAGTTTGCAACTACTTTACTTTTGGAGAAAATTCAAAACATTCATTATTCAATAGGGCCCAAACTATCAAAAACCAGCGGTTTCAATGAACACACATTTCTTGGTAGAATCATGCAGGACTGAAATTTTTGATGTTTTTCTACTCCTCTCACGAGCCCAAACAAGTCTCTAAAAGCATGAGTTTGCAACTACTTTACTTTTGGAGAAAATTCAAAACATTCATTACTCAAAAGAGCCCAATAGCAAAAACCAGCGTTTTGAATGAAGAATCACATTTCTTGGTAGAATCATGCAGGATTGAAATTTTTGATGGTTTTTTACTCCTCTCAACAGCCCAAACAAGTTTCTAAAAGGATGAGTTTGCAACTACTTTACTTTTGGAGAAAATTCAAAACATTCATTATTCAATAGGGCCCAAACTATCAAAAACCAGCGGTTTGAATGAACACACATTTCTTGGTAGAATCATGCAGGACTGAAATTTTTGATGTTTTTCTACTCCTCTCATGAGCCCAAACAAGTCTCTAAAAGCATGAGTTTGCAACTACTTTACTTTTGGAGAAAATTCAAAACATTCATTATTCAATAGAGCCCAATAGCAAAAATCAGGTTTTGAATGAAGAATCACATTTCTTGGTAAAATCATGCAGGATTGAAATTTTTGATGGTTTTTTACTCCTCTCAACAGCCCAAACAAGTTTCTAAAAGGATGAGTTTGCAACTACTTTACTTTTGGAGAAAATTCAAAACATTCATTATTCAATAGGGCCCAAACTATCAAAAACCAGCGGTTTGAATGAACACACATTTATTGGTAGAATCATGCACGACTGAAATTTTTGATGTTTTTCTACTCCTCTCATGAGCCCAAACAAGTCTTTAAAAGCATGAGTTTGCAACTACTTTACTTTTGGAGAAAATTCAAAACATTCATTACTCAAAAGAGCCCAATAGCAAAAACCAGCGTTTTGAATGAAGAATCACATTTCTTGGTAGAATCATGCAGGATTGAAATTTTTGATGGTTTTTTACTCCTCTCAACAGCCCAAACAAGTTTCTAAAAGGATGAGTTTGCAACTACTTTACTTTTGGAGAAAATTCAAAACATTCATTATTCAATAGGGCCCAAACTATCAAAAACCAGCGGTTTCAATGAACACACATTTCTTGGTAGAATCATGCAGGACTGAAATTTTTGATGTTTTTCTACTCCTCTCATGAGCCCAAACAAGTCTCTAAAAGCATGAGTTTGCAACTACTTTACTTTTGGAGAAAATTCAAAACATTCATTATTCAATAGAGCCCAATAGCAAAAATCAGGTTTTGAATGAAGAATCACATTTCTTGGTAAAATCATGCAGGATTGAAATTTTTGATGGTTTTTTACTCCTCTCAACAGCCCAAACAAGTTTCTAAAAGGATGAGTTTGCAACTACTTTACTTTTGGAGAAAATTCAAAACATTCATTATTCAATAGGGCCCAAACTATCAAAAACCAGCGGTTTCAATGAACACACATTTCTTGGTAGAATCATGCAGGACTGAAATTTTTGATGTTTTTCTACTCCTCTCATGAGCCCAAACAAGTCTCTAAAAGCATGAGTTTGCAACTACTTTACTTTTGGAGAAAATTCAAAACATTCATTATTCAATAGAGCCCAGTAGCAAAAATCAGGTTTTGAATGAAGAATCACATTTCTTGGTAGAATCATGCAGGATTGAAATTTTTGATGGTTTTTTACTCCTCTCAACAGCCCAAACAAGTTTCTAAAAGGATGAGTTTGTAACTACTTTACTTTTGGAGAAAATTCAAAACATTCATTATTCAATAGGGCCCAAACTATCAAAAACCAGCGGTTTCAATGAACACACATTTCTTGGTAGAATCATGCAGGACTGAAATTTTTGATGTTTTTCTACTCCTCTCATGAGCCCAAACAAGTCTCTAAAAGCATGAGTTTGCAACTACTTTACTTTTGGAGAAAATTCAAAACATTCATTATTCAATAGAGCCCAATAGCAAAAATCAGGTTTTGAATGAAGAACCACATTTCTTGGTAAAATCATGCAGGATTGAAATTTTTGATGGTTTTTTACTCCTCTCAACAGCCCAAACAAGTTTCTAAAAGGATGAGTTTGCAACTACTTTACTTTTGGAGAAAATTCAAAACATTAATTATTCAATAGGGCGCAAACTATCAAAAACCAGCGGTTTCAATGAACACACATTTCTTGGTAGAATCATGCAGGACTGAAATTTTTGATGTTTTTCTACTCCTCTCATGAGCCCAAACAAGTCTCTAAAAACATGAGTTTGCAACTACTTTACTTTTGGAGAAAATTCAAAACATTCACTATTCAATAGAGCCCAATAGCAAAAATCAGGTTTTGAATGAAGAATCACATTTCTTGGTAAAATCATGCAGGATTGAAATTTTTGATGGTTTTTTACTCCTCTCAACAGCCCAAACAAGTTTCTAAAAGGATGAGTTTGCAACTACTTTACTTTTGGAGAAAATTCAAAACATTAATTATTCAATAGGGCCCAAACTATCAAAAACCAGCGGTTTCAATGAACACACATTTCTTGGTATAATCATGCAGGACTGAAATTTTTGAAGTTTTTCTACTCCTCTCAAGAGCCCAAACAAGTCTCTAAAAGCATGAGTTTGCAACTACTTTACTTTTGGAGAAAATTCAAAACATTCATTACTCAAAAGAGCCCAATAGCAAAAACCAGCGTTTTGAATGAAGAATCACATTTCTTGGTAGAATCATGCAGCATTGAAATTTTTGATGGTTTTTTACTCCTCTCAACAGCCCAAACAAGTTTCTAAAAGGATGAGTTTGAAACTACTTTACTTTTGGAGAAAATTCAAAACATTCATTACTCAAAAGAGCCCAATAGCAAAAACCAGCGTTTTGAATGAAGAATCACATTTCTTGGTAGAATCATGCAGGATTGAAATTTTTGATGGTTTTTTACTCCTCTCAACAGCCCAAACAAGTTTCTAAAAGGATGAGTTTGCAACTACTTTACTTTTGGAGAAAATTCAAAACATTCATTATTCAATAGGGCCCAAACTATCAAAAACCAGCGGTTTCAATGAACACACATTTCTTGGTAGAATCATGCAGGACTGAAATTTTTGATGTTTTTCTACTCCTCTCATGAGCCCAAACAAGTCTCTAAAAGCATGAGTTTGCAACTACTTTACTTTTGGAGAATATTCAAAACATTCATTATTCAATAGAGCCCAATAGCAAAAATCAGGTTTTGAATGAAGAATCACATTTCTTGGTAAAATCATGCAGGATTGAAATTTTTGATGGATTTTTACTCCTCTCAACAGCCCAAACAAGTTTCTAAAAGGATGAGTTTGCAACTACTTTACTTTTGGAGAAAATTCAAAACATTCATTATTCAATAGGGCCCAAACTATCAAAAACCAGCGGTTTCAATGAACACACATTTCTTGGTAGAATCATGCAGGACTGAAATTTTTGATGTTTTTCTACTCCTCTCATGAGCCCAAACAAGTCTCTAAAAGCATGAGTTTGCAACTACTTTACTTTTGGAGAAAATTCAAAACATTCATTATTCAATAGAGCCCAGTAGCAAAAATCAGGTTTTGAATGAAGAATCACATTTCTTGGTAGAATCATGCAGGATTGAAATTTTTGATGGTTTTTTACTCCTCTCAACAGCCCAAACAAGTTTCTAAAAGGATGAGTTTGTAACTACTTTACTTTTGGAGAAAATTCAAAACATTCATTATTCAATAGGGCCCAAACTATCAAAAACCAGCGGTTTCAATGAACACACATTTCTTGGTAGAATCATGCAGGACTGAAATTTTTGATGTTTTTCTACTCCTCTCATGAGCCCAAACAAGTCTCTAAAAGCATGAGTTTGCAACTACTTTACTTTTGGAGAAAATTCAAAACATTCATTATTCAATAGAGCCCAATAGCAAAAATCAGGTTTTGAATGAAGAACCACATTTCTTGGTAAAATCATGCAGGATTGAAATTTTTGATGGTTTTTTACTCCTCTCAACAGCCCAAACAAGTTTCTAAAAGGATGAGTTTGCAACTACTTTACTTTTGGAGAAAATTCAAAACATTAATTATTCAATAGGGCCCAAACTATCAAAAACCAGCGGTTTCAATGAACACACATTTCTTGGTAGAATCATGCAGGACTGAAATTTTTGATGTTTTTCTACTCCTCTCATGAGCCCAAACAAGTCTCTAAAAACATGAGTTTGCAACTACTTTACATTTGGAGAAAATTCAAAACATTCACTATTCAATAGAGCCCAATAGCAAAAATCAGGTTTTGAATGAAGAATCACATTTCTTGGTAAAATCATGCAGGATTGAAATTTTTGATGGTTTTTTACTCCTCTCAACAGCCCAAACAAGTTTCTAAAAGGATGAGTTTGCAACTACTTTACTTTTGGAGAAAATTCAAAACATTCATTATTCAATAGGGCCCAAACTATCAAAAACCAGCGGTTTCAATGAACACACATTTCTTGGTATAATCATGCAGGACTGAAATTTTTGATGTTTTTCTACTCCTCTCATGAGCCCAAACAAGTCTCTAAAAGCATGAGTTTGCAACTACTTTACTTTTGGAGAAAATTCAAAACATTCATTACTCAAAAGAGCCCAATAGCAAAAACCAGCGTTTTGAATGAAGAATCACATTTCTTGGTAGAATCATGCAGGATTGAAATTTTTGATGGTTTTTTACTCCTCTCAACAGCCCAAACAAGTTTCTAAAAGGATGAGTTTGAAACTACTTTACTTTTGGAGAAAATTCAAAACATTCATTACTCAAAAGAGCCCAATAGCAAAAACCAGCGTTTTGAATGAAGAATCACATTTCTTGGTAGAATCATGCAGGATTGAAATTTTTGATGGTTTTTTACTCCTCTCAACAGCCCAAACAAGTTTCTAAAAGGATGAGTTTGCAACTACTTTACTTTTGGAGAAAATTCAAAACATTCATTATTCAATAGGGCCCAAACTATCAAAAACCAGCTGTTTGAATGAACACACATTTCTTGGTAGAATCATGCAGGACTGAAATTTTTGATGTTTTTCTACTCCTCTCATGAGCCCAAACAAGTCTCTAAAAGCATGAGTTTGCAACTACTTTACTTTTGGAGAAAATTCAAAACATTCATTATTCAATAGAGCCCAATAGCAAAAATCAGGTTTTGAATGAAGAATCACATTTCTTGGTAGAATCATGCAGGATTGAAATTTTTGATGGTTTTTTACTCCTCTCAACAGCCCAAACAAGTTTCTAAAAGGATGAGTTTGTAACTACTTTACTTTTGGAGAAAATTCAAAACATTCATTATTCAATAGGGCCCAAACTATCAAAAACCAGCGGTTTCAATGAACACACATTTCTTGGTAGAAACATGCAGGACTGAAATTTTTGATGTTTTTCTACTCCTCTCATGAGCCCAAACAAGTCTCTAAAAGCATGAGTTTGCAACTACTTTACTTTTGGAGAAAATTCAAAACATTCATTATTCAACAGAGCCCAATAGCAAAAATCAGGTTTTGAATGAAGAATCACATTTCTTGGTAAAATCATGCAGGATTGAAATTTTTGATGGTTTTTTACTCCTCTCAACAGCCCAAACAAGTTTCTAAAAGGATGAGTTTGCAACTACTTTACTTTTGGAGAAAATTCAAAACATTCATTATTCAATAGGGCCCAAACTATCAAAAACCAGCGGTTTCAATGAACACACATTTCTTGGTAGAATCATGCAGGACTGAAATTTTTGATGTTTTTCTACTCCTCTCATGAGCCCAAACAAGTCTCTAAAAGCATGAGTTTGCAACTACTTTACTTTTGGAGAAAATTCAAAACATTCATTATTCAATAGAGCCCAATAGCAAAAATCAGGTTTTGAATGAAGAATCACATTTCTTGGTAAAATCATGCAGGATTAAAATTTTTGATGGTTTTTTACTCCTCTCAACAGCCCAAACAAGTTTCTAAAAGGATGAGTTTGAAACTACTTTACTTTTGGAGAAAATTCAAAACATTCATTATTCAATAGGGCCCAAACTATCAAAAACCAGCGGTTTCAATGAACACACATTTCTTGGTAGAATCATGCAGGACTGAAATTTTTGATGTTTTTCTACTCCTCTCATGAGCCCAAACAAGTCTCTAAAAGCATGAGTTTGCAACTACTTTACTTTTGGAGAAAATTCAAAACATTCATTATTCAATAGAGCCCAATAGCAAAAATCAGGTTTTGAATGAAGAATCACATTTCTTGGTAGAATCATGCAGGATTGAAATTTTTGATGGTTTTTTACTCCTCTCAACAGCCCAAACAAGTTTCTAAAAGGATGAGTTTGTAACTACTTTACTTTTGGAGAAAATTCAAAACATTCATTATTCAATAGGGCCCAAACTATCAAAAACCAGCGGTTTCAATGAACACACATTTCTTGGTAGAATCATGCAGGACTGAAATTTTTGATGTTTTTCTACTCCTCTCATGAGCCCAAACAAGTCTCTAAAAGCATGAGTTTGCAACTACTTTACTTTTGGAGAAAATTCAAAACATTCATTACTCAAAAGAGCCCAATAGCAAAAACCAGCGTTTTGAATGAAGAATCACATTTCTTGGTAGAATCATGCAGGATTGAAATTTTTGATGGTTTTTTACTCCTCTCAACAGCCCAAACAAGTTTCTAAAAGGATGAGTTTGCAACTACTTTACTTTTGGAGAAAATTCAAAACATTCATTATTCAATAGGGCCCAAACTATCAAAAACCAGCGGTTTCAATGAACACACATTTCTTGGTAGAATCAAGCAGGACTGAAATTTTTGATGTTTTTCTACTCCTCTCATGAGCCCAAACAAGTCTCTAAAAGCATGAGTTTGCAACTACTTTACTTTTGGAGAAAATTCAAAACATTCATTATTCAATAGAGCCCAATAGCAAAAACCAGCGTTTTGAATGAAGAATCACATTTCTTGGTAGAATCATGCAGGATTGAAATTTTTGATGGTTTTTTACTCCTCTCAACAGCCCAAACAAGTTTCTAAAAGGATGAGTTTGCAACTACTTTACTTTTGGAGAAAATTCAAAACATTCATTATTCAATAGGGCCCAAACTATCAAAAACCAGCGGTTTCAATGAACACACATTTCTTGGTAGAATCATGCAGGACTGAAATTTTTGATGTTTTTCTACTCCTCTCACGAGCCCAAACAAGTCTCTAAAAGCATGAGTTTGCAACTACTTTACTTTTGGAGAAAATTCAAAACATTCATTACTCAAAAGAGCCCAATAGCAAAAACCAGCGTTTTGAATGAAGAATCACATTTCTTGGTAGAATCATGCAGGATTGAAATTTTTGATGGTTTTTTACTCCTCTCAACAGCCCAAACAAGTTTCTAAAAGGATGAGTTTGCAACTACTTTACTTTTGGAGAAAATTCAAAACATTCATTATTCAATAGGGCCCAAACTATCAAAAACCAGCGGTTTGAATGAACACACATTTCTTGGTAGAATCATGCAGGACTGAAATTTTTGATGTTTTTCTACTCCTCTCATGAGCCCAAACAAGTCTCTAAAAGCATGAGTTTGCAACTACTTTACTTTTGGAGAAAATTCAAAACATTCATTATTCAATAGAGCCCAATAGCAAAAATCAGGTTTTGAATGAAGAATCACATTTCTTGGTAAAATCATGCAGGATTGAAATTTTTGATGGTTTTTTACTCCTCTCAACAGCCCAAACAAGTTTCTAAAAGGATGAGTTTGCAACTACTTTACTTTTGGAGAAAATTCAAAACATTCATTATTCAATAGGGCCCAAACTATCAAAAACCAGCGGTTTGAATGAACACACATTTCTTGGTAGAATCATGCACGACTGAAATTTTTGATGTTTTTCTACTCCTCTCATGAGCCCAAACAAGTCTCTAAAAGAATGAGTTTGCAACTACTTTACTTTTGGAGAAAATTCAAAACATTCATTACTCAAAAGAGCCCAATAGCAAAAACCAGCGTTTTGAATGAAGAATCACATTTCTTGGTAGAATCATGCAGGATTGAAATTTTTGATGGTTTTTTACTCCTCTCAACAGCCCAAACAAGTTTCTAAAAGGATGAGTTTGCAACTACTTTACTTTTGGAGAAAATTCAAAACATTCATTATTCAATAGGGCCCAAACTATCAAAAACCAGCGGTTTCAATGAACACACATTTCTTGGTAGAATCATGCAGGACTGAAATTTTTGATGTTTTTCTACTCCTCTCATGAGCCCAAACAAGTCTCTAAAAGCATGAGTTTGCAACTACTTTACTTTTGGAGAAAATTCAAAACATTCATTATTCAATAGAGCCCAATAGCAAAAATCAGGTTTTGAATGAAGAATCACATTTCTTGGTAGAATCATGCAGGATTGAAATTTTTGATGGTTTTTTACTCCTCTCAACAGCCCAAACAAGTTTCTAAAAGGATGAGTTTGTAACTACTTTACTTTTGGAGAAAATTCAAAACATTCATTATTCAATAGGGCCCAAACTATCAAAAACCAGCGGTTTCAATGAACACACATTTCTTGGTAGAATCATGCAGGACTGAAATTTTTGATGTTTTTCTACTCCTCTCATGAGCCCAAACAAGTCTCTAAAAGCATGAGTTTGCAACTACTTTACTTTTGGAGAAAATTCAAAACATTCATTATTCAATAGAGCCCAATAGCAAAAATCAGGTTTTGAATGAAGAATCACATTTCTTGGTAGAATCATGCAGGATTGAAATTTTTGATGGTTTTTTACTCCTCTCAACAGCCCAAACAAGCTTCTAAAAGGATGAGTTTGCAACTACTTTACTTTTGGAGAAAATTCAAAACATTCATTATTCAATAGGGCCCAAACTATCAAAAACCAGCGGTTTCAATGAACACACATTTCTTGGTAGAATCATGCAGGACTGAAATTTTTGATGTTTTTCTACTCCTCTCATGAGCCCAAACAAGTCTCTAAAAGCATGAGTTTGCAACTACTTTACTTTTGGAGAATATTCAAAACATTCATTATTCAATAGAGCCCAATAGCAAAAATCAGGTTTTGAATGAAGAATCACATTTCTTGGTAAAATCATGCAGGATTGAAATTTTTGATGGTTTTTTACTCCTCTCAACAGCCCAAACAAGTTTCTAAAAGGATGAGTTTGCAACTACTTTACTTTTGGAGAAAATTCAAAACATTCATTATTCAATAGGGCCCAAACTATCAAAAACCAGCGGTTTCAATGAACACACATTTCTTGGTAGAATCATGCAGGACTGAAATTTTTGATGTTTTTCTACTCCTCTCATGAGCCCAAACAAGTCTCTAAAAGCATGAGTTTGCAACTACTTTACTTTTGTAGAAAATTCAAAACATTCATTATTCAATAGAGCCCAATAGCAAAAATCAGGTTTTGAATGAAGAATCACATTTCTTGGTAGAATCATGCAGGATTGAAATTTTTGATGGTTTTTTACTCCTCTCAACAGCCCAAACAAGTTTCTAAAAGGATGAGTTTGCAACTACTTTACTTTTGGAGAAAATTCAAAACATTCATTATTCAATAGGGCCCAAACTATCAAAAACCAGCGGTTTGAATGAACACACATTTCTTGGTAGAATCATGCACGACTGAAATTTTTGATGTTTTTCTACTCCTCTCATGAGCCCAAACAAGTCTCTAAAAGCATGAGTTTGCAACTACTTTACTTTTGGAGAAAATTCAAAACATTCATTACTCAAAAGAGCCCAATAGCAAAAACCAGCGTTTTGAATGAAGAATCACATTTCTTGGTAGAATCATGCAGGATTGAAATTTTTGATGGTTTTTTACTCCTCTCAACAGCCCAAACAAGTTTCTAAAAGGATGAGTTTGCAACTACTTTACTTTTGGAGAAAATTCAAAACATTCATTATTCAATAGGGCCCAAACTATCAAAAACCAGCGGTTTCAATGAACACACATTTCTTGGTAGAATCATGCAGGACTGAAATTTTTGATGTTTTTCTACTCCTCTCATGAGCCCAAACAAGTCTCTAAAAGCATGAGTTTGCAACTACTTTACTTTTGGAGAAAATTCAAAACATTCATTATTCAATAGAGCCCAATAGCAAAAATCAGGTTTTGAATGAAGAATCACATTTCTTGGTAGAATCATGCAGGATTGAAATTTTTGATGGTTTTTTACTCCTCTCAACAGCCCAAACAAGTTTCTAAAAGGATGAGTTTGTAACTACTTTACTTTTGGAGAAAATTCAAAACATTCATTATTCAATAGGGCCCAAACTATCAAAAACCAGCGGTTTCAATGAACACACATTTCTTGGTAGAATCATGCAGGACTGAAATTTTTGATGTTTTTCTACTCCTCTCATGAGCCCAAACAAGTCTCTAAAAGCATGAGTTTGCAACTACTTTACTTTTGGAGAATATTCAAAACATTCATTATTCAATAGAGCCCAATAGCAAAAATCAGGTTTTGAATGAAGAATCACATTTCTTGGTAAAATCATGCAGGATTGAAATTTTTGATGGTTTTTTACTCCTCTCAACAGCCCAAACAAGTTTCTAAAAGGATGAGTTTGCAACTACTTTACTTTTGGAGAAAATTCAAAACATTCATTATTCAATAGGGCCCAAACTATCAAAAACCAGCGGTTTCAATGAACACACATTTCTTGGTAGAATCATGCAGGACTGAAATTTTTGATGTTTTTCTACTCCTCTCATGAGCCCAAACAAGTCTCTAAAAGCATGAGTTTGCAACTACTTTACTTTTGGAGAAAATTCAAAACATTCATTATTCAATAGAGCCCAATAGCAAAAATCATGTTTTGAATGAAGAATCACATTTCTTGGTAGAATCATGCAGGATTGAAATTTTTGATGGTTTTTTACTCCTCTCAACAGCCCAAACAAGTTTCTAAAAGGATGAGTTTGCAACTACTTTACTTTTGGAGAAAATTCAAAACATTCATTATTCAATAGGGCCCAAACTATCAAAAACCAGCGGTTTCAATGAACACACATTTCTTGGTAGAATCATGCAGGACTGAAATTTTTGATGTTTTTCTACTCCTCTCATGAGCCCAAACAAGTCTCTAAAAGCATGAGTTTGCAACTACTTTACTTTTGGAGAATATTCAAAACATTCATTATTCAATAGAGCCCAATAGCAAAAATCAGGTTTTGAATGAAGAATCACATTTCTTGGTAAAATCATGCAGGATTGAAATTTTTGATGGTTTTTTACTCCTCTCAACAGCCCAAACAAGTTTCTAAAAGGATGAGTTTGCAACTACTTTACTTTTGGAGAAAATTCAAAACATTCATTATTCAATAGGGCCCAAACTATCAAAAACCAGCGGTTTCAATGAACACACATTTCTTGGTAGAATCATGCAGGACTGAAATTTTTGATGTTTTTCTACTCCTCTCATGAGCCCAAACAAGTCTCTAAAAGCATGAGTTTGCAACTACTTTACTTTTGGAGAAAATTCAAAACATTCATTATTCAATAGAGCCCAATAGCAAAAATCAGGTTTTGAATGAAGAATCACATTTCTTGGTAGAATCATGCAGGATTGAAATTTTTGATGGTTTTTTACTCCTCTCAACAGCCCAAACAAGTTTCTAAAAGGATGAGTTTGCAACTACTTTACTTTTGGAGAAAATTCAAAACATTCATTATTCAATAGGGCCCAAACTATCAAAAACCAGCGGTTTGAATGAACACACATTTCTTGGTAGAATCATGCACGACTGAAATTTTTGATGTTTTTCTACTCCTCTCATGAGCCCAAACAAGTCTCTAAAAGCATGAGTTTGCAACTACTTTACTTTTGGAGAAAATTCAAAACATTCATTACTCAAAAGAGCCCAATAGCAAAAACCAGCGTTTTGAATGAAGAATCACATTTCTTGGTAGAATCATGCAGGATTGAAATTTTTGATGGTTTTTTACTCCTCTCAACAGCCCAAACAAGTTTCTAAAAGGATGAGTTTGCAACTACTTTACTTTTGGAGAAAATTCAAAACATTCATTATTCAATAGGGCCCAAACTATCAAAAACCAGCGGTTTCAATGAACACACATTTCTTGGTAGAATCATGCAGGACTGAAATTTTTGATGTTTTTCTACTCCTCTCATGAGCCCAAACAAGTCTCTAAAAGCATGAGTTTGCAACTACTTTACTTTTGGAGAAAATTCAAAACATTCATTATTCAATAGAGCCCAATAGCAAAAATCAGGTTTTGAATGAAGAATCACATTTCTTGGTAGAATCATGCAGGATTGAAATTTTTGATGGTTTTTTACTCCTCTCAACAGCCCAAACAAGTTTCTAAAAGGATGAGTTTGTAACTACTTTACTTTTGGAGAAAATTCAAAACATTCATTATTCAATAGGGCCCAAACTATCAAAAACCAGCGGTTTCAATGAACACACATTTCTTGGTAGAATCATGCAGGACTGAAATTTTTGATGTTTTTCTACTCCTCTCATGAGCCCAAACAAGTCTCTAAAAGCATGAGTTTGCAACTACTTTACTTTTGGAGAAAATTCAAAACATTCATTATTCAATAGAGCCCAATAGCAAAAATCAGGTTTTGAATGAAGAATCACATTTCTTGGTAGAATCATGCAGGATTGAAATTTTTGATGGTTTTTTACTCCTCTCAACAGCCCAAACAAGTTTCTAAAAGGATGAGTTTGCAACTACTTTACTTTTGGAGAAAATTCAAAACATTCATTATTCAATAGGGCCCAAACTATCAAAAACCAGCGGTTTCAATGAACACACATTTCTTGGTAGAATCATGCAGGACTGAAATTTTTGATGTTTTTCTACTCCTCTCATGAGCCCAAACAAGTCTCTAAAAGTATGAGTTTGCAACTACTTTACTTTTGGAGAATATTCAAAACATTCATTATTCAATAGAGCCCAATAGCAAAAATCAGGTTTTGAATGAAGAATCACATTTCTTGGTAAAATCATGCAGGATTGAAATTTTTGATGGTTTTTTACTCCTCTCAACAGCCCAAACAAGTTTCTAAAAGGATGAGTTTGCAACTACTTTACTTTTGGAGAAAATTCAAAACATTCATTATTCAATAGGGCCCAAACTATCAAAAACCAGCGGTTTCAATGAACACACATTTCTTGGTAGAATCATGCAGGACTGAAATTTTTGATGTTTTTCTACTCCTCTCATGAGCCCAAACAAGTCTCTAAAAGCATGAGTTTGCAACTACTTTACTTTTGGAGAAAATTCAAAACATTCATTATTCAATAGAGCCCAATAGCAAAAATCAGGTTTTGAATGAAGAACCACATTTCTTGGTAAAATCATGCAGGATTGAAATTTTTGATGGTTTTTTACTCCTCTCAACAGCCCAAACAAGTTTCTAAAAGGATGAGTTTGCAACTACTTTACTTTTGGAGAAAATTCAAAACATTAATTATTCAATAGGGCCCAAACTATCAAAAACCAGCGGTTTCAATGAACACACATTTCTTGGTAGAATCATGCAGGACTGAAATTTTTGATGTTTTTCTACTTCTCTCATGAGCCCAAACAAGTCTCTAAAAGCATGAGTTTGCAACTACTTTACTTTTGGAGAAAATTCAAAACATTCACTATTCAATAGAGCCCAATAGCAAAAATCAGGTTTTGAATGAAGAATCACATTTCTTGGTAAAATCATGCAGGATTGAAATTTTTGATGGTTTTTTACTCCTCTCAACAGCCCAAACAAGTTTCTAAAAGGATGAGTTTGCAACTACTTTACTTTTGGAGAAAATTCAAAACATTCATTATTCAATAGGGCCCAAAATATCAAAAACCAGCGGTTTGAATGAACACACATTTCTTGGTAGAATCGTGCAGGACTGAAATTTTTGATGTTTTTCTACTCCTCTCATGAGCCCAAACAAGTCTCTAAAAGGATGAGTTTGCAACTACTTTACTTTTGGAGAAAATTCAAAACATTCATTATTCAATAGAGCCCAATAGCAAAAAACAGCGTTTTGAATGAAGAATCACATTTCTTGGTAGAATCATGCAGGATTGAAATTTTTGATGGTTTTTTACTCCTCTCAACAGCCCAAACAAGTTTCTAAAAGGATGAGTTTGCAACTACTTTACTTTTGGAGAAAATTCAAAACATTCATTATTCAATAGGGCCCAAACTATCAAAAACCAGCAGTTTGAATGAACACACAATTCTTGGTAGAATCATGCAGGACTGAAATTTTTGATGTTTTTCTACTCCTCTCATGAGCCCAAACAAGTCTCTAAAAGCATGAGTTTGCAACTACTTTACTTTTGGAGAAAATTCAAAACATTCATTACTCAAAAGAGCCCAATAGCAAAAACCAGCGTTTTGAATGAAGAATCACATTTCTTGGTAGAATCATGCAGGATTGAAATTTTTAATGGTTTTTTACTCCTCTCAACAGCCCAAACAAGTTTCTAAAAGGATGAGTTTGCAACTACTTTACTTTTGGAGAAAATTCAAAACATTCATTATTCAATAGGGCCCAAACTATCAAAAACCAGCGGTTTCAATGAACACACATTTCTTGGTAGAATCATGCAGGACTGAAATTTTTGATGTTTTTCTACTCCTCTCATGAGCCCAAACAAGTCTCTAAAAGCATGAGTTTGCAACTACTTTACTTTTGGAGAAAATTCAAAACATTCACTATTCAATAGAGCCCAATAGCAAAAATCAGGTTTTGAATGAAGAATCACATTTCTTGGTAAAATCATGCAGGATTGAAATTTTTGATGGTTTTTTACTCCTCTCAACAGCCCAAACAAGTTTCTAAAAGGATGAGTTTGCAACTACTTTACTTTTGGAGAAAATTCAAAACATTCATTATTCAATAGGGCCCAAACTATCAAAAACCAGCGGTTTCAATGAACACACATCTCTTGGTAGAATCATGCAGGACTGAAATTTTTGATGTTTTTCTACTCCTCTCATGAGCCCAAACAAGTCTCTAAAAGCATGAGTTTGCAACTACTTTACTTTTGGAGAAAATTCAAAACATTCATTACTCAAAAGAGCCCAATAGCAAAAACAAGCGTTTTGAATGAAGAATCACATTTCTTGGTAGAATCATGCAGGATTGAAATTTTTGATGGTTTTTTACTCCTCTCAACAGCCCAAACAAGTTTCTAAAAGGATGAGTTTGCAACTACTTTACTTTTGGAGAAAATTCAAAACATTCATTATTCAATAGAGCCCAATAGCAAAAACCAGCGTTTTGAATGAAGAATCACATTTCTTGGTAGAATCATGCAGGATTGAAATTTTTGATGGTTTTTTACTCCTCTCAACAGCCCAAACAAGTTTCTAAAAGGATGAGTTTGCAACTACTTTACTTTTGGAGAAAATTCAAAACATTCATTATTCAATAGGGCCCAAACTATCAAAAACCAGCGGTTTGAATGAACACACATTTCTTGGTAGAATCATGCAGGACTGAAATTTTTGATGTTTTTCTACTCCTCTCATGAGCCCAAACAAGTCTCTAAAAGCATGAGTTTGCAACTACTTTACTTTTGGAGAAAATTCAAAACATTCATTACTCAAAAGAGCCCAATAGCAAAAACCAGCGTTTTGAATGAAGAATCACATTTCTTGGTAGAATCATGCAGGATTGAAATTTTTGATGGTTTTTTACTCCTCTCAACAGCCCAAACAAGTTTCTAAAAGGATGAGTTTGCAACTACTTTACTTTTGGAGAAAATTCAAAACATTCATTATTCAATAGGGCCCAAACTATCAAAAACCAGCGGTTTCAATGAACACACATTTCTTGGTAGAATCATGCAGGACTGAAATTTTTGATGTTTTTCTACTCCTCTCATGAGCCCAAACAAGTCTCTAAAAGCATGAGTTTGCAACTACTTTACTTTTGGAGAAAATTCAAAACATTCATTACTCAAAAGAGCCCAATAGCAAAAACCAGCGTTTTGAATGAAGAATCACATTTCTTGGTAGAATCATGCAGGATTGAAATTTTTGATGGTTTTTTACTCCTCTCAACAGCCCAAACAAGTTTCTAAAAGGATGAGTTTGCAACTACTTTACTTTTGGAGAAAATTCAAAACATTCATTATTCAATAGGGCCCAAACTATCAAAAACCAGCGGTTTCAATGAACACACATTTCTTGGTAGAATCATGCAAGACTGAAATTTTTGATGTTTTTCTACTCCTCTCATGAGCCCAAACAAGTCTCTAAAAGCATGAGTTTGCAACTACTTTACTTTTGGAGAAAATTCAAAACATTCATTACTCAAAAGAGCCCAATAGCAAAAACCAGCGTTTTGAATGAAGAATCACATTTCTTGGTAGAATCATGCAGGATTGAAATTTTTGATGGTTTTTTACTCCTCTCAACAGCCCAAACAAGTTTCTAAAAGGATGAGTTTGCAACTACTTTACTTTTGGAGAAAATTCAAAACATTCATTATTCAATAGGGCCCAAACTATCAAAAACCAGCGGTTTCAATGAACACACATTTCTTGGTAGAATCATGCAGGACTGAAATTTTTGATGTTTTTCTACTCCTCTCATGAGCCCAAACAAGTCTCTAAAAGCATGAGTTTGCAACTACTTTACTTTTGGAGAAAATTCAAAACATTCATTATTCAATAGAGCCCAATAGCAAAAATCAGGTTTTGAATGAAGAATCACATTTCTTGGTAAAATCATGCAGGATTGAAATTTTTGATGGTTTTTTACTCCTCTCAACAGCCCAAACAAGTTTCTAAAAGGATGAGTTTGCAACTACTTTACTTTTGGAGAAAATTCAAAACATTCATTATTCAATAGGGCCCAAACTATCAAAAACCAGCGGTTTGAATGAACACACATTTCTTGGTAGAATCATGCAGGATTGAAATTTTTGATGTTTTTCTACTCCTCTCATGAGCACAAACAAGTCTCTAAAAGCATGTGTTTGCAACTACTTTACTTTTGGAGAAAATTCAAAACATTCATTACTCAAAAGAGCCCAATAGCAAAAACCAGCGTTTTGAATGAAGAATCACATTTCTTGGTAGAATCATGCAGGATTGAAATTTTTGATGGTTTTTTACTCCTCTCAACAGCCCAAACAAGTTTCTAAAAGGATGAGTTTGAAACTACTTTACTTTTGGAGAAAATTCAAAACATTCATTATACAATAGGGCCCAAACTATCAAAAACCAGCGGTTTCAATGAACACACATTTCTTGGTAGAATCATGCAGGACTGAAATTTTTGATGTTTTTCTACTCCTCTCATGAGCCCAAACAAGTCTCTAAAAGCATGAGTTTGCAACTACTTTACTTTTGGAGAAAATTCAAAACATTCATTATTCAATAGAGCCCAATAGCAAAAATCAGGTTTTGAATGAAGAATCACATTTCTTGGTAGAATCATGCAGGATTGAAATTTTTGATGGTTTTTTACTCCTCTCAACAGCCCAAACAAGTTTCTAAAAGGATGAGTTTGTAACTACTTTACTTTTGGAGAAAATTCAAAACATTCATTATTCAATAGGGCCCAAACTATCAAAAACCAGCGGTTTCAATGAACACACATTTCTTGGTAGAATCATGCAGGACTGAAATTTTTGATGTTTTTCTACTCCTCTCATGAGCCCAAACAAGTCTCTAAAAGCATGAGTTTGCAACTACTTTACTTTTGGAGAAAATTCAAAACATTCATTACTCAAAAGAGCCCAATAGCAAAAACTAGCTTTAATGAAGAATCACATTTCTTGGTAGAATCATGCAGGATTGAAATTTTTGATGGTTTTTTACTCCTCTCAACAGCCCAAACAAGTTTCTAAAAGGATGAGTTTGCAACTACTTTACTTTTGGAGAAAATTCAAAACATTCATTATTCAATAGGGCCCAAACTATCAAAAACCAGCGGTTTCAATGAACACACATTTCTTGGTAGAATCAAGCAGGACTGAAATTTTTGATGTTTTTCTACTCCTCTCATGAGCCCAAACAAGTCTCTAAAAGCATGAGTTTGCAACTACTTTACTTTTGGAGAAAATTCAAAACATTCATTATTCAATAGAGCCCAATAGCAAAAACCAGCGTTTTGAATGAAGAATCACATTTCTTGGTAGAATCATGCAGGATTGAAATTTTTGATGGTTTTTTACTCCTCTCAACAGCCCAAACAAGTTTCTAAAAGGATGAGTTTGCAACTACTTTACTTTTGGAGAAAATTCAAAACATTCATTATTCAATAGGGCCCAAACTATCAAAAACCAGCGGTTTCAATGAACACACATTTCTTGGTAGAATCATGCAGGACTGAAATTTTTGATGTTTTTCTACTCCTCTCACGAGCCCAAACAAGTCTCTAAAAGCATGAGTTTGCAACTACTTTACTTTTGGAGAAAATTCAAAACATTCATTACTCAAAAGAGCCCAATAGCAAAAACCAGCGTTTTGAATGAAGAATCACATTTCTTGGTAGAATCATGCAGGATTGAAATTTTTGATGGTTTTTTACTCCTCTCAACAGCCCAAACAAGTTTCTAAAAGGATGAGTTTGCAACTACTTTACTTTTGGAGAAAATTCAAAACATTCATTATTCAATAGGGCCCAAACTATCAAAAACCAGCGGTTTGAATGAACACACATTTCTTGGTAGAATCATGCAGGACTGAAATTTTTGATGTTTTTCTACTCCTCTCATGAGCCCAAACAAGTCTCTAAAAGCATGAGTTTGCAACTACTTTACTTTTGGAGAAAATTCAAAACATTCATTACTCAAAAGAGCCCAATAGCAAAAACCAGCGTTTTGAATGAAGAATCACATTTCTTGGTAGAATCATGCAGGATTGAAATTTTTGATGGTTTTTTACTCCTCTCAACAGCCCAAACAAGTTTCTAAAAGGATGAGTTTGCAACTACTTTACTTTTGGAGAAAATTCAAAACATTCATTATTCAATAGGGCCCAAACTATCAAAAACCAGCGGTTTCAATGAACACACATTTCTTGGTAGAATCATGCAGGACTGAAATTTTTGATGTTTTTCTACTCCTCTTATGAGCCCAAACAAGTCTCTAAAAGCATGAGTTTGCAACTACTTTGCTTTTGGAGAAAATTCAAAACATTCATTATTTAATAGAGCCCAATAGCAAAAACCAGCGTTTTGAATGAAGAATCACATTTCTTGGTAGAATCATGCAGGATTGAAATTTTTGATGGTTTTTTACTCCTCTCAACAGCCCAAACAAGTTTCTAAAAGGATGAGTTTGCAACTACTTTACTTTTGGAGAAAATTCAAAACATTCATTATTCAATAGGGCCCAAACTATCAAAAACCAGCGGTTTCAATGAACACACATTTCTTGGTAGAATCATGCAGGACTGAAATTTTTGATGTTTTTCTACTCCTCTCATGAGCCCAAACAAGTCTCTAAAAGCATGAGTTTGGAACTACTTTACTTTTGGAGAAAATTCAAAACATTCATTATTCAATAGAGCCCAATAGCAAAAACCAGCGTTTTGAATGAAGAATCACATTTCTTGGTAGAATCATGCAGGATTGAAATTTTTGATGGTTTTTTACTACTCTCAACAGCCCAAACAAGTTTCTAAAAGGATGAGTTTGCAACTACTTTACTTTTGGAGAAAATTCAAAACATTCATTATTCAATAGGGCCCAAACTATCAAAAACCAGCTTTTTCAATGAACACACATTTCTTGGTAGAATCATGCAGGACTGAAATTTTTGATGTTTTTCTACTCCTCTCATGAGCCCAAACAAGTCTCTAAAAGCATGAGTTTGCAACTACTTTACTTTTGGAGAAAATTCAAAACATTCACTATTCAATAGAGCCCAATAGCAAAAATCAGGTTTTGAATGAAGAATCACATTTCTTGGTAAAATCATGCAGGATTGAAATTTTTGATGGTTTTTTACTCCTCTCAACAGCCCAAACAAGTTTCTAAAAGGATGAGTTTGCAACTACTTTACTTTTGGAGAAAATTCAAAACATTCATTATTCAATAGGGCCCAAACTATCAAAAACCAGCGGTTTCAATGAACACACATTTCTTGGTAGAATCATGCAGGACTGAAATTTTTGATGTTTTTCTACTCCTCTCATGAGCCCAAACAAGTCTCTAAAAGCATGAGTTTGCAACTACTTTACTTTTGGAGAAAATTCAAAACATTCATTATTCAATAGAGCCCAATAGCAAAAACCAGCGTTTTGAATGAAGAATCACATTTCTTGGTAGAATCATGCAGGATTGAAATTTTTGATGATTTTTTACTCCTCTCAACAGCCCAAACAAGTTTCTAAAAGGATGAGTTTGCAACTACTTTACTTTTGGAGAAAATTCAAAACATTCATTATTCAATAGGGCCCAAACTATCAAAAACCAGCGGTTTCAATGAACACACATTTCTTGGTAGAATCATGCAGGACTGAAATTTTTGATGTTTTTCTACTCCTCTCATGAGCCCAAACAAGACTCTAAAAGCATGAGTTTGCAACTACTTTACTTTTGGAGAAAATTCAAAACATTCATTATTCAATAGAGCCCAATAGCAAAAATCAGGTTTTGAATGAAGAATCACATTTCTTGGTAGAATCATGCAGGATTGAAATTTTTGATGGTGTTTTACTCCTCTCAACAGCCCAAACAAGTTTCTAAAAGGATGAGTTTGCAACTACTTTACTTTTGGAGAAAATTCAAAACATTCATTATTCAATAGGGCCCAAACTATCAAAAACCAGCGGTTTCAATGAACACACATTTCTTGGTAGAATCATGCAGGACTGAAATTTTTGATGTTTTTCTACTCCTCTCATGAGCCCAAACAAGTCTCTAAAAGCATGAGTTTGCAACTACTTTACTTTTGGAGAAAATTCAAAACATTCACTATTCAATAGAGCCCAATAGCAAAAATCAGGTTTTGAATGAAGAATCACATTTCTTGGTAAAATCATGCAGGATTGAAATTTTTGATGGTTTTTTACTCCTCTCAACAGCCCAAACAAGTTTCTAAAAGGATGAGTTTGCAACTACTTTACTTTTGGAGAAAAATCAAAACATTCATTATTCAATAGGGCCCAAACTATCAAAAACCAGCGGTTTCAATGAACACACATTTCTTGGTAGAATCATGCAGGACTGAAATTTTTGATGTTTTTCTACTCCTCTCATGAGCCCAAACAAGTCTCTAAAAGCATGAGTTTGCAACTACTTTACTTTTGGAGAAAATTCAAAACATTCACTATTCAATAGAGCCCAATAGCAAAAATCAGGTTTTGAATGAAGAATCACATTTCTTGGTAAAATCATGCAGGATTGAAATTTTTGATGGTTTTTTACTCCTCTCAACAGCCCAAACAAGTTTCTAAAAGGATGAGTTTGCAACTACTTTACTTTTGGAGAAAATTCAAAACATTCATTATTCAATAGGGCCCAAACTATCAAAAACCAGCGGTTTCAATGAACACACATTTCTTGGTAGAATCATGCAGGACTGAAATTTTTGATGTTTTTCTACTCCTCTCATGAGCCCAAACAAGTCTCTAAAAGCATGAGTTTGCAACTACTTTACTTTTGGAGAAAATTCAAAACATTCACTATTCAATAGAGCCCAATAGCAAAAATCAGGTTTTGAATGAAGAATCACATTTCTTGGTAAAATCATGCAGGATTGAAATTTTTGATGGTTTTTTACTCCTCTCAACAGCCCAAACAAGTTTCTAAAAGGATGAGTTTGCAACTACTTTACTTTTGGAGAAAATTCAAAACATTAATTATTCAATAGGGCCCAAACTATCAAAAACCAGCGGTTTCAATGAACACACATTTCTTGGTAGAATCATGCAGGACTGAAATTTTTGATGTTTTTCTACTTCTCTCATGAGCCCAAACAAGTCTCTAAAAGCATGAGTTTGCAACTACTTTACTTTTGGAGAAAATTCAAAACATTCACTATTCAATAGAGCCCAATAGCAAAAATCAGGTTTTGAATGAAGAATCACATTTCTTGGTAAAATCATGCAGGATTGAAATTTTTGATGGTTTTTTACTCCTCTCAACAGCCCAAACAAGTTTCTAAAAGGATGAGTTTGCAACTACTTTACTTTTGGAGAAAATTCAAAACATTCATTATTCAATAGGGCCCAAAATATCAAAAACCAGCGGTTTGAATGAACACACATTTCTTGGTAGAATCGTGCAGGACTGAAATTTTTGATGTTTTTCTACTCCTCTCATGAGCCCAAACAAGTCTCTAAAAGGATGAGTTTGCAACTACTTTACTTTTGGAGAAAATTCAAAACATTCATTATTCAATAGAGCCCAATAGCAAAAAACAGCGTTTTGAATGAAGAATCACATTTCTTGGTAGAATCATGCAGGATTGAAATTTTTGATGGTTTTTTACTCCTCTCAACAGCCCAAACAAGTTTCTAAAAGGATGAGTTTGCAACTACTTTACTTTTGGAGAAAATTCAAAACATTCATTATTCAATAGGGCCCAAACTATCAAAAACCAGCAGTTTGAATGAACACACAATTCTTGGTAGAATCATGCAGGACTGAAATTTTTGATGTTTTTCTACTCCTCTCATGAGCCCAAACAAGTCTCTAAAAGCATGAGTTTGCAACTACTTTACTTTTGGAGAAAATTCAAAACATTCATTACTCAAAAGAGCCCAATAGCAAAAACCAGCGTTTTGAATGAAGAATCACATTTCTTGGTAGAATCATGCAGGATTGAAATTTTTAATGGTTTTTTACTCCTCTCAACAGCCCAAACAAGTTTCTAAAAGGATGAGTTTGCAACTACTTTACTTTTGGAGAAAATTCAAAACATTCATTATTCAATAGGGCCCAAACTATCAAAAACCAGCGGTTTCAATGAACACACATTTCTTGGTAGAATCATGCAGGACTGAAATTTTTGATGTTTTTCTACTCCTCTCATGAGCCCAAACAAGTCTCTAAAAGCATGAGTTTGCAACTACTTTACTTTTGGAGAAAATTCAAAACATTCACTATTCAATAGAGCCCAATAGCAAAAATCAGGTTTTGAATGAAGAATCACATTTCTTGGTAAAATCATGCAGGATTGAAATTTTTGATGGTTTTTTACTCCTCTCAACAGCCCAAACAAGTTTCTAAAAGGATGAGTTTGCAACTACTTTACTTTTGGAGAAAATTCAAAACATTCATTATTCAATAGGGCCCAAACTATCAAAAACCAGCGGTTTCAATGAACACACATTTCTTGGTAGAATCATGCAGGACTGAAATTTTTGATGTTTTTCTACTCCTCTCATGAGCCCAAACAAGTCTCTAAAAGCATGAGTTTGCAACTACTTTACTTTTGGAGAAAATTCAAAACATTCATTACTCAAAAGAGCCCAATAGCAAAAACAAGCGTTTTGAATGAAGAATCACATTTCTTGGTAGAATCATGCAGGATTGAAATTTTTGATGGTTTTTTACTCCTCTCAACAGCCCAAACAAGTTTCTAAAAGGATGAGTTTGCAACTACTTTACTTTTGGAGAAAATTCAAAACATTCATTATTCAATAGAGCCCAATAGCAAAAACCAGCGTTTTGAATGAAGAATCACATTTCTTGGTAGAATCATGCAGGATTGAAATTTTTGATGGTTTTTTACTCCTCTCAACAGCCCAAACAAGTTTCTAAAAGGATGAGTTTGCAACTACTTTACTTTTGGAGAAAATTCAAAACATTCATTATTCAATAGGGCCCAAACTATCAAAAACCAGCGGTTTGAATGAACACACATTTCTTGGTAGAATCATGCAGGACTGAAATTTTTGATGTTTTTCTACTCCTCTCATGAGCCCAAACAAGTCTCTAAAAGCATGAGTTTGCAACTACTTTACTTTTGGAGAAAATTCAAAACATTCATTACTCAAAAGAGCCCAATAGCAAAAACCAGCGTTTTGAATGAAGAATCACATTTCTTGGTAGAATCATGCAGGATTGAAATTTTTGATGGTTTTTTACTCCTCTCAACAGCCCAAACAAGTTTCTAAAAGGATGAGTTTGCAACTACTTTACTTTTGGAGAAAATTCAAAACATTCATTATTCAATAGGGCCCAAACTATCAAAAACCAGCGGTTTCAATGAACACACATTTCTTGGTAGAATCATGCAGGACTGAAATTTTTGATGTTTTTCTACTCCTCTCATGAGCCCAAACAAGTCTCTAAAAGCATGAGTTTGCAACTACTTTACTTTTGGAGAAAATTCAAAACATTCATTATTCAATAGAGCCCAATAGCAAAAATCAGGTTTTGAATGAAGAATCACATTTCTTGGTAGAATCATGCAGGATTGAAATTTTTGATGGTTTTTTACTCCTCTCAACAGCCCAAACAAGTTTCTAAAAGGATGAGTTTGTAACTACTTTACTTTTGGAGAAAATTCAAAACATTCATTATTCAATAGGGCCCAAACTATCAAAAACCAGCGGTTTCAATGAACACACATTTCTTGGTAGAATCATGCAGGACTGAAATTTTTGATGTTTTTCTACTCCTCTCATGAGCCCAAACAAGTCTCTAAAAGCATGAGTTTGCAACTACTTTACTTTTGGAGAAAATTCAAAACATTCATTACTCAAAAGAGCCCAATAGCAAAAACTAGCTTTAATGAAGAATCACATTTCTTGGTAGAATCATGCAGGATTGAAATTTTTGATGGTTTTTTACTCCTCTCAACAGCCCAAACAAGTTTCTAAAAGGATGAGTTTGCAACTACTTTACTTTTGGAGAAAATTCAAAACATTCATTATTCAATAGGGCCCAAACTATCAAAAACCAGCGGTTTCAATGAACACACATTTCTTGGTAGAATCAAGCAGGACTGAAATTTTTGATGTTTTTCTACTCCTCTCATGAGCCCAAACAAGTCTCTAAAAGCATGAGTTTGCAACTACTTTACTTTTGGAGAAAATTCAAAACATTCATTATTCAATAGAGCCCAATAGCAAAAACCAGCGTTTTGAATGAAGAATCACATTTCTTGGTAGAATCATGCAGGATTGAAATTTTTGATGGTTTTTTACTCCTCTCAACAGCCCAAACAAGTTTCTAAAAGGATGAGTTTGCAACTACTTTACTTTTGGAGAAAATTCAAAACATTCATTATTCAATAGGGCCCAAACTATCAAAAACCAGCGGTTTCAATGAACACACATTTCTTGGTAGAATCATGCAGGACTGAAATTTTTGATGTTTTTCTACTCCTCTCACGAGCCCAAACAAGTCTCTAAAAGCATGAGTTTGCAACTACTTTACTTTTGGAGAAAATTCAAAACATTCATTACTCAAAAGAGCCCAATAGCAAAAACCAGCGTTTTGAATGAAGAATCACATTTCTTGGTAGAATCATGCAGGATTGAAATTTTTGATGGTTTTTTACTCCTCTCAACAGCCCAAACAAGTTTCTAAAAGGATGAGTTTGCAACTACTTTACTTTTGGAGAAAATTCAAAACATTCATTATTCAATAGGGCCCAAACTATCAAAAACCAGCGGTTTGAATGAACACACATTTCTTGGTAGAATCATGCAGGACTGAAATTTTTGATGTTTTTCTACTCCTCTCATGAGCCCAAACAAGTCTCTAAAAGCATGAGTTTGCAACTACTTTACTTTTGGAGAAAATTCAAAACATTCATTACTCAAAAGAGCCCAATAGCAAAAACCAGCGTTTTGAATGAAGAATCACATTTCTTGGTAGAATCATGCAGGATTGAAATTTTTGATGGTTTTTTACTCCTCTCAACAGCCCAAACAAGTTTCTAAAAGGATGAGTTTGCAACTACTTTACTTTTGGAGAAAATTCAAAACATTCATTATTCAATAGGGCCCAAACTATCAAAAACCAGCGGTTTCAATGAACACACATTTCTTGGTAGAATCATGCAGGACTGAAATTTTTGATGTTTTTCTACTCCTCTTATGAGCCCAAACAAGTCTCTAAAAGCATGAGTTTGCAACTACTTTGCTTTTGGAGAAAATTCAAAACATTCATTATTTAATAGAGCCCAATAGCAAAAACCAGCGTTTTGAATGAAGAATCACATTTCTTGGTAGAATCATGCAGGATTGAAATTTTTGATGGTTTTTTACTCCTCTCAACAGCCCAAACAAGTTTCTAAAAGGATGAGTTTGCAACTACTTTACTTTTGGAGAAAATTCAAAACATTCATTATTCAATAGGGCCCAAACTATCAAAAACCAGCGGTTTCAATGAACACACATTTCTTGGTAGAATCATGCAGGACTGAAATTTTTGATGTTTTTCTACTCCTCTCATGAGCCCAAACAAGTCTCTAAAAGCATGAGTTTGGAACTACTTTACTTTTGGAGAAAATTCAAAACATTCATTATTCAATAGAGCCCAATAGCAAAAACCAGCGTTTTGAATGAAGAATCACATTTCTTGGTAGAATCATGCAGGATTGAAATTTTTGATGGTTTTTTACTACTCTCAACAGCCCAAACAAGTTTCTAAAAGGATGAGTTTGCAACTACTTTACTTTTGGAGAAAATTCAAAACATTCATTATTCAATAGGGCCCAAACTATCAAAAACCAGCTTTTTCAATGAACACACATTTCTTGGTAGAATCATGCAGGACTGAAATTTTTGATGTTTTTCTACTCCTCTCATGAGCCCAAACAAGTCTCTAAAAGCATGAGTTTGCAACTACTTTACTTTTGGAGAAAATTCAAAACATTCACTATTCAATAGAGCCCAATAGCAAAAATCAGGTTTTGAATGAAGAATCACATTTCTTGGTAAAATCATGCAGGATTGAAATTTTTGATGGTTTTTTACTCCTCTCAACAGCCCAAACAAGTTTCTAAAAGGATGAGTTTGCAACTACTTTACTTTTGGAGAAAATTCAAAACATTCATTATTCAATAGGGCCCAAACTATCAAAAACCAGCGGTTTCAATGAACACACATTTCTTGGTAGAATCATGCAGGACTGAAATTTTTGATGTTTTTCTACTCCTCTCATGAGCCCAAACAAGTCTCTAAAAGCATGAGTTTGCAACTACTTTACTTTTGGAGAAAATTCAAAACATTCATTATTCAATAGAGCCCAATAGCAAAAACCAGCGTTTTGAATGAAGAATCACATTTCTTGGTAGAATCATGCAGGATTGAAATTTTTGATGATTTTTTACTCCTCTCAACAGCCCAAACAAGTTTCTAAAAGGATGAGTTTGCAACTACTTTACTTTTGGAGAAAATTCAAAACATTCATTATTCAATAGGGCCCAAACTATCAAAAACCAGCGGTTTCAATGAACACACATTTCTTGGTAGAATCATGCAGGACTGAAATTTTTGATGTTTTTCTACTCCTCTCATGAGCCCAAACAAGACTCTAAAAGCATGAGTTTGCAACTACTTTACTTTTGGAGAAAATTCAAAACATTCATTATTCAATAGAGCCCAATAGCAAAAATCAGGTTTTGAATGAAGAATCACATTTCTTGGTAGAATCATGCAGGATTGAAATTTTTGATGGTGTTTTACTCCTCTCAACAGCCCAAACAAGTTTCTAAAAGGATGAGTTTGCAACTACTTTACTTTTGGAGAAAATTCAAAACATTCATTATTCAATAGGGCCCAAACTATCAAAAACCAGCGGTTTCAATGAACACACATTTCTTGGTAGAATCATGCAGGACTGAAATTTTTGATGTTTTTCTACTCCTCTCATGAGCCCAAACAAGTCTCTAAAAGCATGAGTTTGCAACTACTTTACTTTTGGAGAAAATTCAAAACATTCACTATTCAATAGAGCCCAATAGCAAAAATCAGGTTTTGAATGAAGAATCACATTTCTTGGTAAAATCATGCAGGATTGAAATTTTTGATGGTTTTTTACTCCTCTCAACAGCCCAAACAAGTTTCTAAAAGGATGAGTTTGCAACTACTTTACTTTTGGAGAAAAATCAAAACATTCATTATTCAATAGGGCCCAAACTATCAAAAACCAGCGGTTTCAATGAACACACATTTCTTGGTAGAATCATGCAGGACTGAAATTTTTGATGTTTTTCTACTCCTCTCATGAGCCCAAACAAGTCTCTAAAAGCATGAGTTTGCAACTACTTTACTTTTGGAGAAAATTCAAAACATTCACTATTCAATAGAGCCCAATAGCAAAAATCAGGTTTTGAATGAAGAATCACATTTCTTGGTAAAATCATGCAGGATTGAAATTTTTGATGGTTTTTTACTCCTCTCAACAGCCCAAACAAGTTTCTAAAAGGATGAGTTTGCAACTACTTTACTTTTGGAGAAAATTCAAAACATTCATTATTCAATAGGGCCCAAACTATCAAAAACCAGCGGTTTCAATGAACACACATTTCTTGGTAGAATCATGCAGGACTGAAATTTTTGATGTTTTTCTACTCCTCTCATGAGCCCAAACAAGTCTCTAAAAGCATGAGTTTGCAACTACTTTACTTTTGGAGAAAATTCAAAACATTCACTATTCAATAGAGCCCAATAGCAAAAATCAGGTTTTGAATGAAGAATCACATTTCTTGGTAAAATCATGCAGGATTGAAATTTTTGATGGTTTTTTACTCCTCTCAACAGCCCAAACAAGTTTCTAAAAGGATGAGTTTGCAACTACTTTACTTTTGGAGAAAATTCAAAACATTAATTATTCAATAGGGCCCAAACTATCAAAAACCAGCGGTTTCAATGAACACACATTTCTTGGTAGAATCATGCAGGACTGAAATTTTTGATGTTTTTCTACTTCTCTCATGAGCCCAAACAAGTCTCTAAAAGCATGAGTTTGCAACTACTTTACTTTTGGAGAAAATTCAAAACATTCACTATTCAATAGAGCCCAATAGCAAAAATCAGGTTTTGAATGAAGAATCACATTTCTTGGTAAAATCATGCAGGATTGAAATTTTTGATGGTTTTTTACTCCTCTCAACAGCCCAAACAAGTTTCTAAAAGGATGAGTTTGCAACTACTTTACTTTTGGAGAAAATTCAAAACATTCATTATTCAATAGGGCCCAAAATATCAAAAACCAGCGGTTTGAATGAACACACATTTCTTGGTAGAATCGTGCAGGACTGAAATTTTTGATGTTTTTCTACTCCTCTCATGAGCCCAAACAAGTCTCTAAAAGGATGAGTTTGCAACTACTTTACTTTTGGAGAAAATTCAAAACATTCATTATTCAATAGAGCCCAATAGCAAAAAACAGCGTTTTGAATGAAGAATCACATTTCTTGGTAGAATCATGCAGGATTGAAATTTTTGATGGTTTTTTACTCCTCTCAACAGCCCAAACAAGTTTCTAAAAGGATGAGTTTGCAACTACTTTACTTTTGGAGAAAATTCAAAACATTCATTATTCAATAGGGCCCAAACTATCAAAAACCAGCAGTTTGAATGAACACACAATTCTTGGTAGAATCATGCAGGACTGAAATTTTTGATGTTTTTCTACTCCTCTCATGAGCCCAAACAAGTCTCTAAAAGCATGAGTTTGCAACTACTTTACTTTTGGAGAAAATTCAAAACATTCATTACTCAAAAGAGCCCAATAGCAAAAACCAGCGTTTTGAATGAAGAATCACATTTCTTGGTAGAATCATGCAGGATTGAAATTTTTAATGGTTTTTTACTCCTCTCAACAGCCCAAACAAGTTTCTAAAAGGATGAGTTTGCAACTACTTTACTTTTGGAGAAAATTCAAAACATTCATTATTCAATAGGGCCCAAACTATCAAAAACCAGCGGTTTCAATGAACACACATTTCTTGGTAGAATCATGCAGGACTGAAATTTTTGATGTTTTTCTACTCCTCTCATGAGCCCAAACAAGTCTCTAAAAGCATGAGTTTGCAACTACTTTACTTTTGGAGAAAATTCAAAACATTCACTATTCAATAGAGCCCAATAGCAAAAATCAGGTTTTGAATGAAGAATCACATTTCTTGGTAAAATCATGCAGGATTGAAATTTTTGATGGTTTTTTACTCCTCTCAACAGCCCAAACAAGTTTCTAAAAGGATGAGTTTGCAACTACTTTACTTTTGGAGAAAATTCAAAACATTCATTATTCAATAGGGCCCAAACTATCAAAAACCAGCGGTTTCAATGAACACACATTTCTTGGTAGAATCATGCAGGACTGAAATTTTTGATGTTTTTCTACTCCTCTCATGAGCCCAAACAAGTCTCTAAAAGCATGAGTTTGCAACTACTTTACTTTTGGAGAAAATTCAAAACATTCATTACTCAAAAGAGCCCAATAGCAAAAACAAGCGTTTTGAATGAAGAATCACATTTCTTGGTAGAATCATGCAGGATTGAAATTTTTGATGGTTTTTTACTCCTCTCAACAGCCCAAACAAGTTTCTAAAAGGATGAGTTTGCAACTACTTTACTTTTGGAGAAAATTCAAAACATTCATTATTCAATAGAGCCCAATAGCAAAAACCAGCGTTTTGAATGAAGAATCACATTTCTTGGTAGAATCATGCAGGATTGAAATTTTTGATGGTTTTTTACTCCTCTCAACAGCCCAAACAAGTTTCTAAAAGGATGAGTTTGCAACTACTTTACTTTTGGAGAAAATTCAAAACATTCATTATTCAATAGGGCCCAAACTATCAAAAACCAGCGGTTTGAATGAACACACATTTCTTGGTAGAATCATGCAGGACTGAAATTTTTGATGTTTTTCTACTCCTCTCATGAGCCCAAACAAGTCTCTAAAAGCATGAGTTTGCAACTACTTTACTTTTGGAGAAAATTCAAAACATTCATTACTCAAAAGAGCCCAATAGCAAAAACCAGCGTTTTGAATGAAGAATCACATTTCTTGGTAGAATCATGCAGGATTGAAATTTTTGATGGTTTTTTACTCCTCTCAACAGCCCAAACAAGTTTCTAAAAGGATGAGTTTGCAACTACTTTACTTTTGGAGAAAATTCAAAACATTCATTATTCAATAGGGCCCAAACTATCAAAAACCAGCGGTTTCAATGAACACACATTTCTTGGTAGAATCATGCAGGACTGAAATTTTTGATGTTTTTCTACTCCTCTCATGAGCCCAAACAAGTCTCTAAAAGCATGAGTTTGCAACTACTTTACTTTTGGAGAAAATTCAAAACATTCATTACTCAAAAGAGCCCAATAGCAAAAACCAGCGTTTTGAATGAAGAATCACATTTCTTGGTAGAATCATGCAGGATTGAAATTTTTGATGGTTTTTTACTCCTCTCAACAGCCCAAACAAGTTTCTAAAAGGATGAGTTTGCAACTACTTTACTTTTGGAGAAAATTCAAAACATTCATTATTCAATAGGGCCCAAACTATCAAAAACCAGCGGTTTCAATGAACACACATTTCTTGGTAGAATCATGCAAGACTGAAATTTTTGATGTTTTTCTACTCCTCTCATGAGCCCAAACAAGTCTCTAAAAGCATGAGTTTGCAACTACTTTACTTTTGGAGAAAATTCAAAACATTCATTACTCAAAAGAGCCCAATAGCAAAAACCAGCGTTTTGAATGAAGAATCACATTTCTTGGTAGAATCATGCAGGATTGAAATTTTTGATGGTTTTTTACTCCTCTCAACAGCCCAAACAAGTTTCTAAAAGGATGAGTTTGCAACTACTTTACTTTTGGAGAAAATTCAAAACATTCATTATTCAATAGGGCCCAAACTATCAAAAACCAGCGGTTTCAATGAACACACATTTCTTGGTAGAATCATGCAGGACTGAAATTTTTGATGTTTTTCTACTCCTCTCATGAGCCCAAACAAGTCTCTAAAAGCATGAGTTTGCAACTACTTTACTTTTGGAGAAAATTCAAAACATTCATTATTCAATAGAGCCCAATAGCAAAAATCAGGTTTTGAATGAAGAATCACATTTCTTGGTAAAATCATGCAGGATTGAAATTTTTGATGGTTTTTTACTCCTCTCAACAGCCCAAACAAGTTTCTAAAAGGATGAGTTTGCAACTACTTTACTTTTGGAGAAAATTCAAAACATTCATTATTCAATAGGGCCCAAACTATCAAAAACCAGCGGTTTGAATGAACACACATTTCTTGGTAGAATCATGCAGGATTGAAATTTTTGATGTTTTTCTACTCCTCTCATGAGCACAAACAAGTCTCTAAAAGCATGTGTTTGCAACTACTTTACTTTTGGAGAAAATTCAAAACATTCATTACTCAAAAGAGCCCAATAGCAAAAACCAGCGTTTTGAATGAAGAATCACATTTCTTGGTAGAATCATGCAGGATTGAAATTTTTGATGGTTTTTTACTCCTCTCAACAGCCCAAACAAGTTTCTAAAAGGATGAGTTTGAAACTACTTTACTTTTGGAGAAAATTCAAAACATTCATTATACAATAGGGCCCAAACTATCAAAAACCAGCGGTTTCAATGAACACACATTTCTTGGTAGAATCATGCAGGACTGAAATTTTTGATGTTTTTCTACTCCTCTCATGAGCCCAAACAAGTCTCTAAAAGCATGAGTTTGCAACTACTTTACTTTTGGAGAAAATTCAAAACATTCATTATTCAATAGAGCCCAATAGCAAAAATCAGGTTTTGAATGAAGAATCACATTTCTTGGTAGAATCATGCAGGATTGAAATTTTTGATGGTTTTTTACTCCTCTCAACAGCCCAAACAAGTTTCTAAAAGGATGAGTTTGTAACTACTTTACTTTTGGAGAAAATTCAAAACATTCATTATTCAATAGGGCCCAAACTATCAAAAACCAGCGGTTTCAATGAACACACATTTCTTGGTAGAATCATGCAGGACTGAAATTTTTGATGTTTTTCTACTCCTCTCATGAGCCCAAACAAGTCTCTAAAAGCATGAGTTTGCAACTACTTTACTTTTGGAGAAAATTCAAAACATTCATTACTCAAAAGAGCCCAATAGCAAAAACTAGCTTTAATGAAGAATCACATTTCTTGGTAGAATCATGCAGGATTGAAATTTTTGATGGTTTTTTACTCCTCTCAACAGCCCAAACAAGTTTCTAAAAGGATGAGTTTGCAACTACTTTACTTTTGGAGAAAATTCAAAACATTCATTATTCAATAGGGCCCAAACTATCAAAAACCAGCGGTTTCAATGAACACACATTTCTTGGTAGAATCAAGCAGGACTGAAATTTTTGATGTTTTTCTACTCCTCTCATGAGCCCAAACAAGTCTCTAAAAGCATGAGTTTGCAACTACTTTACTTTTGGAGAAAATTCAAAACATTCATTATTCAATAGAGCCCAATAGCAAAAACCAGCGTTTTGAATGAAGAATCACATTTCTTGGTAGAATCATGCAGGATTGAAATTTTTGATGGTTTTTTACTCCTCTCAACAGCCCAAACAAGTTTCTAAAAGGATGAGTTTGCAACTACTTTACTTTTGGAGAAAATTCAAAACATTCATTATTCAATAGGGCCCAAACTATCAAAAACCAGCGGTTTCAATGAACACACATTTCTTGGTAGAATCATGCAGGACTGAAATTTTTGATGTTTTTCTACTCCTCTCACGAGCCCAAACAAGTCTCTAAAAGCATGAGTTTGCAACTACTTTACTTTTGGAGAAAATTCAAAACATTCATTACTCAAAAGAGCCCAATAGCAAAAACCAGCGTTTTGAATGAAGAATCACATTTCTTGGTAGAATCATGCAGGATTGAAATTTTTGATGGTTTTTTACTCCTCTCAACAGCCCAAACAAGTTTCTAAAAGGATGAGTTTGCAACTACTTTACTTTTGGAGAAAATTCAAAACATTCATTATTCAATAGGGCCCAAACTATCAAAAACCAGCGGTTTGAATGAACACACATTTCTTGGTAGAATCATGCAGGACTGAAATTTTTGATGTTTTTCTACTCCTCTCATGAGCCCAAACAAGTCTCTAAAAGCATGAGTTTGCAACTACTTTACTTTTGGAGAAAATTCAAAACATTCATTACTCAAAAGAGCCCAATAGCAAAAACCAGCGTTTTGAATGAAGAATCACATTTCTTGGTAGAATCATGCAGGATTGAAATTTTTGATGGTTTTTTACTCCTCTCAACAGCCCAAACAAGTTTCTAAAAGGATGAGTTTGCAACTACTTTACTTTTGGAGAAAATTCAAAACATTCATTATTCAATAGGGCCCAAACTATCAAAAACCAGCGGTTTCAATGAACACACATTTCTTGGTAGAATCATGCAGGACTGAAATTTTTGATGTTTTTCTACTCCTCTCATGAGCCCAAACAAGTCTCTAAAAGCATGAGTTTGCAACTACTTTACTTTTGGAGAAAATTCAAAACATTCACTATTCAATAGAGCCCAATAGCAAAAATCAGGTTTTGAATGAAGAATCACATTTCTTGGTAAAATCATGCAGGATTGAAATTTTTGATGGTTTTTTACTCCTCTCAACAGCCCAAACAAGTTTCTAAAAGGATGAGTTTGCAACTACTTTACTTTTGGAGAAAATTCAAAACATTAATTATTCAATAGGGCCCAAACTATCAAAAACCAGCGGTTTCAATGAACACACATTTCTTGGTAGAATCATGCAGGACTGAAATTTTTGATGTTTTTCTACTTCTCTCATGAGCCCAAACAAGTCTCTAAAAGCATGAGTTTGCAACTACTTTACTTTTGGAGAAAATTCAAAACATTCACTATTCAATAGAGCCCAATAGCAAAAATCAGGTTTTGAATGAAGAATCACATTTCTTGGTAAAATCATGCAGGATTGAAATTTTTGATGGTTTTTTACTCCTCTCAACAGCCCAAACAAGTTTCTAAAAGGATGAGTTTGCAACTACTTTACTTTTGGAGAAAATTCAAAACATTCATTATTCAATAGGGCCCAAAATATCAAAAACCAGCGGTTTGAATGAACACACATTTCTTGGTAGAATCGTGCAGGACTGAAATTTTTGATGTTTTTCTACTCCTCTCATGAGCCCAAACAAGTCTCTAAAAGGATGAGTTTGCAACTACTTTACTTTTGGAGAAAATTCAAAACATTCATTATTCAATAGAGCCCAATAGCAAAAAACAGCGTTTTGAATGAAGAATCACATTTCTTGGTAGAATCATGCAGGATTGAAATTTTTGATGGTTTTTTACTCCTCTCAACAGCCCAAACAAGTTTCTAAAAGGATGAGTTTGCAACTACTTTACTTTTGGAGAAAATTCAAAACATTCATTATTCAATAGGGCCCAAACTATCAAAAACCAGCAGTTTGAATGAACACACAATTCTTGGTAGAATCATGCAGGACTGAAATTTTTGATGTTTTTCTACTCCTCTCATGAGCCCAAACAAGTCTCTAAAAGCATGAGTTTGCAACTACTTTACTTTTGGAGAAAATTCAAAACATTCATTACTCAAAAGAGCCCAATAGCAAAAACCAGCGTTTTGAATGAAGAATCACATTTCTTGGTAGAATCATGCAGGATTGAAATTTTTAATGGTTTTTTACTCCTCTCAACAGCCCAAACAAGTTTCTAAAAGGATGAGTTTGCAACTACTTTACTTTTGGAGAAAATTCAAAACATTCATTATTCAATAGGGCCCAAACTATCAAAAACCAGCGGTTTCAATGAACACACATTTCTTGGTAGAATCATGCAGGACTGAAATTTTTGATGTTTTTCTACTCCTCTCATGAGCCCAAACAAGTCTCTAAAAGCATGAGTTTGCAACTACTTTACTTTTGGAGAAAATTCAAAACATTCACTATTCAATAGAGCCCAATAGCAAAAATCAGGTTTTGAATGAAGAATCACATTTCTTGGTAAAATCATGCAGGATTGAAATTTTTGATGGTTTTTTACTCCTCTCAACAGCCCAAACAAGTTTCTAAAAGGATGAGTTTGCAACTACTTTACTTTTGGAGAAAATTCAAAACATTCATTATTCAATAGGGCCCAAACTATCAAAAACCAGCGGTTTCAATGAACACACATTTCTTGGTAGAATCATGCAGGACTGAAATTTTTGATGTTTTTCTACTCCTCTCATGAGCCCAAACAAGTCTCTAAAAGCATGAGTTTGCAACTACTTTACTTTTGGAGAAAATTCAAAACATTCATTACTCAAAAGAGCCCAATAGCAAAAACAAGCGTTTTGAATGAAGAATCACATTTCTTGGTAGAATCATGCAGGATTGAAATTTTTGATGGTTTTTTACTCCTCTCAACAGCCCAAACAAGTTTCTAAAAGGATGAGTTTGCAACTACTTTACTTTTGGAGAAAATTCAAAACATTCATTATTCAATAGAGCCCAATAGCAAAAACCAGCGTTTTGAATGAAGAATCACATTTCTTGGTAGAATCATGCAGGATTGAAATTTTTGATGGTTTTTTACTCCTCTCAACAGCCCAAACAAGTTTCTAAAAGGATGAGTTTGCAACTACTTTACTTTTGGAGAAAATTCAAAACATTCATTATTCAATAGGGCCCAAACTATCAAAAACCAGCGGTTTGAATGAACACACATTTCTTGGTAGAATCATGCAGGACTGAAATTTTTGATGTTTTTCTACTCCTCTCATGAGCCCAAACAAGTCTCTAAAAGCATGAGTTTGCAACTACTTTACTTTTGGAGAAAATTCAAAACATTCATTACTCAAAAGAGCCCAATAGCAAAAACCAGCGTTTTGAATGAAGAATCACATTTCTTGGTAGAATCATGCAGGATTGAAATTTTTGATGGTTTTTTACTCCTCTCAACAGCCCAAACAAGTTTCTAAAAGGATGAGTTTGCAACTACTTTACTTTTGGAGAAAATTCAAAACATTCATTATTCAATAGGGCCCAAACTATCAAAAACCAGCGGTTTCAATGAACACACATTTCTTGGTAGAATCATGCAGGACTGAAATTTTTGATGTTTTTCTACTCCTCTCATGAGCCCAAACAAGTCTCTAAAAGCATGAGTTTGCAACTACTTTACTTTTGGAGAAAATTCAAAACATTCATTACTCAAAAGAGCCCAATAGCAAAAACCAGCGTTTTGAATGAAGAATCACATTTCTTGGTAGAATCATGCAGGATTGAAATTTTTGATGGTTTTTTACTCCTCTCAACAGCCCAAACAAGTTTCTAAAAGGATGAGTTTGCAACTACTTTACTTTTGGAGAAAATTCAAAACATTCATTATTCAATAGGGCCCAAACTATCAAAAACCAGCGGTTTCAATGAACACACATTTCTTGGTAGAATCATGCAAGACTGAAATTTTTGATGTTTTTCTACTCCTCTCATGAGCCCAAACAAGTCTCTAAAAGCATGAGTTTGCAACTACTTTACTTTTGGAGAAAATTCAAAACATTCATTACTCAAAAGAGCCCAATAGCAAAAACCAGCGTTTTGAATGAAGAATCACATTTCTTGGTAGAATCATGCAGGATTGAAATTTTTGATGGTTTTTTACTCCTCTCAACAGCCCAAACAAGTTTCTAAAAGGATGAGTTTGCAACTACTTTACTTTTGGAGAAAATTCAAAACATTCATTATTCAATAGGGCCCAAACTATCAAAAACCAGCGGTTTCAATGAACACACATTTCTTGGTAGAATCATGCAGGACTGAAATTTTTGATGTTTTTCTACTCCTCTCATGAGCCCAAACAAGTCTCTAAAAGCATGAGTTTGCAACTACTTTACTTTTGGAGAAAATTCAAAACATTCATTATTCAATAGAGCCCAATAGCAAAAATCAGGTTTTGAATGAAGAATCACATTTCTTGGTAAAATCATGCAGGATTGAAATTTTTGATGGTTTTTTACTCCTCTCAACAGCCCAAACAAGTTTCTAAAAGGATGAGTTTGCAACTACTTTACTTTTGGAGAAAATTCAAAACATTCATTATTCAATAGGGCCCAAACTATCAAAAACCAGCGGTTTGAATGAACACACATTTCTTGGTAGAATCATGCAGGATTGAAATTTTTGATGTTTTTCTACTCCTCTCATGAGCACAAACAAGTCTCTAAAAGCATGTGTTTGCAACTACTTTACTTTTGGAGAAAATTCAAAACATTCATTACTCAAAAGAGCCCAATAGCAAAAACCAGCGTTTTGAATGAAGAATCACATTTCTTGGTAGAATCATGCAGGATTGAAATTTTTGATGGTTTTTTACTCCTCTCAACAGCCCAAACAAGTTTCTAAAAGGATGAGTTTGAAACTACTTTACTTTTGGAGAAAATTCAAAACATTCATTATACAATAGGGCCCAAACTATCAAAAACCAGCGGTTTCAATGAACACACATTTCTTGGTAGAATCATGCAGGACTGAAATTTTTGATGTTTTTCTACTCCTCTCATGAGCCCAAACAAGTCTCTAAAAGCATGAGTTTGCAACTACTTTACTTTTGGAGAAAATTCAAAACATTCATTATTCAATAGAGCCCAATAGCAAAAATCAGGTTTTGAATGAAGAATCACATTTCTTGGTAGAATCATGCAGGATTGAAATTTTTGATGGTTTTTTACTCCTCTCAACAGCCCAAACAAGTTTCTAAAAGGATGAGTTTGTAACTACTTTACTTTTGGAGAAAATTCAAAACATTCATTATTCAATAGGGCCCAAACTATCAAAAACCAGCGGTTTCAATGAACACACATTTCTTGGTAGAATCATGCAGGACTGAAATTTTTGATGTTTTTCTACTCCTCTCATGAGCCCAAACAAGTCTCTAAAAGCATGAGTTTGCAACTACTTTACTTTTGGAGAAAATTCAAAACATTCATTACTCAAAAGAGCCCAATAGCAAAAACTAGCTTTAATGAAGAATCACATTTCTTGGTAGAATCATGCAGGATTGAAATTTTTGATGGTTTTTTACTCCTCTCAACAGCCCAAACAAGTTTCTAAAAGGATGAGTTTGCAACTACTTTACTTTTGGAGAAAATTCAAAACATTCATTATTCAATAGGGCCCAAACTATCAAAAACCAGCGGTTTCAATGAACACACATTTCTTGGTAGAATCAAGCAGGACTGAAATTTTTGATGTTTTTCTACTCCTCTCATGAGCCCAAACAAGTCTCTAAAAGCATGAGTTTGCAACTACTTTACTTTTGGAGAAAATTCAAAACATTCATTATTCAATAGAGCCCAATAGCAAAAACCAGCGTTTTGAATGAAGAATCACATTTCTTGGTAGAATCATGCAGGATTGAAATTTTTGATGGTTTTTTACTCCTCTCAACAGCCCAAACAAGTTTCTAAAAGGATGAGTTTGCAACTACTTTACTTTTGGAGAAAATTCAAAACATTCATTATTCAATAGGGCCCAAACTATCAAAAACCAGCGGTTTCAATGAACACACATTTCTTGGTAGAATCATGCAGGACTGAAATTTTTGATGTTTTTCTACTCCTCTCACGAGCCCAAACAAGTCTCTAAAAGCATGAGTTTGCAACTACTTTACTTTTGGAGAAAATTCAAAACATTCATTACTCAAAAGAGCCCAATAGCAAAAACCAGCGTTTTGAATGAAGAATCACATTTCTTGGTAGAATCATGCAGGATTGAAATTTTTGATGGTTTTTTACTCCTCTCAACAGCCCAAACAAGTTTCTAAAAGGATGAGTTTGCAACTACTTTACTTTTGGAGAAAATTCAAAACATTCATTATTCAATAGGGCCCAAACTATCAAAAACCAGCGGTTTGAATGAACACACATTTCTTGGTAGAATCATGCAGGACTGAAATTTTTGATGTTTTTCTACTCCTCTCATGAGCCCAAACAAGTCTCTAAAAGCATGAGTTTGCAACTACTTTACTTTTGGAGAAAATTCAAAACATTCATTACTCAAAAGAGCCCAATAGCAAAAACCAGCGTTTTGAATGAAGAATCACATTTCTTGGTAGAATCATGCAGGATTGAAATTTTTGATGGTTTTTTACTCCTCTCAACAGCCCAAACAAGTTTCTAAAAGGATGAGTTTGCAACTACTTTACTTTTGGAGAAAATTCAAAACATTCATTATTCAATAGGGCCCAAACTATCAAAAACCAGCGGTTTCAATGAACACACATTTCTTGGTAGAATCATGCAGGACTGAAATTTTTGATGTTTTTCTACTCCTCTTATGAGCCCAAACAAGTCTCTAAAAGCATGAGTTTGCAACTACTTTGCTTTTGGAGAAAATTCAAAACATTCATTATTTAATAGAGCCCAATAGCAAAAACCAGCGTTTTGAATGAAGAATCACATTTCTTGGTAGAATCATGCAGGATTGAAATTTTTGATGGTTTTTTACTCCTCTCAACAGCCCAAACAAGTTTCTAAAAGGATGAGTTTGCAACTACTTTACTTTTGGAGAAAATTCAAAACATTCATTATTCAATAGGGCCCAAACTATCAAAAACCAGCGGTTTCAATGAACACACATTTCTTGGTAGAATCATGCAGGACTGAAATTTTTGATGTTTTTCTACTCCTCTCATGAGCCCAAACAAGTCTCTAAAAGCATGAGTTTGGAACTACTTTACTTTTGGAGAAAATTCAAAACATTCATTATTCAATAGAGCCCAATAGCAAAAACCAGCGTTTTGAATGAAGAATCACATTTCTTGGTAGAATCATGCAGGATTGAAATTTTTGATGGTTTTTTACTACTCTCAACAGCCCAAACAAGTTTCTAAAAGGATGAGTTTGCAACTACTTTACTTTTGGAGAAAATTCAAAACATTCATTATTCAATAGGGCCCAAACTATCAAAAACCAGCTTTTTCAATGAACACACATTTCTTGGTAGAATCATGCAGGACTGAAATTTTTGATGTTTTTCTACTCCTCTCATGAGCCCAAACAAGTCTCTAAAAGCATGAGTTTGCAACTACTTTACTTTTGGAGAAAATTCAAAACATTCACTATTCAATAGAGCCCAATAGCAAAAATCAGGTTTTGAATGAAGAATCACATTTCTTGGTAAAATCATGCAGGATTGAAATTTTTGATGGTTTTTTACTCCTCTCAACAGCCCAAACAAGTTTCTAAAAGGATGAGTTTGCAACTACTTTACTTTTGGAGAAAATTCAAAACATTCATTATTCAATAGGGCCCAAACTATCAAAAACCAGCGGTTTCAATGAACACACATTTCTTGGTAGAATCATGCAGGACTGAAATTTTTGATGTTTTTCTACTCCTCTCATGAGCCCAAACAAGTCTCTAAAAGCATGAGTTTGCAACTACTTTACTTTTGGAGAAAATTCAAAACATTCATTATTCAATAGAGCCCAATAGCAAAAATCAGGTTTTGAATGAAGAATCACATTTCTTGGTAGAATCATGCAGGATTGAAATTTTTGATGGTTTTTTACTCCTCTCAACAGCCAAAACAAATTTCTAAAAGGATGAGTTTGCAACTACTTTACTTTTGGAGAAAATTCAAAACATTCATTATTCAATAGGGCCCAAAATATCAAAAACCAGCGGTTTGAATGAACACACATTTCTTGGTAGGATCGTGCAGGACTGAAATTTTTGATGTTTTTCTACTCCTCTCATGAGCCCAAACAAGTCTCTAAAAGCATGAGTTTGCAACTACTTTACTTTTGGAGAAAATTCAAAACATTCATTACTCAAAAGAGCCCAATAGCAAAAACCAGCGTTTTGAATGAAGAATCACATTTCTTGGTAGAATCATGCAGGATTGAAATTTTTGATGATTTTTTACTCCTCTCAACAGCCCAAACAAGTTTCTAAAAGGATGAGTTTGCAACTACTTTACTTTTGGAGAAAATTCAAAACATTCATTATTCAATAGGGCCCAAACTATCAAAAACCAGCGGTTTCAATGAACACACATTTCTTGGTAGAATCATGCAGGACTGAAATTTTTGATGTTTTTCTACTCCTCTCATGAGCCCAAACAAGACTCTAAAAGCATGAGTTTGCAACTACTTTACTTTTGGAGAAAATTCAAAACATTCATTATTCAATAGAGCCCAATAGCAAAAATCAGGTTTTGAATGAAGAATCACATTTCTTGGTAGAATCATGCAGGATTGAAATTTTTGATGGTGTTTTACTCCTCTCAACAGCCCAAACAAGTTTCTAAAAGGATGAGTTTGCAACTACTTTACTTTTGGAGAAAATTCAAAACATTCATTATTCAATAGGGCCCAAACTATCAAAAACCAGCGGTTTCAATGAACACACATTTCTTGGTAGAATCATGCAGGACTGAAATTTTTGATGTTTTTCTACTCCTCTCATGAGCCCAAACAAGTCTCTAAAAGCATGAGTTTGCAACTACTTTACTTTTGGAGAAAATTCAAAACATTCACTATTCAATAGAGCCCAATAGCAAAAATCAGGTTTTGAATGAAGAATCACATTTCTTGGTAAAATCATGCAGGATTGAAATTTTTGATGGTTTTTTACTCCTCTCAACAGCCCAAACAAGTTTCTAAAAGGATGAGTTTGCAACTACTTTACTTTTGGAGAAAAATCAAAACATTCATTATTCAATAGGGCCCAAACTATCAAAAACCAGCGGTTTCAATGAACACACATTTCTTGGTAGAATCATGCAGGACTGAAATTTTTGATGTTTTTCTACTCCTCTCATGAGCCCAAACAAGTCTCTAAAAGCATGAGTTTGCAACTACTTTACTTTTGGAGAAAATTCAAAACATTCACTATTCAATAGAGCCCAATAGCAAAAATCAGGTTTTGAATGAAGAATCACATTTCTTGGTAAAATCATGCAGGATTGAAATTTTTGATGGTTTTTTACTCCTCTCAACAGCCCAAACAAGTTTCTAAAAGGATGAGTTTGCAACTACTTTACTTTTGGAGAAAATTCAAAACATTCATTATTCAATAGGGCCCAAACTATCAAAAACCAGCGGTTTCAATGAACACACATTTCTTGGTAGAATCATGCAGGACTGAAATTTTTGATGTTTTTCTACTCCTCTCATGAGCCCAAACAAGTCTCTAAAAGCATGAGTTTGCAACTACTTTACTTTTGGAGAAAATTCAAAACATTCACTATTCAATAGAGCCCAATAGCAAAAATCAGGTTTTGAATGAAGAATCACATTTCTTGGTAAAATCATGCAGGATTGAAATTTTTGATGGTTTTTTACTCCTCTCAACAGCCCAAACAAGTTTCTAAAAGGATGAGTTTGCAACTACTTTACTTTTGGAGAAAATTCAAAACATTCATTATTCAATAGGGCCCAAACTATCAAAAACCAGCGGTTTCAATGAACACACATTTCTTGGTAGAATCATGCAGGACTGAAATTTTTGATGTTTTTCTACTCCTCTCATGAGCCCAAACAAGTCTCTAAAAGCATGAGTTTGCAACTACTTTACTTTTGGAGAAAATTCAAAACATTCATTATTCAACAGAGCCCAATAGCAAAAACCAGCGTTTTGAATGAAGAATCACATTTCTTGGTAGAATCATGCAGGATTGAAATTTTTGATGGTTTTTTACTCCTCTCAACAGCCCAAACAAGTTTCTAAAAGGATGAGTTTGCAACTACTTTACTTTTGGAGAAAATTCAAAACATTCATTATTCAATAGGGCCCAAACTATCAAAAACCAGCGGTTTCAATGAACACACATTTCTTGGTAGAATCATGCAGGACTGAAATTTTTGATGTTTTTCTACTCCTCTCATGAGCCCAAACAAGTCTCTAAAAGCATGAGTTTGCAACTACTTTACTTTTGGAGAAAATTCAAAACATTCACTATTCAATAGAGCCCAATAGCAAAAATCAGGTTTTGAATGAAGAATCACATTTCTTGGTAAAATCATGCAGGATTGAAATTTTTGATGGTTTTTTACTCCTCTCAACAGCCCAAACAAGTTTCTAAAAGGATGAGTTTGCAACTACTTTACTTTTGGAGAAAATTCAAAACATTCATTATTCAATAGGGCCCAAACTATCAAAAACCAGCGGTTTCAATGAACACACATTTCTTGGTAGAATCATGCAGGACTGAAATTTTTGATGTTTTTCTACTCCTCTCATGAGCCCAAACAAGTCTCTAAAAGCATGAGTTTGCAACTACTTTACTTTTGGAGAAAATTCAAAACATTCATTATTCAACAGAGCCCAATAGCAAAAACCAGCGTTTTGAATGAAGAATCACATTTCTTGGTAGAATCATGCAGGATTGAAATTTTTGATGGTTTTTTACTACTCTCAACAGCCCAAACAAGTTTCTAAAAGGATGAGTTTGCAACTACTTTACTTTTGGAGAAAATTCAAAACATTCATTATTCAATAGGGCCCAAACTATCAAAAACCAGCGGTTTGAATGAACACACATTTCTTGGTAGAATCATGCAGGACTGAAATTTTTGATGTTTTTCTACTCCTCTCATGAGCCCAAACAAGTCTCTAAAAGCATGAGTTTGCAACTACTTTACTTTTGGAGAAAATTCAAAACATTCATTACTCAAAAGAGCCCAATAGCAAAAACCAGCGTTTTGAATGAAGAATCACATTTCTTGGTAGAATCATGCAGGACTGAAATTTTTGATGTTTTTCTACTCCTCTCATGAGCCCAAACAAGTCTCTAAAAGCATGAGTTTGCAACTACTTTACTTTTGGAGAAAATTCAAAACATTCATTATACAATAGAGCCCAATAGCAAAAATCAGGTTTTGAATGAAGAATCACATTTCCTGGTAGAATCATGCAGGATTGAAATTTTTGATGGTTTTTTACTCCTCTCAACAGCCCAAACAAGTTTCTAAAAGGATGAGTTTGCAACTACTTTACTTTTGGAGAAAATTCAAAACATTCATTATTCAATAGGGCCCAAACTATCAAAAACCAGCTTTTTCAATGAACACACATTTCTTGGTAGAATCATGCAGGACTGAAATTTTTGATGTTTTTCTACTCCTCTCATGAGCCCAAACAAGTCTCTAAAAGCATGAGTTTGCAACTACTTTACTTTTGGAGAAAATTCAAAACATTCACTATTCAATAGAGCCCAATAGCAAAAATCAGGTTTTGAATGAAGAATCACATTTCTTGGTAAAATCATGCAGGATTGAAATTTTTGATGGTTTTTTACTCCTCTCAACAGCCCAAACAAGTTTCTAAAAGGATGAGTTTGCAACTACTTTACTTTTGGAGAAAATTCAAAACATTCATTATTCAATAGGGCCCAAACTATCAAAAACCAGCGGTTTCAATGAACACACATTTCTTGGTAGAATCATGCAGGACTGAAATTTTTGATGTTTTTCTACTCCTCTCATGAGCCCAAACAAGTCTCTAAAAGCATGAGTTTGCAACTACTTTACTTTTGGAGAAAATTCAAAACATTCATTATTCAATAGAGCCCAATAGCAAAAATCAGGTTTTGAATGAAGAATCACATTTCTTGGTAGAATCATGCAGGATTGAAATTTTTGATGGTTTTTTACTCCTCTCAACAGCCAAAACAAATTTCTAAAAGGATGAGTTTGCAACTACTTTACTTTTGGAGAAAATTCAAAACATTCATTATTCAATAGGGCCCAAAATATCAAAAACCAGCGGTTTGAATGAACACACATTTCTTGGTAGGATCGTGCAGGACTGAAATTTTTGATGTTTTTCTACTCCTCTCATGAGCCCAAACAAGTCTCTAAAAGCATGAGTTTGCAACTACTTTACTTTTGGAGAAAATTCAAAACATTCATTACTCAAAAGAGCCCAATAGCAAAAACCAGCGTTTTGAATGAAGAATCACATTTCTTGGTAGAATCATGCAGGATTGAAATTTTTGATGATTTTTTACTCCTCTCAACAGCCCAAACAAGTTTCTAAAAGGATGAGTTTGCAACTACTTTACTTTTGGAGAAAATTCAAAACATTCATTATTCAATAGGGCCCAAACTATCAAAAACCAGCGGTTTCAATGAACACACATTTCTTGGTAGAATCATGCAGGACTGAAATTTTTGATGTTTTTCTACTCCTCTCATGAGCCCAAACAAGACTCTAAAAGCATGAGTTTGCAACTACTTTACTTTTGGAGAAAATTCAAAACATTCATTACTCAAAAGAGCCCAATAGCAAAAACCAGCGTTTTGAATGAAGAATCACATTTCTTGGTAGAATCATGCAGGATTGAAATTTTTGATGGTTTTTTACTCCGCTCAACAGCCCAAACAAGTTTCTAAAAGGATGAGTTTGCAACTACTTTACTTTTGGAGAAAATTCAAAACATTCATTATTCAATAGGGCCCAAACTATCAAAAACCAGCGGTTTCAATGAACACACATTTCTTGGTAGAATCATGCAGGACTGAAATTTTTGATGTTTTTCTACTCCTCTCATGAGCCCAAACAAGTCTCTAAAAGCATGAGTTTGCAACTACTTTACTTTTGGAGAAAATTCAAAACATTCACTATTCAATAGAGCCCAATAGCAAAAATCAGGTTTTGAATGAAGAATCACATTTCTTGGTAAAATCATGCAGGATTGAAATTTTTGATGGTTTTTTACTCCTCTCAACAGCCCAAACAAGTTTCTAAAAGGATGAGTTTGCAACTACTTTACTTTTGGAGAAAATTCAAAACATTCATTATTCAATAGGGCCCAAACTATCAAAAACCAGCGGTTTCAATGAACACACATTTCTTGGTAGAATCATGCAGGACTGAAATTTTTGATGTTTTTCTACTCCTCTCATGAGCCCAAACAAGTCTCTAAAAGCATGAGTTTGCAACTACTTTACTTTTGGAGAAAATTCAAAACATTCACTATTCAATAGAGCCCAATAGCAAAAATCAGGTTTTGAATGAAGAATCACATTTCTTGGTAAAATCATGCAGGATTGAAATTTTTGATGGTTTTTTACTCCTCTCAACAGCCCAAACAAGTTTCTAAAAGGATGAGTTTGCAACTACTTTACTTTTGGAGAAAATTCAAAACATTCATTATTCAATAGGGCCCAAACTATCAAAAACCAGCGGTTTCAATGAACACACATTTCTTGGTAGAATCATGCAGGACTGAAATTTTTGATGTTTTTCTACTCCTCTCATGAGCCCAAACAAGTCTCTAAAAGCATGAGTTTGCAACTACTTTACTTTTGGAGAAAATTCAAAACATTCATTATTCAACAGAGCCCAATAGCAAAAACCAGCGTTTTGAATGAAGAATCACATTTCTTGGTAGAATCATGCAGGATTGAAATTTTTGATGGTTTTTTACTACTCTCAACAGCCCAAACAAGTTTCTAAAAGGATGAGTTTGCAACTACTTTACTTTTGGAGAAAATTCAAAACATTCATTATTCAATAGGGCCCAAACTATCAAAAACCAGCGGTTTCAATGAACACACATTTCTTGGTAGAATCATGCAGGACTGAAATTTTTGATGTTTTTCTACTCCTCTCATGAGCCCAAACAAGTCTCTAAAAGCATGAGTTTGCAACTACTTTACTTTTGGAGAAAATTCAAAACATTCATTATTCAATAGAGCCCAATAGCAAAAATCAGGTTTTGAATGAAGAATCACATTTCTTGGTAGAATCATGCAGGATTGAAATTTTTGATGGTTTTTTACTCCTCTCAACAGCCCAAACAAGTTTCTAAAAGGATGAGTTTGCAACTACTTTACTTTTGGAGAAAATTCAAAACATTCATTATTCAATAGGGCCCAAACTATCAAAAACCAGCGGTTTGAATGAACACACATTTCTTGGTAGAATCATGCAGGACTGAAATTTTTGATGTTTTTCTACTCCTCTCATGAGCCCAAACAAGTCTCTAAAAGCATGAGTTTGCAACTACTTTACTTTTGGAGAAAATTCAAAACATTCATTACTCAAAAGAGCCCAATAGCAAAAACCAGCGTTTTGAATGAAGAATCACATTTCTTGGTAGAATCATGCAGGATTGAAATTTTTGATGGTTTTTTACTCCTCTCAACAGCCCAAACAAGTTTCTAAAAGGATGAGTTTGCAACTACTTTACTTTTGGAGAAAATTCAAAACATTCATTATTCAATAGGGCCCAAACTATCAAAAACCAGCGGTTTCAATGAACACACATTTCTTGGTAGAATCATGCAGGACTGAAATTTTTGATGTTTTTCTACTCCTCTCATGAGCCCAAACAAGTCTCTAAAAGCATGAGTTTGCAACTACTTTACTTTTGGAGAAAATTCAAAACATTCATTATTCAATAGAGCCCAATAGCAAAAATCAGGTTTTGAATGAAGAATCACATTTCTTGGTAGAATCATGCAGGATTGAAATTTTTGATGGTTTTTTACTCCTCTCAACAGCCCAAACAAGTTTCTAAAAGGATGAGTTTGTAACTACTTTACTTTTGGAGAAAATTCAAAACATTCATTATTCAATAGGGCCCAAACTATCAAAAACCAGCGGTTTCAATGAACACACATTTCTTGGTAGAATCATGCAGGACTGAAATTTTTGATGTTTTTCTACTCCTCTCATGAGCCCAAACAAGTCTCTAAAAGCATGAGTTTGCAACTACTTTACTTTTGGAGAAAATTCAAAACATTCATTATTCAATAGAGCCCAATAGCAAAAATCAGGTTTTGAATGAAGAATCACATTTCTTGGTAGAATCATGCAGGATTGAAATTTTTGATGGTTTTTTACTCCTCTCAACAGCCCAAACAAGTTTCTAAAAGGATGAGTTTGCAACTACTTTACTTTTGGAGAAAATTCAAAACATTCATTATTCAATAGGGCCCAAACTATCAAAAACCAGCGGTTTCAATGAACACACATTTCTTGGTAGAATCATGCAGGACTGAAATTTTTGATGTTTTTCTACTCCTCTCATGAGCCCAAACAAGTCTCTAAAAGCATGAGTTTGCAACTACTTTACTTTTGGAGAATATTCAAAACATTCATTATTCAATAGAGCCCAATAGCAAAAATCAGGTTTTGAATGAAGAATCACATTTCTTGGTAAAATCATGCAGGATTGAAATTTTTGATGGTTTTTTACTCCTCTCAACAGCCCAAACAAGTTTCTAAAAGGATGAGTTTGCAACTACTTTACTTTTGGAGAAAATTCAAAACATTCATTATTCAATAGGGCCCAAACTATCAAAAACCAGCGGTTTCAATGAACACACATTTCTTGGTAGAATCATGCAGGACTGAAATTTTTGATGTTTTTCTACTCCTCTCATGAGCCCAAACAAGTCTCTAAAAGCATGAGTTTGCAACTACTTTACTTTTGGAGAAAATTCAAAACATTCACTATTCAATAGAGCCCAATAGCAAAAATCAGGTTTTGAATGAAGAATCACATTTCTTGGTAAAATCATGCAGGATTGAAATTTTTGATGGTTTTTTACTCCTCTCAACAGCCCAAACAAGTTTCTAAAAGGATGAGTTTGCAACTACTTTACTTTTGGAGAAAATTCAAAACATTCATTATTCAATAGGGCCCAAACTATCAAAAACCAGCGGTTTCAATGAACACACATTTCTTGGTAGAATCATGCAGGACTGAAATTTTTGATGTTTTTCTACTCCTCTCATGAGCCCAAACAAGTCTCTAAAAGCATGAGTTTGCAACTACTTTACTTTTGGAGAAAATTCAAAACATTCATTATTCAACAGAGCCCAATAGCAAAAACCAGCGTTTTGAATGAAGAATCACATTTCTTGGTAGAATCATGCAGGATTGAAATTTTTGATGGTTTTTTACTACTCTCAACAGCCCAAACAAGTTTCTAAAAGGATGAGTTTGCAACTACTTTACTTTTGGAGAAAATTCAAAACATTCATTATTCAATAGGGCCCAAACTATCAAAAACCAGCGGTTTCAATGAACACACATTTCTTGGTAGAATCATGCAGGACTGAAATTTTTGATGTTTTTCTACTCCTCTCATGAGCCCAAACAAGTCTCTAAAAGCATGAGTTTGCAACTACTTTACTTTTGGAGAAAATTCAAAACATTCATTACTCAAAAGAGCCCAATAGCAAAAACCAGCGTTTTGAATGAAGAATCACATTTCTTGGTAGAATCATGCAGGATTGAAATTTTTAATGGTTTTTTACTCCTCTCAACAGCCCAAACAAGTTTCTAAAAGGATGAGTTTGCAACTACTTTACTTTTGGAGAAAATTCAAAACATTCATTATTCAATAGGGCCCAAACTATCAAAAACCAGCGGTTTCAATGAACACACATTTCTTGGTAGAATCATGCAGGACTGAAATTTTTGATGTTTTTCTACTCCCCTCATGAGCCCAAACAAGTCTCTAAAAGCATGAGTTTGCAACTACTTTACTTTTGGAGAAAATTCAAAACATTCACTATTCAATAGAGCCCAATAGCAAAAATCAGGTTTTGAATGAAGAATCACATTTCTTGGTAAAATCATGCAGGATTGAAATTTTTGATGGTTTTTTACTCCTCTCAACAGCCCAAACAAGTTTCTAAAAGGATGAGTTTGCAACTACTTTACTTTTGGAGAAAATTCAAAACATTCATTATTCAATAGGGCCCAAACTATCAAAAACCAGCGGTTTCAATGAACACACATTTCTTGGTAGAATCATGCAGGACTGAAATTTTTGATGTTTTTCTACTCCTCTCATGAGCCCAAACAAGTCTCTAAAAGCATGAGTTTGCAACTACTTTACTTTTGGAGAAAATTCAAAACATTCATTACTCAAAAGAGCCCAATAGCAAAAACAAGCGTTTTGAATGAAGAATCACATTTCTTGGTAGAATCATGCAGGATTGAAATTTTTGATGGTTTTTTACTCCTCTCAACAGCCCAAACAAGTTTCTAAAAGGATGAGTTTGCAACTACTTTACTTTTGGAGAAAATTCAAAACATTCATTATTCAATAGAGCCCAATAGCAAAAACCAGCGTTTTGAATGAAGAATCACATTTCTTGGTAGAATCATGCAGGATTGAAATTTTTTATGGTTTTTTACTCCTCTCAACAGCCCAAACAAGTTTCTAAAAGGATGAGTTTGCAACTACTTTACTTTTGGAGGAAATTCAAAACATTCATTATTCAATAGGGCCCAAACTATCAAAAACCAGCGGTTTGAATGAACACACATTTCTTGGTAGAATCATGCAGGACTGAAATTTTTGATGTTTTTCTACTCCTCTCATGAGCCCAAACAAGTCTCTAAAAGCATGAGTTTGCAACTACTTTACTTTTGGAGAAAACTCAAAACATTCATTACTCAAAAGAGCCCAATAGCAAAAACCAGCGTTTTGAATGAAGAATCACATTTCTTGGTAGAATCATGCAGGATTGAAATTTTTGATGGTTTTTTACTCCTCTCAACAGCCCAAACAAGTTTCTAAAAGGATGAGTTTGCAACTACTTTACTTTTGGAGAAAATTCAAAACATTCATTATTCAATAGGGCCCAAACTATCAAAAACCAGCGGTTTCAATGAACACACATTTCTTGGTAGAATCATGCAGGACTGAAATTTTTGATGTTTTTCTACTCCTCTCATGAGCCCAAACAAGTCTCTAAAAGCATGAGTTTGCAACTACTTTACTTTTGGAGAAAATTCAAAACATTCACTATTCAATAGAGCCCAATAGCAAAAATCAGGTTTTGAATGAAGAATCACATTTCTTGGTAAAATCATGCAGGATTGAAATTTTTGATGGTTTTTTACTCCTCTCAACATCCCAAACAAGTTTCTAAAAGGATGAGTTTGCAACTACTTTACTTTTGGAGAAAATTCAAAACATTCATTATTCAATAGGGCCCAAACTATCAAAAACCAGCGGTTTCAATGAACACACATTTCTTGGTAGAATCATGCAGGACTGAAATTTTTGATGTTTTTCTACTCCTCTCATGAGCCCAAACAAGTCTCTAAAAGCATGAGTTTGCAACTACTTTACTTTTGGAGAAAATTCAAAACATTCATTATTCAATAGAGCCCAATAGCAAAAACCAGCGTTTTGAATGAAGAATCACTTTTCTTGGTAGAATCATGCAGGATTGAAATTTTTGATGGTTTTTTACTACTCTCAACAGCCCAAACAAGTTTCTAAAAGGATGAGTTTGCAACTACTTTACTTTTGGAGAAAATTCAAAACATTCATTATTCAATAGGGCCCAAACTATCAAAAACCAGCGGTTTCAATGAACACACATTTCTTGGTAGAATCATGCAGGACTGAAATTTTTGATGTTTTTCTACTCCTCTCATGAGCCCAAACAAGTCTCTAAAAGCATGAGTTTGCAACTACTTTACTTTTGGAGAAAATTCAAAACATTCATTACTCAAAAGAGCCCAATAGCAAAAACCAGCGTTTTGAATGAAGAATCACATTTCTTGGTAGAATCATGCAGGATTGAAATTTTTAATGGTTTTTTACTCCTCTCAACAGCCCAAACAAGTTTCTAAAAGGATGAGTTTGCAACTACTTTACTTTTGGAGAAAATTCAAAACATTCATTATTCAATAGGGCCCAAACTATCAAAAACCAGCGGTTTCAATGAACACACATTTCTTGGTAGAATCATGCAGGACTGAAATTTTTGATGTTTTTCTACCCCTCTCATGAGCCCAAACAAGTCTCTAAAAGCATGAGTTTGCAACTACTTTACTTTTGGAGAAAATTCAAAACATTCATTACTCAAAAGAGCCCAATAGCAAAAACAAGCGTTTTGAATGAAGAATCACATTTCTTGGTAGAATCATGCAGGATTGAAATTTTTGATGGTTTTTTACTCCTCTCAACAGCCCAGACAAGTTTCTAAAAGGATGAGTTTGCAACTACTTTAATTTTTTAGAAAATTCAAAACATTCATTATTCAATAGAGCCCAATAGCAAAAACCAGCGTTTTGAATGAAGAATCACATTTCTTGGTAGAATCATGCAGGATTGAAATTTTTGATGGTTTTTTACTCCTCTCAACAGCCCAAACAAGTTTCTAAAAGGATGAGTTTGCAACTACTTTACTTTTGGAGAAAATTCAAAACATTCATTATTCAATAGGGCCCAAACTATCAAAAACCAGCGGTTTGAATGAACACACATTTCTTGGTAGAATCATGCAGGACTGAAATTTTTGATGTTTTTCTACTCCTCTCATGAGCCCAAACAAGTCTCTAAAAGCATGAGTTTGCAACTACTTTACTTTTGGAGAAAATTCAAAACATTCATTACTCAAAAGAGCCCAATAGCAAAAACCAGCGTTTTGAATGAAGAATCACATTTCTTGGTAGAATCATGCAGGATTGAAATTTTTGATGGTTTTTTACTCCTCTCAACAGCCAAAACAAATTTCTAAAAGGATGAGTTTGCAACTACTTTACTTTTGGAGAAAATTCAAAACATTCATTATTCAATAGGGCCCAAAATATCAAAAACCAGCGGTTTGAATGAACACACATTTCTTGGTAGGATCGTGCAGGACTGAAATTTTTGATGTTTTTCTACTCCTCTCATGAGCCCAAACAAGTCTCTAAAAGCATGAGTTTGCAACTACTTTACTTTTGGAGAAAATTCAAAACATTCATTACTCAAAAGAGCCCAATAGCAAAAACCAGCGTTTTGAATGAAGAATCACATTTCTTGGTAGAATCATGCAGGATTGAAATTTTTGATGATTTTTTACTCCTCTCAACAGCCCAAACAAGTTTCTAAAAGGATGAGTTTGCAACTACTTTACTTTTGGAGAAAATTCAAAACATTCATTATTCAATAGGGCCCAAACTATCAAAAACCAGCGGTTTCAATGAACACACATTTCTTGGTAGAATCATGCAGGACTGAAATTTTTGATGTTTTTCTACTCCTCTCATGAGCCCAAACAAGACTCTAAAAGCATGAGTTTGCAACTACTTTACTTTTGGAGAAAATTCAAAACATTCATTATTCAATAGAGCCCAATAGCAAAAATCAGGTTTTGAATGAAGAATCACATTTCTTGGTAGAATCATGCAGGATTGAAATTTTTGATGGTGTTTTACTCCTCTCAACAGCCCAAACAAGTTTCTAAAAGGATGAGTTTGCAACTACTTTACTTTTGGAGAAAATTCAAAACATTCATTATTCAATAGGGCCCAAACTATCAAAAACCAGCGGTTTCAATGAACACACATTTCTTGGTAGAATCATGCAGGACTGAAATTTTTGATGTTTTTCTACTCCTCTCATGAGCCCAAACAAGTCTCTAAAAGCATGAGTTTGCAACTACTTTACTTTTGGAGAAAATTCAAAACATTCACTATTCAATAGAGCCCAATAGCAAAAATCAGGTTTTGAATGAAGAATCACATTTCTTGGTAAAATCATGCAGGATTGAAATTTTTGATGGTTTTTTACTCCTCTCAACAGCCCAAACAAGTTTCTAAAAGGATGAGTTTGCAACTACTTTACTTTTGGAGAAAAATCAAAACATTCATTATTCAATAGGGCCCAAACTATCAAAAACCAGCGGTTTCAATGAACACACATTTCTTGGTAGAATCATGCAGGACTGAAATTTTTGATGTTTTTCTACTCCTCTCATGAGCCCAAACAAGTCTCTAAAAGCATGAGTTTGCAACTACTTTACTTTTGGAGAAAATTCAAAACAATCACTATTCAATAGAGCCCAATAGCAAAAATCAGGTTTTGAATGAAGAATCACATTTCTTGGTAAAATCATGCAGGATTGAAATTTTTGATGGTTTTTTACTCCTCTCAACAGCCCAAACAAGTTTCTAAAAGGATGAGTTTGCAACTACTTTACTTTTGGAGAAAATTCAAAACATTCATTATTCAATAGGGCCCAAACTATCAAAAACCAGCGGTTTCAATGAACACACATTTCTTGGTAGAATCATGCAGGACTGAAATTTTTGATGTTTTTCTACTCCTCTCATGAGCCCAAACAAGTCTCTAAAAGCATGAGTTTGCAACTACTTTACTTTTGGAGAAAATTCAAAACATTCACTATTCAATAGAGCCCAATAGCAAAAATCAGGTTTTGAATGAAGAATCACATTTCTTGGTAAAATCATGCAGGATTGAAATTTTTGATGGTTTTTTACTCCTCTCAACAGCCCAAACAAGTTTCTAAAAGGATGAGTTTGCAACTACTTTACTTTTGGAGAAAATTCAAAACATTCATTATTCAATAGGGCCCAAACTATCAAAAACCAGCGGTTTCAATGAACACACATTTCTTGGTAGAATCATGCAGGACTGAAATTTTTGATGTTTTTCTACTCCTCTCATGAGCCCAAACAAGTCTCTAAAAGCATGAGTTTGCAACTACTTTACTTTTGGAGAAAATTCAAAACATTCATTATTCAACAGAGCCCAATAGCAAAAACCAGCGTTTTGAATGAAGAATCACATTTCTTGGTAGAATCATGCAGGATTGAAATTTTTGATGGTTTTTTACTCCTCTCAACAGCCCAAACAAGTTTCTAAAAGGATGAGTTTGCAACTACTTTACTTTTGGAGAAAATTCAAAACATTCATTATTCAATAGGGCCCAAACTATCAAAAACCAGCGGTTTCAATGAACACACATTTCTTGGTAGAATCATGCAGGACTGAAATTTTTGATGTTTTTCTACTCCTCTCATGAGCCCAAACAAGTCTCTAAAAGCATGAGTTTGCAACTACTTTACTTTTGGAGAAAATTCAAAACATTCACTATTCAATAGAGCCCAATAGCAAAAATCAGGTTTTGAATGAAGAATCACATTTCTTGGTAAAATCATGCAGGATTGAAATTTTTGATGGTTTTTTACTCCTCTCAACAGCCCAAACAAGTTTCTAAAAGGATGAGTTTGCAACTACTTTACTTTTGGAGAAAATTCAAAACATTCATTATTCAATAGGGCCCAAACTATCAAAAACCAGCGGTTTCAATGAACACACATTTCTTGGTAGAATCATGCAGGACTGAAATTTTTGATGTTTTTCTACTCCTCTCATGAGCCCAAACAAGTCTCTAAAAGCATGAGTTTGCAACTACTTTACTTTTGGAGAAAATTCAAAACATTCATTATTCAACAGAGCCCAATAGCAAAAACCAGCGTTTTGAATGAAGAATCACATTTCTTGGTAGAATCATGCAGGATTGAAATTTTTGATGGTTTTTTACTACTCTCAACAGCCCAAACAAGTTTCTAAAAGGATGAGTTTGCAACTACTTTACTTTTGGAGAAAATTCAAAACATTCATTATTCAATAGGGCCCAAACTATCAAAAACCAGCGGTTTGAATGAACACACATTTCTTGGTAGAATCATGCAGGACTGAAATTTTTGATGTTTTTCTACTCCTCTCATGAGCCCAAACAAGTCTCTAAAAGCATGAGTTTGCAACTACTTTACTTTTGGAGAAAATTCAAAACATTCATTACTCAAAAGAGCCCAATAGCAAAAACCAGCGTTTTGAATGAAGAATCACATTTCTTGGTAGAATCATGCAGGACTGAAATTTTTGATGTTTTTCTACTCCTCTCATGAGCCCAAACAAGTCTCTAAAAGCATGAGTTTGCAACTACTTTACTTTTGGAGAAAATTCAAAACATTCATTATACAATAGAGCCCAATAGCAAAAATCAGGTTTTGAATGAAGAATCACATTTCCTGGTAGAATCATGCAGGATTGAAATTTTTGATGGTTTTTTACTCCTCTCAACAGCCCAAACAAGTTTCTAAAAGGATGAGTTTGCAACTACTTTACTTTTGGAGAAAATTCAAAACATTCATTATTCAATAGGGCCCAAACTATCAAAAACCAGCTTTTTCAATGAACACACATTTCTTGGTAGAATCATGCAGGACTGAAATTTTTGATGTTTTTCTACTCCTCTCATGAGCCCAAACAAGTCTCTAAAAGCATGAGTTTGCAACTACTTTACTTTTGGAGAAAATTCAAAACATTCACTATTCAATAGAGCCCAATAGCAAAAATCAGGTTTTGAATGAAGAATCACATTTCTTGGTAAAATCATGCAGGATTGAAATTTTTGATGGTTTTTTACTCCTCTCAACAGCCCAAACAAGTTTCTAAAAGGATGAGTTTGCAACTACTTTACTTTTGGAGAAAATTCAAAACATTCATTATTCAATAGGGCCCAAACTATCAAAAACCAGCGGTTTCAATGAACACACATTTCTTGGTAGAATCATGCAGGACTGAAATTTTTGATGTTTTTCTACTCCTCTCATGAGCCCAAACAAGTCTCTAAAAGCATGAGTTTGCAACTACTTTACTTTTGGAGAAAATTCAAAACATTCATTATTCAATAGAGCCCAATAGCAAAAATCAGGTTTTGAATGAAGAATCACATTTCTTGGTAGAATCATGCAGGATTGAAATTTTTGATGGTTTTTTACTCCTCTCAACAGCCAAAACAAATTTCTAAAAGGATGAGTTTGCAACTACTTTACTTTTGGAGAAAATTCAAAACATTCATTATTCAATAGGGCCCAAAATATCAAAAACCAGCGGTTTGAATGAACACACATTTCTTGGTAGGATCGTGCAGGACTGAAATTTTTGATGTTTTTCTACTCCTCTCATGAGCCCAAACAAGTCTCTAAAAGCATGAGTTTGCAACTACTTTACTTTTGGAGAAAATTCAAAACATTCATTACTCAAAAGAGCCCAATAGCAAAAACCAGCGTTTTGAATGAAGAATCACATTTCTTGGTAGAATCATGCAGGATTGAAATTTTTGATGATTTTTTACTCCTCTCAACAGCCCAAACAAGTTTCTAAAAGGATGAGTTTGCAACTACTTTACTTTTGGAGAAAATTCAAAACATTCATTATTCAATAGGGCCCAAACTATCAAAAACCAGCGGTTTCAATGAACACACATTTCTTGGTAGAATCATGCAGGACTGAAATTTTTGATGTTTTTCTACTCCTCTCATGAGCCCAAACAAGACTCTAAAAGCATGAGTTTGCAACTACTTTACTTTTGGAGAAAATTCAAAACATTCATTACTCAAAAGAGCCCAATAGCAAAAACCAGCGTTTTGAATGAAGAATCACATTTCTTGGTAGAATCATGCAGGATTGAAATTTTTGATGGTTTTTTACTCCGCTCAACAGCCCAAACAAGTTTCTAAAAGGATGAGTTTGCAACTACTTTACTTTTGGAGAAAATTCAAAACATTCATTATTCAATAGGGCCCAAACTATCAAAAACCAGCGGTTTCAATGAACACACATTTCTTGGTAGAATCATGCAGGACTGAAATTTTTGATGTTTTTCTACTCCTCTCATGAGCCCAAACAAGTCTCTAAAAGCATGAGTTTGCAACTACTTTACTTTTGGAGAAAATTCAAAACATTCACTATTCAATAGAGCCCAATAGCAAAAATCAGGTTTTGAATGAAGAATCACATTTCTTGGTAAAATCATGCAGGATTGAAATTTTTGATGGTTTTTTACTCCTCTCAACAGCCCAAACAAGTTTCTAAAAGGATGAGTTTGCAACTACTTTACTTTTGGAGAAAATTCAAAACATTCATTATTCAATAGGGCCCAAACTATCAAAAACCAGCGGTTTCAATGAACACACATTTCTTGGTAGAATCATGCAGGACTGAAATTTTTGATGTTTTTCTACTCCTCTCATGAGCCCAAACAAGTCTCTAAAAGCATGAGTTTGCAACTACTTTACTTTTGGAGAAAATTCAAAACATTCACTATTCAATAGAGCCCAATAGCAAAAATCAGGTTTTGAATGAAGAATCACATTTCTTGGTAAAATCATGCAGGATTGAAATTTTTGATGGTTTTTTACTCCTCTCAACAGCCCAAACAAGTTTCTAAAAGGATGAGTTTGCAACTACTTTACTTTTGGAGAAAATTCAAAACATTCATTATTCAATAGGGCCCAAACTATCAAAAACCAGCGGTTTCAATGAACACACATTTCTTGGTAGAATCATGCAGGACTGAAATTTTTGATGTTTTTCTACTCCTCTCATGAGCCCAAACAAGTCTCTAAAAGCATGAGTTTGCAACTACTTTACTTTTGGAGAAAATTCAAAACATTCATTATTCAACAGAGCCCAATAGCAAAAACCAGCGTTTTGAATGAAGAATCACATTTCTTGGTAGAATCATGCAGGATTGAAATTTTTGATGGTTTTTTACTACTCTCAACAGCCCAAACAAGTTTCTAAAAGGATGAGTTTGCAACTACTTTACTTTTGGAGAAAATTCAAAACATTCATTATTCAATAGGGCCCAAACTATCAAAAACCAGCGGTTTCAATGAACACACATTTCTTGGTAGAATCATGCAGGACTGAAATTTTTGATGTTTTTCTACTCCTCTCATGAGCCCAAACAAGTCTCTAAAAGCATGAGTTTGCAACTACTTTACTTTTGGAGAAAATTCAAAACATTCATTATTCAATAGAGCCCAATAGCAAAAATCAGGTTTTGAATGAAGAATCACATTTGTTGGTAGAATCATGCAGGATTGAAATTTTTGATGGTTTTTTACTCCTCTCAACAGCCCAAACAAGTTTCTAAAAGGATGAGTTTGCAACTACTTTACTTTTGGAGAAAATTCAAAACATTCATTATTCAATAGGGCCCAAACTATCAAAAACCAGCGGTTTGAATGAACACACATTTCTTGGTAGAATCATGCAGGACTGAAATTTTTGATGTTTTTCTACTCCTCTCATGAGCCCAAACAAGTCTCTAAAAGCATGAGTTTGCAACTACTTTACTTTTGGAGAAAATTCAAAACATTCATTACTCAAAAGAGCCCAATAGCAAAAACCAGCGTTTTGAATGAAGAATCACATTTCTTGGTAGAATCATGCAGGATTGAAATTTTTGATGGTTTTTTACTCCTCTCAACAGCCCAAACAAGTTTCTAAAAGGATGAGTTTGCAACTACTTTACTTTTGGAGAAAATTCAAAACATTCATTATTCAATAGGGCCCAAACTATCAAAAACCAGCGGTTTCAATGAACACACATTTCTTGGTAGAATCATGCAGGACTGAAATTTTTGATGTTTTTCTACTCCTCTCATGAGCCCAAACAAGTCTCTAAAAGCATGAGTTTGCAACTACTTTACTTTTGGAGAAAATTCAAAACATTCATTATTCAATAGAGCCCAATAGCAAAAATCAGGTTTTGAATGAAGAATCACATTTCTTGGTAGAATCATGCAGGATTGAAATTTTTGATGGTTTTTTACTCCTCTCAACAGCCCAAACAAGTTTCTAAAAGGATGAGTTTGCAACTACTTTACTTTTGGAGAAAATTCAAAACATTCATTATTCAATAGGGCCCAAACTATCAAAAACCAGCGGTTTCAATGAACACACATTTCTTGGTAGAATCATGCAGGACTGAAATTTTTGATGTTTTTCTACTCCTCTCATGAGCCCAAACAAGTCTCTAAAAGCATGAGTTTGCAACTACTTTACTTTTGGAGAATATTCAAAACATTCATTATTCAATAGAGCCCAATAGCAAAAATCAGGTTTTGAATGAAGAATCACATTTCTTGGTAAAATCATGCAGGATTGAAATTTTTGATGGTTTTTTACTCCTCTCAACAGCCCAAACAAGTTTCTAAAAGGATGAGTTTGCAACTACTTTACTTTTGGAGAAAATTCAAAACATTCATTATTCAATAGGGCCCAAACTATCAAAAACCAGCGGTTTCAATGAACACACATTTCTTGGTAGAATCATGCAGGACTGAAATTTTTGATGTTTTTCTACTCCTCTCATGAGCCCAAACAAGTCTCTAAAAGCATGAGTTTGCAACTACTTTACTTTTGGAGAAAATTCAAAACATTCACTATTCAATAGAGCCCAATAGCAAAAATCAGGTTTTGAATGAAGAATCACATTTCTTGGTAAAATCATGCAGGATTGAAATTTTTGATGGTTTTTTACTCCTCTCAACAGCCCAAACAAGTTTCTAAAAGGATGAGTTTGCAACTACTTTACTTTTGGAGAAAATTCAAAACATTCATTATTCAATAGGGCCCAAACTATCAAAAACCAGCGGTTTCAATGAACACACATTTCTTGGTAGAATCATGCAGGACTGAAATTTTTGATGTTTTTCTACTCCTCTCATGAGCCCAAACAAGTCTCTAAAAGCATGAGTTTGCAACTACTTTACTTTTGGAGAAAATTCAAAACATTCATTATTCAACAGAGCCCAATAGCAAAAACCAGCGTTTTGAATGAAGAATCACATTTCTTGGTAGAATCATGCAGGATTGAAATTTTTGATGGTTTTTTACTACTCTCAACAGCCCAAACAAGTTTCTAAAAGGATGAGTTTGCAACTACTTTACTTTTGGAGAAAATTCAAAACATTCATTATTCAATAGGGCCCAAACTATCAAAAACCAGCGGTTTCAATGAACACACATTTCTTGGTAGAATCATGCAGGACTGAAATTTTTGATGTTTTTCTACTCCTCTCATGAGCCCAAACAAGTCTCTAAAAGCATGAGTTTGCAACTACTTTACTTTTGGAGAAAATTCAAAACATTCATTACTCAAAAGAGCCCAATAGCAAAAACCAGCGTTTTGAATGAAGAATCACATTTCTTGGTAGAATCATGCAGGATTGAAATTTTTAATGGTTTTTTACTCCTCTCAACAGCCCAAACAAGTTTCTAAAAGGATGAGTTTGCAACTACTTTACTTTTGGAGAAAATTCAAAACATTCATTATTCAATAGGGCCCAAACTATCAAAAACCAGCGGTTTCAATGAACACACATTTCTTGGTAGAATCATGCAGGACTGAAATTTTTGATGTTTTTCTACTCCCCTCATGAGCCCAAACAAGTCTCTAAAAGCATGAGTTTGCAACTACTTTACTTTTGGAGAAAATTCAAAACATTCACTATTCAATAGAGCCCAATAGCAAAAATCAGGTTTTGAATGAAGAATCACATTTCTTGGTAAAATCATGCAGGATTGAAATTTTTGATGGTTTTTTACTCCTCTCAACAGCCCAAACAAGTTTCTAAAAGGATGAGTTTGCAACTACTTTACTTTTGGAGAAAATTCAAAACATTCATTATTCAATAGGGCCCAAACTATCAAAAACCAGCGGTTTCAATGAACACACATTTCTTGGTAGAATCATGCAGGACTGAAATTTTTGATGTTTTTCTACTCCTCTCATGAGCCCAAACAAGTCTCTAAAAGCATGAGTTTGCAACTACTTTACTTTTGGAGAAAATTCAAAACATTCATTACTCAAAAGAGCCCAATAGCAAAAACAAGCGTTTTGAATGAAGAATCACATTTCTTGGTAGAATCATGCAGGATTGAAATTTTTGATGGTTTTTTACTCCTCTCAACAGCCCAAACAAGTTTCTAAAAGGATGAGTTTGCAACTACTTTACTTTTGGAGAAAATTCAAAACATTCATTATTCAATAGAGCCCAATAGCAAAAACCAGCGTTTTGAATGAAGAATCACATTTCTTGGTAGAATCATGCAGGATTGAAATTTTTTATGGTTTTTTACTCCTCTCAACAGCCCAAACAAGTTTCTAAAAGGATGAGTTTGCAACTACTTTACTTTTGGAGGAAATTCAAAACATTCATTATTCAATAGGGCCCAAACTATCAAAAACCAGCGGTTTGAATGAACACACATTTCTTGGTAGAATCATGCAGGACTGAAATTTTTGATGTTTTTCTACTCCTCTCATGAGCCCAAACAAGTCTCTAAAAGCATGAGTTTGCAACTACTTTACTTTTGGAGAAAACTCAAAACATTCATTACTCAAAAGAGCCCAATAGCAAAAACCAGCGTTTTGAATGAAGAATCACATTTCTTGGTAGAATCATGCAGGATTGAAATTTTTGATGGTTTTTTACTCCTCTCAACAGCCCAAACAAGTTTCTAAAAGGATGAGTTTGCAACTACTTTACTTTTGGAGAAAATTCAAAACATTCATTATTCAATAGGGCCCAAACTATCAAAAACCAGCGGTTTCAATGAACACACATTTCTTGGTAGAATCATGCAGGACTGAAATTTTTGATGTTTTTCTACTCCTCTCATGAGCCCAAACAAGTCTCTAAAAGCATGAGTTTGCAACTACTTTACTTTTGGAGAAAATTCAAAACATTCACTATTCAATAGAGCCCAATAGCAAAAATCAGGTTTTGAATGAAGAATCACATTTCTTGGTAAAATCATGCAGGATTGAAATTTTTGATGGTTTTTTACTCCTCTCAACATCCCAAACAAGTTTCTAAAAGGATGAGTTTGCAACTACTTTACTTTTGGAGAAAATTCAAAACATTCATTATTCAATAGGGCCCAAACTATCAAAAACCAGCGGTTTCAATGAACACACATTTCTTGGTAGAATCATGCAGGACTGAAATTTTTGATGTTTTTCTACTCCTCTCATGAGCCCAAACAAGTCTCTAAAAGCATGAGTTTGCAACTACTTTACTTTTGGAGAAAATTCAAAACATTCATTATTCAATAGAGCCCAATAGCAAAAACCAGCGTTTTGAATGAAGAATCACTTTTCTTGGTAGAATCATGCAGGATTGAAATTTTTGATGGTTTTTTACTACTCTCAACAGCCCAAACAAGTTTCTAAAAGGATGAGTTTGCAACTACTTTACTTTTGGAGAAAATTCAAAACATTCATTATTCAATAGGGCCCAAACTATCAAAAACCAGCGGTTTCAATGAACACACATTTCTTGGTAGAATCATGCAGGACTGAAATTTTTGATGTTTTTCTACTCCTCTCATGAGCCCAAACAAGTCTCTAAAAGCATGAGTTTGCAACTACTTTACTTTTGGAGAAAATTCAAAACATTCATTACTCAAAAGAGCCCAATAGCAAAAACCAGCGTTTTGAATGAAGAATCACATTTCTTGGTAGAATCATGCAGGATTGAAATTTTTAATGGTTTTTTACTCCTCTCAACAGCCCAAACAAGTTTCTAAAAGGATGAGTTTGCAACTACTTTACTTTTGGAGAAAATTCAAAACATTCATTATTCAATAGGGCCCAAACTATCAAAAACCAGCGGTTTCAATGAACACACATTTCTTGGTAGAATCATGCAGGACTGAAATTTTTGATGTTTTTCTACCCCTCTCATGAGCCCAAACAAGTCTCTAAAAGCATGAGTTTGCAACTACTTTACTTTTGGAGAAAATTCAAAACATTCATTACTCAAAAGAGCCCAATAGCAAAAACAAGCGTTTTGAATGAAGAATCACATTTCTTGGTAGAATCATGCAGGATTGAAATTTTTGATGGTTTTTTACTCCTCTCAACAGCCCAGACAAGTTTCTAAAAGGATGAGTTTGCAACTACTTTAATTTTTTAGAAAATTCAAAACATTCATTATTCAATAGAGCCCAATAGCAAAAACCAGCGTTTTGAATGAAGAATCACATTTCTTGGTAGAATCATGCAGGATTGAAATTTTTGATGGTTTTTTACTCCTCTCAACAGCCCAAACAAGTTTCTAAAAGGATGAGTTTGCAACTACTTTACTTTTGGAGAAAATTCAAAACATTCATTATTCAATAGGGCCCAAACTATCAAAAACCAGCGGTTTGAATGAACACACATTTCTTGGTAGAATCATGCAGGACTGAAATTTTTGATGTTTTTCTACTCCTCTCATGAGCCCAAACAAGTCTCTAAAAGCATGAGTTTGCAACTACTTTACTTTTGGAGAAAATTCAAAACATTCATTACTCAAAAGAGCCCAATAGCAAAAACCAGCGTTTTGAATGAAGAATCACATTTCTTGGTAGAATCATGCAGGATTGAAATTTTTGATGGTTTTTTACTCCTCTCAACAGCCCAAACAAGTTTCTAAAAGGATGAGTTTGCAACTACTTTACTTTTGGAGAAAATTCAAAACATTCATTATTCAATAGGGCCCAAACTATCAAAAACCAGCGGTTTCAATGAACACACATTTCTTGGTAGAATCATGCAGGACTGAAATTTTTGATGTTTTTCTACTCCTCTCATGAGCCCAAACAAGTCTCTAAAAGCATGAGTTTGCAACTACTTTACTTTTGGAGAAAATTCAAAACATTCATTATTCAATAGAGCCCAATAGCAAAAATCAGGTTTTGAATGAAGAATCACATTTCTTGGTAGAATCATGCAGGATTGAAATTTTTGATGGTTTTTTACTCCTCTCAACAGCCCAAACAAGTTTCTAAAAGGATGAGTTTGAAACTACTTTACTTTTGGAGAAAATTCAAAACATTCATTATTCAATAGGGCCCAAACTATCAAAAACCAGCGGTTTCAATGAACACACATTTCTTGGTAGAATCATGCAGGACTGAAATTTTTGATGTTTTTCTACTCCTCTCATGAGCCCAAACAAGTCTCTAAAAGCATGAGTTTGCAACTACTTTACTTTTGGAGAAAATTCAAAACATTCATTATTCAATAGAGCCCAATAGCAAAAATCAGGTTTTGAATGAAGAATCACATTTCTTGGTAGAATCATGCAGGATTGAAATTTTTGATGGTTTTTTACTCCTCTCAACAGCCCAAACAAGTTTCTAAAAGGATGAGTTTGTAACTACTTTACTTTTGGAGAAAATTCAAAACATTCATTATTCAATAGGGCCCAAACTATCAAAAACCAGCGGTTTCAATGAACGCACATTTCTTGGTAGAATCATGCAGGACTGAAATTTTTGATGTTTTTCTACTCCTCTCATGAGCCCAAACAAGTCTCTAAAAGCATGAGTTTGCAACTACTTTACTTTTGGAGAAAATTCAAAACATTCATTACTCAAAAGAGCCCAATAGCAAAAACCAGCGTTTTGAATGAAGAATCACATTTCTTGGTAGAATCATGCAGGATTGAAATTTTTGATGGTTTTTTAGTCCTCTCAACAGCCCAAACAAGTTTCTAAAAGGATGAGTTTGCAACTACTTTACTTTTGGAGAAAATTCAAAACATTCATTATTCAATAGGGCCCAAACTATCAAAAACCAGCGGTTTCAATGAACACACATTTCTTGGTAGAATCATGCAGGACTGAAATTTTTGATGTTTTTCTACTCCTCTCATGAGCCCAAACAAGTCTCTAAAAGCATGAGTTTGCAACTACTTTACTTTTGGAGAAAATTCAAAACATTCATTATTCAATAGAGCCCAATAGCAAAAACCAGCGTTTTGAATGAAGAATCACATTTCTTGGTAGAATCATGCAGGATTGAAATTTTTGATGGTTTTTTACTCCTCTCAACAGCCCAAACAAGTTTCTAAAAGGATGAGTTTGCAACTACTTTACTTTTGGAGAAAATTCAAAACATTCATTATTCAATAGGGCCCAAACTATCAAAAACCAGCAGTTTCAATGAACACACATTTCTTGGTAGAATCATGCAGGACTGAAATTTTTGATGTTTTTCTACTCCTCTCACGAGCCCAAACAAGTCTCTAAAAGCATGAGTTTGCAACTACTTTACTTTTGGAGAAAATTCAAAACATTCATTACTCAAAAGAGCCCAATAGCAAAAACCAGCGTTTTGAATGAAGAATCACATTTCTTGGTAGAATCATGCAGGATTGAAATTTTTGATGGTTTTTTACTCCTCTCAACAGCCCAAACAAGTTTCTAAAAGGATGAGTTTGCAACTACTTTACTTTTGGAGAAAATTCAAAACATTCATTATTCAATAGGGCCCAAACTATCAAAAACCAGCGGTTTCAATGAACACACATTTCTTGGTAGAATCATGCAGGACTGAAATTTTTGATGTTTTTCTACTCCTCTCATGAGCCCAAACAAGTCTCTAAAAGCATGAGTTTGCAACTACTTTACTTTTGGAGAAAATTCAAAACATTCATTATTCAATAGAGCCCAATAGCAAAAATCAGGTTTTGAATGAAGAATCACATTTCTTGGTAGAATCATGCAGGATTGAAATTTTTGATGGTTTTTTACTCCTCTCAACAGCCCAAACAAGTTTCTAAAAGGATGAGTTTGTAACTACTTTACTTTTGGAGAAAATTCAAAACATTCATTATTCAATAGGGCCCAAACTATCAAAAACCAGCGGTTTCAATGAACACACATTTCTTGGTAGAATCATGCAGGACTGAAATTTTTGATGTTTTTCTACTCCTCTCATGAGCCCAAACAAGTCTCTAAAAGCATGAGTTTGCAACTACTTTACTTTTGGAGAAAATTCAAAACATTCATTATTCAATAGAGCCCAATAGCAAAAATCAGGTTTTGAATGAAGAATCACATTTCTTGGTAGAATCATGCAGGATTGAAATTTTTGATAGTTTTTTACTCCTCTCAACAGCCCAAACAAGTTTCTAAAAGGATGAGTTTGCAACTACTTTACTTTTGGAGAAAATTCAAAACATTCATTATTCAATAGGGCCCAAACTATCAAAAACCAGCGGTTTGAATGAACACACATTTCTTGGTAGAATCATGCAGGACTGAAATTTTTGATGTTTTTCTACTCCTCTCATGAGCCCAAACAAGTCTCTAAAAGCATGAGTTTGCAACTACTTTACTTTTGGAGAAAATTCAAAACATTCATTACTCAAAAGAGCCCAATAGCAAAAACCAGCGTTTTGAATGAAGAATCACATTTCTTGGTAGAATCATGCAGGATTGAAATTTTTGATGGTTTTTTACTCCACTCAACAGCCCAAACAAGTTTCTAAAAGGATGAGTTTGCAACTACTTTACTTTTGGAGAAAATTCAAAACATTCATTATTCAATAGGGCCCAAACTATCAAAAACCAGCGGTTTCAATGAACACACATTTCTTGGTAGAATCATGCAGGACTGAAATTTTTGATGTTTTTCTACTCCTCTCATGAGCCCAAACAAGTCTCTAAAAGCATGAGTTTGCAGCTACTTTACTTTTGGAGAATATTCAAAACATTCATTATTCAATAGAGCCCAATAGCAAAAATCAGGTTTTGAATGAAGAATCACATTTCTTGGTAAAATCATGCAGGATTGAAATTTTTGATGGTTTTTTACTCCTCTCAACAGCCCAAACAAGTTTCTAAAAGGATGAGTTTGCAACTACTTTACTTTTGGAGAAAATTCAAAACATTCATTATTCAATAGGGCCCAAACTATCAAAAACCAGCGGTTTCAAGGAACACACATTTCTTGGTAGAATCATGCAGGACTGAAATTTTTGATGTTTTTCTACTACTCTCATGAGCCCAAACAAGTCTCTAAAAGCATGAGTTTGCAACTACTTTACTTTTGGAGAAAATTCAAAACATTCACTATTCAATAGAGCCCAATAGCAAAAATCAGGTTTTGAATGAAGAATCACATTTCTTGGTAAAATCATGCAGGATTGAAATTTTTGATGGTTTTTTACTCCTCTCAACAGCCCAAACAAGTTTCTAAAAGGATGAGTTTGCAACTACTTTACTTTTGGAGAAAATTCAAAACATTCATTATTCAATAGGGCCCAAACTATCAAAAACCAGCGGTTTCAATGAACACACATTTCTTGGTAGAATCATGCAGGACTGAAATTTTTGATGTTTTTCTACTCCTCTCATGAGCCCAAACAAGTCTCTAAAAGCATGAGTTTGCAACTACTTTACTTTTGGAGAAAATTCAAAACATTCATTATTCAATAGAGCCCAATAGCAAAAACCAGCGTTTTGAATGAAGAATCACATTTCTTGGTAGAATCATGCAGGATTGAAATTTTTGATGGTTTTTTACTACTCTCAACAGCCCAAACAAGTTTCTAAAAGGATGAGTTTGCAACTACTTTACTTTTGGAGAAAATTCAAAACATTCATTATTCAATAGGGCCCAAACTATCAAAAACCAGCGGTTTCAATGAACACACATTTCTTGGTAGAATCATGCAGGACTGAAATTTTTGATGTTTTTCTACTCCTCTCATGAGCCCAAACAAGTCTCTAAAAGCATGAGTTTGCAACTACTTTACTTTTGGAGAAAATTCAAAACATTCATTATTCAATAGAGCCCAATAGCAAAAACCAGCGTTTTGAATGAAGAATCACATTTCTTGGTAGAATCATGCAGGATTGAAATTTTTGATTGTTTTTTACTCCTCTCAACAGCCCAAACAAGTTTCTAAAAGGATGAGTTTGCAACTACTTTACTTTTGGAGAAAATTCAAAACATTCATTATTCAATAGGGCCCAAACTATCAAAAACCAGCGGTTTGAATGAACACACATTTCTTGGTAGAATCATGCAGGACTGAAATTTTTGATGTTTTTCTACTCCTCTCATGAGCCCAAACAAGTCTCTAAAAGCATGAGTTTGCAACTACTTTACTTTTGGAGAAAATTCAAAACATTCATTACTCAAAAGAGCCCAATAGCAAAAACCAGCGTTTTGAATGAAGAATCACATTTCTTGGTAGAATCATGCAGGATTGAAATTTTTGATGGTTTTTTACTCCTCTCAACAGCCCAAACAAGTTTCTAAAAGGATGAGTTTGCAACTACTTTACTTTTGGAGAAAATTCAAAACATTCATTATTCAATAGGGCCCAAACTATCAAAAACCAGCGGTTTCAATGAACACACATTTCTTGGTAGAATCATGCAGGACTGAAATTTTTGATGTTTTTCTACTCCTCTCATGAGCCCAAACAAGTCTCTAAAAGCATGAGTTTTCAACTACTTTACTTTTGGAGAAAATTCAAAACATTCATTATTCAATAGAGCCCAATAGCAAAAATCAGGTTTTGAATGAAGAATCACATTTCTTGGTAAAATCATGCAGGATTGAAATTTTTGATGGTTTTTTACTCCTCTCAACAGCCCAAACAAGTTTCTAAAAGGATGAGTTTGCAACTACTTTACTTTTGGAGAAAATTCAAAACATTCATTATTCAATAGGGCCCAAACTATCAAAAACCAGCGGTTTCAATGAACACACATTTCTTGGTAGAATCATGCAGGACTGAAATTTTTGATGTTTTTCTACTCCTCTCATGAGCCCAAACAAGTCTCTAAAAGTATGAGTTTGCAACTACTTTACTTTTGGAGAAAATTCAAAACATTCACTATTCAATAGAGCCCAATAGCAAAAATCAGGTTTTGAATGAAGAATCACATTTCTTGGTAAAATCATGCAGGATTGAAATTTTTGATGGTTTTTTACTCCTCTCAACAGCCCAAACAAGTTTCTAAAAGGATGAGTTTGCAACTACTTTACTTTTGGAGAAAATTCAAAACATTCATTATTCAATAGGGCCCAAACTATCAAAAACCAGCGGTTTCAATGAACACACATTTCTTGGTAGAATCATGCAGGACTGAAATTTTTGATGTTTTTCTACCCCTCTCATGAGCCCAAACAAGTCTCTAAAAGCATGAGTTTGCAACTACTTTACTTTTGGAGAAAATTCAAAACATTCATTACTCAAAAGAGCCCAATAGCAAAAACAAGCGTTTTGAATGAAGAATCACATTTCTTGGTAGAATCATGCAGGATTGAAATTTTTGATGGTTTTTTACTCCTCTCAACAGCCCAAACAAGTTTCTAAAAGGATGAGTTTGCAACTACTTTACTTTTGGAGAAAATTCAAGGGGCCCGGTCATCCCGTGGGATAGATCTCAATATGGGATTTCAAAAAAGTGTTGGGGACAAGCGATTATTAGTAGATTCTGGTGTTGACAAGGGGCTACAAAAAAATGGCTTTCATGAAAAATCAGTCTGTGTTTCCTCTAGACAGGAAGAGTTTGGGGGGGATGATCTTTTCCAGTCTATGAAAGAAGAGATATGGGCTTTGATTGCTCGATTCGAAAGCACCCTCCTCACTTTATACACTAATGGGGAGTCCTCTTCTAATGACCAGTCAGGTTTAAATTATAAAAAGTCAGAAACTTCGTCCGACGGTGGGGAGGAATCAGAAAATGTAGATTCGGAGGTCTTTGGGGAGGAGGTAGCCTCTCTTGGAGACTCAAAAAACGATTTGATTGATTCAACTGATATAAGCAATACGGATGAGGCATCTTCGTTGCGTTCCTTTATTTCTGAGAACTCTATCAGCTATGGAGAATCCGGAAGTGGTGACTCTTCTCAGGATGATAAAACTAATATAGCTCAAGAGAAGACGCAGACTGATGTTAAGGAGGTATTTATTGATCCATCCTCGCTATATAATATATGGGTTCCTGGGAGCTGCCCCGTTGAGGATTTCCTAGTTAAATCATGCAAAACTTTTTTGACTTCGTTGAATGATCTGGGGATTGGCAATGTGGGAGACCCGGGAATAGACAAAATTAAACTATTAGGAAACTCGATTAAGCAACTTATGAAAAATATTTTTTCAATTATAGTCAGCGAGAATGTAATAAAACCTAACACCACACTTGACATTTCCCTCTCTACAGTAAAACCTACGTTTAAACAATTTGAATTCTCCTCTATTGAAGCATCAAAATTTCATGAGCTCTCGGATTCTTTGAGGGATTTACAGAAGGAGATTGCCTCATTCAGATGTTCTTTGTCCAATTTTGAGGATTTGAAGAGGAAAAATAATGTAAAAATCAGGGGTATTCCCGAGTCAGTTCAACCAACTCGATTGAGGGAATACGTTTCCTCAATGATTTCTTATTTATTTCCGGAAACTAAAGGAAAAAATCTAATTGAGAGGATATTTAGGATTCGTAGACCTTCCTCCCTACTGTCTGACTTAACTAGAGATGTCATTGTCACATTTTATCCTAACTGGGTCAGAAACACCCTCCTTGGTTTATCAAAAAATTCTAGCTTTCTTTCATCTCCCTATCAAAACTTAGTTTTCTTTAAGGATTTGTGTAAGAACACCATACAAAAACGCAGGTCATTTTTACAAATAACAACTGTGCTTCGTCGGGCTAATATTGATTATAATTGGTCCCAAACTTCTACATTAATCGTGAGATATGCTTCAAACATAATTCATATTCTGTCTCCGCGGGATGGTATGGACTTCCTTAGAAATGCTCGACTTATTTCTAACAATTGTCTTCCCAAAACTTTACACCCATCTGTACAAGACCTCCGCTTACACCATACTTGAACTTTGGATCTTACTTGGATTTTATTATCGGGAAACTTTGGACTCACTTGGACCTCTCAAAAGCTTTTTACATATATGTCGGATTAAAATTATGATCTGTGGTTTATGTTCCATGAGCTGATTTGAGAAAAAAGCTGAACTTTCCCCCCCATATGGTCCTTGGGTATTGATTACTCGGACCAATAACGACGGGTTTACTTACAATTACGTTTAAATATTTAAGTGTTATTAATATTTTGATTACAGGTGTCATATGACAGGTTTAGGTTTATTAAGTGTTATTAATACCTTTTATAAGTGTCATGTGACAGGTGCAGAGGCTTACTATAGCTAGAGACATTTGAAAGCAGACTTAAAGCGTTATTTACTTTTTTTTTGGGGCATATTAATGTATGTATGCCTGTCCAAAATACTTTAGGGGCTTATAACCCCCAATTCAATACTCAATAGATAACTGTTAGTCTGTCCTGTCTCTTCCTTATGGGGTATGTTCATGCCCATTCATATTGAGGAGACATGACCCTTTTAGATTTATAATTAGACGACTTTATAGCATCTTATTTCTACACGTAACTTACTGTTATGTTTCCCTTTGTTCCTTCCTTACCCCTCCTTTTGTTTTTTTTTTTCCTTTGTGTGTTTCATTAAAGCAACTTTAAACCCATTCCGAAACCCCTACCCCTTTCTTCCCTTGACACTTATGAATGTATCTGCTACTTGAAAGTCATGTTATTATACTACTGTTATTTTGTAAACCACATTGAAATATGATGATGAACAATATAACTGTTAAGTAGAAAAACTTAATAAAGTTTATTGAAAATGGAGAAAATTCAAAACATTCATTATTCAATAGAGCCCAATAGCAAAAACCAGCGTTTTGAATGAAGAATCACATTTCTTGGTAGAATCATGCAGGATTGAAATTTTTGATGGTTTTTTAGTCCTCTCAACAGCCCAAACAAGTTTCTAAAAGGATGAGTTTGCAACTACTTTACTTTTGGAGAAAATTCAAAACATTCATTATTCAATAGGGCCCAAACTATCAAAAACCAGCGGTTTGAATGAACACACATTTCTTGGTAGAATCATGCAGGACTGAAATTTTTGATGTTTTTCTACTCCTCTCATGAGCCCAAACAAGTCTCTAAAAGCATGAGTTTGCAACTACTTTACTTTTGGAGAAAATTCAAAACATTCATTACTCAAAAGAGCCCAATAGCAAAAACCAGCGTTTTGAATGAAGAATCACATTTCTTGGTAGAATCATGCAGGATTGAAATTTTTGATGGTTTTTTACTCCTCTCAACAGCCCAAACAAGTTTCTAAAAGGATGAGTTTGCAACTACTTTACTTTTGGAGAAAATTCAAAACATTCATTATTCAATAGGGCCCAAACTATCAAAAACCAGCGGTTTCAATGAACACACATTTCTTGGTAGAATCATGCAGGACTGAAATTTTTTATGTTTTTCTACTCCTCTCATGAGCCCAAACAAGTCTCTAAAAGCATGAGTTTGCAACTACTTTACTTTTGGAGAAAATTCAAAACATTCATTATTCAATAGAGCCCAATAGCAAAAATCAGGTTTTGAATGAAGAATCACATTTCTTGGTAGAATCATGCAGGATTGAAATTTTTGATGGTTTTTTACTCCTCTCAACAGCCCAAACAAGTTTCTAAAAGGATGAGTTTGCAACTACTTTACTTTTGGAGAAAATTCAAAACATTCATTATTCAATAGGGCCCAAACTATCAAAAACCAGCGGTTTCAATGAACACACATTTCTTGGTAGAATCATGCAGGACTGAAATTTTTGATGTTTTTCTACTCCTCTCATGAGCCCAAACAAGTCTCTAAAAGCATGAGTTTGCAACTACTTTACTTTTGGAGAAAATTCAAAACATTCATTACTCAAAAGAGCCCAATAGCAAAAACCAGCGTTTTGAATGAAGAATCACATTTCTTGGTAGAATCATGCAGGATTGAAATTTTTGATGGTTTTTTACTCCTCTCAACAGCCCAAACAAGTTTCTAAAAGGATGAGTTTGCAACTACTTTACTTTTAGAGAAAATTCAAAACATTCATTATTCAATAGGGCCCAAACTATCAAAAACCAGCGGTTTCAATGAACACACATTTCTTGGTAGAATCATGCAGGACTGAAATTTTTGATGTTTTTCTACTCCTCTCATGAGCCCAAACAAGTCTCTAAAAGCATGAGTTTGCAACTACTTTACTTTTGGAGAAAATTCAAAACATTCATTATTCAATAGAGCCCAATAGCAAAAATCAGGTTTTGAATGAAGAATCACATTTCTTGGTAAAATCATGCAGGATTGAAATTTTTGATGGTTTTTTACTCCTCTCAACAGCCCAAACAAGTTTCTAAAAGGATGAGTTTGCAACTACTTTACTTTTGGAGAAAATTCAAAACATTCATTATTCAATAGGGCCCAAACTATCAAAAACCAGCGGTTTCAATGAACACACATTTCTTGGTAGAATCATGCAGGACTGAAATTTTTGATGTTTTTCTACTCCTCTCATGAGCCCAAACAAGTCTCTAAAAGCATGAGTTTGCAACTACTTTACTTTTGGAGAAAATTCAAAACATTCATTACTCAAAAGAGCCCAATAGCAAAAACCAGCGTTTTGAATGAAGAATCACATTTCTTGGTAGAATCATGCAGGATTGAAATTTTTGATGGTTTTTTACTCCTCTCAACAGCCCAAACAAGTTTCTAAAAGGATGAGTTTGCAACTACTTTACTTTTGGAGAAAATTCAAAACATTCATTATTCAATAGGGCCCAAACTATCAAAAACCAGCGGTTTCAATGAACACACATTTCTTGGTAGAATCATGCAGGACTGAAATTTTTGATGTTTTTCTACTCCTCTCATGAGCCCAAACAAGTCTCTAAAAGCATGAGTTTGCAACTACTTTACTTTTGGAGAAAATTCAAAACATTCATTACTCAAAAGAGCCCAATAGCAAAAACCAGCGTTTTGAATGAAGAATCACATTTCTTGGTAGAATCATGCAGGATTGAAATTTTTGATGGTTTTTTACTCCTCTCAACAGCCCAAACAAGTTTCTAAAAGGATGAGTTTGCAACTACTTTACTTTTGGAGAAAATTCAAAACATTCATTATTCAATAGGGCCCAAACTATCAAAAACCAGCGGTTTCAATGAACACACATTTCTTGGTAGAATCATGCAGGACTGAAATTTTTGATGTTTTTCTACTCCTCTCATGAGCCCAAACAAGTCTCTAAAAGCATGAGTTTGCAACTACTTTACTTTTGGAGAAAATTCAAAACATTCATTATTCAATAGAGCCCAATAGCAAAAATCAGGTTTTGAATGAAGAATCACATTTCTTGGTAGAATCATGCAGGATTGAAATTTTTGATGGTTTTTTACTCCTCTCAACAGCCCAAACAAGTTTCTAAAAGGATGAGTTTGTAACTACTTTACTTTTGGAGAAAATTCAAAACATTCATTATTCAATAGGGCCCAAACTATCAAAAACCAGCGGTTTCAATGAACACACATTTCTTGGTAGAATCATGCAGGACTGAAATTTTTGATGTTTTTCTACTCCTCTCATGAGCCCAAACAAGTCTCTAAAAGCATGAGTTTGCAACTACTTTACTTTTGGAGAAAATTCAAAACATTCATTACTCAAAAGAGCCCAATAGCAAAAACCAGCGTTTTGAATGAAGAATCACATTTCTTGGTAGAATCATGCAGGATTGAAATTTTTGATGGTTTTTTACTCCTCTCAACAGCCCAAACAAGTTTCTAAAAGGATGAGTTTGCAACTACTTTACTTTTGGAGAAAATTCAAAACATTCATTATTCAATAGGGCCCAAACTATCAAAAACCAGCGGTTTCAATGAACACACATTTCTTGGTAGAATCATGCAGGACTGAAATTTTTGATGTTTTTCTACTCCTCTCATGAGCCCAAACAAGTCTCTAAAAGCATGAGTTTGCAACTACTTTACTTTTGGAGAAAATTCAAAACATTCATTATTCAATAAAGCCCAATAGCAAAAACCAGCGTTTTGAATGAAGAATCACATTTCTTGGTAGAATCATGCAGGATTGAAATTTTTGATGGTTTTTTACTCCTCTCAACAGCCCAAACAAGTTTCTAAAAGGATGAGTTTGCAACTACTTTACTTTTGGAGAAAATTCAAAACATTCATTATTCAATAGGGCCCAAACTATCAAAAACCAGCGGTTTCAATGAACACACATTTCTTGGTAGAATCATGCAGGACTGAAATTTTTGATGTTTTTCTACTCCTCTCACGAGCCCAAACAAGTCTCTAAAAGCATGAGTTTGCAACTACTTTACTTTTGGAGAAAATTCAAAACATTCATTACTCAAAAGAGCCCAATAGCAAAAACCAGCGTTTTGAATGAAGAATCACATTTCTTGGTAGAATCATGCAGGATTGAAATTTTTGATGGTTTTTAACTCCTCTCAACAGCCCAAACAAGTTTCTTAAAGGATGAGTTTGCAACTACTTTACTTTTGGAGAAAATTCAAAACATTCATTATTCAATAGGGCCCAAACTATCAAAAACCAGCGGTTTCAATGAACACACATTTCTTGGTAGAATCATGCAGGACTGAAATTTTTGATGTTTTTCTACTCCTCTCATGAGCCCAAACAAGTCTCTAAAAGCATGAGTTTGCAACTACTTTACTTTTGGAGAAAATTCAAAACATTCATTATTCAATAGAGCCCAATAGCAAAAATCAGGTTTTGAATGAAGAATCACATTTCTTGGTAGAATCATGCAGGATTGAAATTTTTGATGGTTTTTTACTCCTCTCAACAGCCCAAACAAGTTTCTAAAAGATTGAGTTTGCAACTACTTTACTTTTGGAGAAAATTCAAAACATTCATTATTCAATAGGGCCCAAACTATCAAAAACCAGCGGTTTGAATGAACACACATTTCTTGGTAGAATCATGCAGGACTGAAATTTTTGATGTTTTTCTACTCCTCTCATGAGCCCAAACAAGTCTCTAAAAGCATGAGTTTGCAACTACTTTACTTTTGGAGAAAATTCAAAACATTCATTACTCAAAAGAGCCCAATAGCAAAAACCAGCGTTTTGAATGAAGAATCACATTTCTTGGTAGAATCATGCAGGATTGAAATTTTTGATGGTTTTTAACTCCTCTCAACAGCCCAAACAAGTTTCTTAAAGGATGAGTTTGCAACTACTTTACTTTTGGAGAAAATTCAAAACATTCATTATTCAATAGGGCCCAAACTATCAAAAACCAGCGGTTTCAATGAACACACATTTCTTGGTAGAATCATGCAGGACTGAAATTTTTGATGTTTTTCTACTCCTCTCATGAGCCCAAACAAGTCTCTAAAAGCATGAGTTTGCAACTACTTTACTTTTGGAGAAAATTCAAAACATTCATTATTCAATAGAGCCCAATAGCAAAAATCAGGTTTTGAATGAAGAATCACATTTCTTGGTAGAATCATGCAGGATTGAAATTTTTGATGGTTTTTTACTCCTCTCAACAGCCCAAACAAGTTTCTAAAAGGATGAGTTTGCAACTACTTTACTTTTGGAGAAAATTCAAAACATTCATTATTCAATAGGGCCCAAACTATCAAAAACCAGCGGTTTGAATGAACACACATTTCTTGGTAGAATCATGCAGGACTGAAATTTTTGATGTTTTTCTACTCCTCTCATGAGCCCAAACAAGTCTCTAAAAGCATGAGTTTGCAACTACTTTACTTTTGGAGAAAATTCAAAACATTCATTACTCAAAAGAGCCCAATAGCAAAAACCAGCGTTTTGAATGAAGAATCACATTTCTTGGTAGAATCATGCAGGATTGAAATTTTTGATGGTTTTTTACTCCACTCAACAGCCCAAACAAGTTTCTAAAAGGATGAGTTTGCAACTACTTTACTTTTGGAGAAAATTCAAAACATTCATTATTCAATAGGGCCCAAACTATCAAAAACCAGCGGTTTCAATGAACACACATTTCTTGGTAGAATCATGCAGGACTGAAATTTTTGATGTTTTTCTACTCCTCTCATGAGCCCAAACAAGTCTCTAAAAGCATGAGTTTGCAACTACTTTACTTTTGGAGAATATTCAAAACATTCATTATTCAATAGAGCCCAATAGCAAAAATCAGGTTTTGAATGAAGAATCACATTTCTTGGTAAAATCATGCAGGATTGAAATTTTTGATGGTTTTTTACTCCTCTCAACAGCCCAAACAAGTTTCTAAAAGGATGAGTTTGCAACTACTTTACTTTTGGAGAAAATTCAAAACATTCATTATTCAATAGGGCCCAAACTATCAAAAACCAGCGGTTTCAAGGAACACACATTTCTTGGTAGAATCATGCAGGACTGAAATTTTTGATGTTTTTCTACTCCTCTCATGAGCCCAAACAAGTCTCTAAAAGCATGAGTTTGCAACTACTTTACTTTTGGAGAAAATTCAAAACATTCACTATTCAATAGAGCCCAATAGCAAAAATTAGGTTTTGAATGAAGAATCACATTTCTTGGTAAAATCATGCAGGATTGAAATTTTTGATGGTTTTTTACTCCCCTCAACAGCCCAAACAAGTTTCTAAAAGGATGAGTTTGCAACTACTTTACTTTTGGAGAAAATTCAAAACATTCATTATTCAATAGGGCCCAATAGCAAAAACAAGCGTTTTGAATGAAGAATCACATTTCTTGGTAGAATCATGCAGGATTGAAATTTTTGATGGTTTTTTACTCCTCTCAACAGCCCAAACAAGTTTCTAAAAGGATGAGTTTGCAACTACTTTACTTTTGGAGAAAATTCATAACATTCATTATTCATTAGAGCCCAATAGCAAAAACCAGCGTTTTGAATGAAGAATCACATTTCTTGGTAGAATCATGCAGGATTGAAATTTTTGATGGTTTTTTACTCCTCTCAACAGCCCAAACAAGTTTCTAAAAGGATGAGTTTGCAACTACTTTACTTTTGGAGAAAATTCAAAACATTCATTATTCAATAGGGCCCAAACTATCAAAAACCAGCGGTTTGAATGAACACACATTTCTTGGTAGAATCATGCAGGACTGAAATTTTTGATGTTTTTCTACTCCTCTCATGAGCCCAAACAAGTCTCTAAAAGCATGAGTTTGCAACTACTTTACTTTTGGAGAAAATTCAAAACATTCATTACTCAAAAGAGCCCAATAGCAAAAACCAGCGTTTTGAATGAAGAATCACATTTCTTGGTAGAATCATGCAGGATTGAAATTTTTGATGGTTTTTTACTCCTCTCAACAGCCCAAACAAGTTTCTAAAAGGATGAGTTTGCAACTACTTTACTTTTGGAGAAAATTCAAAACATTCATTATTCAATAGGGCCCAAACTATCAAAAACCAGCGGTTTCAATGAACACACATTTCTTGGTAGAATCATGCAGGACTGAAATTTTTGATGTTTTTCTACTCCTCTCATGAGCCCAAACAAGTCTCTAAAAGCATGAGTTTTCAACTACTTTACTTTTGGAGAATATTCAAAACATTCATTATTCAATAGAGCCCAATAGCAAAAATCAGGTTTTGAATGAAGAATCACATTTCTTGGTAAAATCATGCAGGATTGAAATTTTTGATGGTTTTTTACTCCTCTCAACAGCCCAAACAAGTTTCTAAAAGGATGAGTTTGCAACTACTTTACTTTTGGAGAAAATTCAAAACATTCATTATTCAATAGGGCACAAACTATCAAAAACCAGCGGTTTCAATGAACACACATTTCTTGGTAGAATCATGCAGGACTGAAATTTTTGATGTTTTTCTACTCCTCTCATGAGCCCAAACAAGTCTCTAAAAGCATGAGTTTGCAACTACTTTACTTTTGGAGAAAATTCAAAACATTCACTATTCAATAGAGCCCAATAGCAAAAATCAGGTTTTGAATGAAGAATCACATTTCTTGGTAAAATCATGCAGGATTGAAATTTTTGATGGTTTTTTACTCCTCTCAACAGCCCAAACAAGTTTCTAAAAGGATGAGTTTGCAACTACTTTACTTTTGGAGAAAATTCAAAACATTCATTATTCAATAGGGCCCAAACTATCAAAAACCAGCGGTTTCAATGAACACACATTTCTTGGTAGAATCATGCAGGACTGAAATTTTTGATGTTTTTCTACTCCTCTCATGAGCCCAAACAAGTCTCTAAAAGCATGAGTTTGCAACTACTTTACTTTTGGAGAAAATTCAAAACATTCATTATTCAATAGAGCCCAATAGCAAAAACCAGCGTTTTGAATGAAGAATCACATTTCTTGGTAGAATCATGCAGGATTGAAATTTTTGATGGTTTTTTACTACTCTCAACAGCCCAAACAAGTTTCTAAAAGGATGAGTTTGCAACTACTTTACTTTTGGAGAAAATTCAAAACATTCATTATTCAATAGGGCCCAAACTATCAAAAACCAGCGGTTTCAATGAACACACATTTCTTGGTAGAATCATGCAGGACTGAAATTTTTGATGTTTTTCTACTCCTCTCATGAGCCCAAACAAGTCTCTAAAAGCATGAGTTTGCAACTACTTTACTTTTGGAGAAAATTCAAAACATTCATTACTCAAAAGAGCCCAATAGCAAAAACCAGCGTTTTGAATGAAGAATCACATTTCTTGGTAGAATCATGCAGGATTGAAATTTTTAATGGTTTTTTACTCCTCTCAACAGCCCAAACAAGTTTCTAAAAGGATGAGTTTGCAACTACTTTACTTTTGGAGAAAATTCAAAACATTCATTATTCAATAGGGCCCAAACTATCAAAAACCAGCGGTTTCAATGAACACACATTTCTTGGTAGAATCATGCAGGACTGAAATTTTTGATGTTTTTCTACTCCTCTCATGAGCCCAAACAAGTCTCTAAAAGCATGAGTTTGCAACTACTTTACTTTTGGAGAAAATTCAAAACATTCACTATTCAATAGAGCCCAATAGCAAAAATCAGGTTTTGAATTAAGAATCACATTTCTTGGTAAAATCATGCAGGATTGAAATTTTTGATGTTTTTTTACTCCTCTCAACAGCCCAAACAAGTTTCTAAAAGGATGAGTTTGCAACTACTTTACTTTTGGAGAAAATTCAAAACATTCATTATTCAATAGGGCCCAAACTATCAAAAACCAGCGGTTTCAATGAACACACATTTCTTGGTAGAATCATGCAGGACTGAAATTTTTGATGTTTTTCTACTCCTCTCATGAGCCCAAACAAGTCTCTAAAAGCATGAGTTTGCAACTACTTTACTTTTGGAGAAAATTCAAAACATTCATTACTCAAAAGAGCCCAATAGCAAAAACAAGCGTTTTGAATGAAGAATCACATTTCTTGGTAGAATCATGCAGGATTGAAATTTTTGATGGTTTTTTACTCCTCTCAACAGCCCAAACAAGTTTCTAAAAGGATGAGTTTGCAACTACTTTACTTTTGGAGAAAATTCAAAACATTCATTATTCAATAGAGCCCAATAGCAAAAACCAGCGTTTTGAATGAAGAATCACATTTCTTGGTAGAATCATGCAGGATTGAAATTTTTGATGGTTTTTTACTCCTCTCAACAGCCCAAACAAGTTTCTAAAAGGATGAGTTTGCAACTACTTTACTTTTGGAGAAAATTCAAAACATTCATTATTCAATAGGGCCCAAACTATCAAAAACCAGCGGTTTGAATGAACACACATTTCTTGGTAGAATCATGCAGGACTGAAATTTTTGATGTTTTTCTACTCCTCTCATGAGCCCAAACAAGTCTCTAAAAGCATGAGTTTGTAACTACTTTACTTTTGGAGAAAATTCAAAACATTCATTACTCAAAAGAGCCCAATAGCAAAAACCAGCGTTTTGAATGAAGAATCACATTTCTTGGTAGAATCATGCAGGATTGAAATTTTTGATGGTTTTTTACTCCTCTCAACAGCCCAAACAAGTTTCTAAAAGGATGAGTTTGCAACTACTTTACTTTTGGAGAAAATTCAAAACATTCATTATTCAATAGGGCCCAAACTATCAAAAACCAGCGGTTTCAATGAACACACATTTCTTGGTAGAATCATGCAGGACTGAAATTTTTGATGTTTTTCTACTCCTCTCATGAGCCCAAACAAGTCTCTAAAAGCATGAGTTTGCAACTACTTTACTTTTGGAGAAAATTCAAAACATTCATTATTCAATAGAGCCCAATAGCAAAAATCAGGTTTTGAATGAAGAATCACATTTCTTGGTAGAATCATGCAGGATTGAAATTTTTGATGGTTTTTTACTCCTCTCAACAGCCCAAACAAGTTTCTAAAAGGATGAGTTTGTAACTACTTTACTTTTGGAGAAAATTCAAAACATTCATTATTCAATAGGGCCCAAACTATCAAAAACCAGCGGTTTCAATGAACACACATTTCTTGGTAGAATCATGCAGGACTGAAATTTTTGATGTTTTTCTACTCCTCTCATGAGCCCAAACAAGTCTCTAAAAGCATGAGTTTGCAACTACTTTACTTTTGGAGAAAATTCAAAACATTCATTATTCAATAGAGCCCAATAGCAAAAATCAGGTTTTGAATGAAGAATCACATTTCTTGGTAAAATCATGCAGGATTGAAATTTTTGATGGTTTTTTACTCCTCTCAACAGCCCAAACAAGTTTCTAAAAGGATGAGTTTGCAACTACTTTACTTTTGGAGAAAATTCAAAACATTCATTATTCAATAGGGCCCAAACTATCAAAAACCAGCGGTTTCAATGAACACACATTTCTTGGTAGAATCATGCAGGACTGAAATTTTTGATGTTTTTCTACTCCTCTCATGAGCCCAAACAAGTCTCTAAAAGCATGAGTTTGCAACTACTTTACTTTTGGAGAAAATTCAAAACATTCATTACTCAAAAGAGCCCAATAGCAAAAACCAGCGTTTTGAATGAAGAATCACATTTCTTGGTAGAATCATGCAGGATTGAAATTTTTGATGGTTTTTTACTCCTCTCAACAGCCCAAACAAGTTTCTAAAAGGATGAGTTTGGAACTACTTTACTTTTGGAGAAAATTCAAAACATTCATTATTCAATAGGGCCCAAACTATCAAAAACCAGAGGTTTCAATGAACACACATTTCTTGGTAGAATCATGCAGGACTGAAATTTTTGATGTTTTTCTACTCCTCTCATGAGCCCAAACAAGTCTCTAAAAGCATGAGTTTGCAACTACTTTACTTTTGGAGAAAATTCAAAACATTCATTATTCAATAGAGCCCAATAGCAAAAATCAGGTTTTGAATGAAGAATCACATTTCTTGGTAGAATCATGCAGGATTGAAATTTTTGATGGTTTTTTACTCCTCTCAACAGCCCAAACAAGTTTCTAAAAGGATGAGTTTGTAACTACTTTACTTTTGGAGAAAATTCAAAACATTCATTATTCAATAGGGCCCAAACTATCAAAAACCAGCGGTTTCAATGAACACACATTTCTTGGTAGAATCATGCAGGACTGAAATTTTTGATGTTTTTCTACTCCTCTCATGAGCCCAAACAAGTCTCTAAAAGCATGAGTTTGCAACTACTTTACTTTTGGAGAAAATTCAAAACATTCATTACTCAAAAGAGCCCAATAGCAAAAACCAGCGTTTTGAATGAAGAATCACATTTCTTGGTAGAATCATGCAGGATTGAAATTTTTGATGGTTTTTTACTACTCTCAACAGCCCAAACAAGTTTCTAAAAGGATGAGTTTGCAACTACTTTACTTTTGGAGAAAATTCAAAACATTCATTATTCAATAGGGCCCAAACTATCAAAAACCAGCGGTTTCAATGAACACACATTTCTTGGTAGAATCATGCAGGACTGAAATTTTTGATGTTTTTCTACTCCTCTCATGAGCCCAAACAAGTCTCTAAAAGCATGAGTTTGCAACTACTTTACTTTTGGAGAAAATTCAAAACATTCATTATTCAATAGAGCCCAATAGCAAAAACCAGCGTTTTGAATGAAGAATCACATTTCTTGGTAGAATCATGCAGGATTGAAATTTTTGATGGTTTTTTACTCCTCTCAACAGCCCAAACAAGTTTCTAAAAGGATGAGTTTGCAACTACTTTACTTTTGGAGAAAATTCAAAACATTCATTATTCAATAGGGCCCAAACTATCAAAAACCAGCGGTTTCAATGAACACACATTTCTTGGTAGAATCATGCAGGACTGAAATTTTTGATGTTTTTCTACTCCTCTCACGAGCCCAAACAAGTCTCTAAAAGCATGAGTTTGCAACTACTTTACTTTTGGAGAAAATTCAAAACATTCATTACTCAAAAGAGCCCAATAGCAAAAACCAGCGTTTTGAATGAAGAATCACATTTCTTGGTAGAATCATGCAGGATTGAAATTTTTGATGGTTTTTAACTCCTCTCAACAGCCCAAACAAGTTTCTAAAAGGATGAGTTTGCAACTACTTTACTTTTGGAGAAAATTCAAAACATTCATTATTCAATAGGGCCCAAACTATCAAAAACCAGCGGTTTCAATGAACACACATTTCTTGGTAGAATCATGCAGGACTGAAATTTTTGATGTTTTTCTACTCCTCTCATGAGCCCAAACAAGTCTCTAAAAGCATGAGTTTGCAACTACTTTACTTTTGGAGAAAATTCAAAACATTCATTATTCAATAGAGCCCAATAGCAAAAATCAGGTTTTGAATGAAGAATCACATTTCTTGGTAGAATCATGCAGGATTGAAATTTTTGATGGTTTTTTACTCCTCTCAACAGCCCAAACAAGTTTCTAAAAGGATGAGTTTGTAACTACTTTACTTTTGGAGAAAATTCAAAACATTCATTATTCAATAGGGCCCAAACTATCAAAAACCAGCGGTTTCAATGAACACACATTTCTTGGTAGAATCATGCAGGACTGAAATTTTTGATGTTTTTCTACTCCTCTCATGAGCCCAAACAAGTCTCTAAAAGCATGAGTTTGCAACTACTTTACTTTTGGAGAAAATTCAAAACATTCATTATTCAATAGAGCCCAATAGCAAAAATCAGGTTTTGAATGAAGAATCACATTTCTTGGTAGAATCATGCAGGATTGAAATTTTTGATGGTTTTTTACTCCTCTCAACAGCCCAAACAAGTTTCTAAAAGGATGAGTTTGCAACTACTTTACTTTTGGAGAAAATTCAAAACATTCATTATTCAATAGGGCCCAAACTATCAAAAACCAGCGGTTTGAATGAACACACATTTCTTGGTAGAATCATGCAGGACTGAAATTTTTGATGTTTTTCTACTCCTCTCATGAGCCCAAACAAGTCTCTAAAAGCATGAGTTTGCAACTACTTTACTTTTGGAGAAAATTCAAAACATTCATTACTCAAAAGAGCCCAATAGCAAAAACCAGCGTTTTGAATGAAGAATCACATTTCTTGGTAGAATCATGCAGGATTGAAATTTTTGATGGTTTTTTACTCCACTCAACAGCCCAAACAAGTTTCTAAAAGGATGAGTTTGCAACTACTTTACTTTTGGAGAAAATTCAAACCATTCATTATTCAATAGGGCCCAAACTATCAAAAACCAGCGGTTTCAATGAACACACATTTCTTGGTAGAATCATGCAGGACTGAAATTTTTGATGTTTTTCTACTCCTCTCATGAGCCCAAACAAGTCTCTAAAAGCATGAGTTTGCAACTACTTTACTTTTGGAGAATATTCAAAACATTCATTATTCAATAGAGCCCAATAGCAAAAATCAGGTTTTGAATGAAGAATCACATTTCTTGGTAAAATCATGCAGGATTGAAATTTTTGATGGTTTTTTACTCCTCTCAACAGCCCAAACAAGTTTCTAAAAGGATGAGTTTGCAACTACTTTACTTTTGGAGAAAATTCAAAACATTCATTATTCAATAGGGCCCAAACTATCAAAAACCAGCGGTTTCAAGGAACACACATTTCTTGGTAGAATCATGCAGGACTGAAATTTTTGATGTTTTTCTACTCCTCTCATGAGCCCAAACAAGTCTCTAAAAGCATGAGTTTGCAACTACTTTACTTTTGGAGAAAATTCAAAACATTCACTATTCAATAGAGCCCAATAGCAAAAATCAGGTTTTGAATGAAGAATCACATTTCTTGGTAAAATCATGCAGGATTGAAATTTTTGATGGTTTTTTACTCCTCTCAGCAGCCCAAACAAGTTTCTAAAAGGATGAGTTTGCAACTACTTTACTTTTGGAGAAAATTCAAAACATTCATTATTCAATAGGGCCCAATAGCAAAAACAAGCGTTTTGAATGAAGAATCACATTTCTTGGTAGAATCATGCAGGATTGAAATTTTTGATGGTTTTTTACTCCTCTCAACAGCCCAAACAAGTTTCTAAAAGGATGAGTTTGCAACTACTTTACTTTTGGAGAAAATTCAAAACATTCATTATTCAATAGAGCCCAATAGCAAAAACCAGCGTTTTGAATGAAGAATCACATTTCTTGGTAGAATCATGCAGGATTGAAATTTTTGATGGTTTTTTACTCCTCTCAACAGCCCAAACAAGTTTCTAAAAGGATGAGTTTGCAACTACTTTACTTTTGGAGAAAATTCAAAACATTCATTATTCAATAGGGCCCAAACTATCAAAAACCAGCGGTTTGAATGAACACACATTTCTTGGTAGAATCATGCAGGACTGAAATTTTTGATGTTTTTCTACTCCTCCCATGAGCCCAAACAAGTCTCTAAAAGCATGAGTTTGCAACTACTTTACTTTTGGAGAAAATTCAAAACATTCATTACTCAAAAGAGCCCAATAGCAAAAACCAGCGTTTTGAATGAAGAATCACATTTCTTGGTAGAATCATGCAGGATTGAAATTTTTGATGGTTTTTTACTCCTCTCAACAGCCCAAACAAGTTTCTAAAAGGATGAGTTTGCAACTACTTTACTTTTGGAGAAAATTCAAAACATTCATTATTCAATAGGGCCCAAACTATCAAAAACCAGCGGTTTCAATGAACACACATTTCTTGGTAGAATCATGCAGGACTGAAATTTTTGATGTTTTTCTACTCCTCTCATGAGCCCAAACAAGTCTCTAAAAGCATGAGTTTTCAACTACTTTACTTTTGGAGAATATTCAAAACATTCATTATTCAATAGAGCCCAATAGCAAAAATCAGGTTTTGAATGAAGAATCACATTTCTTGGTAAAATCATGCAGGATTGAAATTTTTGATGGTTTTTTACTCCTCTCAACAGCCCAAACAAGTTTCTAAAAGGATGAGTTTGCAACTACTTTACTTTTGGAGAAAATTCAAAACATTCATTATTCAATAGGGCACAAACTATCAAAAACCAGCGGTTTCAATGAACACACATTTCTTGGTAGAATCATGCAGGACTGAAATTTTTGATGTTTTTCTACTCCTCTCATGAGCCCAAACAAGTCTCTAAAAGCATGAGTTTGCAACTACTTTACTTTTGGAGAAAATTCAAAACATTCACTATTCAATAGAGCCCAATAGCAAAAATCAGGTTTTGAATGAAGAATCACATTTCTTGGTAAAATCATGCAGGATTGAAATTTTTGATGGTTTTTTACTCCTCTCAACAGCCCAAACAAGTTTCTAAAAGGATGAGTTTGCAACTACTTTACTTTTGGAGAAAATTCAAAACATTCATTATTCAATAGGGCCCAAACTATCAAAAACCAGCGGTTTCAATGAACACACATTTCTTGGTAGAATCATGCAGGACTGAAATTTTTGATGTTTTTCTACTCCTCTCATGAGCCCAAACAAGTCTCTAAAAGCATGAGTTTGCAACTACTTTACTTTTGGAGAAAATTCAAAACATTCATTATTCAATAGAGCCCAATAGCAAAAACCAGCGTTTTGAATGAAGAATCACATTTCTTGGTAGAATCATGCAGGATTGAAATTTTTGATGGTTTTTTACTCCTCTCAACAGCCCAAACAAGTTTCTAAAAGGATGAGTTTGCAACTACTTTACTTTTGGAGAAAATTCAAAACATTCATTATTCAATAGGGCCCAAACTATCAAAAACCAGCGGTTTCAATGAACACACATTTCTTGGTAGAATCATGCAGGACTGAAATTTTTGATGTTTTTCTACTCCTCTCATGAGCCCAAACAAGTCTCTAAAAGCATGAGTTTGCAACTACTTTACTTTTGGAGAAAATTCAAAACATTCATTATTCAATAGAGCCCAATAGCAAAAATCAGGTTTTGAATGAAGAATCACATTTCTTGGTAGAATCATGCAGGATTGAAATTTTTGATGGTTTTTTACTCCTCTCAACAGCCCAAACAAGTTTCTAAAAGGATGAGTTTGTAACTACTTTACTTTTGGAGAAAATTCAAAACATTCATTATTCAATAGGGCCCAAACTATCAAAAACCAGCGGTTTCAATGAACACACATTTCTTGGTAGAATCATGCAGGACTGAAATTTTTGATGTTTTTCTACTCCTCTCATGAGCCCAAACAAGTCTCTAAAAGCATGAGTTTGCAACTACTTTACTTTTGGAGAAAATTCAAAACATTCATTATTCAATAGAGCCCAATAGCAAAAATCAGGTTTTGAATGAAGAATCACATTTCTTGGTAAAATCATGCAGGATTGAAATTTTTGATGGTTTTTTACTCCTCTCAACAGCCCAAACAAGTTTCTAAAAGGATGAGTTTGCAACTACTTTACTTTTGGAGAAAATTCAAAACATTCATTATTCAATAGGGCCCAAACTATCAAAAACCAGCGGTTTCAATGAACACACATTTCTTGGTAGAATCATGCAGGACTGAAATTTTTGATGTTTTTCTACTCCTCTCATGAGCCCAAACAAGTCTCTAAAAGCATGAGTTTGCAACTACTTTACTTTTGGAGAAAATTCAAAACATTCATTACTCAAAAGAGCCCAATAGCAAAAACCAGCGTTTTGAATGAAGAATCACATTTCTTGGTAGAATCATGCAGGATTGAAATTTTTGATGGTTTTTTACTCCTCTCAACAGCCCAAACAAGTTTCTAAAAGGATGAGTTTGGAACTACTTTACTTTTGGAGAAAATTCAAAACATTCATTATTCAATAGGGCCCAAACTATCAAAAACCAGAGGTTTCAATGAACACACATTTCTTGGTAGAATCATGCAGGACTGAAATTTTTGATGTTTTTCTACTCCTCTCATGAGCCCAAACAAGTCTCTAAAAGCATGAGTTTGCAACTACTTTACTTTTGGAGAAAATTCAAAACATTCATTATTCAATAGAGCCCAATAGCAAAAATCAGGTTTTGAATGAAGAATCACATTTCTTGGTAGAATCATGCAGGATTGAAATTTTTGATGGTTTTTTACTCCTCTCAACAGCCCAAACAAGTTTCTAAAAGGATGAGTTTGTAACTACTTTACTTTTGGAGAAAATTCAAAACATTCATTATTCAATAGGGCCCAAACTATCAAAAACCAGCGGTTTCAATGAACACACATTTCTTGGTAGAATCATGCAGGACTGAAATTTTTGATGTTTTTCTACTCCTCTCATGAGCCCAAACAAGTCTCTAAAAGCATGAGTTTGCAACTACTTTACTTTTGGAGAAAATTCAAAACATTCATTACTCAAAAGAGCCCAATAGCAAAAACCAGCGTTTTGAATGAAGAATCACATTTCTTGGTAGAATCATGCAGGATTGAAATTTTTGATGGTTTTTTACTACTCTCAACAGCCCAAACAAGTTTCTAAAAGGATGAGTTTGCAACTACTTTACTTTTGGAGAAAATTCAAAACATTCATTATTCAATAGGGCCCAAACTATCAAAAACCAGCGGTTTCAATGAACACACATTTCTTGGTAGAATCATGCAGGACTGAAATTTTTGATGTTTTTCTACTCCTCTCATGAGCCCAAACAAGTCTCTAAAAGCATGAGTTTGCAACTACTTTACTTTTGGAGAAAATTCAAAACATTCATTATTCAATAGAGCCCAATAGCAAAAACCAGCGTTTTGAATGAAGAATCACATTTCTTGGTAGAATCATGCAGGATTGAAATTTTTGATGGTTTTTTACTCCTCTCAACAGCCCAAACAAGTTTCTAAAAGGATGAGTTTGCAACTACTTTACTTTTGGAGAAAATTCAAAACATTCATTATTCAATAGGGCCCAAACTCAAAAACCAGCGGTTTCAATGAACACACATTTCTTGGTAGAATCATGCAGGACTGAAATTTTTGATGTTTTTCTACTCCTCTCACGAGCCCAAACAAGTCTCTAAAAGCATGAGTTTGCAACTACTTTACTTTTGGAGAAAATTCAAAACATTCATTACTCAAAAGAGCCCAATAGCAAAAACCAGCGTTTTGAATGAAGAATCACATTTCTTGGTAGAATCATGCAGGATTGAAATTTTTGATGGTTTTTAACTCCTCTCAACAGCCCAAACAAGTTTCTAAAAGGATGAGTTTGCAACTACTTTACTTTTGGAGAAAATTCAAAACATTCATTATTCAATAGGGCCCAAACTATCAAAAACCAGCGGTTTCAATGAACACACATTTCTTGGTAGAATCATGCAGGACTGAAATTTTTGATGTTTTTCTACTCCTCTCATGAGCCCAAACAAGTCTCTAAAAGCATGAGTTTGCAACTACTTTACTTTTGGAGAAAATTCAAAACATTCATTATTCAATAGAGCCCAATAGCAAAAATCAGGTTTTGAATGAAGAATCACATTTCTTGGTAGAATCATGCAGGATTGAAATTTTTGATGGTTTTTTACTCCTCTCAACAGCCCAAACAAGTTTCTAAAAGGATGAGTTTGTAACTACTTTACTTTTGGAGAAAATTCAAAACATTCATTATTCAATAGGGCCCAAACTATCAAAAACCAGCGGTTTCAATGAACACACATTTCTTGGTAGAATCATGCAGGACTGAAATTTTTGATGTTTTTCTACTCCTCTCATGAGCCCAAACAAGTCTCTAAAAGCATGAGTTTGCAACTACTTTACTTTTGGAGAAAATTCAAAACATTCATTATTCAATAGAGCCCAATAGCAAAAATCAGGTTTTGAATGAAGAATCACATTTCTTGGTAGAATCATGCAGGATTGAAATTTTTGATGGTTTTTTACTCCTCTCAACAGCCCAAACAAGTTTCTAAAAGGATGAGTTTGCAACTACTTTACTTTTGGAGAAAATTCAAAACATTCATTATTCAATAGGGCCCAAACTATCAAAAACCAGCGGTTTGAATGAACACACATTTCTTGGTAGAATCATGCAGGACTGAAATTTTTGATGTTTTTCTACTCCTCTCATGAGCCCAAACAAGTCTCTAAAAGCATGAGTTTGCAACTACTTTACTTTTGGAGAAAATTCAAAACATTCATTACTCAAAAGAGCCCAATAGCAAAAACCAGCGTTTTGAATGAAGAATCACATTTCTTGGTAGAATCATGCAGGATTGAAATTTTTGATGGTTTTTTACTCCACTCAACAGCCCAAACAAGTTTCTAAAAGGATGAGTTTGCAACTACTTTACTTTTGGAGAAAATTCAAACCATTCATTATTCAATAGGGCCCAAACTATCAAAAACCAGCGGTTTCAATGAACACACATTTCTTGGTAGAATCATGCAGGACTGAAATTTTTGATGTTTTTCTACTCCTCTCATGAGCCCAAACAAGTCTCTAAAAGCATGAGTTTGCAACTACTTTACTTTTGGAGAATATTCAAAACATTCATTATTCAATAGAGCCCAATAGCAAAAATCAGGTTTTGAATGAAGAATCACATTTCTTGGTAAAATCATGCAGGATTGAAATTTTTGATGGTTTTTTACTCCTCTCAACAGCCCAAACAAGTTTCTAAAAGGATGAGTTTGCAACTACTTTACTTTTGGAGAAAATTCAAAACATTCATTATTCAATAGGGCCCAAACTATCAAAAACCAGCGGTTTCAAGGAACACACATTTCTTGGTAGAATCATGCAGGACTGAAATTTTTGATGTTTTTCTACTCCTCTCATGAGCCCAAACAAGTCTCTAAAAGCATGAGTTTGCAACTACTTTACTTTTGGAGAAAATTCAAAACATTCACTATTCAATAGAGCCCAATAGCAAAAATCAGGTTTTGAATGAAGAATCACATTTCTTGGTAAAATCATGCAGGATTGAAATTTTTGATGGTTTTTTACTCCTCTCAGCAGCCCAAACAAGTTTCTAAAAGGATGAGTTTGCAACTACTTTACTTTTGGAGAAAATTCAAAACATTCATTATTCAATAGGGCCCAATAGCAAAAACAAGCGTTTTGAATGAAGAATCACATTTCTTGGTAGAATCATGCAGGATTGAAATTTTTGATGGTTTTTTACTCCTCTCAACAGCCCAAACAAGTTTCTAAAAGGATGAGTTTGCAACTACTTTACTTTTGGAGAAAATTCAAAACATTCATTATTCAATAGAGCCCAATAGCAAAAACCAGCGTTTTGAATGAAGAATCACATTTCTTGGTAGAATCATGCAGGATTGAAATTTTTGATGGTTTTTTACTCCTCTCAACAGCCCAAACAAGTTTCTAAAAGGATGAGTTTGCAACTACTTTACTTTTGGAGAAAATTCAAAACATTCATTATTCAATAGGGCCCAAACTATCAAAAACCAGCGGTTTGAATGAACACACATTTCTTGGTAGAATCATGCAGGACTGAAATTTTTGATGTTTTTCTACTCCTCCCATGAGCCCAAACAAGTCTCTAAAAGCATGAGTTTGCAACTACTTTACTTTTGGAGAAAATTCAAAACATTCATTACTCAAAAGAGCCCAATAGCAAAAACCAGCGTTTTGAATGAAGAATCACATTTCTTGGTAGAATCATGCAGGATTGAAATTTTTGATGGTTTTTTACTCCTCTCAACAGCCCAAACAAGTTTCTAAAAGGATGAGTTTGCAACTACTTTACTTTTGGAGAAAATTCAAAACATTCATTATTCAATAGGGCCCAAACTATCAAAAACCAGCGGTTTCAATGAACACACATTTCTTGGTAGAATCATGCAGGACTGAAATTTTTGATGTTTTTCTACTCCTCTCATGAGCCCAAACAAGTCTCTAAAAGCATGAGTTTTCAACTACTTTACTTTTGGAGAATATTCAAAACATTCATTATTCAATAGAGCCCAATAGCAAAAATCAGGTTTTGAATGAAGAATCACATTTCTTGGTAAAATCATGCAGGATTGAAATTTTTGATGGTTTTTTACTCCTCTCAACAGCCCAAACAAGTTTCTAAAAGGATGAGTTTGCAACTACTTTACTTTTGGAGAAAATTCAAAACATTCATTATTCAATAGGGCACAAACTATCAAAAACCAGCGGTTTCAATGAACACACATTTCTTGGTAGAATCATGCAGGACTGAAATTTTTGATGTTTTTCTACTCCTCTCATGAGCCCAAACAAGTCTCTAAAAGCATGAGTTTGCAACTACTTTACTTTTGGAGAAAATTCAAAACATTCACTATTCAATAGAGCCCAATAGCAAAAATCAGGTTTTGAATGAAGAATCACATTTCTTGGTAAAATCATGCAGGATTGAAATTTTTGATGGTTTTTTACTCCTCTCAACAGCCCAAACAAGTTTCTAAAAGGATGAGTTTGCAACTACTTTACTTTTGGAGAAAATTCAAAACATTCATTATTCAATAGGGCCCAAACTATCAAAAACCAGCGGTTTCAATGAACACACATTTCTTGGTAGAATCATGCAGGACTGAAATTTTTGATGTTTTTCTACTCCTCTCATGAGCCCAAACAAGTCTCTAAAAGCATGAGTTTGCAACTACTTTACTTTTGGAGAAAATTCAAAACATTCATTATTCAATAGAGCCCAATAGCAAAAACCAGCGTTTTGAATGAAGAATCACATTTCTTGGTAGAATCATGCAGGATTGAAATTTTTGATGGTTTTTTACTACTCTCAACAGCCCAAACAAGTTTCTAAAAGGATGAGTTTGCAACTACTTTACTTTTGGAGAAAATTCAAAACATTCATTATTCAATAGGGCCCAAACTATCAAAAACCAGCGGTTTCAATGAACACACATTTCTTGGTAGAATCATGCAGGACTGAAATTTTTGATGTTTTTCTACTCCTCTCATGAGCCCAAACAAGTCTCTAAAAGCATGAGTTTGCAACTACTTTACTTTTGGAGAAAATTCAAAACATTCATTACTCAAAAGAGCCCAATAGCAAAAACCAGCGTTTTGAATGAAGAATCACATTTCTTGGTAGAATCATGCAGGATTGAAATTTTTAATGGTTTTTTACTCCTCTCAACAGCCCAAACAAGTTTCTAAAAGGATGAGTTTGCAACTACTTTACTTTTGGAGAAAATTCAAAACATTCATTATTCAATAGGGCCCAAACTATCAAAAACCAGCGGTTTCAATGAACACACATTTCTTGGTAGAATCATGCAGGACTGAAATTTTTGATGTTTTTCTACTCCTCTCATGAGCCCAAACAAGTCTCTAAAAGCATGAGTTTGCAACTACTTTACTTTTGGAGAAAATTCAAAACATTCACTATTCAATAGAGCCCAATAGCAAAAATCAGGTTTTGAATTAAGAATCACATTTCTTGGTAAAATCATGCAGGATTGAAATTTTTGATGTTTTTTTACTCCTCTCAACAGCCCAAACAAGTTTCTAAAAGGATGAGTTTGCAACTACTTTACTTTTGGAGAAAATTCAAAACATTCATTATTCAATAGGGCCCAAACTATCAAAAACCAGCGGTTTCAATGAACACACATTTCTTGGTAGAATCATGCAGGACTGAAATTTTTGATGTTTTTCTACTCCTCTCATGAGCCCAAACAAGTCTCTAAAAGCATGAGTTTGCAACTACTTTACTTTTGGAGAAAATTCAAAACATTCATTACTCAAAAGAGCCCAATAGCAAAAACAAGCGTTTTGAATGAAGAATCACATTTCTTGGTAGAATCATGCAGGATTGAAATTTTTGATGGTTTTTTACTCCTCTCAACAGCCCAAACAAGTTTCTAAAAGGATGAGTTTGCAACTACTTTACTTTTGGAGAAAATTCAAAACATTCATTATTCAATAGAGCCCAATAGCAAAAACCAGCGTTTTGAATGAAGAATCACATTTCTTGGTAGAATCATGCAGGATTGAAATTTTTGATGGTTTTTTACTCCTCTCAACAGCCCAAACAAGTTTCTAAAAGGATGAGTTTGCAACTACTTTACTTTTGGAGAAAATTCAAAACATTCATTATTCAATAGGGCCCAAACTATCAAAAACCAGCGGTTTGAATGAACACACATTTCTTGGTAGAATCATGCAGGACTGAAATTTTTGATGTTTTTCTACTCCTCTCATGAGCCCAAACAAGTCTCTAAAAGCATGAGTTTGTAACTACTTTACTTTTGGAGAAAATTCAAAACATTCATTACTCAAAAGAGCCCAATAGCAAAAACCAGCGTTTTGAATGAAGAATCACATTTCTTGGTAGAATCATGCAGGATTGAAATTTTTGATGGTTTTTTGCTCCTCTCAACAGCCCAAACAAGTTTCTAAAAGGATGAGTTTGCAACTACTTTACTTTTGGAGAAAATTCAAAACATTCATTATTCAATAGGGCCCAAACTATCAAAAACCAGCGGTTTCAATGAACACACATTTCTTGGTAGAATCATGCAGGACTGAAATTTTTGATGTTTTTCTACTCCTCTCATGAGCCCAAACAAGTCTCTAAAAGCATGAGTTTGCAACTACTTTACTTTTGGAGAAAATTCAAAACATTCATTATTCAATAGAGCCCAATAGCAAAAATCAGGTTTTGAATGAAGAATCACATTTCTTGGTAGAATCATGCAGGATTGAAATTTTTGATGGTTTTTTACTCCTCTCAACAGCCCAAACAAGTTTCTAAAAGGATGAGTTTGTAACTACTTTACTTTTGGAGAAAATTCAAAACATTCATTATTCAATAGGGCCCAAACTATCAAAAACCAGCGGTTTCAATGAACACACATTTCTTGGTAGAATCATGCAGGACTGAAATTTTTGATGTTTTTCTACTCCTCTCATGAGCCCAAACAAGTCTCTAAAAGCATGAGTTTGCAACTACTTTACTTTTGGAGAAAATTCAAAACATTCATTATTCAATAGAGCCCAATAGCAAAAATCAGGTTTTGAATGAAGAATCACATTTCTTGGTAAAATCATGCAGGATTGAAATTTTTGATGGTTTTTTACTCCTCTCAACAGCCCAAACAAGTTTCTAAAAGGATGAGTTTGCAACTACTTTACTTTTGGAGAAAATTCAAAACATTCATTATTCAATAGGGCCCAAACTATCAAAAACCAGCGGTTTCAATGAACACACATTTCTTGGTAGAATCATGCAGGACTGAAATTTTTGATGTTTTTCTACTCCTCTCATGAGCCCAAACAAGTCTCTAAAAGCATGAGTTTGCAACTACTTTACTTTTGGAGAAAATTCAAAACATTCATTACTCAAAAGAGCCCAATAGCAAAAACCAGCTTTTTGAATGAAGAATCACATTTCTTGGTAGAATCATGCAGGATTGAAATTTTTGATGGTTTTTTACTCCTCTCAACAGCCCAAACAAGTTTCTAAAAGGATGAGTTTGCAACTACTTTACTTTTGGAGAAAATTCAAAACATTCATTATTCAATAGGGCCCAAACTATCAAAAACCAGCGGTTTCAATGAACACACATTTCTTGGTAGAATCATGCAGGACTGAAATTTTTGATGTTTTTCTACTCCTCTCATGAGCCCAAACAAGTCTCTAAAAGCATGAGTTTGCAACTACTTTACTTTTGGAGAAAATTCAAAACATTCATTATTCAATAGAGCCCAATAGCAAAAATCAGGTTTTGAATGAAGAATCACATTTCTTGGTAAAATCATGCAGGATTGAAATTTTTGATGGTTTTTTACTCCTCTCAACAGCCCAAACAAGTTTCTAAAAGGATGAGTTTGCAACTACTTTACTTTTGGAGAAAATTCAAAACATTCATTATTCAATAGGGCCCAAACTATCAAAAACCAGCGGTTTCAATGAACACACATTTCTTGGTAGAATCATGCAGGACTGAAATTTTTGATGTTTTTCTACTCCTCTCATGAGCCCAAACAAGTCTCTAAAAGCATGAGTTTGCAACTACTTTACTTTTGGAGAAAATTCAAAACATTCATTATTCAATAGAGCCCAATAGCAAAAACCAGCGTTTTGAATGAAGAATCACATTTCTTGGTAGAATCATGCAGGATTGAAATTTTTGATGGTTTTTTACTCCTCTCAACAGCCCAAACAAGTTTCTAAAAGGATAAGTTTGCAACTACTTTACTTTTGGAGAAAATTCAAAACATTCATTATTCAATAGGGCCCAAACTATCAAAAACCAGCGGTTTCAATGAACACACATTTCTTGGTAGAATCATGCAGGACTGAAATTTTTGATGTTTTTCTACTCCTCTCATGAGCCCAAACAAGTCTCTAAAAGCATGAGTTTGCAACTACTTTACTTTTGGAGAAAATTCAAAACATTCATTATTCAATAGAGCCCAATAGCAAAAACCAGCGTTTTGAATGAAGAATCACATTTCTTGGTAGAATCATGCAGGATTGAAATTTTTGATGGTTTTTTACTACTCTCAACAGCCCAAACAAGTTTCTAAAAGGATGAGTTTGCAACTACTTTACTTTTGGAGAAAATTCAAAACATTCATTATTCAATAGGGCCCAAACTATCAAAAACCAGCGGTTTCAATGAACACACATTTCTTGGTAGAATCATGCAGGACTGAAATTTTTGATGTTTTTCTACTCCTCTCACGAGCCCAAACAAGTCTCTAAAAGCATGAGTTTGCAACTACTTTACTTTTGGAGAAAATTCAAAACATTCATTACTCAAAAGAGCCCAATAGCAAAAACCAGCGTTTTGAATGAAGAATCACATTTCTTGGTAGAATCATGCAGGATTGAAATTTTTGATGGTTTTTTACTCCTCTCAACAGCCCAAACAAGTTTCTAAAAGGATGAGTTTGCAACTACTTTACTTTTGGAGAAAATTCAAAACATTCATTATTCAATAGGGCCCAAACTATAAAAAACCAGCGGATTCAATGAACACACATTTCTTGGTAGAATCATGCAGGACTGAAATTTTTGATGTTTTTCTACTCCTCTCATGAGCCCAAACAAGTCTCTAAAAGCATGAGTTTGCAACTACTTTACTTTTGGAGAAAATTCAAAACATTCATTACTCAAAAGAGCCCAATAGCAAAAACCAGCGTTTTGAATGAAGAATCACATTTCTTGGTAGAATCATGCAGGATTGAAATTTTTGATGGTTTTTTACTCCTCTCAACAGCCCAAACAAGTTTCTAAAAGGATGAGTTTGCAACTACTTTACTTTTGGAGAAAATTCAAAACATTCATTATTCAATAGGGCCCAAACTATCAAAAACCAGCGGTTTCAATGAACACACATTTCTTGGTAGAATCATGCAGGACTGAAATTTTTGATGTTTTTCTACTCCTCTCATGAGCCCAAACAAGTCTCTAAAAGCATGAGTTTGCAACTACTTTACTTTTGGAGAAAATTCAAAACATTCATTATTCAATAGAGCCCAATAGCAAAAATCAGGTTTTGAATGAAGAATCACATTTCTTGGTAGAATCATGCAGGATTGAAATTTTTGATGGTTTTTTACTCCTCTCAACAGCCCAAACAAGTTTCTAAAAGGATGAGTTTGTAACTACTTTACTTTTGGAGAAAATTCAAAACATTCATTATTCAATAGGGCCCAAACTATCAAAAACCAGCGGTTTCAATGAACACACATTTCTTGGTAGAATCATGCAGGACTGAAATTTTTGATGTTTTTCTACTCCTTTCATGAGCCCAAACAAGTCTCTAAAAGCATGAGTTTGCAACTACTTTACTTTTGGAGAAAATTCAAAACATTCATTATTCAATAGGGCCCAAACTATCAAAAACCAGCGGTTTCAATGAACACACATTTCTTGGTAGAATCATGCAGGACTGAAATTTTTGATGTTTTTCTACTCCTCATGAGCCCAAACAAGTCTCTAAAAGCATGAGTTTGCAACTACTTTACTTTTGGAGAAAATTCAAAACATTCACTATTCAATAGAGCCCAATAGCAAAAATCAGGTTTTGAATGAAGAATCACATTTCTTGGTAAAATCATGCAGGATTGAAATTTTTGATGGTTTTTTACTCCTCTCAACAGCCCAAACAAGTTTCTAAAAGGATGAGTTTGCAACTACTTTACTTTTGGAGAAAATTCAAAACATTCATTATTCAATAGGGCCCAAACTATCAAAAACCAGCGGTTTCAATGAACACACATTTCTTGGTAGAATCATGCAGGACTGAAATTTTTGATGTTTTTCTACTCCTCTCATGAGCCCAAACAAGTCTCTAAAAGCATGAGTTTGCAACTACTTTACTTTTGGAGAAAATTCAAAACATTCATTACTCAAAAGAGCCCAATAGCAAAAACCAGCGTTTTGAATGAAGAATCACATTTCTTGGTAGAATCATGCAGGATTGAAATTTTTGATGGTTTTTTACTCCTCTCAACAGCCCAAACAAGTTTCTAAAAGGATGAGTTTGCAACTACTTTACTTTTGGAGAAAATTCAAAACATTCATTATTCAATAGGGCCCAAACTATCAAAAACCAGCGGTTTCAATGAACACACATTTCTTGGTAGAATCATGCAGGACTGAAATTTTTGATGTTTTTCTACTCCTCTCATGAGCCCAAACAAGTCTCTAAAAGCATGAGTTTGCAACTACTTTACTTTTGGAGAAAATTCAAAACATTCATTATTCAATAGAGCCCAATAGCAAAAATCAGGTTTTGAATGAAGAATCACATTTCTTGGTAAAATCATGCAGGATTGAAATTTTTGATGGTTTTTTACTCCTCTCAACAGCCCAAACAAGTTTCTAAAAGGATGAGTCTGCAACTACTTTACTTTTGGAGAAAATTCAAAACATTCATTATTCAATAGGGCCCAAACTATCAAAAACCAGCGGTTTGAATGAACACACATTTCTTGGTAGAATCATGCAGGACTGAAATTTTTGATGTTTTTCTACTCCTCTCATGAGCCCAAACAAGTCTCTAAAAGCATGAGTTTGCAACTACTTTACTTTTGGAGAAAATTCAAAACATTCATTACTCAAAAGAGCCCAATAGCAAAAACCAGCGTTTTGAATGAAGAATCACATTTCTTGGTAGAATCATGCAGGATTGAAATTTTTGATGGTTTTTTACTCCTCTCAACAGCCCAAACAAGTTTCTAAAAGGATGAGTTTGCAACTACTTTACTTTTGGAGAAAATTCAAAACATTCATTATTCAATAGGGCCCAAACTATCAAAAACCAGCGGTTTCAATGAACACACATTTCTTGGTAGAATCATGCAGGACTGAAATTTTTGATGTTTTTCTACTCCTCTCATGAGCCCAAACAAGTCTCTAAAAGCATGAGTTTGCAACTACTTTACTTTTGGAGAAAATTCAAAACATTCATTATTCAATAGAGCCCAATAGCAAAAATCAGGTTTTGAATGAAGAATCACATTTCTTGGTAGAATCATGCAGGATTGAAATTTTTGATGGTTTTTTACTCCTCTCAACAGCCCAAACAAGTTTCTAAAAGGATGAGTTTGTAACTACTTTACTTTTGGAGAAAATTCAAAACATTCATTATTCAATAGGGCCCAAACTATCAAAAACCAGCGGTTTCAATGAACACACATTTCTTGGTAGAATCATGCAGGACTGAAATTTTTGATGTTTTTCTACTCCTCTCATGAGCCCAAACAAGTCTCTAAAAGCATGAGTTTGCAACTACTTTACTTTTGGAGAAAATTCAAAACATTCATTATTCAATAGAGCCCAATAGCAAAAATCAGGTTTTGAATGAAGAACCACATTTCTTGGTAAAATCATGCAGGATTGAAATTTTTGATGGTTTTTTACTCCTCTCAACAGCCCAAACAAGTTTCTAAAAGGATGAGTTTGCAACTACTTTACTTTTGGAGAAAATTCAAAACATTAATTATTCAATAGGGCCCAAACTATCAAAAACCAGCGGTTTCAATGAACACACATTTCTTGGTAGAATCATGCAGGACTGAAATTTTTGATGTTTTTCTACTTCTCTCATGAGCCCAAACAAGTCTCTAAAAGCATGAGTTTGCAACTACTTTACTTTTGGAGAAAATTCAAAACATTCACTATTCAATAGAGCCCAATAGCAAAAATCAGGTTTTGAATGAAGAATCACATTTCTTGGTAAAATCATGCAGGATTGAAATTTTTGATGGTTTTTTACTCCTCTCAACAGCCCAAACAAGTTTCTAAAAGGATGAGTTTGCAACTACTTTACTTTTGGAGAAAATTCAAAACATTCATTATTCAATAGGGCCCAATATATCAAAAACCAGCGGTTTGAATGCACACATTTCTTGGTAGAATCGTGCAGGACTGAAATTTTTGATGTTTTTCTACTCCTCTCATGAGCCCAAACAAGTCTCTAAAAGGATGAGTTTGCAACTACTTTACTTTTGGAGAAAATTCAAAACATTCATTATTCAATAGAGCCCAATAGCAAAAACCAGCGTTTTGAATGAAGAATCACATTTCTTGGTAGAATCATGCAGGATTGAAATTTTTGATGGTTTTTTACTCCTCTCAACAGCCCAAACAAGTTTCTAAAAGGATGAGTTTGCAACTACTTTACTTTTGGAGAAAATTCAAAACATTCATTATTCAATAGGGCCCAATATATCAAAAACCAGCGGTTTGAATGCACACATTTCTTGGTAGAATCGTGCAGGACTGAAATTTTTGATGTTTTTCTACTCCTCTCATGAGCCCAAACAAGTCTCTAAAAGGATGAGTTTGCAACTACTTTACTTTTGGAGAAAATTCAAAACATTCATTATTCAATAGAGCCCAATAGCAAAAACCAGCGTTTTGAATGAAGAATCACATTTCTTGGTAGAATCATGCAGGATTGAAATTTTTGATGGTTTTTTACTCCTCTCAACAGCCCAAACAAGTTTCTAAAAGGATGAGTTTGCAACTACTTTACTTTTGGAGAAAATTCAAAACATTCATTATTCAATAGGGCCCAAACTATCAAAAACCAGCGGTTTGAATGAACACACATTTCTTGGTAGAATCATGCAGGACTGAAATTTTTGATGTTTTTCTACTCCTCTCATGAGCCCAAACAAGTCTCTAAAAGCATGAGTTTGCAACTACTTTACTTTTGGAGAAAATTCAAAACATTCATTATTCAAAAGAGCCCAATAGCAAAAACCAGCGTTTTGAATGAAGAATCACCTTTCTTGGTAGAATCATGCAGGATTGAAATTTTTAATGGTTTTTTACTCCTCTCAACAGCCCAAACAAGTTTCTAAAAGGATGAGTTTGCAACTACTTTACTTTTGGAGAAAATTCAAAACATTCATTATTCAATAGGGCCCAAACTATCAAAAACCAGCGGTTTCAATGAACACACATTTCTTGGTAGAATCATGCAGGACTGAAATTTTTGATGTTTTTCTACTCCTCTCATGAGCCCAAACAAGTCTCTAAAAGCATGAGTTTGCAACTACTTTACTTTTGGAGAAAATTCAAAACATTCACTATTCAATAGAGCCCAATAGCAAAAATCAGGTTTTGAATGAAGAATCACATTTCTTGGTAAAATCATGCAGGATTGAAATTTTTGATGGTTTTTTACTCCTCTCAACAGCCCAAACAAGTTTCTAAAAGGATGAGTTTGCAACTACTTTACTTTTGGAGAAAATTCAAAACATTCATTATTCAATAGGGCCCAAACTATCAAAAACCAGCGGTTTCAATGAACACACATTTCTTGGTAGAATCATGCAGGACTGAAATTTTTGATGTTTTTCTACTCCTCTCATGAGCCCAAACAAGTCTCTAAAAGCATGAGTTTGCAACTACTTTACTTTTGGAGAAAATTCAAAACATTCACTATTCAATAGAGCCCAATAGCAAAAATCAGGTTTTGAATGAAGAATCACATTTCTTGGTAAAATCATGCAGGATTGAAATTTTTGATGGTTTTTTACTCCTCTCAACAGCCCAAACAAGTTTCTAAAAGGATGAGTTTGCAACTACTTTACTTTTGGAGAAAATTCAAAACATTCATTATTCAATAGGGCCCAAACTATCAAAAACCAGCGGTTTCAATGAACACACATTTCTTGGTAGAATCATGCAGGACTGAAATTTTTGATGTTTTTCTACTCCTCTCATGAGCCCAAACAAGTCTCTAAAAGCATGAGTTTGCAACTACTTTACTTTTGGAGAAAATTCAAAACATTCATTATTCAATAGAGCCCAATAGCAAAAACCAGCGTTTTGAATGAAGAATCACATTTCTTGGTAGAATCATGCAGGATTGAAATTTTTGATGGTTTTTTACTCCTCTCAACAGCCCAAACAAGTTTCTAAAAGGATGAGTTTGTAACTACTTTACTTTTGGAGAAAATTCAAAACATTCATTATTCAATAGGGCCCAAACTATCAAAAACCAGCGGTTTCAATGAACACACATTTCTTGGTAGAATCATGCAGGACTGAAATTTTTGATGTTTTTCTACTCCTTTCATGAGCCCAAACAAGTCTCTAAAAGCATGAGTTTGCAACTACTTTACTTTTGGAGAAAATTCAAAACATTCATTATTCAATAGAGCCCAATAGCAAAAATCAGGTTTTGAATGAAGAATCACATTTCTTGGTAGAATCATGCAGGATTGAAATTTTTGATGGTTTTTTACTCCTCTCAACAGCCCAAACAAGTTTCTAAAAGGATGAGTTTGCAACTACTTTACTTTTGGAGAAAATTCAAAACATTCATTATTCAATAGGGCCCAAACTATCAAAAACCAGCGGTTTCAATGAACACACATTTCTTGGTAGAATCATGCAGGACTGAAATTTTTGATGTTTTTCTACTCCTCTCATGAGCCCAAACAAGTCTCTAAAAGCATGAGTTTGCAACTACTTTACTTTTGGAGAATATTCAAAACATTCATTATTCAATAGAGCCCAATAGCAAAAATCAGGTTTTGAATGAAGAATCACATTTCTTGGTAAAATCATGCAGGATTGAAATTTTTGATGGTTTTTTACTCCTCTCAACAGCCCAAACAAGTTTCTAAAAGGATGAGTTTGCAACTGCTTTACTTTTGGAGAAAATTCAAAACATTCATTATTCAATAGGGCCCAAACTATCAAAAACCAGCGGTTTCAATGAACACACATTTCTTGGTAGAATCATGCAGGACTGAAATTTTTGATGTTTTTCTACTCCTCTCATGAGCCCAAACAAGTCTCTAAAAGCATGAGTTTGCAACTACTTTACTTTTGGAGAAAATTCAAAACATTCACTATTCAATAGAGCCCAATAGCAAAAATCAGGTTTTGAATGAAGAATCACATTTCTTGGTAAAATCATGCAGGATTGAAATTTTTGATGGTTTTTTACTCCTCTCAACAGCCCAAACAAGTTTCTAAAAGGATGAGTTTGCAACTACTTTACTTTTGGAGAAAATTCAAAACATTCATTATTCAATAGGGCCCAAACTATCAAAAACCAGCGGTTTCAATGAACACACATTTCTTGGTAGAATCATGCAGGACTGAAATTTTTGATGTTTTTCTACTCCTCTCATGAGCCCAAACAAGTCTCTAAAAGCATGAGTTTGCAACTACTTTACTTTTGGAGAAAATTCAAAACATTCATTACTCAAAAGAGCCCAATAGCAAAAACCAGCGTTTTGAATGAAGAATCACATTTCTTGGTAGAATCATGCAGGATTGAAATTTTTGATGGTTTTTTACTCCTCTCAACAGCCCAAACAAGTTTCTAAAAGGATGAGTTTGCAACTACTTTACTTTTGGAGAAAATTCAAAACATTCATTATTCAATAGGGCCCAAACTATCAAAAACCAGCGGTTTCAATGAACACACATTTCTTGGTAGAATCATGCAGGACTGAAATTTTTGATGTTTTTCTACTCCTCTCATGAGCCCAAACAAGTCTCTAAAAGCATGAGTTTGCAACTACTTTACTTTTGGAGAAAATTCAAAACATTCATTATTCAATAGAGCCCAATAGCAAAAATCAGGTTTTGAATGAAGAATCACATTTCTTGGTAAAATCATGCAGGATTGAAATTTTTGATGGTTTTTTACTCCTCTCAACAGCCCAAACAAGTTTCTAAAAGGATGAGTCTGCAACTACTTTACTTTTGGAGAAAATTCAAAACATTCATTATTCAATAGGGCCCAAACTATCAAAAACCAGCGGTTTGAATGAACACACATTTCTTGGTAGAATCATGCAGGACTGAAATTTTTGATGTTTTTCTACTCCTCTCATGAGCCCAAACAAGTCTCTAAAAGCATGAGTTTGCAACTACTTTACTTTTGGAGAAAATTCAAAACATTCATTACTCAAAAGAGCCCAATAGCAAAAACCAGCGTTTTGAATGAAGAATCACATTTCTTGGTAGAATCATGCAGGATTGAAATTTTTGATGGTTTTTTACTCCTCTCAACAGCCCAAACAAGTTTCTAAAAGGATGAGTTTGCAACTACTTTACTTTTGGAGAAAATTCAAAACATTCATTATTCAATAGGGCCCAAACTATCAAAAACCAGCGGTTTCAATGAACACACATTTCTTGGTAGAATCATGCAGGACTGAAATTTTTGATGTTTTTCTACTCCTCTCATGAGCCCAAACAAGTCTCTAACAGCATGAGTTTGCAACTACTTTACTTTTGGAGAAAATTCAAAACATTCATTATTCAATAGAGCCCAATAGCAAAAATCAGGTTTTGAATGAAGAATCACAATTCTTGGTAGAATCATGCAGGATTGAAATTTTTGATGGTTTTTTACTCCTCTCAACAGCCCAAACAAGTTTCTAAAAGGATGAGTTTGTAACTACTTTACTTTTGGAGAAAATTCAAAACATTCATTATTCAATAGGGCCCAAACTATCAAAAACCAGCGGTTTCAATGAACACACATTTCTTGGTAGAATCATGCAGGACTGAAATTTTTGATGTTTTTCTACTCCTCTCATGAGCCCAAACAAGTCTCTAAAAGCATGAGTTTGCAACTACTTTACTTTTGGAGAAAATTCAAAACATTCATTATTCAATAGAGCCCAATAGCAAAAATCAGGTTTTGAATGAAGAACCACATTTCTTGGTAAAATCATGCAGGATTGAAATTTTTGATGGTTTTTTACTCCTCTCAACAGCCCAAACAAGTTTCTAAAAGGATGAGTTTGCAACTACTTTACTTTTGGAGAAAATTCAAAACATTAATTATTCAATAGGGCCCAAACTATCAAAAACCAGCGGTTTCAATGAACACACATTTCTTGGTAGAATCATGCAGGACTGAAATTTTTGATGTTTTTCTACTTCTCTCATGAGCCCAAACAAGTCTCTAAAAGCATGAGTTTGCAACTACTTTACTTTTGGAGAAAATTCAAAACATTCACTATTCAATAGAGCCCAATAGCAAAAATCAGGTTTTGAATGAAGAATCACATTTCTTGGTAAAATCATGCAGGATTGAAATTTTTGATGGTTTTTTACTCCTCTCAACAGCCCAAACAAGTTTCTAAAAGGATGAGTTTGCAACTACTTTACTTTTGGAGAAAATTCAAAACATTCATTATTCAATAGGGCCCAATATATCAAAAACCAGCGGTTTGAATGCACACATTTCTTGGTAGAATCGTGCAGGACTGAAATTTTTGATGTTTTTCTACTCCTCTCATGAGCCCAAACAAGTCTCTAAAAGGATGAGTTTGCAACTACTTTACTTTTGGAGAAAATTCAAAACATTCATTATTCAATAGAGCCCAATAGCAAAAACCAGCGTTTTGAATGAAGAATCACATTTCTTGGTAGAATCATGCAGGATTGAAATTTTTGATGGTTTTTTACTCCTCTCAACAGCCCAAACAAGTTTCTAAAAGGATGAGTTTGCAACTACTTTACTTTTGGAGAAAATTCAAAACATTCATTATTCAATAGGGCCCAAACTATCAAAAACCAGCGGTTTGAATGAACACACATTTCTTGGTAGAATCATGCAGGACTGAAATTTTTGATGTTTTTCTACTCCTCTCATGAGCCCAAACAAGTCTCTAAAAGCATGAGTTTGCAACTACTTTACTTTTGGAGAAAATTCAAAACATTCATTATTCAAAAGAGCCCAATAGCAAAACCCAGCGTTTTGAATGAAGAATCACATTTCTTGGTAGAATCATGCAGGATTGAAATTTTTAATGGTTTTTTACTCCTCTCAACAGCCCAAACAAGTTTCTAAAAGGATGAGTTTGCAACTACTTTACTTTTGGAGAAAATTCAAAACATTCATTATTCAATAGGGCCCAAACTATCAAAAACCAGCGGTTTCAATGAACACACATTTCTTGGTAGAATCATGCAGGACTGAAATTTTTGATGTTTTTCTACTCCTCTCATGAGCCCAAACAAGTCTCTAAAAGCATGAGTTTGCAACTACTTTACTTTTGGAGAAAATTCAAAACATTCACTATTCAATAGAGCCCAATAGCAAAAATCAGGTTTTGAATGAAGAATCACATTTCTTGGTAAAATCATGCAGGATTGAAATTTTTGATGGTTTTTTACTCCTCTCAACAGCCCAAACAAGTTTCTAAAAGGATGAGTTTGCAACTACTTTACTTTTGGAGAAAATTCAAAACATTCATTATTCAATAGGGCCCAAACTATCAAAAACCAGCGGTTTCAATGAACACACATTTCTTGGTAGAATCATGCAGGACTGAAATTTTTGATGTTTTTCTACTCCTCTCATGAGCCCAAACAAGTCTCTAAAAGCATGAGTTTGCAACTACTTTACTTTTGGAGAAAATTCAAAACATTCACTATTCAATAGAGCCCAATAGCAAAAATCAGGTTTTGAATGAAGAATCACATTTCTTGGTAAAATCATGCAGGATTGAAATTTTTGATGGTTTTTTACTCCTCTCAACAGCCCAAACAAGTTTCTAAAAGGATGAGTTTGCAACTACTTTACTTTTGGAGAAAATTCAAAACATTCATTATTCAATAGGGCCCAATATATCAAAAACCAGCGGTTTGAATGCACACATTTCTTGGTAGAATCGTGCAGGACTGAAATTTTTGATGTTTTTCTACTCCTCTCATGAGCCCAAACAAGTCTCTAAAAGGATGAGTTTGCAACTACTTTACTTTTGGAGAAAATTCAAAACATTCATTATTCAATAGAGCCCAATAGCAAAAACCAGCGTTTTGAATGAAGAATCACATTTCTTGGTAGAATCATGCAGGATTGAAATTTTTGATGGTTTTTTACTCCTCTCAACAGCCCAAACAAGTTTCTAAAAGGATGAGTTTGCAACTACTTTACTTTTGGAGAAAATTCAAAACATTCATTATTCAATAGGGCCCAAACTATCAAAAACCAGCGGTTTGAATGAACACACATTTCTTGGTAGAATCATGCAGGACTGAAATTTTTGATGTTTTTCTACTCCTCTCATGAGCCCAAACAAGTCTCTAAAAGCATGAGTTTGCAACTACTTTACTTTTGGAGAAAATTCAAAACATTCATTATTCAAAAGAGCCCAATAGCAAAAACCAGCGTTTTGAATGAAGAATCACATTTCTTGGTAGAATCATGCAGGATTGAAATTTTTAATGGTTTTTTACTCCTCTCAACAGCCCAAACAAGTTTCTAAAAGGATGAGTTTGCAACTACTTTACTTTTGGAGAAAATTCAAAACATTCATTATTCAATAGGGCCCAAACTATCAAAAACCAGCGGTTTCAATGAACACACATTTCTTGGTAGAATCATGCAGGACTGAAATTTTTGATGTTTTTCTACTCCTCTCATGAGCCCAAACAAGTCTCTAAAAGCATGAGTTTGCAACTACTTTACTTTTGGAGAAAATTCAAAACATTCACTATTCAATAGAGCCCAATAGCAAAAATCAGGTTTTGAATGAAGAATCACATTTCTTGGTAAAATCATGCAGGATTGAAATTTTTGATGGTTTTTTACTCCTCTCAACAGCCCAAACAAGTTTCTAAAAGGATGAGTTTGCAACTACTTTACTTTTGGAGAAAATTCAAAACATTCATTATTCAATAGGGCCCAAACTATCAAAAACCAGCGGTTTCAATGAACACACATTTCTTGGTAGAATCATGCAGGACTGAAATTTTTGATGTTTTTCTACTCCTCATGAGCCCAAACAAGTCTCTAAAAGCATGAGTTTGCAACTACTTTACTTTTGGAGAAAATTCAAAACATTCACTATTCAATAGAGCCCAATAGCAAAAATCAGGTTTTGAATGAAGAATCACATTTCTTGGTAAAATCATGCAGGATTGAAATTTTTGATGGTTTTTTACTCCTCTCAACAGCCCAAACAAGTTTCTAAAAGGATGAGTTTGCAACTACTTTACTTTTGGAGAAAATTCAAAACATTCATTATTCAATAGGGCCCAAACTATCAAAAACCAGCGGTTTCAATGAACACACATTTCTTGGTAGAATCATGCAGGACTGAAATTTTTGATGTTTTTCTACTCCTCTCATGAGCCCAAACAAGTCTCTAAAAGCATGAGTTTGCAACTACTTTACTTTTGGAGAAAATTCAAAACATTCATTACTCAAAAGAGCCCAATAGCAAAAACCAGCGTTTTGAATGAAGAATCACATTTCTTGGTAGAATCATGCAGGATTGAAATTTTTGATGGTTTTTTACTCCTCTCAACAGCCCAAACAAGTTTCTAAAAGGATGAGTTTGCAACTACTTTACTTTTGGAGAAAATTCAAAACATTCATTATTCAATAGGGCCCAAACTATCAAAAACCAGCGGTTTCAATGAACACACATTTCTTGGTAGAATCATGCAGGACTGAAATTTTTGATGTTTTTCTACTCCTCTCATGAGCCCAAACAAGTCTCTAAAAGCATGAGTTTGCAACTACTTTACTTTTGGAGAAAATTCAAAACATTCATTATTCAATAGAGCCCAATAGCAAAAATCAGGTTTTGAATGAAGAATCACATTTCTTGGTAAAATCATGCAGGATTGAAATTTTTGATGGTTTTTTACTCCTCTCAACAGCCCAAACAAGTTTCTAAAAGGATGAGTCTGCAACTACTTTACTTTTGGAGAAAATTCAAAACATTCATTATTCAATAGGGCCCAAACTATCAAAAACCAGCGGTTTGAATGAACACACATTTCTTGGTAGAATCATGCAGGACTGAAATTTTTGATGTTTTTCTACTCCTCTCATGAGCCCAAACAAGTCTCTAAAAGCATGAGTTTGCAACTACTTTACTTTTGGAGAAAATTCAAAACATTCATTACTCGAAAGAGCCCAATAGCAAAAACCAGCGTTTTGAATGAAGAATCACATTTCTTGGTAGAATCATGCAGGATTGAAATTTTTGATGGTTTTTTACTCCTCTCAACAGCCCAAACAAGTTTCTAAAAGGATGAGTTTGCAACTACTTTACTTTTGGAGAAAATTCAAAACATTCATTATTCAATAGGGCCCAAACTATCAAAAACCAGCGGTTTCAATGAACACACATTTCTTGGTAGAATCATGCAGGACTGAAATTTTTGATGTTTTTCTACTCCTCTCATGAGCCCAAACAAGTCTCTAAAAGCATGAGTTTGCAACTACTTTACTTTTGGAGAAAATTCAAAACATTCATTATTCAATAGAGCCCAATAGCAAAAATCAGGTTTTGAATGAAGAATCACATTTCTTGGTAGAATCATGCAGGATTGAAATTTTTGATGGTTTTTTACTCCTCTCAACAGCCCAAACAAGTTTCTAAAAGGATGAGTTTGTAACTACTTTACTTTTGGAGAAAATTCAAAACATTCATTATTCAATAGGGCCCAAACTATCAAAAACCAGCGGTTTCAATGAACACACATTTCTTGGTAGAATCATGCAGGACTGAAATTTTTGATGTTTTTCTACTCCTCTCATGAGCCCAAACAAGTCTCTAAAAGCATGAGTTTGCAACTACTTTACTTTTGGAGAAAATTCAAAACATTCATTATTCAATAGAGCCCAATAGCAAAAATCAGGTTTTGAATGAAGAACCACATTTCTTGGTAAAATCATGCAGGATTGAAATTTTTGATGGTTTTTTACTCCTCTCAACAGCCCAAACAAGTTTCTAAAAGGATGAGTTTGCAACTACTTTACTTTTGGAGAAAATTCAAAACATTAATTATTCAATAGGGCCCAAACTATCAAAAACCAGCGGTTTCAATGAACACACATTTCTTGGTAGAATCATGCAGGACTGAAATTTTTGATGTTTTTCTACTTCTCTCATGAGCCCAAACAAGTCTCTAAAAGCATGAGTTTGCAACTACTTTACTTTTGGAGAAAATTCAAAACATTCACTATTCAATAGAGCCCAATAGCAAAAATCAGGTTTTGAATGAAGAATCACATTTCTTGGTAAAATCATGCAGGATTGAAATTTTTGATGGTTTTTTACTCCTCTCAACAGCCCAAACAAGTTTCTAAAAGGATGAGTTTGCAACTACTTTACTTTTGGAGAAAATTCAAAACATTCATTATTCAATAGGGCCCAATATATCAAAAACCAGCGGTTTGAATGCACACATTTCTTGGTAGAATCGTGCAGGACTGAAATTTTTGATGTTTTTCTACTCCTCTCATGAGCCCAAACAAGTCTCTAAAAGGATGAGTTTGCAACTACTTTACTTTTGGAGAAAATTCAAAACATTCATTATTCAATAGAGCCCAATAGCAAAAACCAGCGTTTTGAATGAAGAATCACATTTCTTGGTAGAATCATGCAGGATTGAAATTTTTGATGGTTTTTTACTCCTCTCAACAGCCCAAACAAGTTTCTAAAAGGATGAGTTTGCAACTACTTTACTTTTGGAGAAAATTCAAAACATTCATTATTCAATAGGGCCCAATATATCAAAAACCAGCGGTTTGAATGCACACATTTCTTGGTAGAATCGTGCAGGACTGAAATTTTTGATGTTTTTCTACTCCTCTCATGAGCCCAAACAAGTCTCTAAAAGGATGAGTTTGCAACTACTTTACTTTTGGAGAAAATTCAAAACATTCATTATTCAATAGAGCCCAATAGCAAAAACCAGCGTTTTGAATGAAGAATCACATTTCTTGGTAGAATCATGCAGGATTGAAATTTTTGATGGTTTTTTACTCCTCTCAACAGCCCAAACAAGTTTCTAAAAGGATGAGTTTGCAACTACTTTACTTTTGGAGAAAATTCAAAACATTCATTATTCAATAGGGCCCAAACTATCAAAAACCAGCGGTTTGAATGAACACACATTTCTTGGTAGAATCATGCAGGACTGAAATTTTTGATGTTTTTCTACTCCTCTCATGAGCCCAAACAAGTCTCTAAAAGCATGAGTTTGCAACTACTTTACTTTTGGAGAAAATTCAAAACATTCATTATTCAAAAGAGCCCAATAGCAAAAACCAGCGTTTTGAATGAAGAATCACCTTTCTTGGTAGAATCATGCAGGATTGAAATTTTTAATGGTTTTTTACTCCTCTCAACAGCCCAAACAAGTTTCTAAAAGGATGAGTTTGCAACTACTTTACTTTTGGAGAAAATTCAAAACATTCATTATTCAATAGGGCCCAAACTATCAAAAACCAGCGGTTTCAATGAACACACATTTCTTGGTAGAATCATGCAGGACTGAAATTTTTGATGTTTTTCTACTCCTCTCATGAGCCCAAACAAGTCTCTAAAAGCATGAGTTTGCAACTACTTTACTTTTGGAGAAAATTCAAAACATTCACTATTCAATAGAGCCCAATAGCAAAAATCAGGTTTTGAATGAAGAATCACATTTCTTGGTAAAATCATGCAGGATTGAAATTTTTGATGGTTTTTTACTCCTCTCAACAGCCCAAACAAGTTTCTAAAAGGATGAGTTTGCAACTACTTTACTTTTGGAGAAAATTCAAAACATTCATTATTCAATAGGGCCCAAACTATCAAAAACCAGCGGTTTCAATGAACACACATTTCTTGGTAGAATCATGCAGGACTGAAATTTTTGATGTTTTTCTACTCCTCTCATGAGCCCAAACAAGTCTCTAAAAGCATGAGTTTGCAACTACTTTACTTTTGGAGAAAATTCAAAACATTCACTATTCAATAGAGCCCAATAGCAAAAATCAGGTTTTGAATGAAGAATCACATTTCTTGGTAAAATCATGCAGGATTGAAATTTTTGATGGTTTTTTACTCCTCTCAACAGCCCAAACAAGTTTCTAAAAGGATGAGTTTGCAACTACTTTACTTTTGGAGAAAATTCAAAACATTCATTATTCAATAGGGCCCAAACTATCAAGAACCAGCGGTTTCAATGAACACACATTTCTTGGTAGAATCATGCAGGACTGAAATTTTTGATGTTTTTCTACTCCTCTCATGAGCCCAAACAAGTCTCTAAAAGCATGAGTTTGCAACTACTTTACTTTTGGAGAAAATTCAAAACATTCATTATTCAATAGAGCCCAATAGCAAAAACCAGCGTTTTGAATGAAGAATCACATTTCTTGGTAGAATCATGCAGGATTGAAATTTTTGATGGTTTTTTACTACTCTCAACAGCCCAAACAAGTTTCTAAAAGGATGAGTTTGCAACTACTTTACTTTTGGAGAAAATTCAAAACATTCATTATTCAATAGGGCCCAAACTATCAAAAACCAGCGGTTTCAATGAACACACATTTCTTGGTAGAATCATGCAGGACTGAAATTTTTGATGTTTTTCTACTCCTCTCATGAGCCCAAACAAGTCTCTAAAAGCATGAGTTTGCAACTACTTTACTTTTGGAGAAAATTCAAAACATTCATTACTCAAAAGAGCCCAATAGCAAAAACCAGCGTTTTGAATGAAGAATCACATTTCTTGGTAGAATCATGCAGGATTGAAATTTTTGATGGTTTTTTACTCCTCTCAACAGCCCAAACAAGTTTCTAAAAGGATGAGTTTGCAACTACTTTACTTTTGGAGAAAATTCAAAACATTCATTATTCAATAGGGCCCAAACTATCAAAAACCAGCGGTTTCAATGAACACACATTTCTTGGTAGAATCATGCAGGACTGAAATTTTTGATGTTTTTCTACTCCTCTCATGAGCCCAAACAAGTCTCTAAAAGCATGAGTTTGCAACTACTTTACTTTTGGAGAAAATTCAAAACATTCATTATTCAATAGAGCCCAATAGCAAAAATCAGGTTTTGAATGAAGAATCACATTTCTTGGTAAAATCATGCAGGATTGAAATTTTTGATGGTTTTTTACTCCTCTCAACAGCCCAAACAAGTTTCTAAAAGGATGAGTCTGCAACTACTTTACTTTTGGAGAAAATTCAAAACATTCATTATTCAATAGGGCCCAAACTATCAAAAACCAGCGGTTTGAATGAACACACATTTCTTGGTAGAATCATGCAGGACTGAAATTTTTGATGTTTTTCTACTCCTCTCATGAGCCCAAACAAGTCTCTAAAAGCATGAGTTTGCAACTACTTTACTTTTGGAGAAAATTCAAAACATTCATTACTCAAAAGAGCCCAATAGCAAAAACCAGCGTTTTGAATGAAGAATCACATTTCTTGGTAGAATCATGCAGGATTGAAATTTTTGATGGTTTTTTACTCCTCTCAACAGCCCAAACAAGTTTCTAAAAGGATGAGTTTGCAACTACTTTACTTTTGGAGAAAATTCAAAACATTCATTATTCAATAGGGCCCAAACTATCAAAAACCAGCGGTTTGAATGAACACACATTTCTTGGTAGAATCATGCAGGACTGAAATTTTTGATGTTTTTCTACTCCTCTCATGAGCCCAAACAAGTCTCTAAAAGCATGAGTTTGCAACTACTTTACTTTTGGAGAAAATTCAAAACATTCATTATTCAATAGAGCCCAATAGCAAAAATCAGGTTTTGAATGAAGAATCACATTTCTTGGTAGAATCATGCAGGATTGAAATTTTTGATGGTTTTTTACTCCTCTCAACAGCCCAAACAAGTTTCTAAAAGGATGAGTTTGTAACTACTTTACTTTTGGAGAAAATTCAAAACATTCATTATTCAATAGGGCCCAAACTATCAAAAACCAGCGGTTTCAATGAACACACATTTCTTGGTAGAATCATGCAGGACTGAAATTTTTGATGTTTTTCTACTCCTCTCATGAGCCCAAACAAGTCTCTAAAAGCATGAGTTTGCAACTACTTTACTTTTGGAGAAAATTCAAAACATTCATTATTCAATAGAGCCCAATAGCAAAAATCAGGTTTTGAATGAAGAACCACATTTCTTGGTAAAATCATGCAGGATTGAAATTTTTGATGGTTTTTTACTCCTCTCAACAGCCCAAACAAGTTTCTAAAAGGATGAGTTTGCAACTACTTTACTTTTGGAGAAAATTCAAAACATTAATTATTCAATAGGGCCCAAACTATCAAAAACCAGCGGTTTCAATGAACACACATTTCTTGGTAGAATCATGCAGGACTGAAATTTTTGATGTTTTTCTACTTCTCTCATGAGCCCAAACAAGTCTCTAAAAGCATGAGTTTGCAACTACTTTACTTTTGGAGAAAATTCAAAACATTCACTATTCAATAGAGCCCAATAGCAAAAATCAGGTTTTGAATGAAGAATCACATTTCTTGGTAAAATCATGCAGGATTGAAATTTTTGATGGTTTTTTACTCCTCTCAACAGCCCAAACAAGTTTCTAAAAGGATGAGTTTGCAACTACTTTACTTTTGGAGAAAATTCAAAACATTCATTATTCAATAGGGCCCAATATATCAAAAACCAGCGGTTTGAATGCACACATTTCTTGGTAGAATCGTGCAGGACTGAAATTTTTGATGTTTTTCTACTCCTCTCATGAGCCCAAACAAGTCTCTAAAAGGATGAGTTTGCAACTACTTTACTTTTGGAGAAAATTCAAAACATTCATTATTCAATAGAGCCCAATAGCAAAAACCAGCGTTTTGAATGAAGAATCACATTTCTTGGTAGAATCATGCAGGATTGAAATTTTTGATGGTTTTTTACTCCTCTCAACAGCCCAAACAAGTTTCTAAAAGGATGAGTTTGCAACTACTTTACTTTTGGAGAAAATTCAAAACATTCATTATTCAATAGGGCCCAAACTATCAAAAACCAGCGGTTTGAATGAACACACATTTCTTGGTAGAATCATGCAGGACTGAAATTTTTGATGTTTTTCTACTCCTCTCATGAGCCCAAACAAGTCTCTAAAAGCATGAGTTTGCAACTACTTTACTTTTGGAGAAAATTCAAAACATTCATTATTCAAAAGAGCCCAATAGCAAAAACCAGCGTTTTGAATGAAGAATCACATTTCTTGGTAGAATCATGCAGGATTGAAATTTTTAATGGTTTTTTACTCCTCTCAACAGCCCAAACAAGTTTCTAAAAGGATGAGTTTGCAACTACTTTACTTTTGGAGAAAATTCAAAACATTCATTATTCAATAGGGCCCAAACTATCAAAAACCAGCGGTTTCAATGAACACACATTTCTTGGTAGAATCATGCAGGACTGAAATTTTTGATGTTTTTCTACTTCTCTCATGAGCCCAAACAAGTCTCTAAAAGCATGAGTTTGCAACTACTTTACTTTTGGAGAAAATTCAAAACATTCACTATTCAATAGAGCCCACAATAGCAAAAATCAGGTTTTGAATGAAGAATCACATTTCTTGGTAAAATCATGCAGGATTGAAATTTTTGATGGTTTTTTACTCCTCTCAACAGCCCAAACAAGTTTCTAAAAGGATGAGTTTGCAACTACTTTACTTTTGGAGAAAATTCAAAACATTCATTATTCAATAGGGCCCAATATATCAAAAACCAGCGGTTTGAATGCACACATTTCTTGGTAGAATCGTGCAGGACTGAAATTTTTGATGTTTTTCTACTCCTCTCATGAGCCCAAACAAGTCTCTAAAAGAATGAGTTTGCAACTACTTTACTTTTGGAGAAAATTCAAAACATTCATTATTCAATAGAGCCCAATAGCAAAAACCAGCGTTTTGAATGAAGAATCACATTTCTTGGTAGAATCATGCAGGATTGAAATTTTTGATGGTTTTTTACTCCTCTCAACAGCCCAAACAAGTTTCTAAAAGGATGAGTTTGCAACTACTTTACTTTTGGAGAAAATTCAAAACATTCATTATTCAATAGGGCCCAAACTATCAAAAACCAGCGGTTTCAATGAACACACATTTCTTGGTAGAATCATGCAGGACTGAAATTTTTGATGTTTTTCTACTCCTCTCATGAGCCCAAACAAGTCTCTAAAAGCATGAGTTTGCAACTACTTTACTTTTGGAGAAAATTCAAAACATTCATTATTCAAAAGAGCCCAATAGCAAAAACCAGCGTTTTGAATGAAGAATCACATTTCTTGGTAGAATCATGCAGGATTGAAATTTTTAATGGTTTTTTACTCCTCTCAACAGCCCAAACAAGTTTCTAAAAGGATGAGTTTGCAACTACTTTACTTTTGGAGAAAATTCAAAACATTCATTATTCAATAGGGCCCAAACTATCAAAAACCAGCGGTTTCAATGAACACACATTTCTTGGTAGAATCATGCAGGACTGAAATTTTTGATGTTTTTCTACTCCTCTCATGAGCCCAAACAAGTCTCTAAAAGCATGAGTTTGCAACTACTTTACTTTTGGAGAAAATTCAAAACATTCACTATTCAATAGAGCCCAATAGCAAAAATCAGGTTTTGAATGAAGAATCACATTTCTTGGTAAAATCATGCAGGATTGAAATTTTTGATGGTTTTTTACTCCTCTCAACAGCCCAAACAAGTTTCTAAAAGGATGAGTTTGCAACTACTTTACTTTTGGAGAAAATTCAAAACATTCATTATTCAATAGGGCCCAAACTACCAAAAACCAGCGGTTTCAATGAACACACATTTCTTGGTAGAATCATGCAGGACTGAAATTTTTGATGTTTTTCTACTCCTCTCATGAGCCCAAACAAGTCTCTAAAAGCATGAGTTTGCAACTACTTTACTTTTGGAGAAAATTCAAAACATTCATTACTCAAAAGAGCCCAATAGCAAAAACAAGCGTTTTGAATGAAGAATCACATTTCTTGGTAGAATCATGCAGGATTGAAATTTTTGATGGTTTTTTACTCCTCTCAACAGCCCAAACAAGTTTCTAAAAGGATGAGTTTGCAACTACTTTACTTTTGGAGAAAATTCAAAACATTCATTATTCAATAGAGCCCAATAGCAAAAACCAGCGTTTTGAATGAAGAATCACATTTCTTGGTAGAATCATGCAGGATTGAAATTTTTGATGGTTTTTTACTCCTCTCAACAGCCCAAACAAGTTTCTAAAAGGATGAGTTTGCAACTACTTTACTTTTGGAGAAAATTCAAAACATTCATTATTCAATAGGGCCCAAACTATCAAAAACCAGCGGTTTCAATGAACACACATTTCTTGGTAGAATCATGCAGGACTGAAATTTTTGATGTTTTTCTACTCCTCTCATGAGCCCAAACAAGTCTCTAAAAGCATGAGTTTGCAACTACTTTACTTTTGGAGAAAATTCAAAACATTCATTACTCAAAAGAGCCCAATAGCAAAAACCAGCGTTTTGAATGAAGAATCACATTTCTTGGTAGAATCATGCAGGATTGAAATTTTTGATGGTTTTTTACTCCTCTCAACAGCCCAAACAAGTTTCTAAAAGGATGAGTTTGCAACTACTTTACTTTTGGAGAAAATTCAAAACATTCATTATTCAATAGGGCCCAAACTATCAAAAACCAGCGGTTTCAATGAACACACATTTCTTGCTAGAATCATGCAGGACTGAAATTTTTGATGTTTTTCTACTCCTCTCATGAGCCCAAACAAGTCTCTAAAAGCATGAGTTTGCAACTACTTTACTTTTGGAGAAAATTCAAAACATTCATTATTCAATAGAGCCCAATAGCAAAAACCAGCGTTTTGAATGAAGAATCACATTTCTTGGCAGAATCATGCAGGATTGAAATTTTTGATGGTTTTTTACTCCTCTCAACAGCCCAAACAAGTTTCTAAAAGGATGAGTTTGCAACTACTTTACTTTTGGAGAAAATTCAAAACATTCATTATTCAATAGGGCCCAAACTATCAAAAACCAGCGGTTTCAATGAACACACATTTCTTGGTAGAATCATGCAGGACTGAAATTTTTGATGTTTTTCTACTCCTCTCATGAGCCCAAACAAGTCTCTAAAAGCATGAGTTTGCAACTACTTTACTTTTGGAGAAAATTCAAAACATTCATTACTCAAAAGAGCCCAATAGCAAAAACCAGCGTTTTGAATGAAGAATCACATTTCTTGGTAGAATCATGCAGGATTGAAATTTTTGATGGTTTTTTACTCCTCTCAACAGCCCAAACAAGTTTCTAAAAGGATGAGTTTGAAACTACTTTACTTTTGGAGAAAATTCAAAACATTCATTATTCAATAGGGCCCAAACTATCAAAAACCAGCGGTTTCAATGAACACACATTTCTTGGTAGAATCATGCAGGACTGAAATTTTTGATGTTTTTCTACTCCTCTCATGAGCCCAAACAAGTCTCTAAAAGCATGAGTTTGCAACTACTTTACTTTTGGAGAAAATTCAAAACATTCATTATTCAATAGAGCCCAATAGCAAAAATCAGGTTTTGAATGAAGAATCACATTTCTTGGTAGAATCATGCAGGATTGAAATTTTTGATGGTTTTTTACTCCTCTCAACAGCCCAAACAAGTTTCTAAAAGGATGAGTTTGAAACTACTTTACTTTTGGAGAAAATTCAAAACATTCATTATTCAATAGGGCCCAAACTATCAAAAACCAGCGGTTTCAATGAACACACATTTCTTGCTAGAATCATGCAGGACTGAAATTTTTGATGTTTTTCTACTCCTCTCATGAGCCCAAACAAGTCTCTAAAAGCATGAGTTTGCAACTACTTTACTTTTGGAGAAAATTCAAAACATTCATTATTCAATAGAGCCCAATAGCAAAAACCAGCGTTTTGAATGAAGAATCACATTTCTTGGCAGAATCATGCAGGATTGAAATTTTTGATGGTTTTTTACTCCTCTCAACAGCCCAAACAAGTTTCTAAAAGGATGAGTTTGCAACTACTTTACTTTTGGAGAAAATTCAAAACATTCATTATTCAATAGGGCCCAAACTATCAAAAACCAGCGGTTTCAATGAACACACATTTCTTGGTAGAATCATGCAGGACTGAAATTTTTGATGTTTTTCTACTCCTCTCATGAGCCCAAACAAGTCTCTAAAAGCATGAGTTTGCAACTACTTTACTTTTGGAGAAAATTCAAAACATTCATTACTCAAAAGAGCCCAATAGCAAAAACCAGCGTTTTGAATGAAGAATCACATTTCTTGGTAGAATCATGCAGGATTGAAATTTTTGATGGTTTTTTACTCCTCTCAACAGCCCAAACAAGTTTCTAAAAGGATGAGTTTGAAACTACTTTACTTTTGGAGAAAATTCAAAACATTCATTATTCAATAGGGCCCAAACTATCAAAAACCAGCGGTTTCAATGAACACACATTTCTTGGTAGAATCATGCAGGACTGAAATTTTTGATGTTTTTCTACTCCTCTCATGAGCCCAAACAAGTCTCTAAAAGCATGAGTTTGCAACTACTTTACTTTTGGAGAAAATTCAAAACATTCATTATTCAATAGAGCCCAATAGCAAAAATCAGGTTTTGAATGAAGAATCACATTTCTTGGTAGAATCATGCAGGATTGAAATTTTTGATGGTTTTTTACTCCTCTCAACAGCCCAAACAAGTTTCTAAAAGGATGAGTTTGTAACTACTTTACTTTTGGAGAAAATTCAAAACATTCATTATTCAATAGGGCCCAAACTATCAAAAACCAGCGGTTTCAATGAACACACATTTCTTGGTAGAATCATGCAGGACTGAAATTTTTGATGTTTTTCTACTCCTCTCATGAGCCCAAACAAGTCTCTAAAAGCATGAGTTTGCAACTACTTTACTTTTGGAGAAAATTCAAAACATTCATTATTCAATAGAGCCCAATAGCAAAAATCAGGTTTTGAATGAAGAATCACATTTCTTGGTAAAATCATGCAGGATTGAAATTTTTGATGGTTTTTTACTCCTCTCAACAGCCCAAACAAGTTTCTGAAAGGATGAGTTTGCAACTACTTTACTCTTGGAGAAAATTCAAAACATTCATTATTCAATAGGGCCCAAACTATCAAAAACCAGCGGTTTCAATGAACACACATTTCTTGGGAGAATCATGCAGGACTGAAATTTTTGATGTTTTTCTACTCCTCTCATGAGCCCAAACAAGTCTCTAAAAGCATGAGTTTGCAACTACTTTACTTTTGGAGAAAATTCAAAACATTCATTACTCAAAAGAGCCCAATAGCAAAAACCAGCGTTTTGAATGAAGAATCACATTTCTTGGTAGAATCATGCAGGATTGAAATTTTTGATGGTTTTTTACTCCTCTCAACAGCCCAAACAAGTTTCTAAAAGGATGAGTTTGCAACTACTTTACTTTTGGAGAAAATTCAAAACATTCATTATTCAATAGGGCCCAAACTATCAAAAACCAGCGGTTTCAATGAACACACATTTCTTGGTAGAATCATGCAGGACTGAAATTTTTGATGTTTTTCTACTCCTCTCATGAGCCCAAACAAGTCTCTAAAAGCATGAGTTTGCAACTACTTTACTTTTGGAGAAAATTCAAAACATTCATTATTCAATAGAGCCCAATAGCAAAAATCAGGTTTTGAATGAAGAATCACATTTCTTGGTAAAATCATGCAGGATTGAAATTTTTGATGGTTTTTTACTCCTCTCAACAGCCAAAACAAGTTTCTAAAAGGATGAGTTTGCAACTACTTTACTTTTGGAGAAAATTCAAAACATTCATTATTCAATAGGGCCCAAACTATCAAAAACCAGCGGTTTGAATGAACACACATTTCTTGGTAGAATCATGCAGGACTGAAATTTTTGATGTTTTTCTACTCCTCTCATGAGCCCAAACAAGTCTCTAAAAGCATGAGTTTGCAACTACTTTACTTTTGGAGAAAATTCAAAACATTCATTACTCAAAAGAGCCCAATAGCAAAAACCAGCGTTTTGAATGAAGAATCACATTTCTTGGTAGAATCATGCAGGATTGAAATTTTTGATGGTTTTTTACTCCTCTCAACAGCCCAAACAAGTTTCTAAAAGGATGAGTTTGAAACTACTTTACTTTTGGAGAAAATTCAAAACATTCATTATTCAATAGGGCCCAAACTATCAAAAACCAGCGGTTTCAATGAACACACATTTCTTGGTAGAATCATGCAGGACTGAAATTTTTGATGTTTTTCTACTCCTCTCATGAGCCCAAACAAGTCTCTAAAAGCATGAGTTTGCAACTACTTTACTTTTGGAGAAAATTCAAAACATTCATTATTCAATAGAGCCCAATAGCAAAAATCAGGTTTTGAATGAAGAATCACATTTCTTGGTAGAATCATGCAGGATTGAAATTTTTGATGGTTTTTTACTCCTCTCAACAGCCCAAACAAGTTTCTAAAAGGATGAGTTTGTAACTACTTTACTTTTGGAGAAAATTCAAAACATTCATTATTCAATAGGGCCCAAACTATCAAAAACCAGCGGTTTCAATGAACACACATTTCTTGGTAGAATCATGCAGGACTGAAATTTTTGATGTTTTTCTACTCCTCTCATGAGCCCAAACAAGTCTCTAAAAGCATGAGTTTGCAACTACTTTACTTTTGGAGAAAATTCAAAACATTCATTACTCAAAAGAGCCCAATAGCAAAAACCAGCGTTTTGAATGAAGAATCACATTTCTTGGTAGAATCATGCAGGATTGAAATTTTTGATGGTTTTTTACTCCTCTCAACAGCCCAAACAAGTTTCTAAAAGGATGAGTTTGCAACTACTTTACTTTTGGAGAAAATTCAAAACATTCATTATTCAATAGGGCCCAAACTATCAAAAACCAGCGGTTTCAATGAACACACATTTCTTGGTAGAATCATGCAGGACTGAAATTTTTGATGTTTTTCTACTCCTCTCATGAGCCCAAACAAGTCTCTAAAAGCATGAGTTTGCAACTACTTTACTTTTGGAGAAAATTCAAAACATTCATTATTCAATAGAGCCCAATAGCAAAAATCAGGTTTTGAATGAAGAATCACATTTCTTGGTAGAATCATGCAGGATTGAAATTTTTGATGGTTTTTTACTCCTCTCAACAGCCCAAACAAGTTTCTAAAAGGATGAGTTTGTAACTACTTTACTTTTGGAGAAAATTCAAAACATTCATTATTCAATAGGGCCCAAACTATCAAAAACCAGCGGTTTCAATGAACACACATTTCTTGGTAGAATCATGCAGGACTGAAATTTTTGATGTTTTTCTACTCCTCTCATGAGCCCAAACAAGTCTCTAAAAGCATGAGTTTGCAACTACTTTACTTTTGGAGAAAATTCAAAACATTCATTACTCAAAAGAGCCCAATAGCAAAAACCAGCGTTTTGAATGAAGAATCACATTTCTTGGTAGAATCATGCAGGATTGAAATTTTTGATGGTTTTTTACTCCTCTCAACAGCCCAAACAAGTTTCTAAAAGGATGAGTTTGCAACTACTTTACTTTTGGAGAAAATTCAAAACATTCATTATTCAATAGGGCCCAAACTATCAAAAACCAGCGGTTTCAATGAACACACATTTCTTGGTAGAATCATGCAGGACTGAAATTTTTGATGTTTTTCTACTCCTCTCATGAGCCCAAACAAGTCTCTAAAAGCATGAGTTTGCAACTACTTTACTTTTGGAGAAAATTCAAAACATTCATTATTCAATAGAGCCCAAAAGCAAAAACCAGCGTTTTGAATGAAGAATCACATTTCTTGGTAGAATCATGCAGGATTGAAATTTTTGATGGTTTTTTACTCCTCTCAACAGCCCAAACAAGTTTCTAAAAGGATGAGTTTGCAACTACTTTACTTTTGGAGAAAATTCAAAACATTCATTATTCAATAGGGCCCAAACTATCAAAAACCAGCGGTTTCAATGAACACACATTTCTTGGTAGAATCATGCAGGACTGAAATTTTTGATGTTTTTCTACTCCTCTCATGAGCCCAAACAAGTCTCTAAAAGCATGAGTTTGCAACTACTTTACTTTTGAAGAAAATTCAAAACATTCATTATTCAATAGAGCCCAATAGCAAAAATCAGGTTTTGAATGAAGAATCACATTTCTTGGTAGAATCATGCAGGATTGAAATTTTTGATGGTTTTTTACTCCTCTCAACAGCCCAAACAAGTTTCTAAAAGGATGAGTTTGCAACTACTTTACTTTTGGAGAAAATTCAAAACATTCATTATTCAATAGGGCCCAAACTATCAAAAACCAGCGGTTTCAATGAACACACATTTCTTGGTAGAATCATGCAGGACTGAAATTTTTGATGTTTTTCTACTCCTCTCACGAGCCCAAACAAGTCTCTAAAAGCATGAGTTTGCAACTACTTTACTTTTGGAGAAAATTCAAAACATTCATTACTCAAAAGAGCCCAATAGCAAAAACCAGCGTTTTGAATGAAGAATCACATTTCTTGGTAGAATCATGCAGGATTGAAATTTTTGATGGTTTTTTACTCCTCTCAACAGCCCAAACAAGTTTCTAAAAGGATGAGTTTGCAACTACTTTACTTTTGGAGAAAATTCAAAACATTCATTATTCAATAGGGCCCAAACTATCAAAAACCAGCGGTTTCAATGAACACACATTTCTTGGTAGAATCATGCAGGACTGAAATTTTTGATGTTTTTCTACTCCTCTCATGAGCCCAAACAAGTCTCTAAAAGCATGAGTTTGCAACTACTTTACTTTTGGAGAAAATTCAAAACATTCATTATTCAATAGAGCCCAATAGCAAAAATCAGGTTTTGAATGAAGAATCACATTTCTTGGTAAAATCATGCAGGATTGAAATTTTTGATGGTTTTTTACTCCTCTCAACAGCCCAAACAAGTTTCTAAAAGGATGAGTTTGCAACTACTTTACTTTTGGAGAAAATTCAAAACATTCATTATTCAATAGGGCCCAAACTATCAAAAACCAGCGGTTTGAATGAACACACATTTCTTGGTAGAATCATGCAGGACTGAAATTTTTGATGTTTTTCTACTCCTCTCATGAGCCCAAACAAGTCTCTAAAAGCATGAGTTTGCAACTACTTTACTTTTGGAGAAAATTCAAAACATTCATTACTCAAAAGAGCCCAATAGCAAAAACCAGCGTTTTGAATGAAGAATCACATTTCTTGGTAGAATCATGCAGGATTGAAATTTTTGATGGTTTTTTACTCCTCTCAACAGCCCAAACAAGTTTCTAAAAGGATGAGTTTGCAACTACTTTACTTTTGGAGAAAATTCAAAACATTCATTATTCAATAGGGCCCAAACTATCAAAAACCAGCGGTTTCAATGAACACACATTTCTTGGTAGAATCATGCAGGACTGAAATTTTTGATGTTTTTCTACTCCTCTCATGAGCCCAAACAAGTCTCTAAAAGCATGAGTTTGCAACTACTTTACTTTTGGAGAAAATTCAAAACATTCATTATTCAATAGAGCCCAATAGCAAAAATCAGGTTTTGAATGAAGAATCACATTTCTTGGTAGAATCATGCAGGATTGAAATTTTTGATGGTTTTTTACTCCTCTCAACAGCCCAAACAAGTTTCTAAAAGGATGAGTTTGTAACTACTTTACTTTTGGAGAAAATTCAAAACATTCATTATTCAATAGGGCCCAAACTATCAAAAACCAGCGGTTTCAATGAACACACATTTCTTGGTAGAATCATGCAGGACTGAAATTTTTGATGTTTTTCTACTCCTCTCATGAGCCCAAACAAGTCTCTAAAAGCATGAGTTTGCAACTACTTTACTTTTGGAGAATATTCAAAACATTCATTATTCAATAGAGCCCAATAGCAAAAATCAGGTTTTGAATGAAGAATCACATTTCTTGGTAAAATCATGCAGGATTGAAATTTTTGATGGTTTTTTACTCCTCTCAACAGCCCAAACAAGTTTCTAAAAGGATGAGTTTGCAACTACTTTACTTTTGGAGAAAATTCAAAACATTCATTATTCAATAGGGCCCAAACTATCAAAAACCAGCGGTTTCAATGAACACACATTTCTTGGTAGAATCATGCAGGACTGAAATTTTTGATATTTTTCTACTCCTCTCATGAGCCCAAACAAGTCTCTAAAAGCATGAGTTTGCAACTACTTTACTTTTGGAGAAAATTCAAAACATTCACTATTCAATAGAGCCCAATAGCAAAAATCAGGTTTTGAATGAAGAATCACATTTCTTGGTAAAATCATGCAGGATTGAAATTTTTGATGGTTTTTTACTCCTCTCAACAGCCCAAACAAGTTTCTAAAAGGATGAGTTTGCAACTACTTTACTTTTGGAGAAAATTCAAAACATTCATTATTCAATAGGGCCCAAACTATCAAAAACCAGCGGTTTCAATGAACACACATTTCTTGGTAGAATCATGCAGGACTGAAATTTTTGATGTTTTTCTACTCCTCTCATGAGCCCAAACAAGTCTCTAAAAGCATGAGTTTGCAACTACTTTACTTTTGGAGAAAATTCAAAACATTCATTATTCAATAGAGCCCAATAGCAAAAACCAGCGTTTTGAATGAAGAATCACATTTCTTGGTAGAATCATGCAGGATTGAAATTTTTGATGGTTTTTTACTACTCTCAACAGCCCAAACAAGTTTCTAAAAGGATGAGTTTGCAACTACTTTACTTTTGGAGAAAATTCAAAACATTCATTATTCAATAGGGCCCAAACTATCAAAAACCAGCGGTTTCAATGAACACACATTTCTTGGTAGAATCATGCAGGACTGAAATTTTTGATGTTTTTCTACTCCTCTCATGAGCCCAAACAAGTCTCTAAAAGCATGAGTTTGCAACTACTTTACTTTTGGAGAAAATTCAAAACATTCATTATTCAATAGAGCCCAATAGCAAAAATCAGGTTTTGAATGAAGAATCACATTTCTTGGTAGAATCATGCAGGATTGAAATTTTTGATGGTTTTTTACTCCTCTCAACAGCCCAAACAAGTTTCTAAAAGGATGAGTTTGTAACTACTTTACTTTTGGAGAAAATTCAAAACATTCATTATTCAATAGGGCCCAAACTATCAAAAACCAGCGGTTTCAATGAACACACATTTCTTGGTAGAATCATGCAGGACTGAAATTTTTGATGTTTTTCTACTCCTCTCATGAGCCCAAACAAGTCTCTAAAAGCATGAGTTTGCAACTACTTTACTTTTGGAGAAAATTCAAAACATTCATTATTCAATAGAGCCCAATAGCAAAAACCAGCGTTTTGAATGAAGAATCACATTTCTTGGTAGAATCATGCAGGATTGAAATTTTTGATGGTTTTTTACTCCTCTCAACAGCCCAAACAAGTTTCTAAAAGGATGAGTTTGCAACTACTTTACTTTTGGAGAAAATTCAAAACATTCATTATTCAATAGGGCCCAAACTATCAAAAACCAGCGGTTTCAATGAACACACATTTCTTGGTAGAATCATGCAGGACTGAAATTTTTGATGTTTTTCTACTCCTCTCACGAGCCCAAACAAGTCTCTAAAAGCATGAGTTTGCAACTACTTTACTTTTGGAGAAAATTCAAAACATTCATTACTCAAAAGAGCCCAATAGCAAAAACCAGCGTTTTGAATGAAGAATCACATTTCTTGGTAGAATCATGCAGGATTGAAATTTTTGATGGTTTTTTACTCCTCTCAACAGCCCAAACAAGTTTCTAAAAGGATGAGTTTGCAACTACTTTACTTTTGGAGAAAATTCAAAACATTCATTATTCAATAGGGCCCAAACTATCAAAAACCAGCGGTTTCAATGAACACACATTTCTTGGTAGAATCATGCAGGACTGAAATTTTTGATGTTTTTCTACTCCTGTCATGAGCCCAAACAAGTCTCTAAAAGCATGAGTTTGCAACTACTTTACTTTTGGAGAAAATTCAAAACATTCATTACTCAAAAGAGCCCAATAGCAAAAACCAGCGTTTTGAATGAAGAATCACATTTCTTGGTAGAATCATGCAGGATTGAAATTTTTGATGGTTTTTTACTCCTCTCAACAGCCCAAACAAGTTTCTAAAAGGATGAGTTTGAAACTACTTTACTTTTGGAGAAAATTCAAAACATTCATTATTCAATAGGGCCCAAACTATCAAAAACCAGCGGTTTCAATGAACACACATTTCTTGGTAGAATCATGCAGGACTGAAATTTTTGATGTTTTTCTACTCCTCTCATGAGCCCAAACAAGTCTCTAAAAGCATGAGTTTGCAACTACTTTACTTTTGGAGAAAATTCAAAACATTCATTATTCAATAGAGCCCAATAGCAAAAATCAGGTTTTGAATGAAGAATCACATTTCTTGGTAGAATCATGCAGGATTGAAATTTTTGATGGTTTTTTACTCCTCTCAACAGCCCAAACAAGTTTCTAAAAGGATGAGTTTGTAACTACTTTACTTTTGGAGAAAATTCAAAACATTCATTATTCAATAGGGCCCAAACTATCAAAAACCAGCGGTTTCAATGAACACACATTTCTTGGTAGAATCATGCAGGACTGAAATTTTTGATGTTTTTCTACTCCTCTCATGAGCCCAAACAAGTCTCTAAAAGCATGAGTTTGCAACTACTTTACTTTTGGAGAAAATTCAAAACATTCATTACTCAAAAGAGCCCAATAGCAAAAACCAGCGTTTTGAATGAAGAATCACATTTCTTGGTAGAATCATGCAGGATTGAATTTTTTGATGGTTTTTTACTCCTCTCAACAGCCCAAACAAGTTTCTAAAAGGATGAGTTTGCAACTACTTTACTTTTGGAGAAAATTCAAAACATTCATTATTCAATAGGGCCCAAACTATCAAAAACCAGCGGTTTCAATGAACACACATTTCTTGGTAGAATCATGCAGGACTGAAATTTTTGATGTTTTTCTACTCCTCTCATGAGCCCAAACAAGTCTCTAAAAGCATGAGTTTGCAACTACTTTACTTTTGGAGAAAATTCAAAACATTCATTATTCAATAGAGCCCAATAGCAAAAACCAGCGTTTTGAATGAAGAATCACATTTCTTGGTAGAATTATGCAGGATTGAAATTTTTGATGGTTTTTTACTCCTCTCAACAGCCCAAACAAGTTTCTAAAAGGATGAGTTTGCAACTACTTTACTTTTGGAGAAAATTCAAAACATTCATTATTCAATAGGGCCCAAACTATCAAAAACCAGCGGTTTCAATGAACACACATTTCTTGGTAGAATCATGCAGGACTGAAACTTTTGATGTTTTTCTACTCCTCTCATGAGCCCAAACAAGTCTCTAAAAGCATGAGTTTGCAACTACTTTACTTTTGGAGAAAATTCAAAACATTCATTATTCAATAGAGCCCAATAGCAAAAACCAGCGTTTTGAATGAAGAATCACATTTCTTGGTAGAATCATGCAGGATTGAAATTTTTGATGGTTTTTTACTCCTCTCAACAGCCCAAACAAGTTTCTAAAAGGATGAGTTTGCAACTACTTTACTTTTGGAGAAAATTCAAAACATTCATTATTCAATAGGGCCCAAACTATCAAAAACCAGCGGTTTCAATGAACACACATTTCTTGGTAGAATCATGCAGGACTGAAATTTTTGATGTTTTTCTACTCCTCTCACGAGCCCAAACAAGTCTCTAAAAGCATGAGTTTGCAACTACTTTACTTTTGGAGAAAATTCAAAACATTCATTACTCAAAAGAGCCCAATAGCAAAAACCAGCGTTTTGAATGAAGAATCACATTTCTTGGTAGAATCATGCAGGATTGAAATTTTTGATGGTTTTTTACTCCTCTCAACAGCCCAAACAAGTTTCTAAAAGGATGAGTTTGCAACTACTTTACTTTTGGAGAAAATTCAAAACATTCATTATTCAATAGGGCCCAAACTATCAAAAACCAGCGGTTTGAATGAACACACATTTCTTGGTAGAATCATGCAGGACTGAAATTTTTGATGTTTTTCTACTCCTCTCATGAGCCCAAACAAGTCTCTAAAAGCATGAGTTTGCAACTACTTTACTTTTGGAGAAAATTCAAAACATTCATTACTCAAAAGAGCCCAATAGCAAAAACCAGCGTTTTGAATGAAGAATCACATTTCTTGGTAGAATCATGCAGGATTGAAATTTTTGATGGTTTTTTACTCCTCTCAACAGCCCAAACAAGTTTCTAAAAGGATGAGTTTGCAACTACTTTACTTTTGGAGAAAATTCAAAACATTCATTATTCAATAGGGCCCAAACTATCAAAAACCAGCGGTTTCAATGAACACACATTTCTTGGTAGAATCATGCAGGACTGAAATTTTTGATGTTTTTCTACTCCTCTCATGAGCCCAAACAAGTCTCTAAAAGCATGAGTTTGCAACTACTTTACTTTTGGAGAAAATTCAAAACATTCATTATTCAATAGAGCCCAATAGCAAAAATCAGGTTTTGAATGAAGAATCACATTTCTTGGTAGAATCATGCAGGATTGAAATTTTTGATGGTTTTTTACTCCTCTCAACAGCCCAAACAAGTTTCTAAAAGGATGAGTTTGCAACTACTTTACTTTTGGAGAAAATTCAAAACATTCATTATTCAATAGGGCCCAAACTATCAAAAACCAGCGGTTTCAATGAACACACATTTCTTGGTAGAATCATGCAGGACTGAAATTTTTGATGTTTTTCTACTCCTCTCATGAGCCCAAACAAGTCTCTAAAAGCATGAGTTTGCAACTACTTTACTTTTGGAGAATATTCAAAACATTCATTATTCAATAGAGCCCAATAGCAAAAATCAGGTTTTGAATGAAGAATCACATTTCTTGGTAAAATCATGCAGGATTGAAATTTTTGATGGTTTTTTACTCCTCTCAACAGCCCAAACAAGTTTCTAAAAGGATGAGTTTGCAACTACTTTACTTTTGGAGAAAATTCAAAACATTCATTATTCAATAGGGCCCAAACTATCAAAAACCAGCGGTTTCAATGAACACACATTTCTTGGTAGAATCATGCAGGACTGAAATTTTTGATGTTTTTCTACTCCTCTCATGAGCCCAAACAAGTCTCTAAAAGCATGAGTTTGCAACTACTTTACTTTTGGAGAAAATTCAAAACATTCACTATTCAATAGAGCCCAATAGCAAAAATCAGGTTTTGAATGAAGAATCACATTTCTTGGTAAAATCATGCAGGATTGAAATTTTTGATGGTTTTTTACTCCTCTCAACAGCCCAAACAAGTTTCTAAAAGGATGAGTTTGCAACTACTTTACTTTTGGAGAAAATTCAAAACTTTCATTATTCAATAGGGCCCAAACTATCAAAAACCAGCGGTTTCAATGAACACACATTTCTTGGTAGAATCATGCAGGACTGAAATTTTTGATGTTTTTCTACTCCTCTCATGAGCCCAAACAAGTCTCTAAAAGCATGAGTTTGCAACTACTTTACTTTTGGAGAAAATTCAAAACATTCATTATTCAATAGAGCCCAATAGCAAAAACCAGCGTTTTGAATGAAGAATCACATTTCTTGGTAGAATCATGCAGGATTGAAATTTTTGATGGTTTTTTACTACTCTCAACAGCCCAAACAAGTTTCTAAAAGGATGAGTTTGCAACTACTTTACTTTTGGAGAAAATTCAAAACATTCATTATTCAATAGGGCCCAAACTATCAAAAACCAGCGGTTTCAATGAACACACATTTCTTGGTAGAATCATGCAGGACTGAAATTTTTGATGTTTTTCTACTCCTCTCATGAGCCCAAACAAGTCTCTAAAAGCATGAGTTTGCAACTACTTTACTTTTGGAGAAAATTCAAAACATTCATTACTCAAAAGAGCCCAATAGCAAAAACCAGCGTTTTGAATGAAGAATCACATTTCTTGGTAGAATCATGCAGGATTGAAATTTTTGATGGTTTTTTACTCCTCTCAACAGCCCAAACAAGTTTCTAAAAGGATGAGTTTGCAACTACTTTACTTTTGGAGAAAATTCAAAACATTCATTATTCAATAGGGCCCAAACTATCAAAAACCAGCGGTTTCAATGAACACACATTTCTTGGTAGAATCATGCAGGACTGAAATTTTTGATGTTTTTCTACTCCTCTCATGAGCCCAAACAAGTCTCTAAAAGCATGAGTTTGCAACTACTTTACTTTTGGAGAAAATTCAAAACATTCATTATTCAATAGAGCCCAATAGCAAAAATCAGGTTTTGAATGAAGAATCACATTTCTTGGTAAAATCATGCAGGATTGAAATTTTTGATGGTTTTTTACTCCTCTCAACAGCCCAAACAAGTTTCTAAAAGGATGAGTTTGCAACTACTTTACTTTTGGAGAAAATTCAAAACATTCATTATTCAATAGGGCCCAAACTATCAAAAACCAGCGGTTTGAATGAACACACATTTCTTGGTAGAATCATGCAGGACTGAAATTTTTGATGTTTTTCTACTCCTCTCATGAGCCCAAACAAGTCTCTAAAAGCATGAGTTTGCAACTACTTTACTTTTGGAGAAAATTCAAAACATTCATTACTCAAAAGAGCCCAATAGCAAAAACCAGCGTTTTGAATGAAGAATCACATTTCTTGGTAGAATCATGCAGGATTGAAATTTTTGATGGTTTTTTACTCCTCTCAACAGCCCAAACAAGTTTCTAAAAGGATGAGTTTGCAACTACTTTACTTTTGGAGAAAATTCAAAACATTCATTATTCAATAGGGCCCAAACTATCAAAAACCAGCGGTTTCAATGAACACACATTTCTTGGTAGAATCATGCAGGACTGAAATTTTTGATGTTTTTCTACTCCTCTCATGAGCCCAAACAAGTCTCTAAAAGCATGAGTTTGCAACTACTTTACTTTTGGAGAAAATTCAAAACATTCATTATTCAATAGAGCCCAATAGCAAAAATCAGGTTTTGAATGAAGAATCACATTTCTTGGTAGAATCATGCAGGATTGAAATTTTTGATGGTTTTTTACTCCTCTCAACAGCCCAAACAAGTTTCTAAAAGGATGAGTTTGTAACTACTTTACTTTTGGAGAAAATTCAAAACATTCATTATTCAATAGGGCCCAAACTATCAAAAACCAGCGGTTTCAATGAACACACATTTCTTGGTAGAATCATGCAGGACTGAAATTTTTGATGTTTTTCTACTCCTCTCATGAGCCCAAACAAGTCTCTAAAAGCATGAGTTTGCAACTACTTTACTTTTGGAGAAAATTCAAAACATTCATTATTCAATAGAGCCCAATAGCAAAAACCAGCGTTTTGAATGAAGAATCACATTTCTTGGTAGAATCATGCAGGATTGAAATTTTTGATGGTTTTTTACTCCTCTCAACAGCCCAAACAAGTTTCTAAAAGGATGAGTTTGCAACTACTTTACTTTTGGAGAAAATTCAAAACATTCATTATTCAATAGGGCCCAAACTATCAAAAACCAGCGGTTTCAATGAACACACATTTCTTGGTAGAATCATGCAGGACTGAAATTTTTGATGTTTTTCTACTCCTCTCATGAGCCCAAACAAGTCTCTAAAAGCATGAGTTTGCAACTACTTTACTTTTGAAGAAAATTCAAAACATTCATTATTCAATAGAGCCCAATAGCAAAAATCAGGTTTTGAATGAAGAATCACATTTCTTGGTAGAATCATGCAGGATTGAAATTTTTGATGGTTTTTTACTCCTCTCAACAGCCCAAACAAGTTTCTAAAAGGATGAGTTTGCAACTACTTTACTTTTGGAGAAAATTCAAAACATTCATTATTCAATAGGGCCCAAACTATCAAAAACCAGCGGTTTCAATGAACACACATTTCTTGGTAGAATCATGCAGGACTGAAATTTTTGATGTTTTTCTACTCCTCTCATGAGCCCAAACAAGTCTCTAAAAGCATGAGTTTGCAACTACTTTACTTTTGGAGAAAATTCAAAACATTCATTATTCAATAGAGCCCAATAGCAAAAACCAGCGTTTTGAATGAAGAATCACATTTCTTGGTAGAATCATGCAGGATTGAAATTTTTGATGGTTTTTTACTCCTCTCAACAGCCCAAACAAGTTTCTAAAAGGATGAGTTTGCAACTACTTTACTTTTGGAGAAAATTCAAAACATTCATTATTCAATAGGGCCCAAACTATCAAAAACCAGCGGTTTCAATGAACACACATTTCTTGGTAGAATCATGCAGGACTGAAATTTTTGATGTTTTTCTACTCCTCTCATGAGCCCAAACAAGTCTCTAAAAGCATGAGTTTGCAACTACTTTACTTTTGGAGAAAATTCAAAACATTCATTACTCAAAAGAGCCCAATAGCAAAAACCAGCGTTTTGAATGAAGAATCACATTTCTTGGTAGAATCATGCAGGATTGAAATTTTTGATGGTTTTTTACTCCTCTCAACAGCCCAAACAAGTTTCTAAAAGGATGAGTTTGCAACTACTTTACTTTTGGAGAAAATTCAAAACATTCATTATTCAATAGGGCCCAAACTATCAAAAACCAGCGGTTTCAATGAACACACATTTCTTGGTAGAATCATGCAGGACTGAAATTTTTGATGTTTTTCTACTCCTCTCATGAGCCCAAACAAGTCTCTAAAAGCATGAGTTTGCAACTACTTTACTTTTGGAGAAAATTCAAAACATTCATTATTCAATAGAGCCCAATAGCAAAAATCAGGTTTTGAATGAAGAATCACATTTCTTGGTAGAATCATGCAGGATTGAAATTTTTGATGGTTTTTTACTCCTCTCAACAGCCCAAACAAGTTTCTAAAAGGATGAGTTTGTAACTACTTTACTTTTGGAGAAAATTCAAAACATTCATTATTCAATAGGGCCCAAACTATCAAAAACCAGCGGTTTCAATGAACACACATTTCTTGGTAGAATCATGCAGGACTGAAATTTTTGATGTTTTTCTACTCCTCTCATGAGCCCAAACAAGTCTCTAAAAGCATGAGTTTGCAACTACTTTACTTTTGGAGAATATTCAAAACATTCATTATTCAATAGAGCCCAATAGCAAAAATCAGGTTTTGAATGAAGAATCACATTTCTTGGTAAAATCATGCAGGATTGAAATTTTTGATGGTTTTTTACTCCTCTCAACAGCCCAAACAAGTTTCTAAAAGGATGAGTTTGCAACTACTTTACTTTTGGAGAAAATTCAAAACATTCATTATTCAATAGGGCCCAAACTATCAAAAACCAGCGGTTTCAATGAACACACATTTCTTGGTAGAATCATGCAGGACTGAAATTTTTGATATTTTTCTACTCCTCTCATGAGCCCAAACAAGTCTCTAAAAGCATGAGTTTGCAACTACTTTACTTTTGGAGAAAATTCAAAACATTCACTATTCAATAGAGCCCAATAGCAAAAATCAGGTTTTGAATGAAGAATCACATTTCTTGGTAAAATCATGCAGGATTGAAATTTTTGATGGTTTTTTACTCCTCTCAACAGCCCAAACAAGTTTCTAAAAGGATGAGTTTGCAACTACTTTACTTTTGGAGAAAATTCAAAACATTCATTATTCAATAGGGCCCAAACTATCAAAAACCAGCGGTTTCAATGAACACACATTTCTTGGTAGAATCATGCAGGACTGAAATTTTTGATGTTTTTCTACTCCTCTCATGAGCCCAAACAAGTCTCTAAAAGCATGAGTTTGCAACTACTTTACTTTTGGAGAAAATTCAAAACATTCATTATTCAATAGAGCCCAATAGCAAAAACCAGCGTTTTGAATGAAGAATCACATTTCTTGGTAGAATCATGCAGGATTGAAATTTTTGATGGTTTTTTACTACTCTCAACAGCCCAAACAAGTTTCTAAAAGGATGAGTTTGCAACTACTTTACTTTTGGAGAAAATTCAAAACATTCATTATTCAATAGGGCCCAAACTATCAAAAACCAGCGGTTTCAATGAACACACATTTCTTGGTAGAATCATGCAGGACTGAAATTTTTGATGTTTTTCTACTCCTCTCATGAGCCCAAACAAGTCTCTAAAAGCATGAGTTTGCAACTACTTTACTTTTGGAGAAAATTCAAAACATTCATTATTCAATAGAGCCCAATAGCAAAAATCAGGTTTTGAATGAAGAATCACATTTCTTGGTAGAATCATGCAGGATTGAAATTTTTGATGGTTTTTTACTCCTCTCAACAGCCCAAACAAGTTTCTAAAAGGATGAGTTTGTAACTACTTTACTTTTGGAGAAAATTCAAAACATTCATTATTCAATAGGGCCCAAACTATCAAAAACCAGCGGTTTCAATGAACACACATTTCTTGGTAGAATCATGCAGGACTGAAATTTTTGATGTTTTTCTACTCCTCTCATGAGCCCAAACAAGTCTCTAAAAGCATGAGTTTGCAACTACTTTACTTTTGGAGAAAATTCAAAACATTCATTATTCAATAGAGCCCAATAGCAAAAACCAGCGTTTTGAATGAAGAATCACATTTCTTGGTAGAATCATGCAGGATTGAAATTTTTGATGGTTTTTTACTCCTCTCAACAGCCCAAACAAGTTTCTAAAAGGATGAGTTTGCAACTACTTTACTTTTGGAGAAAATTCAAAACATTCATTATTCAATAGGGCCCAAACTATCAAAAACCAGCGGTTTCAATGAACACACATTTCTTGGTAGAATCATGCAGGACTGAAATTTTTGATGTTTTTCTACTCCTCTCACGAGCCCAAACAAGTCTCTAAAAGCATGAGTTTGCAACTACTTTACTTTTGGAGAAAATTCAAAACATTCATTACTCAAAAGAGCCCAATAGCAAAAACCAGCGTTTTGAATGAAGAATCACATTTCTTGGTAGAATCATGCAGGATTGAAATTTTTGATGGTTTTTTACTCCTCTCAACAGCCCAAACAAGTTTCTAAAAGGATGAGTTTGCAACTACTTTACTTTTGGAGAAAATTCAAAACATTCATTATTCAATAGGGCCCAAACTATCAAAAACCAGCGGTTTCAATGAACACACATTTCTTGGTAGAATCATGCAGGACTGAAATTTTTGATGTTTTTCTACTCCTGTCATGAGCCCAAACAAGTCTCTAAAAGCATGAGTTTGCAACTACTTTACTTTTGGAGAAAATTCAAAACATTCATTACTCAAAAGAGCCCAATAGCAAAAACCAGCGTTTTGAATGAAGAATCACATTTCTTGGTAGAATCATGCAGGATTGAAATTTTTGATGGTTTTTTACTCCTCTCAACAGCCCAAACAAGTTTCTAAAAGGATGAGTTTGAAACTACTTTACTTTTGGAGAAAATTCAAAACATTCATTATTCAATAGGGCCCAAACTATCAAAAACCAGCGGTTTCAATGAACACACATTTCTTGGTAGAATCATGCAGGACTGAAATTTTTGATGTTTTTCTACTCCTCTCATGAGCCCAAACAAGTCTCTAAAAGCATGAGTTTGCAACTACTTTACTTTTGGAGAAAATTCAAAACATTCATTATTCAATAGAGCCCAATAGCAAAAATCAGGTTTTGAATGAAGAATCACATTTCTTGGTAGAATCATGCAGGATTGAAATTTTTGATGGTTTTTTACTCCTCTCAACAGCCCAAACAAGTTTCTAAAAGGATGAGTTTGTAACTACTTTACTTTTGGAGAAAATTCAAAACATTCATTATTCAATAGGGCCCAAACTATCAAAAACCAGCGGTTTCAATGAACACACATTTCTTGGTAGAATCATGCAGGACTGAAATTTTTGATGTTTTTCTACTCCTCTCATGAGCCCAAACAAGTCTCTAAAAGCATGAGTTTGCAACTACTTTACTTTTGGAGAAAATTCAAAACATTCATTACTCAAAAGAGCCCAATAGCAAAAACCAGCGTTTTGAATGAAGAATCACATTTCTTGGTAGAATCATGCAGGATTGAATTTTTTGATGGTTTTTTACTCCTCTCAACAGCCCAAACAAGTTTCTAAAAGGATGAGTTTGCAACTACTTTACTTTTGGAGAAAATTCAAAACATTCATTATTCAATAGGGCCCAAACTATCAAAAACCAGCGGTTTCAATGAACACACATTTCTTGGTAGAATCATGCAGGACTGAAATTTTTGATGTTTTTCTACTCCTCTCATGAGCCCAAACAAGTCTCTAAAAGCATGAGTTTGCAACTACTTTACTTTTGGAGAAAATTCAAAACATTCATTATTCAATAGAGCCCAATAGCAAAAACCAGCGTTTTGAATGAAGAATCACATTTCTTGGTAGAATTATGCAGGATTGAAATTTTTGATGGTTTTTTACTCCTCTCAACAGCCCAAACAAGTTTCTAAAAGGATGAGTTTGCAACTACTTTACTTTTGGAGAAAATTCAAAACATTCATTATTCAATAGGGCCCAAACTATCAAAAACCAGCGGTTTCAATGAACACACATTTCTTGGTAGAATCATGCAGGACTGAAATTTTTGATGTTTTTCTACTCCTCTCATGAGCCCAAACAAGTCTCTAAAAGCATGAGTTTGCAACTACTTTACTTTTGGAGAAAATTCAAAACATTCATTATTCAATAGAGCCCAATAGCAAAAACCAGCGTTTTGAATGAAGAATCACATTTCTTGGTAGAATCATGCAGGATTGAAATTTTTGATGGTTTTTTACTCCTCTCAACAGCCCAAACAAGTTTCTAAAAGGATGAGTTTGCAACTACTTTACTTTTGGAGAAAATTCAAAACATTCATTATTCAATAGGGCCCAAACTATCAAAAACCAGCGGTTTCAATGAACACACATTTCTTGGTAGAATCATGCAGGACTGAAATTTTTGATGTTTTTCTACTCCTCTCACGAGCCCAAACAAGTCTCTAAAAGCATGAGTTTGCAACTACTTTACTTTTGGAGAAAATTCAAAACATTCATTACTCAAAAGAGCCCAATAGCAAAAACCAGCGTTTTGAATGAAGAATCACATTTCTTGGTAGAATCATGCAGGATTGAAATTTTTGATGGTTTTTTACTCCTCTCAACAGCCCAAACAAGTTTCTAAAAGGATGAGTTTGCAACTACTTTACTTTTGGAGAAAATTCAAAACATTCATTATTCAATAGGGCCCAAACTATCAAAAACCAGCGGTTTGAATGAACACACATTTCTTGGTAGAATCATGCAGGACTGAAATTTTTGATGTTTTTCTACTCCTCTCATGAGCCCAAACAAGTCTCTAAAAGCATGAGTTTGCAACTACTTTACTTTTGGAGAAAATTCAAAACATTCATTACTCAAAAGAGCCCAATAGCAAAAACCAGCGTTTTGAATGAAGAATCACATTTCTTGGTAGAATCATGCAGGATTGAAATTTTTGATGGTTTTTTACTCCTCTCAACAGCCCAAACAAGTTTCTAAAAGGATGAGTTTGCAACTACTTTACTTTTGGAGAAAATTCAAAACATTCATTATTCAATAGGGCCCAAACTATCAAAAACCAGCGGTTTCAATGAACACACATTTCTTGGTAGAATCATGCAGGACTGAAATTTTTGATGTTTTTCTACTCCTCTCATGAGCCCAAACAAGTCTCTAAAAGCATGAGTTTGCAACTACTTTACTTTTGGAGAAAATTCAAAACATTCATTATTCAATAGAGCCCAATAGCAAAAATCAGGTTTTGAATGAAGAATCACATTTCTTGGTAGAATCATGCAGGATTGAAATTTTTGATGGTTTTTTACTCCTCTCAACAGCCCAAACAAGTTTCTAAAAGGATGAGTTTGCAACTACTTTACTTTTGGAGAAAATTCAAAACATTCATTATTCAATAGGGCCCAAACTATCAAAAACCAGCGGTTTCAATGAACACACATTTCTTGGTAGAATCATGCAGGACTGAAATTTTTGATGTTTTTCTACTCCTCTCATGAGCCCAAACAAGTCTCTAAAAGCATGAGTTTGCAACTACTTTACTTTTGGAGAATATTCAAAACATTCATTATTCAATAGAGCCCAATAGCAAATATCAGGTTTTGAATGAAGAATCACATTTCTTGGTAAAATCATGCAGGATTGAAATTTTTGATGGTTTTTTACTCCTCTCAACAGCCCAAACAAGTTTCTAAAAGGATGAGTTTGCAACTACTTTACTTTTGGAGAAAATTCAAAACATTCATTATTCAATAGGGCCCAAACTATCAAAAACCAGCGGTTTCAATGAACACACATTTCTTGGTAGAATCATGCAGGACTGAAATTTTTGATGTTTTTCTACTCCTCTCATGAGCCCAAACAAGTCTCTAAAAGCATGAGTTTGCAACTACTTTACTTTTGGAGAAAATTCAAAACATTCACTATTCAATAGAGCCCAATAGCAAAAATCAGGTTTTGAATGAAGAATCACATTTCTTGGTAAAATCATGCAGGATTGAAATTTTTGATGGTTTTTTACTCCTCTCAACAGCCCAAACAAGTTTCTAAAAGGATGAGTTTGCAACTACTTTACTTTTGGAGAAAATTCAAAACTTTCATTATTCAATAGGGCCCAAACTATCAAAAACCAGCGGTTTCAATGAACACACATTTCTTGGTAGAATCATGCAGGACTGAAATTTTTGATGTTTTTCTACTCCTCTCATGAGCCCAAACAAGTCTCTAAAAGCATGAGTTTGCAACTACTTTACTTTTGGAGAAAATTCAAAACATTCATTATTCAATAGAGCCCAATAGCAAAAACCAGCGTTTTGAATGAAGAATCACATTTCTTGGTAGAATCATGCAGGATTGAAATTTTTGATGGTTTTTTACTACTCTCAACAGCCCAAACAAGTTTCTAAAAGGATGAGTTTGCAACTACTTTACTTTTGGAGAAAATTCAAAACATTCATTATTCAATAGGGCCCAAACTATCAAAAACCAGCGGTTTCAATGAACACACATTTCTTGGTAGAATCATGCAGGACTGAAATTTTTGATGTTTTTCTACTCCTCTCATGAGCCCAAACAAGTCTCTAAAAGCATGAGTTTGCAACTACTTTACTTTTGGAGAAAATTCAAAACATTCATTACTCAAAAGAGCCCAATAGCAAAAACCAGCGTTTTGAATGAAGAATCACATTTCTTGGTAGAATCATGCAGGATTGAAATTTTTGATGGTTTTTTACTCCTCTCAACAGCCCAAACAAGTTTCTAAAAGGATGAGTTTGCAACTACTTTACTTTTGGAGAAAATTCAAAACATTCATTATTCAATAGGGCCCAAACTATCAAAACCCAGCGGTTTCAATGAACACACATTTCTTGGTAGAATCATGCAGGACTGAAATTTTTGATGTTTTTCTACTCCTCTCATGAGCCCAAACAAGTCTCTAAAAGCATGAGTTTGCAACTACTTTACTTTTGGAGAAAATTCAAAACATTCATTATTCAATAGAGCCCAATAGCAAAAATCAGGTTTTGAATGAAGAATCACATTTCTTGGTAAAATCATGCAGGATTGAAATTTTTGATGGTTTTTTACTCCTCTCAACAGCCCAAACAAGTTTCTAAAAGGATGAGTTTGCAACTACTTTACTTTTGGAGAAAATTCAAAACATTCATTATTCAATAGGGCCCAAACTATCAAAAACCAGCGGTTTGAATGAACACACATTTCTTGGTAGAATCATGCAGGACTGAAATTTTTGATGTTTTTCTACTCCTCTCATGAGCCCAAACAAGTCTCTAAAAGCATGAGTTTGCAACTACTTTACTTTTGGAGAAAATTCAAAACATTCATTACTCAAAAGAGCCCAATAGCAAAAACCAGCGTTTTGAATGAAGAATCACATTTCTTGGTAGAATCATGCAGGATTGAAATTTTTGATGGTTTTTTACTCCTCTCAACAGCCCAAACAAGTTTCTAAAAGGATGAGTTTGCAACTACTTTACTTTTGGAGAAAATTCAAAACATTCATTATTCAATAGGGCCCAAACTATCAAAAACCAGCGGTTTCAATGAACACACATTTCTTGGTAGAATCATGCAGGACTGAAATTTTTGATGTTTTTCTACTCCTCTCATGAGCCCAAACAAGTCTCTAAAAGCATGAGTTTGCAACTACTTTACTTTTGGAGAAAATTCAAAACATTCATTATTCAATAGAGCCCAATAGCAAAAATCAGGTTTTGAATGAAGAATCACATTTCTTGGTAGAATCATGCAGGATTGAAATTTTTGATGGTTTTTTACTCCTCTCAACAGCCCAAACAAGTTTCTAAAAGGATGAGTTTGTAACTACTTTACTTTTGGAGAAAATTCAAAACATTCATTATTCAATAGGGCCCAAACTATCAAAAACCAGCGGTTTCAATGAACACACATTTCTTGGTAGAATCATGCAGGACTGAAATTTTTGATGTTTTTCTACTCCTCTCATGAGCCCAAACAAGTCTCTAAAAGCATGAGTTTGCAACTACTTTACTTTTGGAGAAAATTCAAAACATTCATTATTCAATAGAGCCCAATAGCAAAAACCAGCGTTTTGAATGAAGAATCACATTTCTTGGTAGAATCATGCAGGATTGAAATTTTTGATGGTTTTTTACTCCTCTCAACAGCCCAAACAAGTTTCTAAAAGGATGAGTTTGCAACTACTTTACTTTTGGAGAAAATTCAAAACATTCATTATTCAATAGGGCCCAAACTATCAAAAACCAGCGGTTTCAATGAACACACATTTCTTGGTAGAATCATGCAGGACTGAAATTTTTG